>NC_060139.1:615619722-616232534 GCF_021461385.2 Schistocerca piceifrons
ACCGGCCGCCCTGCAACACGCGCCGCCGCCGCTCAGTCGCGCACCGCACTCCCGCCGTCGTCAGCATTGTAATCCACTCTTCCCACACCACTGGTCCGCAAACGGAGCTTTGTGGGCACCCCTTAGTGTAATACAATTAATACTACCACGGCCAGTTTTTACTTCTGTTTAGTTCACGTCGTCCTCAGCAGCATTTTAAACCACTCTTCGCACAAGACTGGTCCACAAATTGAGCCTTGAGGACACCCCGTCTCTTATAATACAATTAATGCTTTCGCGGGTGGTGTTTATTTCTGCCAAGTTCAGCTCGTCGACTGCAGGATTATAAAACGCTTTTCCAAAACTAGCCCTCTAACAGAGACTCGTGGACACTATAATAAAATTAAGATGGTCGTAGATAATGTTTACTTCTGTTCAGGTCACCTCGTCTTCAGAATGAAACAGAACCTTGTGTACACCTCTTAATATAATATGGTTAAGGCTGTGTTGGTCACTGTTTACTTCCGCTCAGTTCGTCTCGTCGTCATAAGGATTATAAAACCCTCTTCGCACAAGACTGGTCTGTCGACAGAGCTTTGTGCACACCCTACCTTCTTATTTTATATATACATATTTTAAAATTTTTTTCAGTAATCAGTCTTATGAAGGGTTTGATGCGGACCTCAACGAGTTCTTCTCCAGTGCTAACCTCGTCATTCCCCAGTAGCATTTGCACCCTATTGTCTCAGTTATCTCTTCGATGTATTTCTATCTCAACTTCCTCTAGCACCATTTAAGTTATTCCTTGATGTCTTAACACTTCTCCTATCACCCTCCCTGTTCTTCTTGTGTGATCTATACGTATCCTTCTTCGCCAATTCTTCGGAGAACTTCCTCATACGTTACTTCATTAAACCGCATAATTTTCAACATTATTCTGCAGCACCGCAACCCAAATGCTTCGATACTCTTGTGTTTCGGTTTTACCACTGTCCATGATTCACACTCATACAATGCTGTGCTCCAAATGTACATTCTCAGATTAAGGCCTACCTTTGATACCATTAGACTTCATTTGCTCGCCGGCTGTTGTAGCCGAGCGGTTCTAGGCGCTACAGTCTGGAACCGCGCGACCGCTACGGTCGCAGGTTCGCATCCTGCCTCGGGCATGGAGGTGTGTGATGTCCTTAGGTTAGTTAGGTTTAAGTAGTTCTAAGTCAAGGGGACTGATGACCTCAGAAGTTAAGTCCCATTGTGCTCAGAGCCATTTGCACCATTTTTTTCTTTTGGTCATGAATGCCCTCTAAACCTGTCCTAGTCTGTTTCCTTATATAATCCCTGCTTCGTCCGTCTTTAGTTATTTTCCTCCCAGGCTAGGAAAATTCATTGCGTTTGTCTAGTTCGTGATCACCAATTTTTATGTTAAGCTTCTTGCTATCCTCATTTCCACCGCTTCGCATTACTTCCTGTCTTTCCCTGGTTTACTCTCAGGCCATATTCTGCACCCATTAAACTACTCCATTCAACAGATTCTGTAAATCTTCTTAACCTTCACTGAGGATAGCAATATCATCAGCGAATCCTATCACTGATATCCTCTCACCTTGAGTTTTCATCCCCCTCCTGAACCTTTCTTTTAATTCTATCGTTGTTTCTTAGATGTACAGACTGAACAAGCAGACCGAAAGACTACGTCCCTGTCTTAAACCCTTTTTAATTCGAGCACTTCCTTCTTGGTCTTCCAGTCTTATTGTTCTCCTTTGGTTCTCGCAGTCCCTATTATAATATAATTAAGATTATCATCGTCGGTATTTACTTCTGCTCAGTTAACCTCGTTGACAGCAGCATGATAAACCATTCTCCACACGACTGGTCCATAAACAGAACCCTATGGTCATCACCACCTATAACACAATTAAGACTTTCATTAGCCGTTTTTAGCTCTTTTAACTTCCAGTCACCTCATGGCTGCAAACACGATAAGCAATTCTTCATTTAAAACTGGTCCACAAACAGAACCTTGTGGACATACCTTCCTACAACACAATTAAGTCTTCCACGGCGGCGTTTAATTCTTTTAAAACAGCAGCAGCATGATAAACCGTTCTCCACAAGACTGGTCCATAAACAGAGCCCTATGGTCACCCCCACCTATAACACAATTAAGACTTTCATTAGCCGTTTTTAGCTCTGTTAACTTCCAGTCACCTCATGGCTGCAAATACGATAAGCAATTCTTCATTTAAAACTGGTCCACAAACAGAACCTTGTGGACACACCTTCCTACAACACAATTAAGTCTTCCACGGTCGGCGTTTAATTCTTTTAAAACTAAGTACTGAGATACTGTGGACTGTTGAAGAAAAAACTAGCAGTTGACCCTAAATGTAAAGAAATGTAATGTATTGAGCATAAATAGGCAAACAGAACCACTACTGTTCGGTTACACTTTAGGCAAAAAATCCCAAGAAGGAGAAACTATAAAAAAGGACTAGGAGTAACCATCCGAGCTAATTGAAATCCTATAAAAGCGAATTGTAGGAAGAGCAGATGCCAGGCTGAAATTCATAGGGGTAATCTTAAGAAAATATAACCCCTACACGAACGAATTGGATTACAAAACACTTGTTCGACCGCTTCATCGGTGTTATTCATGAGCCTGAGACCCTTACCAAGTAGGATTAATGGAGGAGACAGAGAAGACCAGCGAGCTCGCTTTTCGTTCTGGGAGAGCATTATGGAGATGAAACTTCCTGGCAGATTAAAACTGTGTGCCGGACCGAGACTCGAACTCGGGACCTTTTCCTTTCATGGGCAAGTGCTCTACCATCTGAGCTACCCAAGCACGACTCACGCCCCGTCCTCACAGCCTTATTTCTGCCAGTACCTCGTCTCCTTCTTTCCAAAATTAACAGAAGCTTTCCTCGCAGGATGCGAGGTAGTGCATTGTCTTGATACAGAAATTTTATTTTCTTTTCATCTTCCCAAAGTGACAGTTGCACTTATGATCGACTGAACGGGTGTTGTAACTTTAGTCGTAGTTCCAATATATACTTGAACATAACTGCATGCAATTTACACCCAGACTGTCGCCAATGACTGTCGTACATCTTTTACAGATCTAATGAATTCGTCTATAGGGTGAACACGAGCTACACTCCGTATATCACTTTTAACGCACAAGTATCGTTACCAGAAGCGAAGAGCACTGAATGCCATCTTAAGGACGAAGAATAAAATGGGCGCCACTATTATCTACAACAAGTATCGTGAGAAAATGGAGCAAATATGTTTTCAAGCAAGACACACAGTACATACGGTCGACATTCACACTGTTATGCAGTTATTTTCAGTGCAATACAGATACAAAGATGAATGAGGCATAAAATGTCAAGTGATGTGCAATTATTCTGTACCTAACCACCATATTCCCTTGGAAAAACTCAGAAAATCTGAACAACATCCGAAATTTTGACGGTGAAGTTTTGGATTTCTTTGTGCCTCAGGGTGTGCCCTGTCAAATGATCCCTTCTTTTAGGGAACATGACGATGCTAAGGGATTGATTTACGGGATGAGACGCTAAAAGTAATTGGGAGTAAAGTAACTGATAATGGCCGAAGTAAAGAGGATATAAAATACTGATGGGTAATGAAAAGAAAATCGTTTCTGAAGAAGGGAAATTTGCTAACGTCGAATACAAATTTAATTATTAGCGAGCCCTTTTCTGAAGGTGTTTGTCAGGAGTGTAGCCTTGTATGGAAGTGAAACGTGGACGATAAGCAGTTCAGACAAGAAGAGAATAGATGGTTTTGAAAGGTGGTGCTACAGAAGAATGTAAAAGACTAGATAGTTAGTGCATATAACTAATGAGGAGCTACTGGATAAAATCAGAGGAAAATAAATTTGTGGCATAACTTGATTATAACAAGAGTTCGGTTGGTAGGACACAGTCTGAGACATCAAGGAATCACTTATTTGGTATTGGAGGGAAGTGTGAGGGTAAAACCAGTAGAGGGACAGCAATAGATGAATACGGCAAGGAACTTCAAATTTTGTTGGTTGCTGTAGCTATTCGGAAATGAAGAGGTTTGGGCAGGATTGAGTAGCACGGACAGCTGCATCAAACCACTCTTCAGACTGAAGACAACAATGGCAACAACAGAAACAACAACAACAGTTACACGTTTACCACAAGCTAGACGATCAGAGGAATTCAGTCAAACCACTACCGGCGAGGAGGCAGTGCAGAATTCGGGCGTTGGCCTGAAACCTCGTAACTCAGTAAGAGACCTTTTACTCTCATAATAAGTAGACTGGTCATTGCATCATCAGATTGCCCCATTTTTGAGCGATGTTACGTGTAATGCTGTAATTACATAGCGATATTAATCTCAAAACACGAGGAAGTGCTGAAAAGTAAGGCTTTCGAATTTTTGACTTGAAAACTCTTAAAGCTTTTTAACCAAAACAAACGTTATTAAAATTCTACGCCTTTATTATTCTTGTCAGTGTGGAATTTTAGACTTTGTTGACGGAGCCACAACCCCACTTCCGCTTACACTGCTTTATAACTATCAAAGTGAAGTCCTCGAAAGCGTTCTTTAAGTTATACAAGTAGATGGAATGGGGACAAGTCGAGACTGTGTGGAAGACGATCGATAACAGTGAATCCATAACGTCTTATTGTTGCAGGTGTCGCTGCGCTCTACTGTGATCTGGCATTATCATACTGAAGGAGCACGTGCACCATGTATGGACGAACTCTTCGAATTCGAAACTCGATTACAGCAAGCTGTTTGTCAGCCGCCGACATAGTTACGCTACTTTTGAGCACACCCTCTTCCAATTATTTTGTGTTGCTAGAACGGAACTGATTGGAAGATGAGTCGCCACACGTCGCTAGAAAAAGAAAAGCAAACTTATAAGAATTCCATAAACCCTACTTCGATGAATCCGTTACAGCTCATTCCATCGCAGGCGAATGCCGATGGTGAGCCCTGAGTATTTCACAATGCCTCTCTTTCCGAAGCCTTATGTAGTCGATTTTGTCTGTAATGTCATTGATGTCGGAAAGACGTCAAACCTTATCATTCTTTTTCTTTTCATTATATTTATAACTGTTCTTCAAGAATTTGTTATTATTCTTAGTTTTCGAATACGAGTAATGTTCACGAATTAACATTATTTAGGCTGAACGACTTTTTATTCGGAAAGAAGTGAAAGAAGGTATTACATTAGTTGGATAAAAAGTAGTAGGAACACGGTTATAGCCTATACTAGACTTTAATGACAGCCGTTCACTGTATTGAATGTTCTTAACATCATCGCTCCACATCTCGATCACCATAGCTCACGGACACGGAAGGCTTCGTACACACCCATGTCAGTCGATGTCTCGCAAAAATAACGCCCTATGGCACTGATGATGTCTTCTCTTGCGTTCTCACCTGCGACGAAGAGGTTCCTTCATTTCGGCGAACAGGTCGTAATTGCACGGACTATATGGGGTGAATACGGTGGACGTTCCGGTATCTTCCACCCCCATGTAGTCAGGAGCTCTTGCACTGCTTTCGCCGTGTGGTATCGTGCGTTGTCATGCTGGATGACGGGCTCCAGTGCCAGAAGGAAACACCATTGTCTCCTCCGACCACGTGAAACTCCATACTTGATCCACGAATGTTGTGCGAGTTTCCGTAACACGCTGCTAGGGCGCTGGAACTGGTCTCCCGCACTTTCATGCACTACACACAGCAACTGAGTCAAACACAGCCGTCGCCGGTCAGTGCACTACTGCAACTGACTGCTGCTATCAGTTACAGACAGCACAAATGTCACGTACATACTTCGCATTATGGCAGTGTTGCCACTACTTTTTGATCGAACCCATGAATTTTTCTGAGGGTAAGTACACCACAATTGCCACAACAATCTTGCGGAATGGAAACACGGATGTTAAATGCGAAAACAGGTAATAAGGCTGGTGTCTTTTCAACGAGCTTTGGGAAGATAAATTTGGACATAACAAGAAGGGATAAACAACTAAAGAAATGGATAAGAGAAGGATACAGGAGATGAGAACTGATTGAAGCTGAAATGGACAGTGGCTGGGCATACAGTGGGACCAAATGGAGATCGGTAGACTGTGCTGGATCCCGAGTGGGAAAAGGAGAAAAAATTGGCCAATCGCGAGTAGGACTCGCAATCTGAGGGTTCTGTACAAATTTAGTTACGTATACAGACAGTTCATCCATACTGCACGATTTCTTGCTTTAGTTGATAACGATACTGGCAGGATATTCCTCTCTGGAATTCCTAGACTTTCGAGAATGATTTAATTATAAGTTTTAAGTTTAAATTTTTTGCGTAATTTCACATTTGCCATTGTAATTTCTGAGAAAAAGAGGACATGCAGCTTTACCCCCCCCCCCCCCATTCGGATCTCCGGGGAGGGACTACTCAGGAGGACGTCGTTATCAGGATAAGGAAAACTGGCGTTCTACGGATCGGAGCGTGGAATGTCAGATCCCTTAATCGGGCAGGTAGGTTAGAAAATTTAACAAGGGAAATAGTCTAGGGGACTGATGACCTGAGATGTTAAGTCCCATAGTGCTCAGAACCATTTGAACCATTTTTGAATTAGGCCAAACTGGACGAATGACGCGTATCAGACACAACAAACATCTGAAAAACGAAACCATCTACATCTACATTTATACTCCGCAAGCCACCCAGCGGTGTGTGACGGAGGGCACTTTACGTGCCACTGTCATTGCCTCCCTTTCCTGTTCTAGTCGCATTTGGTTCGCGGGAAGAACGACTGCCGGAAAGCCTAATTTTACATTCGTGATCTCCTCGGGAGGTATAAGTAGGGGGGAGCAATATATTCTATACCTCATCCAGAAACACACCCTCTCGAAACCTGGACAGCAAGCTACACCACGATGCAGAGCGCCTCTCTTGCTGAGTCTGCCACTTGAGTTTGCTAAACATCTCCTTGACGCTATCACGCTTACCAAATAACCCTGTGACGAAACGCGCCGCTCTTCTTTGGATCTTCTCTATCTCCTCCGTCAACCCGACCTGGTACGGATCCCACACCGATGAGCAATACTCAAGTATAGGTCGAACGAGTGTTTTGTAAGCCACTTCCTTTGTTGATGGTCTACATTTTCTAAGGACTCTCCCAATGAATCTCAACCTGGCACACGCCTTACCAACAATTAATTTTATATGATCATTCCACTTCAAATCGTTCCGTACGCATACTCCCAGATATTTTACAGAAGTAAGTGCTACCAGTGTTTGTTCCGCTATCATATAATATAATTATACAGTAATGGATCCTTCTTTGTTTGTATTCGCAATACATTACATTTGTCTATGTTAAGGGCCAGTTGCCACTCCCTGCACCAAGTGCCTATCCGCTGCAGATTTTCCTGCATTTCGCTGCAATTTTCTAATGCTGCAACTTCTCTGTATACTACAGCATCATCCGCGGAAAACCACATGGAACTTCCGACACTATCTGTTAGGTCATTTATATATGTTGTGAAAAACAATGGTCCCATAACACTCCCCTGTGGCACGCCAGAGGTTACTTTAACGTCTG
The DNA here is from genome assembly GCF_021461385.2 of Schistocerca piceifrons. Lineage (NCBI taxonomy): Eukaryota > Metazoa > Arthropoda > Insecta > Orthoptera > Acrididae > Schistocerca > Schistocerca piceifrons. The sequence goes on from NC_060139.1 coordinate 615,627,312, forward strand.
TAGACGTCTCTCCATTGAGAGCAACATGCTGTGTTCTGTGTTCTCCTAGCTGTTCGCTGCCGCCGTGTCTTTCGCAACGGTGCGTTGATTCACGAAGTGCGTAGACGTGCCGCACCCAGAGGCAAAAACAGTAAACTACGACTAACAGCGAAGTAACGCCTGCGTGGGAGTCCGGCGCGTTGTTTTCATTTGGCGCCGCGGCGCACCGGTGTCGCTGCGGGGCCGCTCTTGACGTGGAGGGCCCTCCAGCGCATTCCTGCGAGGCCGGCGGGCGCGTGGGGCGGCGAGCGGCACGCGCTTCCCGCTGCGTCATCCCCGGTCTGCGGCCAGCGTTCACAGCACTGCCGCGGCTCAAACCAGTGTGGTTGCTCCGCGTGGCCAAACGCTTTCAGTAACACATAGCGACTGGTTGTCACAGCGCTTTAATCATGACCTCGAAGAAATGCGCGCATCTACCATGAAACTTGCTGGAGTCGATCGTTCTTCCCCGCGTCTTCATCTTTCACTGCAAACTATTTATCCAGAGGATGGATGATTTGGCAGAGAGTTTGCTTCCAGAGGTATGAATTTTAAATTTTGACCTCACGAAAAATCATCTCATTCTGGAAATCTCTGCAATAGAATGGTTTGTTCAACCGAGAAAAGTGGAACTCACTGGGTGCCATATAAGGAGGGAGGTGGAGGGGGGGGGGATCCTTAAGAGAATGTTGCATTTAATAAATTTTACTAGTATCGCCTGAAAGCATTGTATAGTGTTGGTTCTAGGTCAGAATTAAAAACTCAGTTCTAGATAAGTGCATGCGTGAATGCTGCTTTCTTATTTTTCCGCTTGCAGCGCCACAAAATGGCGACTCCTGAGCGTAAAGCTTTCTGTATTCTATGTATGCATACGACGCGTCTGCTCGTTCGGACGTGTCCAGGATCGGCAGATGGGATACATATTATGTAAATTAAGGGTCGAGAAAGGAAAGGGAGGCCGGCCGGAGTGGCCGAGCTGTTCTAGGCGCTGCAGTCTGGAACCGCGCGACTGCTACGGTCGCAAGTTAGAATCCTGCCTCAGGCATGGATGTGTGTACTGTCCTTAGCTTAGTTAGGTTTAAGTAGTTCTAAGTTCTAGGGGACTGATGACCTCAGAAGTTAAGTCCCATAGTGCTCAGAGACAAAGGAAAGGGAAGGAACTAAAGGTATCAGCTGCATCGGGACTTTATGCGGAATGAGCGGCGACGAGTGAAGACGTTTGCTGGACTGGACCTCGAACCCGTTATATCCTGTTTACTAGGCAGTTTCGTTAACCACTGCGCCATTCGGGCACAGTGTTTATGGAAAGTGCGTAGACTCTCGCGCCACACACTCCGGCTGACTCACATCCCCACACCGCCATTCATACAACTGATACCCTTCGATAGGCTATGAACCCACAACCTTCGGTGTGGATGCACTTATCGGTCTACCTCCAGCAGGAATCTAAAATTAGTGACCATGGAATACATGGACTGGAAATGCGGATAGGTAACGTTAGGCGAAATGTGAGTCAACCGGTGAGCGTGCCGATACAGTGCGGGCATTTGCGATAAACACTGTTTCCGGATGATTTAGTGGTCAACGCACAGTAGCTTAATGTGTTTGGTCAGAGGACTGGCTGCCCTCCGTAATAACGAAAGAAGAGTTAGAGAGAGGGAGAGAGTGAAACATTTAACTATGAACTAGAAAGGTTGCCAAGTGACGTCCGCCCAGGGCAAATGATGAGCATAATCACGGAAAAAAAGTAAGTAGCAGATCCCGGGTTCGAGTCCTAGCCCGACACGCATTTTCACTGGTCGCCGCTGATTAGGGCCCGATGCAGCTGATACCATTAACTACTTCCCTTTCCCTCACCGTCTCTCCCTCCTGCCCCCCTCCGCCATCAATTTACACAATAAGTTTTGTGATCTGTCGTTTGCTAAGAATGAATTTGTGATTTATGGTCAACACGCGTTTCGTTTGAACTTTGTGATTCCCCATGCAGCAAAAACATATGCCGAACGTATGTGTGTGTAAAGCGAAAGGCACGGGACGACCAAAGGCGTCTGAAGAGAACATTGAATGTGTGGTCCTAAGAAGCCTATCAGAAAAAAATGTTCTTCAACTTCAGTTTCCAAAGACGACTATATGGAAGGTTTTAGGTAAACGTTTACAAATGCGTCCATACCGGCTACAGTTGGTACACACTTTAAAACTAGATGGCTATGGTGTACTACAAGTGAAGTGTTGCAACGGGAAGATGACTTTCCTGACCATGTGGTGTTCGATGGTGCAACTTTTCTGCTACGTGGAGACATAGATACCCCTGATGTTCGTATCTGTGGGTCAGAACGTCCTCATGAACCTGTACAATATCAAAGAGATTCCCCAAATTAAGCTTTTCTCCGCTGTGTCCCGACGTCGAGTGCGCGGTGGACTTTTTTTTCCCGCTGAAACTATCGTAAGACGAGTCGGACATCTGCATATATTGTAACAATGGCTCTTTCCCAATTAGAAGGTGAACATGTAAACTATTTGGCAACAAAACGGAGCTCTTATCCATTGGCATCTCTTTGCACGAGAATGGTTGAACGTCTAAGTACCTGACCGATGGATTGATCGCAGTGGTTTGTACGACAGAGCGCGTTGGCCTCCTCACCTGACTTTATATGGAAGATGGTGTCTACGTTCCGCCACTACCTAATGTTTTGTCACGGAAACGAAGAGGCTGTTGTCTCCATCACTCCGAACTTCTTAAACAGGGTGCAGAGAGAAGTGGTTTTTTGGCTGGATGTGTGCCATACAGCCATAGCTGCATATACTGAACATTTGTAGGGTAAACGATGTTAGTTTACTCTCAGTTTGATGATGTGTAATTTCAAATGGGTTAAATTGCACTGAACACTATGGGACTTAACATCAGAGGTTATCAGTCCCCTAGACTTAGAACTACTTAAACCTGACTAACCTAAGGACATCACACACATCCATGCCCGAGGCAGGATTCGAACCTGCGACCGTAGCAGCAGCGCTGCTCCGGACTGAAGCGCCTAGAACCGCTCGGCCACAGCGGCCGGCGATGTGTGATTTGTTGCAAATATAAATTAAATAGTGGGAGACTATCTTTTATGAATGCCTTTTATTATAGCCAAATGAATCAACATGTGTGGCTCTGTGCAATGCAGAATGACCTGCAGCGCTGACGTGGAGCAAAAACGCCTCATTGGAGAGCTTCCCGTTCGCTCTGAGTTGACAGCCTCCCATAACCTTGTCAAGGTTTCTCACCAGCGTGCTCATGTGACAGTTTGGCCTTCGCAGCATGATCTGTTCGTATCATATCATGGCAACCTCAAAAAACACTCAGCATCACCTTGCGGTATGATTGCTGGCTGAGTCTTCGCCTTTTTCAGTGATGAGGAATCCACATTTTCCATGACTTGCTTTGCTCCTTTCTCTCCGCGTCATAGTGACACACTCAGCGCTAGGGACGGTGATGTCGCTAAAACGACCGTTTTCAGTTATACCGGTTTTTTCCACGGCAGTTTAACCTGACTGTTAAAAAAGCTCAAAAATTGTTACTGAAATAACTGAGATTCTGTTTTCTCTTCCTATTATTTCCTGTAACCAATTTAGAAATCGAACAAAGGTTGAAAAATTTTTACTCCCTCAGTTTCAAGATACGTAGAAGCAAAATATTAAATTAAATACCCGAATAAAATAAAACTTAGTCTGTCCACCGCTCACTGCTTTTCTCGAAAAGTGATAAGTGGTTGAATACTACAAAAAATTAGCAGCATTTCCTATTGATTCTAATTTTCTGAAACTCTTCTCAAAAATCATGTAATCGGGGATCATACCACTATTTGGGCATTACGAACTGTTAGTGCTGAATCAGGGTGTAAACTGAGGTCGAACAACTCTCTTCAGGGGCTACACGTAGATAAAGGCATATTACGCAGACACAGGCAGGTCCGCTACTTTCTATTTTTGTTGTATAGTGTGAATTAAATTTTAAGTTATTAATTTGTTAGTTTACCATAATTTCCTTCGTTTTCTATTATTTAATAGAAATGGCAGACAAATCTGTCGCCTTTTAAAGGAAATAAAGCGCTGTACTTCACTACCACGTCACTTGGTAAAAATATTTCCAGACTGGTGTTGGTACCATTCTGCAATAGAACGGAAGTCCGGCGACGACAGCGAGACACTACCGTATAGCCTAGGTCGGGGTAAGTCTTGAACACTACACGTACACGGTACCTTAAGCCGCGACACATGGCTACAGGGGCATTATTGTCTCAGCAATGCTGTACCAATTCTTATGCCATTTGTTTGTTGGTCATCTCTGTCGGCCTTATCAAAACACCGCTGTTAGCTTTTTCCATTTTTACTATAACAGCTCAATGTTTCAAACCAATCTAAATTTTACGAATAAAAATTACTTTTTTAAAAATAGGCTTATTGAAAAACAAAAAATTTAGCGTTATTGTTATAACTGATTGATATTTCGGGATTTTTACTCGGTTATTAGAAGGAAAATATTAAAAAACACCTGTTGTAACCGAGACTAAACAAACACGCGTTATTCACAACTAAAATACGGGAATCAGTTTTAACCCGTCCGTTTTTCCTATCCCTGGCCAGGACGCGTTCAAAGGTGATTAGACTGCTAAGAAATCATCTGGATTTTCTTGACACGGCTGAAACATTGTCTCCAGCTGGTGGGCTTTCTCAATGTGCCTGATCAGACGCGGAATACAGCGGTTGGGGAGTTTCGTTACGTTCAAAACATCGAGCAAAATGACGAAAACTGATCCAAGACTAATTTTCACATTTCCCACTCGACTGTGACCCGCCGGTCTTCAAGCATCAGAGCCTCTTATTATCTTGCAATTCCCGGCTCTTCACAGTGAGATTGTCTGTCACTTCGTTCTTCACCATTCAGACTTTTTTGACCATACAGGAAAGGTCTGCGTCACCTAATCACTGTCCCATGATGGTGCATTATTGCTGTACACTTCCAGTAACTCAGCATGGATTGTTGCAGCGTTGTTCCGGTTCAAACACAGAAAAAGAATAACCGCTAGATACTCCACTTTATGAAATGAAAACCCCATTTCGTTTTCGTCTCTAGCGGCGTGCTGCGGTACTGAGGCGGGGAACACAATTGTGTACCATGACTGCAGACTTGTAAGACTGGACTGATGACCCATCCTCACACCTTCGCTTCTGGAAGGAAACATGTAAAAACAGAGTGGGAAACGATAGCCCATTCGTGGGATTCATAAACTTGAAGACTCCTGCGAACATACGTCATCCGAAAGCTCTCCATTGTTTCCTCTGACTCATTCTGACTGAAGACACATGTTAATGCAAACGAAAATGTGTGCCATTGAAAAACTAGAAATCTTCGTCCACAACGTTAATTATAAAGCCGTAGTTCGGTGTGAGTATTACCTTGCTTAAATTGATTTATTTGTTGATGAGTTTGTTCACAGATACTTCTCTCCGCATATAGCCATAGTCCTTCGATCCTCAAAGAATGTTGCTCGTCAGTAATTGGTTCTTGTCTGATAACGATGCTGTATATCATGTGTATCGCATTCACATCTTTTCCGCAATCGCACTCTGATGCGTACAGTCGGATCCTGTCGCTACAGATCTCCATATGTATGATTTTCTTAAATATTGTGATGGTTGCTTCCATGTTTATCAGGATGGAGACCTGTACCATTTAGTATTCTTCTGTGCTTCTGTGTCTGCGCTCGTATGGCACCATACGCCACGTTGCGGGACAAGGTCTATATCCAGTGCGGTTAGTTTCAGTTACCACATTAAAACAAGGAAAAGGAAGTAACGAAACATCATCAGAAAGTTTGGTTCAGATGGCTCTGAGCACTATGGGACTTAAATTCTGAGGTCATCAGTCTCCTAGAGCTTAGAACAACTTAAACCTAACTAACCTAAGGGTATCACGCACATCCATGCCCGAGGCAGGATTCGAACCTGCGACCGTAGCGGTCGCGCGGTTCCAGACTGTAGAACTAGACTAGAACCGCTCGGCCACCCCGGCTGGTTCAGAAAGTTTGTCATTGATACATGTAATGACTATAAAGTAAAAGAGAGACAACGCCCTTGCCGTAGTGTTAACACCGGTTGCGTTCAGCTCACAGAAGTCAGCGCTGTTGGACTTGCTAGCATTAGGATGCAGGATGCTAGCACTAGTCTGCAGAGCGCTGTTGGCAAAGCGGGGTGCACTCAGACCTTGTGAGACCAACTGAGGAGCTACTTGACTGAGAAGTAGCGGCTCCGGTCACGACAACGGTCGGAAGACCGGTGTGCTGACCACATGCCCCTCCATATACGCACCCAGTGACGTTGAGAATGATGTGGCGGTCGCTCTGTACCACTGGGCCTTTCGGGGCCTCTTCAGACGGGAGTATATAAAGTAAAAGGATACTACAGGTTTATTCGCACATGCGTCTGGAACCTTTTCGTATTGTAATGCTCCAATTTTATGGCGTGTACCCACACTCCCAACTCAGGCACGCACAAACTAAACAAGGATTAAAGTGTACAAGAAATAGACAATTATCCTAGGCCGACAGTACGGGATTCGTCCTTCATTGTCACCCCTCATTGTCAGATTAGCAAGCCGATCATTCTTTTTTTGAAACATGGATGGATCACATCCTGTATTCATGAAAGCAGTGAGCCAAACATTTACAACCTAATCGTCTCCTTAAATAACTACTGCATCTCACCTAGCACGATATCAACTGCCAGATAAAAAACACGGGCCGAGAAGAGGAGGAGGAACGAATACAAAATTCACGCGTTCAGAGGGAGTGTGATGTTATTTCGGTAATTACAAAATCGAGCCAAATGTACAAGGAAATTGGCAGTATGAGCACAATTATCAGTATAACGTTGCAGCGTCTATGGCCAGGATGCATGCCCTGTTCCGCTTGGGAAGGGTATCATAAAGCCGTTGTATCTTCACTTGTGACAAGAGAGCCCACAATTGTTGTAATTGACCCTTTATGTCCTGGATTCTCGCAGTGGGACGGATTTGGTGTTATAGCTGGTTTTACATGTTGTATCGGTGACAGATCTGGGGTTCTCGCTGACCACGGAAGTACCTCTACATCACATAGGCAGTTCATGGACACACGTGCCACGTGGGGACGAGCGTTGTGCTGCTGGAAAATGGCACCCAGATACTGTCGTATTTGGAATAACACATGTCTACGCAGGATGTCCACGACATATGACAGTGCCGTCAGAGTTTCCATAATCACGAACAGTCATGACCTGAAGTCATATCCGATGGCTCTCCACACCATCACGCCATAGGTAACGCCGTTAAGACTCTCCAAAACAGCGGAAGAACGGGACCTCTCGGTGGTCGTCGCCAACTGGTCGCCGGCCGCTGTGGCCGATCGGTTCTAGGCGCTTTAGTCCGGAACCGCGCTGCTGCTACGGTCGCAGGTTCGAACCCTGCCTCGGGCATGGATGTGTGTGATGTCCTTAGGTTAGTTAGGTTTAAGTAGTTCTAAGTCTAGGGGAGTGTCCGCAGCCCGTGGTCGTGCGGTAGCTTTCTCGCTTCCCACGCCCGGGTTCCCGGGTTCGATTCCCGGCGGGGTCAGGGATTTTCTCTGCCTCGTGATGACTGGGTGTTGTGTGATGTCTTTAGGTTAGTTAGGTTTAAGTAGTTCTAAGTTCTAGGGGACTGATGACCAACGATGTTAAGTCCCATAGTGCTCAGAGCCATTTTTTCTAGGGGAGTGATGACCTCAGATGTTAAGTTCCATAGTGCTCAGAGCCATTTGATTTGAGCCAACTGGTCGACGATGATCACCTGGGATAATGCACAACCGCGATTCATCCCTTAAACCAATACAGTGCCGTTAATTAGGAGTCCCTGTTCCCCAGTTACATCGCCACTCAAAACACAAGCCACTCAAAGCACAAGCTTGGAACCGTAGTTCCATACTCCGGCTGGTGCTAACCTCCGACCAACGGTGCAGGATGACCCAGAATGTAACAGAGAGACCATTACTTGTTCTCGGACGCCAGACGCAGATATGAAGCGGACACAATGTGCTAGATGCGCAATACGGCGATCCTCCCTCGTGGTGGTCAGCCTTGTACACCGGAACCTTGAAGAGGAGAGTTCCTGCCGTCACGTTCCCGTGTAGTCCAACATCGGGCCAGTGTCACATGCAAACGCCACATAAATCTGGATATTGCACTATTCGACCAGATGGCAAAATGGAGGCTTATCATAACTTTCGAATTCTGTCAGTTGCTGATAACGCTGTCTCAGACGAGTTAACGGCATCTACGTGTCTTTATAGTGATGATGATGATGAGCCCCATACTTCTTTACAGAGCGTAGGGGAACGACGCGGGAGACCCGCGCCGCCTTACTAGGCAAGGTCCTAGTGGAGGTGGTTTGCCGTTGCCTTCCTCCGACCGTAATGGGGATGAATGATGATGATGTCGACACAACAACACCCAGTCATCTCGAGGCAGGAAAAATCCCTGACCCCGCCGGGAATCGAACCCGGGACCCCGCGCTCGGGAAGCGAGAACGCTACCGCGAGACCACGAGCTGCGGACGTGATCACTCAATATTTGGCACTTCTCACTCTCATTATATACCATACCACGCCTGGCAACAGCACTAATGCACTACGGTGGCTCCTCTACGTTTTCAACTGCCAGAATTTGTATGCCGACCAATGGTGGGTATGTCTATGAAGTTCATTGAAATTTGACCATATCTTCTGAGTGCCTGCCTCTTCTTTGGCATGCAGTGTATTTTATGAGCTGCGTGCTGTGTGCGTGACAACCAACAAGTGGTATGACTCGATCGAGTACTGGTGGTCGTGAATTCATAGCCCGTCGATGAATATCAGTTACACTAATGCGTGGTGTCTGTTTTTTTCGGACATGAACGAAAGCACGGACACCACCCATTCATATAATCTCCCCTGCAAACGAACACACAAAAAAATGTGTTGCGTGTTGGCCAGAAATTGCTGCGTAGTGCAGTGCGCCTGGGTCACAGTGCCGACTGTTGCCAAGCACAGCTTGAGGACATTCTTAAGCCGACTGCAGTGGAATCCGCGTGGGCAGGCAGCACGAGTGTGACTGGATGACAGCGCTAACTAGAGGAGGCACGGCTTCAATTTGCCGCGGATTGGCCACGGCGGCGAGACAACGGCCGGAGAAAAAGCTCGGCGGCGCCAGGCCGCTGCCGCAGCGGCTATCGCCTCCGCCCCCGCCCTCGCCCCCGCCGCCGCCGTCGTGACAGCCGCGGCGCCGCGCCGGCTTTGTCGCCGCTGTCAGCCTGGCCGCCGGTTTTTCTGAGGCCGCCGCTGCCCCGCTCTGCGTTGCGCTCGTCATCCGCCACAATCAGCAACACACCGCCACCGGGTACAGCCTCTCTTTGTCAAGAGCATACGGACGGTCAGCAGCTCCGGGTTAAGCTGCTACATACAGCGAGGTGACAAAAGCTATGGGATATCTATACACACATATACAGAAGGCAGTAATATCGCAAAAACAAGGTATAAAAGGGCAATACATTGGCGGAGCTGTCACCTGTGTTCAGGTGATTCATGCGAATGGGTTTCCGACGTGTTTGCGGGCGCACGACGGGAATTACCGAGACTCTGAACTCGGAATGGTAATTGGAGCTAGACGCGTGAGACACTACATTTCGGAAATCTTTAGGTAATACAATATACCGACATCCACAGGGTCAAGAGTGAGCCGAGAACATCAAATTTCATTACTTCTCACCATGGACATGGCAGTAGCTGACGACCTTAGCGACCGAGTAGAGCTGTCAGTGCTAACATACAAGAAACACTGCATGAAATAACCGCGGAAGTCTATGTGGGACGTACGACGAGAGTATACCGTCAGGACAGTGCCGCGAATTATTGTGTTAATTGGCTGTACCAGCAGAGGACGGACGCGGGTGCCTTTGTTAACAGCATGACACCGCCTGCGGGCGCCTTTCCTGGGCTCGAGACCTTATCAGTTGGACTCTGGACGACTTGAAAATCGTGGCCTGATCAGGTGAGTCTCGATTTCATTTGGTAGTAGCTGATAGTAGGGTTCGAGTGTAGCGCAGACCCCATGAAACCATGAACTCAAGTTGTTAACGAGGCAATGTGCAGGCTAGTGGTGGCTCCATAATGGCGTGGACTGTCTTCATATGGAATGAACCCAAGTTGTCACACTGGACTCGCATTCTGGAGGACGATGGTTCAATCCCGCGTCCGGCCATCCTGATTTAGGCTTTCCGTGATTTCCCTAAATCGCTCCAGGCAAATGCTGGGATGGTTCCTTTGAAAGGGCACGGCCGACTTCCTTCCCCGTCCTTCCCTAATCCGATGAGACCGATGACCACGCTGTCTGGTCTCCTTCCCCAAACAATCCCCAACCGAAGTTGTCAACAAGGCCCTGTGCAAGCTAGTGGTGGCCCCATAATGGTGCGAGTTTACATGGAATGGAGTGGGTCCTCTGATCCAGCTGAACCTATAATCGACTGAAATTTGTTATTTTCTGCTACTTCAATTCCAGTTATTCATGGACACCATATTTGCAAACAACGATTGAATTTTTATGGATGGCAATATGCCATGTCACGAGCTCACCATTGTTCGCGATTGATTTTAGGAACATTCTGGACAATGGGGGCAAATGATTCGGCCACCTAGATCGCCCGACATGAATCCCATCGAACATTTATTGCACATAATCTAGAGGTCAGTTTCTGCACAAAATCCACCACTGCAACGCTTACACTATTATAGACGGGTATAGAGGCAGCATGGCTCAGTATTTCTCCATGGGACTTCCAGTGACTTGCTGAGCCCATGCCACGTCGAGTTGCTGTACTCCGCCGGGCAAAAACAGGTCCAACACGAAATTAGCAGGTATCCCATGACTTTTGGCACCTCAGAGTATTCCGACAATTGAATTGCGTATTCACAGTGTCCAATTTGTGCAGTCAGATCGCTGTTAGTTGAACTACCTCTTCCCGGATTATGTGCTTTGTGATCTAGATATTATTCCCAATATTAACACTACATTAGAAAACAGCTTCCTTATGTAGATAACAACAGTGATGTTCGGATGTTTCTGGCTGCACTACATTGCTGTTGACTGTGTTTCCGTACAATGACTATTGCTTCTACGATATGTGGAAATGACACTCTTGTTTCTCTGCATATGATTGAGGAATTGTTTTTAATACACTCCTGCAAATGGAAAAAAGAACACATTGACACCGGTGTGTCAGGCCCACCATACTTGCTCCGGACACTGCGAGAGGGCTGTACAAGCAATGATCACACGCACGGCACAGCGGACACACCAGGAACCGCGGTGTTGGCCGTCGAATGGCGCTAGCTGCGCAGCATTTGTGCACCGCCGCCGTCAGTGTCAGCCAGTTTGCCGTGGCATACGGAGCTCCATCGCAGTCTTTAACACTGGTAGCATGCCGCGACAGCGTGGACGTGAACCGTATGTGCAGTTGACGGACTTTGAGCGAGGGCGTATAGTGGGCATGCGGGAGGCCGGGTGGACGTACCGCCGAATTGCTCAACACGTGGGGCGTGAGGTCTCTACAGTACATCGATGTTGTCGCCAGTGGTCGGCGGAAGGTGCACGTGCCCGTCGACCTGGGACCGGACCGCAGCGACGCACGGATGCACGCCAAGACCGTAGGATCCTACGCAGTGCCGTAGGGGACCGCACCACCACTTCCCAGCAAATTAGGGACACTGTTGCTCCTGGGGTATCGGCGAGGACCATTCGCAACCGTCTCCATGAAGCTGGGCTACGGTCCCGCACACCGTTAGGCCGTCTTCCGCTCACGCCCCAACATCGTGCAGCCCGCCTCCAGTGGTGTCGCGACAGGCGTGAATGGAGGGACGAATGGAGACGTGTCGTCTTCAGCGATGAGAGTCGCTTCTGCCTTGGTGCCAATGATGGTCGTATGCGTGTTTGGCGCCGTGCAGGTGAGCGCCACAATCAGGACTGCATACGACCGAGGCACACAGGGCCAACACCCGGCATCATGGTGTGGGGAGCGATCTCCTACACTGGCCGTACACCACTGGTGATCGTCGAGGGGACACTGAATAGTGCACGGTACATCCAAACCGTCATCGAACCCATCGTTCTACCATTCCTAGACCGGCAAGGGAACTTGCTGATCCAACAGGACAATGCACGTCCGCATGTATCCCGTGCCACCCAACGTGCTCTAGAAGGTGTAAGTCAACTACCCTGGCCAGCAAGATCTCCGGATCTGTCCCCCATTGAGCATGTTTGGGACTGGATGAAGCGTCGTCTCACGCGGTCTGCACGTCCAGCACGAACGCTGGTCCAACTGAGGCGCCAGGTGGAAATGGCATGGCAAGCCGTTCCACAGGACTACATCCAGCATCTCTACGATTGTCTCCATGGGAGAATAGCAGCCTGCATTGCTGCGAAAGGTGGATGTACACTGTACTAGTGCCGACATTGTGCATGCTCTGTTGCCTGTGTCTATGTGCCTGTGGTTCTGTCAGTGTGATCATGTGATGTATCTGACCCCAGGAATGTGTCAATAAAGTTTCCCCTTCCTGTGACAATGAATTCACGGTGTTCTTATTTCAATTTCCAGGAGTGTAATTTTCGATGTCATTGAGGAACCACAGCGATCGTACTTAAAATTTCAATAAAAAATGGTCCAGATTGCAACAGGTTATCTTTCTTTAAGTCCGGTACCCGGTCTCGATCTACACGACTATCTTCAGACGAAGGCGTCAGATGACGTGAGTAGCTGGTTCACGGAGCTGCTGCCAGTTCCGATTGCATATGGAGACCTCTACCTGTTGGTACTGACAACAGCTCCGTGAATCGGTCCCTCACGTCGTCTGGAGCCCTTGGTCTGAATATGTTCGTATAAACCGAAATCTGTTGCCCGACTTAAAAATATATTACCTATCGCGAGCTAGGCGGCTTTTTATTGAAATAACAAATCTGTTCCTTAATTACAAACATTGCAATACAGCATAATTTCAATTAATGCTAACGTTAAACTTCGTTTTTTCGTAAAATGAGATCAACGTGACCTTACAGTGAAGTAAAAGACACAAATTTGAATAATGGTTCACAGAGCAAAATGCAGCCCAAAGTCGCATTGTTTGCAACATGAGCGCATACATTCTTTTATGTTTCATTCCCATTCAATGGAGAGCCCTAATAAACGAAGCAACGAAAGCAAAATACACTTTCGTTATATACGGACGCTGATCGATAAAAGACGGAAGTACAAAAATATCCAGGGAAATTATGGAATACATAAATACAAGGCGTTGAGGGGTGAAATAAACAGGAGCTGCAGGGAAGCTAAGACGAAATGTCTGCACGAAAAATGTGAAGAAATCGGAAAAGAAATGATAGTCGGAAAGACTGACTCAGCAGATAGGAAAGTGAAAACAACCTTCGGTGAAATTAAAAACAAGGGTGGTAACATTAAGAGTTGTTAAATGCAGAGGAGAGAGCGTATAGATGGAAAAAGTACACTGAACGCTTCTATGAGGGGGAAGATTTGTATGAAGTGATAGGAGAAGAAACAGAAATCGATTTTCAACAGATAGGGGATGGAGATGGAATTCCCAAATAAACTAACCAGAACAAAATGCCAGCTAAAAGTAGAAGGAAAATTTTCTAAAGAATTTTAGGTCAACCAAGGTTTAAGACAGGGTGATGTACTATCCACGCTACTCTTCTACACAGTGTTGGAAAGAGTGGTGCGAAGGATGGGGACTGATAACCGAAGTGGCACTCTGTTTAACCGTATGCACCAAAATCTAGCTTATACCGATGATGTGTGTATACTGTCTAGAAGTTTGAAAGAAATGGAAGAAGGATTTGGCAGACTGGAAAAGGAGGCAGAGCAGTTGGGACTTACAGTAAACATCACGAAAACATAGTATCTCTTTGCTTCCAGCAAAAATGCTGCTGTTAAAGAGAAATATAGCTATTAAGTTGAACAGAGGCAATTATGAGAGATATGAAAAGTTCCAATACCTGGGAGTGTTGGTTACGGAGGATAGCAGAATAAAAGAAGAAATAAAATCTAGAATTTCTGCAGGAAATAGAGCTTACTGGACCCTGATCAAGATCCTTCAGTCACGTAGCCTGAACAGAAAATGGAAGATGACTGTCTATCGAACAGTCATTAGACCGGTGGTAATGTATGGCTCAGAAACATGGACAATGACTGTAGCAGAAGCTCTTGAGAAGATGGGACAGGAAAATATTAAGAAAGATTTTTGGAGCATTGTATGAGGCAGGACAATGCAGGATAAGGAGGAACAAAGAATTGGAAGAACTGTATAGAAATCGTGACTTGGTGACTGAAATTAAGTGTAATAGATTGAGATGGCTGAGCCATGTTGAGCGAATGTTGGAGGATCGAGTTGACAAAAAAGGCTTACACAGGAAATCCAGGTGGCAAAAGGAACAAAGAGAGACCCCGGAAACGATGGCTGGAGGATGTGGAAAATGATTTGAGGAAGATCGGAGTCAGGAGATGGGGGAACGAGCAGAAAATCGCCATGATTGGGCTGTGATCATCAGAGAGGCCAAAGCCCTGCATGGGCTATAGCGCCAAGGAGTAAGTAAGGGGATCCAGTATTACAATCAGAATTTAAGAGAGCTTTGGAGGACTTAAGATCAAATAAGGCAGAAGGGGTAGATAATATTCCATCGGAATTTCTAAAATCGTTGGAGGAAGTGGCAACAAAACGACTATTCACGTTAGTATGTAGAGTGTATAAATCTGGCGACATACCATCTGACTTTCGAACAATATCATCCACACTGTTCCAAAGACTGCAAGAGCTGACAAGTGCGAGAACTACCGCACAATCAGCTTAACAGTTCACGCATCCAAATTGCTGACAAGAATAATATACAGTAGAATGAAGAAGAAAACAGAGGATATGCTACATGACGATCAATTTAGCTTAAGAAAAGATAAAGGCACAAGAGAGGCAATGCTGACGTTTCGGTTGATAATGGAAGCAAGACTAAAGAAAAATCTAGATTTGTCGACCTAGAAAAAGTGTTCGAATATTTAAAATGGTGCAAGATGTTCGAAATTCTGAAAAAAATAGGAATAAGCTGTAATGAGAGACGGGTAATATAGAATATGTACAAGAACCAAAAGGGAACAAAAAGAACGGACGAGCAAGACCGCAATGCTCGGACTAAAAAGGGTGCAACACATGATTGTAGTCTTTAGCCCCTACTGTTCAATCTGTACATAGAAGAAGCAATGATGGAAATAAAAGAAAGATTCAGGAGTGGAATTAAAATTCATGGTGAAAGGGTATCACGATTCGCTGATGACATTACTATCCTGAGTAAAAGTGTAGAAAAATTACAATATATATTGAAGTGAATGGACAGTCTAATGAGTACAGAATATGGACTGAGAACAAATCGAAGAAAGACGAAAGTAATGATGAGTAGTAGAAATGAGAAAGCGGGAAACTTAACATCAGAATTGATGGTCA
Source organism: Schistocerca piceifrons (assembly GCF_021461385.2). NCBI lineage: Eukaryota > Metazoa > Arthropoda > Insecta > Orthoptera > Acrididae > Schistocerca > Schistocerca piceifrons. The sequence goes on from NC_060139.1 coordinate 615,642,911, forward strand.
CGATGTAGAAGAAGTTAAGGAATTCTGCTACCTAGGCAGAAAAATAACCAATGACAGGCGGAGCAAGGAGGCCATCAAAAGCAGACTAGCAATGGCAAAAAGAGCGTTCCTGGCCAGAAGAAGTCTACTAATATTAAACATGGACCTTAATTTATATCCTGTTCTACTGTAAATCAGAAATCCTGTCCGTAAGTGGTCTCAGAGCAAAGTAAAACGAAACTATTTCAAAGAAGTAGGACTGAACTCATACGAGGACGTGCTAAAAAGTAATGCCAGAATTTTTAATGTTAAAACTCTTAAAGGTTTTTAAATAAAAAAACGTTGTTAATATACTACATCCTTACCCTTCATGTCTACAAACGAGGGCTATTCGGAAAGTAAGGTCCGACGGGGTGCGAAGTGGAAAGCAGTGTGAAAATCCGACGAAGCTTTACACAGATGCGTTGGGCGGTGTCTGTAGTATGCCTGTCGATCGCCTCCCATCGCTCTTTTCAGTTCTCAGCACACAGTGAGCACTGAAAGATGCCTAGAACAATAGTGTCTCCCGTCAAGTATGAGGACCTGCTGTGAGATTTTGCCTGATGTCATGCAGCCCACAGAACACAGCTGTCATGCGTTTCCTTCTGTATGACAGTTCTCGGCCGCACTCTGCAGGGGCAATGACGATGCTCCTGCAGCGTTTTTTATGAGAAGTGTTTGAGCACCCACAACAGAGCCCGTCATTGACTCTCCCTGAGTTTCACCTCTGCTCACATGAACTGATGGCTATGAAGACAATGTTGTGGCACAGAAACGAGCTGTAGACCAGCGCAGAGAATTTGCAGGAAGCACAGGCGGGTGACTTCCATGACGAGGCTATTGGAAAGTTGATACAAAGCTACGAGAAATACCGAAATCGGAGCGGCGCCTGTATAGAGTAGTAGTTGGAAAGTGTAGTTAACTGTTGCAAATAAAACACTTTTTAATTTTCACAGTGGTTTCCGTTTTGCGTCCGATCGGACCTTACTTTCCGAATAGGCCTGGTATTTGCATTCTCCGCGTTGTAAACATGGCGGTTGGTAACGGAACAGTGTGTGTGCGTGAGAAACAGCGTGCTGTAATCGAGTTTCCAATTCGAAGAGTTCATCCACACATGGCGCAGTCTCTCTTTCGGCAGGACAATGTCAAACCAAAAACGAGCGCTGTGACGTCTGCGGCAATCTGACGCCTTGGCTTCACTGTCATCGATCATCCCCCATACAGTCCCGACTTGGTCTCATCCGATTTTCATCTATTTCCGAAACTTAAAGAACAGCTTCGAAGACTTCAATACGAGAGTGATGAAGCGGTGCAAGTAGCGGTGAGATTGTGACTCTGTCAACAAAGTCAAACATTCTATACTGACGGTATCAACAAACTGGTCTCTCGTTGGCAGAAATGTCTTCGTCGCCAGGGTGACTATGTCTAGAAATAAATATGATGACGTGAACAGTAAAGATGTAGAAAGTTAACTTGCACGCACAGCCCTTCCTTTATAAAAGCATTTAGTACGCGACTGGTACCGAAACAGGCTTATTTGACTCTCCAACTGTGGAAGAAAGCAACGTGGCGCGAAATGTGTACGAAGCACATTCGCTGATCGTGTAGGAAGATTTCTTACAGCCCCAGTTTCAACAGCTCTCTTTCCCGCCTTCCCCTCCACTCCTACAGTGAGCTGCTAGCAGAGACAAGAAATATTCCCGCTTGGGCCTGATTCGTGTGGTAAATCCACGATCACGGCGTCGCGCCGTCCTGTTGCAATCAGCGGTGGAGGGGGGCGCAGGGAGCAGAGCGGAAATAAATCAGAGAGCGCAGATGCTATCAGAGCCTGGCCCGCTCTGCTCTGCTCCCCAGCGGTCGGCGACCTCGAAGGATTCCTCTCACCTCCGCCGTACATGATCAGCCGGAGACACTCCTCTCTCTTATGTGTTCCAGTTACAGACAACGATTCCACATTACCGTGCTCTTAGCGATTTTATACCACTGCTTCATTTTTATTCACTTGTCGTTGTTATGGCCATCAGGTCATAGCCTGATATGATACAGCTCACCATGCCAGAGTAAGCTGTGCAAGATTCTTCGCGTCTGAATAACTACTGCAATATACATCCATTTGAAGCTACTTGCTGCACTCAGCCCTTGCGCTCCCCGTATGGTTTTTATCCGCCCCAATCCTCCCTCATACTAATCTGATGACTCCTCGCTGCTTCATGTTGTGTACTATCAACCGATCCATATTTTTAGGCCGGCCGGAGTGGCCTGGCGGTTCTAGGCGCTACAGTCTGGAACCGCGCGACCGCTACAGTCGCAGGTTCGAATCTTGCCTCAAACATGGATGTCTGTGGTGTCCTTAGGTTAGTTACGTTTAATTAGTTCTAAGTTCTAAGGGAACTGATGACCTCAGAAATTAAGTCCCATAGTGCTCAGAGCCATTTGAACCATTTGAACCTATTTTTAGTCAAGTTACGAATCAACTTTCCTTTCTTGCCAGTTCTGTTCAGTATTTCCTCATCAGTTATTCGATCCATCCATCAAATCTTTAGTGTTCTTTCGTAGCACCACTACTAGTCTCTTCGTGTTCGAACTGCTTATCGTCACGTTTCACTACCGTACAAGGCTATATTCCAGAACCCTTACATTGACACATCTTGGGTAATAACCGCTTGGCTGCTCTTGTAAATAATTTATTTAACGACCGATTTCGTAGCTTAGAAGCAACATCATGTTACATCTGTTAAATTAGAAAAGCGTTCGCTACAATTGTCTTTCATAGTTACAATCAATAGTGAGAAAAATACAATAAGTACAAGAGCCAAGAGGGAATAACAAGAGTGGACGACCAAGAACGAAGTGCTCGGATTAAAAAGGTTGTAAGACAGGGATGTAGTCTTTCAGCCGTACTGTTCAATCTGTACTTCGAAGAAACAATGATGGAAATTAAAGAAAGGTTCAGGAGTGGAATTAAAATTCAAGGTGAAAGGATTTCAGTGATACGATTCGCTGATGACATTGCTGTCCTGAGTGAAAGTGAAGCAGAATTACATGATCTGCTGATTGGAAAGAAAGTGGTTCAAATGGCTCTGAACACTATGGGACTTATCTTCAGAGTTCATCAGTCCCCTAGAACGTAGAACTACTTAAACCTAACTAACCTAAGGGCATCACACACATCCATGCACGAGGCAGGATTCTAACCGGCGACCGTAGCGGTCGCACGGTTCCAGACTGTAGCGCCTAGAACCGTTCGGCCACCCGGCCTGCTGCTGATTGGAATCAACAATCTAATGAGTACAGAATATGGGTTGAGAGTAAATCGTAGAAATACGAAATTAACGAGAAGTAGTAGAAATGAGAACAGCGAGAAAATTAATATCATGATTGATGGCCACGAAGGAGTTCAAGTTTAGGAATTCTGCTACCTAGGCAGCAAAATAACCAGTGACGGACGGACGAAGGAAGGAGGACATAAAAAACTGATTAACATTGAAAAAAGGGGATTCCTGGCCAAGAGAAGTCTACTAGTATCAAACATTGACCTTAAATTGAGGAATAAGTTTCTGAGAATGTACGTTTGAAGCGTTGTATGGTGGTGAAACATGGACTGTGGGATAACCAGACCTGAAGAGAATCAAAGCATTTGAGATGTAGTGGCACAGAGGATTGCTGAAAATCAGGTGGACTGACAAGGTAAGGATTGAGGATTTTCTGTGGAGAATCGGAGAGGAAAGGAATATTGGGAAACCACTGATAAGGAGAAGGGACAGGATGATAGGACATCTGTTACGACATGAGGAGATGACTTCCATGGTACTAGAGGGAGCTGTAGAGGGCAAAAACTGTAGAGGAAGACAGAGATTGGAATACATACAGCAAATAATTGAGGACGTAGGTTGCAAGTGCGACTCAGAGATGAAAGAGGTTGGCGCAGGAGAGGAATTCGTGGCGGGCCGCATCAAACCAGTTAGAAGATTGATGACTAAAACAAAAAATAAATAAAAAAAAATAAAAAATAAAAAAGTTGAGAAATGGAGCAAACTACTTACATGTGCCGTCTCGTCCATGTCGCAAGTTTAATGTCATGATTTAACATGTAGATAATTTACTGCATTTCTTCCTACTGATTTCAACTATAATAGACCACAACTGTCTGGTGCGCTTTTTCTGATTTAACAGATCCAACTTGATGATATGGTTTCTAATCTACGAAACCGGTCGTCAAAGAAATTATTTACAAGAGATTCGAAGCGTTAATTATTCAGGATGTATACTTACATTGATATTAGATGTTAACACTTCCTCTTTCTCAACACTTTTCTTCCTACAGTCAATATCCTCTCTATTTCGACCATCAGGAGTTAGTTTGCTGCCAAAATAACAAACCTGATTAAATACATTTTATTTCTCGTTTTTTTTTTTAAAATAATAATAATCCCCTCAGCATAGTTCGATTTAATACGCCTATACTATATCACCCTCCTTTTACTAGCACTGTATTCAATCTTATAGCCTCTTTTCAAGACACTGATCATTTTCAAGTCTTTCGCCGGCTGACAGAATTACAGTGTCACTGCCAAACTTTAGTTTTTATTTCTTCTCTCTACTTTCCTTTACTGCTTGCTCAACGTGCAGATTGAATAACATTGTGGATAGGCTACAATCTTGTCTCAGTACCTTCTCAATCACAGCTTCCTTGTCATGTCCTTCGACTCATAACTGCAGTCTGGTTTCTGTACAATTTCTAAATAACCTTTCGCTCCCTGCATTTTATCCCTGTCACCTTTATTTCAAAGAATGTATTCTAGTTAAGGCTGTCAAAAGATTTCCACAAATCTTAAGTGCTATAAACGTTGGCTTGCCTTACTTCAACCTAGTTTCAAAGTCGTAGCGTCACCATTGCCCCGCGTGTTCGTACTTTTCTCCAGAATCAAAGCTAATCTTCACCGAGGTCAGGTTCAAACAAGTTTTTCATTCTTCTGTAATCATGACTTATTAAACTGATGGTGCTGTGGCTTTCATGTTCGTCTTTGGAATTGAAATTATACTTTCACCTTGAAGTCTGCAGTTATTTCTCCCGTCTCTTATAACTTGCACACAAGGTGGGTTAATTTTGTCATGATTGGCTGCCCCAAGGATCTGAATAATTCTGAGAGAATACAATTTACACAGTGGCTATTATTTGACTTAGGTATATCAGTGTTCTGTCATATTCTTCTCGCAGTATCATATCTTATTTTCCTGTTCTCGTTGTATGATATCGGCCTCACGTTCGTCTCTTATGTGTAGCCCTTTTATATATCACTGTCAACTATCCGTTTTCCTTCGTTTTATTTGTAAATTCAGGAGAACATGACAGTAAATACCTGATACAAAGATTGTTGCTACTATTTAATACGTGTTGGTAACGTTGCAAAACACCTGGTAACGAGACGAAAGCTCTGGTGAAACCTGTTTTTCAAAAGGGACCGTAAGGAAAAATAATTAATGAAAAATTACGTTCTACGTCAGATATTTTGTTGCTTGAAGGACAAACAGCGCTTACGAATGGTTGACCACGTATAAATGATGTCTTCCCCTTGAAAATACTGATGGAAAGAAGGACATAATTTAACTTTCAGGCACACCTCGTATTCACTGAATGTTAGTCACAAGATCGCTCCTTTGGAGCATTATGCCTAAACGAGGATATCCTCTGTACCTAGGGGGTATCATACAAAAAAATCATGACACACAAGTAACAGTGAGAGCAAAAAACCTGCCATCTAAAGGAATTCATATCAACCATGGTGAACGTCAGGTGTAAAGGTTGTCTGCTAATGTTTGCATAGGTAATGTCATTACAGAATGGAAGCGCGTGGCAAGCTTAGAAAATGAAAGAGGTGAAAGAATGCACCTCAGTATAATGAGGATGATAAATCTACTATTCAAGAAACTGATGGTGACCTTCATAGATCTATGTATTACCTTTAACAAATCTGTTCGGGATATAACATGAAAATTTTCTGCACAGAGGGCCAAGACTACTAATTTCGGAACACGATATCCATTTCCAACAAAAATGTCTCTCCAGTATCTTGGCTATGACACGACTTACTACTCCAATCGTGATAACGATCACAAAGGGAACAAATACCAGGCGATATGTGGATCAGTTCGGAAAACATCAGCTAGGTAAACGAGGAAAGAAACAAGAAAATTACATTTTATGAAGTGATGGCTGCGTCAGTTTTGCTGCACAGCTCAAAAAGGTGGGCGACGAATAGTAAATATCTTAATTAAGTACAGAGATCATTAAAGAAGAAAAGGCATTTCTGTGTTCCGTGAAAGGCTGGACGAGACTGGATAGATTTGTGGCGTTTTGCGGAGAGAACCGAATGCGAGAAGGTAAAACAACAAAAGAAATTTTAACGTTAGCTCAAATGGTAGAGGAGCCATTGGAAAGCAAAGAAAACGTTGACGTCAGAGGAAGAGGACACCAGTGAGGTGCAGCGTGCCTGCCTTCAGGCGGTGGTGCAGACCTGATGCTGAATGAGTGTCTAAGTTTCTGACAGAGGTATTTGTAGTGTGCTCAACAAAGGTGCGTGTTTGGCATCGAGGATGTTGCCAAGCTGAGAGGTCTCACAGGAACCCTTTGCCGTGTTATTCCCGTACATGTTACTATTACACCCCTCCCCCTCGATAACGCCATAGCAGGAAAGGGAAGCATGAAAAAGCATAAAAACGCTTCTATGCTTGGGATCACGTTGAAATTTCATCGAATGGGTCTGAAAGCATGCTAGTGGTCCCACCTTGTATACCGAGCCAAAGGGGTCAGACCACGTTTAGGGGTGTTGCATCCCCCTCTTGTCCTTAGAATAGGGCTGAAACGCCTACGAATATCAGGAGTGTCGAACCTTGTGACGAACGTCGCCCTGTTCTTCTTTGAACTGCGAATTGTTGTTTTTGACCGCGAAATGTCTGGCAAACTATGCCCTGAGGGAAGGGGCGCTTTCATTGCCACTCCGTGAGGCCCTCCCTTCTCGATTTTGAATGGTGGCAAGTCTGAAATGTTTTCCCCGGCCACGCATAAGAAAACAGAGTGATTTCAACACTGGATGTCTCGGTTCTGACCTCCATCGCAGAGGCGTCAAAAGAAGTGGTGAAATGTGGGTGGGAGGGGGTGTACCAACTTTCCCGTTGTGTGACAAGTCCACGGTGGCATTAGGCATAATGTTGGTAAAATTTGGTGCAAATGTGACATCATTAACCCACCTTACTCGTCACACGAACCGATCTGTGGACTTTTCCGCAACACCTTGACCTTTCTATATTCTGACATAATTGTCATAAGGAGTGTGACCAAAATGTAACTTAAATGCTTATTTGACACTACAGTAGTGAAGCCATAATCACAGTACGTAAATTTTTTTCCTTAAAAACGGGGGTTAAATTACCGGTTTCAACGAACAACGTCGTCTTTTCAAGTGTAAAACATCAGTTGGAGAATATATAATGAGAAGCGCCGCCGAGCCCACTAGTGACGTCGCAACGTGCCATGTTTTACACCGTTACAGAGGAAGGTTGCAGGCACGTTTGAGCCAAATTTAAAACTTATGCGTCTGAACGGAAGCTAACTACTGGATTTCGAAAAAGCGGTCCTTTAATTTTGTTGCGCAATGCTGTTGTAAACATAATTTCATAGTCATGGAATTTCCAACTATTCTCCGTTACTACTTCTAATCTTCTTCTTAAAAAATACAGCGGTTCTCGCTTCGAGTTTCATAAAACGTTTTCACATCTACAGGGTCGTTTGTGCTTTCGTCCAAACTCTAATAGCCGCATGATTCACGTTTCCATCTTCTTTTACGCTTCGTACGATGCCACAGTAAAAGTGAGAACAAAATGCTTTTCCCAGCCCGGACAACCAGATGTCACTATTGCTAAGGAATTGGGAGTGTACTTCGATTATTCGTCAGACAGCAGCTCCCTTCTCCCACCCTCCTCTCGCACTGAAACAATTTCACCGTCTCCAATGATCTTCGAAAGGCGTTGAACGTAGCCATCCTTACTTCCATAAATCCTTAGTTCTGTTATGAAACTCCCACTGATTAAATATTCGTGTAAGGTGGATATAACTGGATCTCTCGGCGGATCCTCGTAACTAGTGTCGAATAATTGCGTTACCGTTGTACACAGGACGTTCTCATAGGCTGAAAAGCGAAACGGCGCCTTGATCTGTTGTGAAGGAGAATTTTCCACAGTGGTGACAGCTGTTGGCAACACAAACAGGAGGCATTGAGGCACGGGAAGCAAACAGATGGTGCTCAGATGTTAATGAGCCGCGCGCCGAGTGTTATTTGTCGCGCGCATTCCGGGACACGCGTGTTCAGCAGCGGCCATTGCGCAAGGGCTCGGCGGCGCCCGCGAGCTGGCGGCCACACGTTGAGCAGCGTAGTTACTACCGACAGAAGCAGGCCTGTGCATATGACGGCGACTAAGACTAGAACTACAGAGAGCCTCGAATCCAGTCAAAGACCTACAAATACAAACTTTGCAAGAGAAGGCTGAGAAATTAGAGAACGAAAATAGGGAATTGAGTGTAGCGAACCAAGACTTGCAGCAACAAATAAGAGAACTAACTAATAAAGTCACACAACAAGCACAGACACAAGCACAGACACTGACATATGCTGCCGCCTTAACTATAGAGCCCAAAACCAAAGAGGCTCGAAGAATAGAACAGGCTAAAACAAAACAGGCCACAACCCTCTATATCAAATCGACAGAAAATCAAGACGCCAAAGCTGTCCGACAAACCATCACCAAGAATATAAATCCCAGGAAAGAGAATATACATATAAAATCAATCAGAACCACGCAGACTGCAGTTATAGTAGAAACGGAAACACAGGAGGACTGTCGAAAAATAATAGAAAAGACTAAAGACCTGCACACCATTGTCTGTGAAGGACCGCGAAAACGCAAGCCACTCGTGGCAGTATATCACGTGCCAGATACACTTACCGACGAAGAGTTTCTAGAAAGCCTTTATGAGCAGAATCTAAGCGGTGACACCACGAAAGAAGACTTCGACAGAGAGGTCAAAATAAGATTCAAAACAGGGCCTAGGGGAAGGGGTTTCAGTCACCAGATACTGGAGGTCAGCCCACACCTGTACAGAGTCCTTACAAGAAGACAGAGAGTCTACATAGACTTCGAATCACTTTCTGTGAAAGACTATACAGTTGTAAACAAGTGTTTTAAGTGTTGCGACCTAGGACATACGACTAAAACCTGCAGAAAAGCCGACGTCACGTGTGCCAAGTGCGGCAACCAAGGACACAAGCGCAGTGAGTGCAGGTCCGCGGTTTGCGTCTGTATCCCCTGCACATACAGAGGCCGCGTCTGCAATAAAACAAAAGGAGGTGATTGTCAGACCTATAAACAGCTGCATGACCGGCTCCTGGACAGTATAGACTATGGCAGCTAAAATCAGCACACACGCAAGAAACACGAACGCCCAAAGCCAATCACCCAAAACACATAAATACAAATCACCGTCAACATTACAGAGAAGCTACCAAAGAGCAATTTCCTGGAGAAGACAAATGAATCTTCTGCCGGAGAATTACGTCAATAATGAACCCATCCCGCCCCTAACACACTCAACGACGTTACAGGATAGCTGCATTAATACGGTAGAATATATAGATGACATGACAATCTGTGGTTCCATCCACTACGAGGTGGCAAAGCAAATTAAAAGACAATTACACCACTGGATAAACTTCCAAATAACATTAATGCAGAGGATAGATGAGTTGGAAGATGAACTTACATATATTGTGCACAAGAAAATGTACAAACTAAACCGACATACTCCCTCACAATTTCTCCCAGCCGAAGTACATCACACCACACATACACAGGATGAACACAAACCAGAATCATCATCACATGGAAAACCCTACGACACACGTAAATGTGAACAGTACATCAAACCAGTCAAATTTGTCTCGGGAGGCACTCTTCACCCCGGGAAAATGGAACAAGGAACAGACAGGCATGCATTCCCTGAATCAAAACACATCGAAACACTCAGGCTACAGACCAATACAAAACTCAAAACTACTGGACCCAGACTTATAAAAGTAGACCAATTAGATGAGGACAAATCTGAGGGAGAGACATGTGACATTTGCAACGATGTCAACGTGCGTCTAGCAACAACCTCCACTCCAAACACAAACAAAGACAACATAACATATACAGTCAGTCCCATACAAATCACCACCATCGCCGACACCACGCAAGCAAGCACCACCAACATCAGTGAAAAACGTGTGAAGGCAAACAGCATTGAAGAGGCGTGTGACAAAACGAAAAGTAACCGTGTGACATCCCAAAGAGGTCTTAAAATGTCCCCCAATCAGCGGCCAACACCAAGCCACAATCCGTCCAGTACCACCTCAGAGACCGCAACAGAAACCAGCACCAACAGCAATCCAGCTGCACCTAATTATGATAATTTAGAACTTAACTTACTTTTAAGTAGGCTAGAGAAAAAAGAGATACTGCAGACAGCGCAGCGGATGCTACTTAGATTGTGCCATCCAAAGGGAGATTCTCTCTGTTTTCCAGTAACTGAGCAAACAGACAGAATCATCCCAAAGACAGAATATATTCCTACATCAGCAGAGCCGCTGCTCGATCTCATGCTCCAGGTCTGCCTGCGCAGGTCAGAATCTTTCGACTTGGACAAAATATATATAGATCATGTAAGAGCACACGGACGAACATATTTTGATTACTCACAGACTGGCAGTAAATGTTTTGTACACGTAAAACACCCAGAACACATAGACAAAAAATGAATATCTTACAACATAATACAAAAAACAGTACGACAGTCAGCGCGGAAATCCCTAAAATAGCACTAGACCTGCAGGCAGACATCATGTGCTTACAAGAACCCTATAACAGAAACGGGCAACTGATATGTCTACCAAAACATGCTACCACAATAACAGGCAGCAATGACTGTAAGGCTGCAATAGTAATTCTAAATAGAACTTATAACATAGTTAAAGTAACACAGTTATGCAATCAACACTTGGTTACCATAGAGATAACTAACGGGAACGTCACATGGGTTATTGCATCCATGTACGCCCAATACAGCCATCAAATACAACCGTATGCAGACTACATCAGAGACCTAGTAATGTATGCCAGAGGCAAAAAATTAGTGATAAGTGCTGACATTAATTCCAGATCGACCCTCTGGAACTCAGACAGAACAGATGACAGAGGACGCATAATCACCGATCTAATACAAGAAACACAACTACATGTAATGAATACGGAAGGACCTATACCAACATATGCAGGGTTCGATGGCACGAGCAGTAATATCGACTTCACGCTAGCAAATAATGCAGCAATGGCATACGTAACAAACTGGACTGTACACGACAACATAACCAGTAGTGATCATAATGTCATAACATACACACTAACTCACACTCAGAACACGATGACCAAATCACACACCAGACACTTGCTGTTGCACAAAGCAGACTGGAACAAATTAACGGAAATTATACAACGACACGATCTACAAAACATCAATGGAAGTATCGATTATAGAGCACACAAGTTAACACAGGTGATACAACATGCACAAAACACATCAATACCGACAGCAAAGAACACAAATTACTCACCAGTACCATGGACCAACGAACTTACGAGACTCAAACAAGACGCAAGACGCAAACGAAAATTATATCAAAGGGCGATAGCAGATAGGGACCGACGAATAAGACTTGAAGCATATAGGCATGCACAAGACTTATACAGACAGACCCTATACAACACGCGTAAACAACAATGGGAGCTATTTGTAACAACACAAACAGAGCAAAATATATGGGGGGAACCATACAAAATATTGACAGAGAAGATAAAAACCCCACTAGTTCTGGGAACGCTAAGGCAGGATGACGGCGCGATGACGAGGGGATGGAGGAATACAGCGGAGTTTCTGCTGTATAAACTGCTCCCTGACGACGTTATCGATACAGACACACAATATCATGCAACACTAAGAGAAAATCTACACACACCATACATAACTGCAACTGTCACCTGTCCTTTTGCGCAAGAAGAGGTTGCGCTAGCAATCTCAGAGCTCAAAAACAAAAAAGCACCTGGACCAGATGGTATCCACTCGGAAACACTGAAAAAACTAGCACCGCAGATCACCCCGTTCCTAACAACGTTACTGAACGATGCCTTACGGCTGGGCAGGGTACCTGCAGTATGGAAAACCTCCAAAGCAGTCATTATTAAGAAATCAGCGGACAGGGATCCTTCAGATCCAAAGACCTACAGGCCAATATGCCTAATAAACACCCTAGCAAAGATTCAGGAGAAGCTACTGTGCAAGCGCCTGCAAACACACAGAGCTCTCAGGGGTATGAGCCAACACCAGTTCGGCTTCAGAGCGGGCAGATCAATAGATGATGCCATCAACCAGGCCCTGCACATAGTTAACACCACAAAACAGAAATACGCCATGGCAATAATGATTGACATTGCCGGAGCTTTTGATAATCTTTGGTGGCCAGCACTGTTTCAGAGGCTAAGACATCTGGAGGTACCGCAATCACTGTACAACAGTTTTCTGGACTACTGTAAAGACCGAGTTGTCGAATGGCAGATGGACAGCCGGAAAGTAATTAAAAGAATTACCAAAGGCTGTCCTCAAGGGTCGATCTGCGGCCCCATCTTCTGGGACATAACAATCGAACCCTTCCTACAACTTCTGGATGGGGATGACAGGTCAGACGGAATTGTCGCCTACGCAGATGACCTATTAGTTGTAGTCACTGCAAACAACAGAGCCCAGTTAGAAGAGAAAGCCAGTGGATTACTACAAACAATTACTCAGTGGTGTCACAACAACAAACTCAGGATAGCCGAAAACAAAACAACATACACTTTACTGAAAGGATCACTCCAAAGGAATCCTTCGGTTAAAATTGGGGACACAAACATCAAACGAGCACGCATCACGCGCTATCTTGGGGTACACATAGATGAAAAATTGAATTTCCACGAACACATAAGGCTAACAACAGACAAAGCAGAAAAAATACTCCACAAACTGGTGAGGCTAAATTCAAAACAGTACAGACTACCTCTACCAGTCATACGTACATACCACTGTGCGCTCTTCGAATCAGTACTCAGCTTTGCAGCTAGCACGTGGGCACATAGACTGAACGTGGTCACCAACAAAGCATCCGTCAGACGAGGGCAGAGAAGTGTCCTACTTAGGCTATCTGGAGCCTTCGGTACCACCTCTGCGGATGCACTGTGTGTGGTGCTCGGAATATGCCCCATAGATATCACGATCAAATACAGAGCTGCAAGGTACTGGTTAAAGGTGGGGAGACTAGATAAGGTACACACAATAACCGGTGTGCCCATAGAGACGATACGTCACCTTAAAAGCTGGCGTTTGGATACATGGCAAGGTGAGTGGGATGTAAGTGATAAGGGACGTAGACTGCACAACTTCCTCCCTGACATAAGGGAGCGGTTGAGAATGAGACATATCGATCCCAGCCGCGGTATGGTACATTTCTTAACCGGGCACGGACCTTATCCCACGCACTTAAACCGCGTGAGTCTGAGGCAGACACCTACATGCACATGCGGAGAAGAAGGTTCCCCAGAACACACTGTCTTTTTCTGCGGGCAATACGCGAACAATAGACATACACTACACTTAGATTACACAGATACAGACATAGATATATACACAGCAATAAGAGACGAAGAACAATGGGCACAATTAAACGCACTGACAAACAGTATTTCAAAAACAACACATGAAGAGTATATGCGGACACGACGTCACAGACATGCCTATGTGCAGCGTAACAGAAATGTCCAGGGGATGGACAGCGATACCCACAGTGACAGCGAAAATAGTGACAATGAGGAGGAACAGGAGGAGGAAGCTGAGATGTGACAGTAAATAAGTAAACTGCTGGCAATCTAGCCAAGAAAACACCAAATGCTGTACATGGATGCGCACCTAATGTAGTTAATACATAGGATTAGTAACAAATAGGATAAGAAACATTTCTCTACTAATAACCATTTGTGTGTGTGTGTGTGTGTGTGTGTGTGACTGGCGGTCAACGGCTCGATGAAACCATTCCGAGGTATTCACCGTCAGTCACACTCGGTGATGGTACTAACAAATCTCTCATCTATCCTATCTTCTTTTTATATTCTTCTTAAAAACAACAAAATTTTATTTATATTTCAACCTCAAATTATTGTTATTTTGAATCATTCTTTGTAAATTTTGTAGATAAAACAAAAGGAAAGAAAACTGTAAAAAGATGAAAAACGAAAATTGTAAGATGTACGACCTGTTTTAAACATCAGGTAACAGGTCTATAATTTGGCAATAAATAAATAAATAAAAAAAAAATAAATAAATAAATAAATATGACGGGGGTACAGGAAAGGACGCTCTGAATTCGACTAATTTAGTCAGCTCAACAGGCCGCCAAACAAAATGTCATCCACACGGCAGGCAGTGGTCACTACGATCGATAACTGGTGGACTGTCTGGACCAATGGGTCCCAAACTGGAGGTAATGACCCCTAAAGGGGTTAAATGTAATTTTCTGAGGGGTAAAAACAAAAGGGTTCGACTGTGTTTCGGTTACGAAACTAAATTACACTGACGGGAAAAAAGACGTTACCAAAAAATAGTTAATGTAGAGTAATGAAACTTAGGGAATACCTTTGTCTAGTTAACATACTGAAGTGATTAACATTGCAAGATCACAGGTTAATGTAAGAGCGAGATACGCCATTGGAAATGTGAAATGCTGGTACATTAATAAGCAGTGTAACCGCCAGAATGTTGAATGCAAGCATGCAAACACGCATGTATTCTGTCGTACAAATACCGAATGTCAGATTGCGGCATGGAGTTCCATGCCTCTTGCACATAGTCGGTCAATACACGGACAGTTAATGTTTATTGTGGACGACACTGGAGTTATCGTCCGATGATGTCCCGTTTTTGCCCGATTGGAGACATACGTGATGATCCAGTAGGCCAAGGCGACATGTCGACACTCTGTAAAGCATGTTGGTTTACAGAAGGGGTGCGTGGATAAGCGTTATCCTGTTGGAAAACCCCACCTGGTGTGCTGTTCAAGACTATTGCAGTCAGGGAGCTTGGGGACACTCAAGAGCGCTCCTGCTGTCATACGATATCGCACCCTAGACCATAGCTCCAGGTGTATGTCCAGTGTCTCTTGCACACAGACAGTTTTGTTGCAGGGCCTCAATTGGCCTCCTCCTGACACCGAGTTAGAACCAGCTTTCATCAGAAAACACAACATTCGTACACCCTGTTCCCCAATGAGCTCTCGCTTGATACCACTAAAGTCGCAAATGACAGTGGTTTGGGGTGAGTGGAATTCACGCTGCAGGGTATCTGCGTCGGAGCTTTCCTTCAAGTAAGCGATTTGTAACAGTTCTTTGCATCATTGTGGTGCCATCTGCTGCTCAAGCTGCTGCTGCAGACGCTCTACGATGCGCCACAGCCATAAGCCAAATACGATGGTCTTTCCTCTCGGTAGTGCCATGTGGCCGCTCGGAACCCGGTCTTCTTGCGACCTTACAGTCTCTTGACTACTGCTACCAGCAATCATATACAGTGGTTACACATCAAGTGCAATCTCAAAGGTTGCTAACGTTTATGACCGCTACAGCGTGTCTTTAAAGAAAACTTGATTTGCATCGGCATAGTGCGCTACTAGCGCCACTCTTATGCAAATGGAGCGAAATTTGACGTCATCTTTCAGACGTAGAAACACGACTACCAACTTTCATTTATTTCACAACTTCTTCTTGTTGTCGCGATTTTTTTATCTCTGTGTATTTTGTAGCTTTCTCCCTGTATCTATGGCAGTAAAATTGAGAGATATTTGCTTGAATATCTAATGAAAATGTCTTCTCCTAGTTGTAGATAGTTTCCGCATTGGATCAGAGATTTCTTTATTATTCACATCGCAACATATAAACGGAACTAAATGACAGCACAACATAACGGTAACTATGAAATGGCTACTAGATTGCTATATTATTATTATTTTTAGGACCATTATTTTTATTAGTGACAATCGAGAAATACAAGGGGTTGGCAGCCAGAAGTCTTCCAATATCTGCCAGTTCAGAAGTGAGAAGTGCACCAATCAAATGACTTTCGAACTAAGTGTGATCTACACATATAAAATTGGGTGATTTTAAATGGGGGTACACAGTGTAGATGAAGGAATTGTCGCTATCGAGATGAGTGGTACAAAGGAGAAATGTTTTGTAACAAGTGTCTGCCCTCAATGTCTATACTTAGCTTTCTATCTGAGAAGAACTTGTACGCAGCACTCATGAGGCACTGAGAATAGATTCATCATTCTACTAAAAAAGATGGTTCGAAATAAACAGAACCAATTGTCTCATGAACTCATTAGTTCGTGGTTAACAAAACACCTACAAATCTATAAATCATTTTCTTTGAATCATTTGAAAAATAGAACTCTTTAAAAAATCTGTTTCATTTTAACGTTTAGTTAGGCATTAATGTTGCTGATCTGGGGAAGCGTAAAAGAGAGTGGAAGTGGGGGTTAAAAGCTAATATTTGATTGCACTCATGGATACTGGTCTCAGAAAGGTTGTGAGCCACTGATTTTAGACGTTTCCTCACATGTACATGGGAGTATTTTCCTACCATTAAGTGAATCTTTAGCCAATGAGAACAACACCCATTGGCCATAATAACGCCAAAATTACACTGTGGATAACATTTCATGCGGTATCGATTCGTTCTCCCCTTTTAGAAATACATACATACATACAGAGAGAGAGAGAGAGAGAGAGAGAGAGAGAGAGAGAGAGAGAGAGAGGGGGGGGGTGAGGGAAGGAGAGAGACAAAGAGAGAGAGAGTACGGCATCTATTATTCAGTTAGTTTGATATTAATAGATGTTCGCTGTCTAGTTTCTGCTTCAAACGGGATGGAGCGATTAATTCGCACCGGCGGTCCGTAAATGGAAATTGGAGTACAACAAGACGACTTTCTCTTTATGTGTTCAACGTACGTCAGCGAGCGTGATGGAGAGCACTTCCTGGTAGGTTTCTTGTTAATCTGTTTGAAACTTATAGTCTCTCAGATTTCGTTAATCACGTCATAAATATTCGCCGTGTTACCTGAAAGAGAAAAAGCAGTCAACATTTTTCTTTCTGATAAGATAGCCGCTGACACGGCAATTCATTAATTTCGTAGACACATTTAGGGCAAGAGAGGGGAGTTGTTGTGGGCCTCTGAGCTTGAACAGCTGCGTTGCAAAACTTTCCACTCGCTGAAAAAGGTAATTAGGAGAAATCATCTTTTACAAACACTTCAACGGAGTCTTGATTAGTCAGTTCTCATTGATCAACACCATCAGACTGTGACGCAGTCATGAAATACATCTTTTGCACAAAATTTAGTCTGAAGAACGCATGCCCACCTTGCATTTAACAAACTTCTGAAAGAATGGTGTGAACAATGCGAATTTTTTTATGTGCCCCGAAACATCAGTTACTATGCTATGTGGCTTTGTCTCCCACAGTGGCATACGGTTCATAAACTGTGTGGCGATATAGTAATGCTAATGCGCTCGTGCATCAACCGAAAAGAAATTCGTGGCTAACCAGCTGGCAAACATGTGAGTTCATATTAGAGTTGGCTATGAAGGCGAAAAGAGCTGTAAATTACTTGCTTTAGTGCCCAGTCGTGAATTATCTTCAATAATTAAAATTCTACGAGGAGGGAGTAGAGCTATCGCAGTGCTTGCACGTGAAGCTATGCAAAACGTAAAGTTACTTTATGTAATCTTTTGTTCCTCCGGATTCCAGCCCAGCCCAACTCATGTTAATCCCTGTGTTTCTTCCTAGCGAAGGACTGTGTCGCGCTGCTGTAGCCGCAGGAAGGGAGTTTCTCCCTGAACTTGGACTGATTCCTTCGATGCAATAGCACAGTGGAAGAAGACGTCTTTTAGTCTAGTTCTTGTAATGGGAATCGGAAATATTACAAGAGACAAATGCCGATGCAAACTCGAGAGACACTGTAGCCCCAAATAGCGAAGAAATATTGTTCGCTAAGTACATATCTCATGTTTGCGGAGAGCCATCCTGTTATTTTGTGCCAACAACTGCAATGTCCTCAAGGAATCAGCAGGGGCTACCATTCATAAATTCCGTATCTCTCTTTGTTCATGTCACTGAGGATTCCCTGGATGTACAAAAATGTGAGCGAATTTTGTGTCCACCCAAGCACCTAACATTATTTCGGTTTTACGTAATTACTATTTATCAAAGCCTATGTCATCTCAATTTCTGCGCAGTTTTTCCAACATCGTTTGTTTTGGCTAACTTCCTGAATTTCGTACCAGATATGCAAATGAATGTATAACTGACAGAATGCAGATCAGTTTCATCTCCCTCATTAATATTTAATACACAAGAATAATTACTGATTGCACAAGAGCTTCAGAGAAACTGAAAAAATTACATTTAAGTAAATTATCGCTAGAAAAATTCCACATGTAGAGAGTTTTCGCATATTAACATGAAGTCACTTTGTGAATACGACGCTAAGCTAATTCCTTTCTCCACGGTCCCAGTGGGTTGATTCTGTAGAGAGCACAAAACATGATTGTCAGCGAGGCTGGCAACACCTGCCCGTAGTTTATTCGTTGACAAGTTGATGATGTAATTGATATGTTTGAATTCTGTTTCATTTCTCGTCAGTATTTTGGAAAGGAAATGCAAACGAAGAACTTCATTTATTGCAGGAGATTAAGGAAAATTAGATTTTTACTTCCCGTGGACGAGGAGGTCATTAGCGTTGGAAATTTTATTTGAAGCACTGTCTGTTCTCTAACTGATAGAACTCTATCACTGTTAAATTGATATCTTGGGAACACGTATAGTGGAAGACTACAGTTTCTTCGTTTTACGTTGTTACGAATTACAGAATAGCGCTCTTCGTGTTGCATGGCGAAGCAGATTGCTAAGGTTGTTCTACCGATAATGCCTCTGATAGACTTCGCTAAGGATTGCTAACATGTTATTGTTTCTGCATGCTGAACAGGGTTGTGTTCGTGGCAAATACGATTAGCCTTGTACTTAGAAGAATGTACAACTTTGAAAGGATAATGTAATGGCACGCCTAACGTGACTGTGCAGGTATTTCTGGTATGTATTCGTAACCGATTTGCAAGTAACTGGACACTCCGCCAAAGACAACCTGCCACATGGTGAACGGTAGCACGGTGTGCGCAGCACGCTTACACAGCAGAAAGTTTTAATACAGGCCGATTGCTTGCTTGTTTCTTGTGGACGCTTATTATCCACGGTACTATTCACGCCTTTGTGCTCCCGTCTGTCTATCACACTTCTCCATGGCTGATATCTGCATACGTGCTAAGGAGCTCTACTATTGTAATTAAAACGTACTATGAACTGCTGGATGTTGAGTGACATAATGGGTGAACTAATTTTCTCTCCACAAACAGCATACGTACGAGCAATAAGATGATTGTTCCACTTTGCTCTGATAGCTTTTTTTCTTTTCTTTAACAGGAAATAAAACGCGCGGTTTTTTAATCGTAGTTCAATGATTCATTCCACAGGGCCACTACACGTAGTTTCAAAACAACTATGATGGAGCAAGTTCGTTGTTACGCAATGTCAGCTCTTCAATTTTTAACCATATTTTTAGTTCAGGACTAGGTATGTCTTAACGTTTTCATAAGCATGTAAGGTGCACTAACTACGCAGAGGTGAACAGGCTTGAACACGGTAGACTAACAAGGAGGTCTGCACTATGTCAGCTGGTCTTCTGAGTGAAGACCACACGACAGCAAAACGAGTAAAAAGCTTTGACTACGTCTGCGATACCTAGTCTGATTATTTGCTTTTCTCTATACATAATTTTTAACATTTTTATGCAGCGACAGCAACTGATATTGTTTTATAAGAATATACAGCCTACAGTTGCAGGTTAACTTTATCGTTTACCTAGGTTTCAACATTAGTAATAACGTCTTCTTCAGAACGTAAGATATTATTTAAATGTTTGCCTAAAACAGGCCATGTCCTAAGTCAACTTGATGCATAACCATAAGGTTTTGTCACTTCTATAAAACAAGCCTGTTTTAGGCAAACATTTAAATAATATTTTATGTTCTGAAGAAGACGTTATTACTAACGTTGAAACCCAGGTAAACGATAAAGTTAACCTGCAACTGTAGGCTGCATATTCTTATATATTTTCTCTATATGTTTTGATGCCTCCTTTCTGTGACCGTTATAACCACACTTTATGCAGTTGTGGTCGCCCATGAAGCAGCCCGTTCAGGTACATGTGACAGAGTGGCTCAAATGGTTCAAATGGCTCTGAGCACTATGGGACTCCTAAGGTCATCAGTCCCCTAAAACTTAGAACTACTTAAAACTAACTAACCTAGGGACATGACACCCATCCATGCTCGAGGCAGGACTCGAACCTGCGACCGTAGCGGTCGCGTGGTTCCAGACTGTAGCGCCCAGAACCGCTGGGCCACTCCGGCCGGCTACGGAGAGTGAGAGTAGAGATCCCCACCACCAGCCGAAGCTCCCAAAATAAATTCTCTTGCAGTGAGGACGTATTAAATTGTGACAAACGGGACCGGTCGATCAGGTGGGGACGTCAGCCTCACAGGTTCGCTTGGTATCATTCGAGAGGAGAGGTGCCTGTCAGCCCAAGACTTTATCCATCCTCTAATTCTTCCCCAGTAACACCGACGGCACCAGAAACACAATAGCCACTTGTCCTAGCAGTCACGAAGTAAAATGAGGAAAGATGATTGACCTTACAAGTGTCCAGAACGCTGATAGGATTCATTCACAACTTACGAAATCGAACAGTTGGGAACGCAACTTTTTCTTCAGTTATTGTTAGTCTGGAGGAACTGCGCAAAAAGAAAGCCTACACTGTATGACGCACTTCTTTTCTCCGCCCGAACTAAAACGAAATACATTTATAATAATTTAAGGTTACTAGTAGCCCCTCTTAGTACATTACGAACCAGTATCAATTCCACACGGAAAGGGGTTGCTCGTTATTTGCAACAGCGCTGTAACAGACAGGTTACATATGAAGACAAAGGCGAAAAGTTGTATTAAACTATTGTCTCTCTAATTTTACGTCAGTTGCAAAATTACTTTTTATCAAAATTATCGCTAACTATTCAGAGCAAGCAGTAGGTGTTAAATAGAGCAAGACATAATCAGGATTGAAAAGTAATTATAAACTGTTGGAACATTTTCAAGTTGTAAGCAAGACGAGGAGGGGGATTAATAAATCTCTGACAGAGTCTTAACTCGTTATCAACTAAACAAGGAAAAAAGTCCTTTATATTGAATTTATCACGCGACAAGAGGCGGCAGTTTCATTCCCGCTACATCGACAGAGAGAAAATCTCATTATAACAGGATATGGCAAAGAGTCTCCATTCCCACGAGAGGTTTACTGCTAACGCATCTTTTGAAATCACTGCTGTAGGTTTTAGGAGGAACAGGTTCCATGAATCCTCTTTCAGTCACCTGGGGTTCCTGACCTGAAAATGGCTTGTTTACTTTTAATGAAGAACATCAGAACGGATCTGACAGTGAATCTGAAAATCAGGCACTGTAGGACGAGAATAATGTTTAACAAATGCGCTTAAAGAAAAGCCATCTCCAATAGAAATGTTGTTGAACCAGTCCTTAGGTTAACTGAAAACGCCAAGATGTTGACACTGGAGGAAGTAAATAGGAAAATATAATGGCCTAGAATTCATTTGGAAAACTGAATGAGTTACTTAAAAGTAAGCACCTAGCTGTGCCCGAAATTAAAAGTTTGTAATCACTTTATTATGGTAGAAGCAACTGATGACTATGAGAAGGAGTTAAATCGGCAAATAACTCAAACATAGAGGGGTGACCACTCGACAATGAATACAAGCCTCATGAACTCCCTTATCGCATTTATAGAAACAGTGGTCCAAAAACGCAGGAATTTCTTCTTTATTTCCAATTGTCTGCGTGGTCGAGATCGCTAACGCGTGATGTGCGCTGTCGTTCACATTTAGTGGAGGAAATTTTACTGCCAGTGATAGACCAGCAAGCGAGAGGCGATGGCGTAAAGGTCATGATTACCAGACAATGCTTTACGCCAACGTCCTGCATTAAATTATAAACGTCTCAGAGGTGTCTCATTGAGTGAGGGTCCATGATTTAAACTTTCAATTCGGCGATCTGATCGTTTGATATGAAATGGGTTGCCTATGTGGCGCCACTGGGTTTGATTCCCTCCCTTCTCTCATTACACAATACCACACCATAAACAGATCAATTACAGCCATCTTCGCTCAACAGTTACACATGGCGCACAACTGTCATACATCAGGAGGTTACGAGGAATTGTGCACGGAGGAAGAAAGTTCTCTCCGACTAGGCGGGTTAACGTACCACTCGAGGTTTCCCAGCCAACAGTGCCATATATAAAATAAGGACAGCGGCAGCGATGGTGGTGAAGGAAGGTAGAGGGAGATGGAGGGAAAGAACACGGTGGAAATAAAGTAAGAAGAGACGGACAAACAATGGCTCGGTTGATGGGGAAGTGAAAAGAGGAAGAAGAATAACTGGGAGTAGATGGAAGCACCTCGTTTTACAATTTGGCAGAGACAAACTGGCCGCAAGTGTTGATTTTTTTGGGAAAAGTTATGAGATTGACAAGAGAAAGTGCTCCAGCTTTATCTTAAATGTAACTGGCCATTGAATTCCATGCAGAGTGCAGGGTGGCCTGTTCCAGAGACGGAGAGCAGTAACAGAGAATGAGTTTGGGAAAGTTTTTGTTTTAGGGATGGGCACAGATGCGACACTAGTTAAGTGTGACGTTGTGTTGCGATTATGACAGATATTTGATCTCTGATATGGGACATAGGGGCGAATGCACACAGAGGAGCCGATGAAGCAGGCCGGATATGGAAGTTACTCGGACTGTGTAGCGGAAACCGTCCTTTCTGGGCGTTTGGAGCCGTGACATGATCAAGCGGTTGTGTACTGCAGGTGTGAAGTTTACAAAAATTCATTCATGATTTGTTAAAATTGTCAAGAGCTTTCGTGCTCGTGCCGCATTAGATTACATCCCAATTGTACAGGTTCGGCAGAACGAGGGATTACGTTTCCCGAGCCGGCCCTGGTGGCCGAGCGGTTATAGGCGCTTCAGTCCGGAAACGCGCGACTGCTGCGGTCGCAGGTTCGAATCCTGCCTCGAGCATGGATGTGTGTGATATCCTTAGGATAGTTAGGTTTAAGTAGTTCTAAGTTCTAGGGGACTGATGACCTCAGATGTTAAGTCCCATAGTGCTCATAGCCATTTGAATTATCCGAATGGGACGGAAAACGGTAGATGTGATGTACATGTACAAAGAATTGATTACAATTTCAGAAAAAAATTGGATGATTCATACAAGAGCAAGAGCTTCACAAATTGAGCAAGTCAATAATGCATTGGTCTACCTCTGACCCTTATGCAAGCAGTTATTCGGCTTGGCATTTATTGATAGAGTTGTTGCAAGTCCTTCTGAGGAACAGCGTGCCAAATTCTGTCCAATTTTTCAGTTAGATAGCAAAAATGGCGAGCTGGTTGGATAGCCCTGCCCATAATGCTCCAACCGTTCTCAGTTGGGGAGATATCCCGCAACCTTGCTGGCCAATGTAAGGTTTTGCGAGCACGGAGGCAGGCAGTAGAAACTCTGGCCTCATGCTTGCAGGCATCATCTTGCTGAAATGTAGTCCCAGGATATATTGCTCTGGAGGGCAACGGAACGGGACGCACAGTAGTCAACGTACCGCTGTGCTGTAAGGTTGCCGCGAATGACAGTCAAAGGGGTCCTGCTATGAAAAGAAATGGCGTCCCATACCATCACTCCTGGTGGTCGGGCCGTGTAGTGGGTGACAGTCAGGTTGGTATCCCACGGCTGTCCGGTCCGTCCCCAGCCTTTTCTTCGCTGGTCATTGGAGCTCAATTCGAAGCGGTGATTATCACTGAAGACAGTTCTTCTCCAGTCAATGAGATTCTAGGTCGAAAGTGATATCACTACAGACGGGCTTGTTGGTGTACGGAGGTCAATGGTAATCGGCGTAAGGGGCACCGTGAGCTCATGCTCCTTTCTCTGAGCCGCCTATTAATGGTCAATGTGGTCACTGATGCACCTGTTGCACGCCGAATTGATGATAATGATGAATCCGGGGCTCTGAGTGTTTCTCTAACGATTGCTCGGTCCTCACGTTCTGTCGTCTCTGTACGTCGACCACTGCCTTCCTGATGTGTTCGGCCATGGTTCACCAGTTCGTGCCAAGATCGTCGACTCTCTCAACTACTGACATCAACGGACAGTGATTCACACGCCTGTCTGCGACGCATTGTTACTGTACAACTGAGTACACGGAATAAAATTTGGGAACACTGTCCCTTGATCACTTCCTTGCCAGCTGCGCGGTAAAATTGCTATGCAGCGTCGCAGATTCAGCCATCGGCCGCAAAAGTTTACAGCTTTACATATTCCTTCGATACCTGTATGAACAACAACTTGTGAACAATTTGCATAATTCTTTTGAGATGCGTCTTATAGTATATATTCTGTCATTTCTGGCAAGCACAGAGGTAAGTGGAAGTCTTCATGTACGTGGCAACAATATTTTCTACTTAAAATCGAATTAGGATACCGACGAGACTGGGAACAATGTTCCCCGAATAGATCGGATTGGAGGCTGCCTTCCTTGCTACTGCCTACAGCTACATCTACATCTACGTACATCACAGGCCACCTTACGCTGTGTGGCGCATGTTGCCTGTGGTCTCCCTATGATTTCTCTCCTTCCATTCGCGAATAGTGCGTGGGAAAAAACGACAGTCAATAAGCTTCCACATGAGCCGTTCGGATAGCCGTGAGGGTTAAAGTTCCACTTCCGGGATACGGGTAGGCAAGCCTGCCCCGGTCCGATGCAGTTTTTTAGGCGATTTCCCACAACTAATTACCCAAATACCTGTTTGGTAACCACGTCTCCCCTCAAATACACTCTACACAAACAGAAAACGTCTCAGACTTAAGGATTTACTTTTGACTCGGGCAGGCGGGATGCACAGATTCCGCCCCAGAGAGGGGAGCGGCGAGGAGGAGAGAGTGAGTCAGGAAGGGAAGCTAGCAACCACTCTCGTAGTGGAAACGGGAACAGGCATAAGAAGAAGGAGAAAAAGAGTTCAAATTACTCTGATTTTTCGTCATAATCACTTCGCGAGACGTATGGGGGCGGAAGTAATATAGCGCCCATCTGTTATTCGAAAGTACGCTCTGGGGATTTCAGTAGTAATCTAATCCGTGATACATGATGTCTTTCTTGTAACCACTGTCACTGGAGTTCGTTGAGCATCTCCGTGGCGCTCTTGTGCTTACTGAACGATCCCGTAACGAAACGCGCCGCTCTTCATTGGATCTTCCCTGTCTTTTCTGCTGATCGTACTTGTATGGCTTCCAGATTCCTCAAAAATACTCAGGAATTGATCGAACACGTCATTTTCAAACCATATCTTTCATCTGTGAATGTCATTTTCCTAAGACTCTTCCTAAGACTGTCATGGCATAAAGACGCCTACATACTAGGCCAATGAAAGGCAACGAACGACAGACACTGGACTCGACTTGGTTGCCAATACCTTGACGTTCGGCTTCTCGTCTTCACCAATCGAAGGGCTTGGAGTCTAGGGTTTCGGCCATGTGGGATTACCGTTGGCTCTGATAACTTACCAACATTGCTCCCACTTTGTTATTGTTATAAAGTAGTGTTTCAATTACAATTTCAGCTAACCATATTATTAGGGAAGAAGAGGATTTAGAAGTCGTCGCATGTGCAGCATTTACGTGGGCAATTCCGAAATACAGGTCCGATCTGGCGCGAAATGGAAACCACTGTAAAAATCCGACAAAGCTTTGCACGGATGTGTTGGGCAGTATCTCTAGTATGCTCATCGGTCGTATCACGTCGCTGTTTTCAGTTCTGAGCGCACAGAGAGCACATAAAGGCGCCTAGAACAACAGTGTCCCTCTCCAGCTATAAGGGTCGGCTGGGAGATATGGCCTCAAGCTATACAGCCTACGCAACATAACTTCCAAGCGTTTTCTCCTTCATGACAGTTCTCGGCCGCACTCTGCAGGGGCAATGAAGATGCTCCTGACGCATGTTCGATGGGAAGTGTTCATCTCTGCTCACAAGAACCGCTGGCAATGAAGACAACACTTTGGCACAGCTAAAAAGCTAGAGACAAGTGTAGAGAAGTGGCGGAATGAACAGGCGGCTGTCTTCTATGACGAGGGTATTAGAAAGTTGCCACAACCGTATGACAAATGTTGGAGCGGCAAGTATGTAGAGAAGTAGCTGGAAGGTTTAGCCAACTGTTCCACATAAACATTTTTTATTTTTACATTGGGTTCTATGTCGTGACCGATCGGACCCTTACTTTTCGAATAGCCCTCGTATTTTACAGCAAGAAGCTGATCATCAGAAAAATTTTCAACCGCAATCAATTAAGTTTTTCAGGACAGCCACAAGTCACGCTCAGTATCTTTTATTGAACGGTTTCGCTCTTTAATTTAACAACCAACTACTGTATTTTAAACTGTAAATTCCAGAGTTTCTCACGAAGCTCTTGTTAAATTAAAGAACGAAACCGGTAAATAAAACATATTGCGACTTCTAACCAGAAAATCTTAAATAGACACTCGTTCTAGGGACACGGCCAGTCACTACCGAACGAACGAACGTTCGACCCGGCGACCATATCAGAAGCGGCGTCCGAAAGCCAACTAACAGCCAACGCTTTGATATTACCGCCAGCATTCCGAAGCGCAACCAAGGCCGCCCGTACATGCTAAAACAAATATCGTCCAACGAGCGGCTGGCTGTCGTTCGTTGGCCTAGTGTGTACCCACTCTAACGGAAAATGACTCTGTTAGTGAGGTGATTGCGGAGCGTCAAGAGTGTAGAGGCTAGCAGGTGAGGGAGGGAGTGGCGAGCAGTTTGGCGCGGGAGGCTGACCGCGGCCTGGTAAGCCGTAGATTAGCCATCAACAGGCGCCGGCGGAAGGCCATTAGCTGCCGGGCCACACGCACCAGGGGTGGGCGGGGCGGCGGCGCGCGCAGCGGGCAGTCCTCACTGGGAGACGCCGGCGCACCACTTCCCCCGGTCCGGCCACGCGTGGGCTCAACCTCCGAGTGACACCTGGACCAGATAGCGTCGTTATAGTCCGATTCACGAACGATGACGGTTCGCGCAGGTCGACGCACAGACGGGGACTGCAGTGTTGCCGGTTCCAGGCGACAGTTGCGCACGCGCTTGCACGGGCGTCGCGCTTCAGGAAAGAGCGTGTCCTGCAGACCTCGTCTGTCGCTTGCTTGTGTAGAATTTGCCGATTTGTCGCTTATCGCGATTACTAGCGGCGATAACTCGCAAAAAATGGAATACAAATTCACTAAATAGCTCGCTGCGATCACTTTAATTCTCGCACCGGCTACAACGTTCACAGCAGAGAGTTAAGAATACTACTGAACGCTTGTTGTCAGTCGGAGAATGCGTCATGTAGATTCGCTGAAGAAGCCTGAAATCGACCGCCATCGTTCGTGGCTCCAGCTGAAGTTCTTAATCTGCAGGGCGCGAACGCGAGTTTCAAACACGGCGTCACTGTGTAAGTCCTGCACAAGTATCGCGTGTGAAATGGAAATCAGGGCATATCCATCACAGCATACAGCGTGTAATTCTTGTTCCGGGGCTTATGCTTATCTTGGCATCCTTAAACTGCTGTCACCGTTGTGGTCTTCAGTCTGAAGGCTGGTATGATGCAGCTGTCCACGCCAAGCGATGCTCGGTAATCCTCTCCGTCTGCACGTAACTGCTTCGTCCTACTGTCATTTGAACCTGGGTGTTGCGTTCGTGCCTGGGTCAGCCTCTGCCGTTTTGGACGCCATTACCTCCATAACCAAACTGACCATTCCTTGATTCCTCAGGGTGTGTCCTAAAAACCGACTTCTTTTTTTACTCATATTGTGCGGCAAATTCCTTGTTTCCCCAATTCCATTCAGTACCTCTTCCTTTGTCATCCGATTTACCCATGTAATTTTCAGCACTCTTCGCTAGCACCACGTATCAAAACCCTCTATTTTTTTCTATTCTGGACAGCTTATTGTCCCCGTTTCACTTCCATAGAAGGCTACACTCCGTAGAAATACGTTCAGAATTAGCATCCTAATGCTTAAAGTTACGTTTGATGTTTACAAATTTTTCTTATTCAGCAGCGCCTTCTTTTATATTTCAGGACAGCCACAAACCGCATTCAACTAAAATTCCAGAAATTCTGACGATGCTCTAGTAATACTAGAGAGCGAAGCCGATCAATAAAATCCATAGAGTGCGGCCTGACGCTATCCAAAAAAACTTAATTTTCAACAGTCGCTGTGTGCACTGAAGACAACGCCTGTGCTCACTGAACTGTGCTTTCTTGTTATTACCTGTATAAATTTTATGTCCTCTCTACTTCTGCCATCGTCACTTATTTTGCTGCCCTAATAACAAAACTCGTCTTTCCTTATTTTACTTCAGCTGAATGTTCAGTTGAAGTAAATTAAGCAAAGATGAGAATACATCCCCGACAACATCACAGCCGATTCGCTTCTTCTGCGTCGTCCAACGTGTTCTGTAATCAGTGCTCTGTAATTATGTGTGTACTTTATTTGGTGACGGATGACCCAGCTGCAGAAGTTCTTGCAAAACGATTGTAGCAGGCCTACTTCCATGCAGTTTGGGGCACCCAAAGAAAAGGTGATTTGCGTCTTCTCCTTCTCCGCAAGAGCAGGAAGTTGCCTCTTTGATGTGCAGCCTGTGAATATGTTCACGGAAATATCCGTGGTTATATCAGAGTCTGACTGTTAGAGAGGCGTTGCTACTAAGCGTCGAATTTGTGTGAGAAATCGTGGAGTGGGGGACCGCGGGTGAATTGTTGCTTACTTCCTCCATTTGAGCATTTCATTGTTGTTCTTCAGTAATGTATGAGTCGAAAGCGCTTAGTAAATGACCACAATCCAAACCTTTGTCGGAATGGTAAAACTGAAGACGATTGACAAGGATGGTGCTAAAACATTTTACGACTGGAAGAACATCGCTTCCTACAGCTTCCCCTCACTTGGCGGAGGGCACTTGGATGTGGGAGTGATGAACAGCTGAGGAAGAGATGGATCGATGGACCGGGGAAAACAGCAGTACCTGATCTAGATTCACAGAGAAGTAGCATATTTGCAGTTGCACTACAAGAGCATGGATACAGGGCTATATCAGTGATGTAGCAAATCAGATAATTCGTTCTGCCACAAGAAAAAGAGAGATAGCACTGAGGTAAGTACTCTGTCCCTCCAAGGACAGTCGTGAGACATTGAGCTAAGCAGAAATGGGAGACGTGAAAAAATTACAGCGGCTTAGTACCTACAACTCTGTCCATGACAAT
Source organism: Schistocerca piceifrons (assembly GCF_021461385.2). Lineage (NCBI taxonomy): Eukaryota > Metazoa > Arthropoda > Insecta > Orthoptera > Acrididae > Schistocerca > Schistocerca piceifrons. Next base: position 615,672,625 of record NC_060139.1, read on the forward strand.
GAATTATTTTACTTATGATAGCTGGCACTTCAAAACTGTAAGATACAGTTAGTTTTGCGCTCTCCTTAACAGAATGAGTGAGGTGACAATGAATTATTTTACTTATGATAGCTGGCACTTCAAAACTGTAAGATACAGTTTTGCGCTCTCCTTAACAGAATGAGTGAGGTGTAGATTTTCTTCCTATTTTTATTTTTTTAATACGTTAGAAGAATTTCGACAAAAATCCTCGTGGTCAAGCGTACTTCTACTTTTATTCTCTTTGTGGGCGTTCACGAATATATCATTATGTATTAGTAGGAGACGATTTGTTCTCTCTTGAATCGTTTAACATAGACGTTGTTACTATCGAACGCTCTTTAGCTGTGCAGCAAATATATGGGTAAAGGTAAAAAATAACATAAAGGCGTTGTTAGTTATGTCGTTGTTGATGTATTTGTATTTAGCGGTGGAAGTCTGAAAGAAAAGAAAATGGGACGGAAGACGTGTGTAAGCTAGGGAAGATTGGTGAAACTTATGTACGTCACCAATGAAACCAAATGATTTTTGATCTATGAAGAAATAGACGGGTTAATCCTATTTATACTTACAGAAGCCCGCCGGGATGGCCGGCGCTACAGTCTGGAGCCGGGCGACTTTACGGTCGCAGGTTCGAATCCTGCCTCGGGCATGGATGTGTGTGATGTCCTTAGGTTAGTTAGATTTAATTGGTTCTAAGTTCTAGGCGACTGATGACCTCAGAAGTTAAGCTGCATAGTGCTCAGAGCCATTTGAACCATATTTCTTTCTCCGTACTCCACATCTCCACATGTGACTATTCATAAGTGTCTCTGGAATTTCATGAAATAGCTGCACAAAATCTATAAGACGTATAGAATATCTCTCCAAGCCCTTAACACACGTTACAGGTGGTCAATATGGACACTTTTTGTGTCGCAGCAAACACACCCATGCAATTCAGTGAAGCCACTGCTGCTGCTGCCAAGGGGTACACACAGACAAAAGCCCACTGTGGAAATTGTTCATTGGCTTGCCTACATCTGCAGGTGTGGACCAAAATAATGGGACAATATGGAGTGGACGATTTGTGTGTATGCTTTGGGACGTCATTCCCCTGGTGGTACGCTCTGGAACTACATCACGGCCCGTATTGCCAATCGAAACTTGGGGAGATGCTCATTTTTCTGTAGATCTTCTGGCAATCGTCTTCTGAAATCCTGCAAGGAAACAAGGAGGACGAGCCTGATTACTAGGAAGTAATGATGCCGCCTGATTGTCCACCTGTACTTCAGGTTCGTGCAAAAAGCTCTATCTGAGTTGTTGGATCGTACCCTTGGCTGTTTGTGAGAGGATGTGGATACAACATGGCGGTGCACAGCCTCACTTCAGTGTGGATGTCCGTAACCATCTCAGTGCTGTATTTCCTGGTCGCTGGATTGGAAGGGGAGGTCCAGTTCCATGGCCTGTGAGGTCACCTCACTTGAATTCCCTTCATTATTTCCTATGGGGATATCTAAAGTCAGTTATGTGAGAGACCCCAGTCGATACAGATATGGAATTTGCCAGAATTGTAGCTGCCTATGATGTTATTCGAAATACACCAGATATATTTGCGAGCGTACATCAGAAACTTTTTCGCCGATGTCATGCTTGCATTGAGGTTGATGGCCGTCAGTTTCAGCACGTTTTGTAAGATACAGTACAGATAGTACGTTCATTGTGTCAGTGATGGTATTTGTAGTAAACTGTAACCAACGTACATAAAAAAGTACACAGTGATGTGATTGTAATCCTGTTATCTCCTTAAGCTGGCTTCTCCGACCCTAGGTTGCCTCTCTCAAATTGTTCAGTGGAGCGTCGTCTGTGTCCTGTTAAATTTTTGCGCGGTCTTACAGAAACACCCTGTATCGAAAGATTTTGAACAGTTTATTCTACTTCTCAGATTCGAATGATTTCTGAGGTTCCACAACAGTTACAAATTTATCTCACCTTTCATGTTTTCCCTTCCATTTCTAAAAATGGTTCAAATGGCTCCGAGCACTATGGGACTTAACTTCTGAGGTCATCAGTCCCCTAGAACTTAGAACTACTTAAACCTAACTAACCTAAGGACACCACACAAATCCATGCCCGAGGCAGGATTCGATCCTGCGACCATAGCGGTCGCTCGGTTCCAGACTGTAGTGCCTAGAACCGCTCGGCCACCCCGGCCGGTCCGCAGCTCGTGGTCGTGCAGTAGCGTTCTCGCTTCCCGTGCCCGGGTTCCCGGGTTCGATTCCCGGCGGGGTCAGGGATTTTCTCTGCCTCGTGATGACTGGGTGTTGTGTGATGTCCTTAGGTTAGTTAGGTTTAAGTAGTTCTAAGTTCTAGGGGACTGATGACCATAGATGTTAAGTCCCATAGTGCTCAGAGCCATTTGAACCATTTTTTGAACCACCCCGGCCGGCTCCATTTCTAAGAGTAGAGCCAGAACACCTTTGTCGTTGCCTTCTTTTAATGAAACTTACGTCATACACCCGAAACAGATAGCAAATTCTTCCTGTCAAAATTCATTAAAGATGTCAAATAACAATATAAAGTTACTGCAGTGATGCATCAGATGCCGTGGCTGCCTCACATGCGTTCTACCGACCTCTGGCAACATTTACACAAAGGTACCGCCACAGTTGGCTTACGTGGTGCGTGGCAGCGTTAGCAGCTTTTCTTAAAAGCGGCTTGTGGTGGAAGTGTGTGGCGAGGGAAGTAGCGGTCAGTCCCGAGGCGTGGGCCGCTGTTTACCGAAGGCTGCAGAGAGGCCCTCAGCGCCTCCCCACAGCGATTACTGTGAAGAGGGGCGGACGCCCCCTTACAATGGGCGAGCCGAAAAACTTCCGCACGAGCATTATTCCTTCGATCGGTAACTAAAAGTCAATCCTTCCGGTGTTGTTCGCCGCCGCAGCCCAGGTCGCTGATGGACGCCTGCGTGCTGGCGTTGGACTCAGAGGTAACCGGTTTAAACGTCTCCAGGTGAGCCGTTCGATTGGTTCTGTTGAGCTGACTTTGACTTCCCGATATTTCTTGGCACCTCTAAATGTCGGTTCATCTGTGCTTTGAACTGGGGAGAAATATGAACAGCAGTCTGCTCAGTTCGCCAATCACAGCGGCATTTCAGTGATTTTTCTGTTAATGTTTTATGTTTCAGCCACCTGTATGTCGACTACGTGTTTATACGCCCCTGTAACTATGTTATTATGTATCCAGGCTATGTTTCTGTGCTCCCGTTTCTACTCGTTCCCTCGCCTACTCGAGAGTGTGTGTGAGTTTAGTGGGCGATGCTTCAAAATGCTTTTGTTCACGGGCACATGTTTTTTGGGTCATAGTGGCGGTTTAGGCAACTTTTGCGCAATTTAAATAGATTTATACTGGATCAAAGAGACATTATTCTTCAGTGGTCAGCAGCTGTTGTGTAAGTTGCTTCAGGAAGCTGGCGCGTATATTGTCGATGAATTTTGAGGTAGCTGGCACGTAGTTTTTCTTACCATTTCCTGTGCTACCTGTGGAGTCCGGTTCGGTAGCATGCGGGTTCACTGCACTCTGGGGCTTTGGTAAATGAGGACGTGTTTTAGGTCATCCCTAGTAGTGTATGTTAGGCATCTGAAGTGTGAAAGAGTTTAGTTTGAGCTATTAATGCGTTCCCAGGTGTAATCACTGCTAATAATGCCGTACAATTTATTCCAGTTATAGAGTGGTATCATGTTTATCAGTATTCCGTTTCTTTCGCTTGATCCTTTGTCCTAGTGGCGGGAGAGTATTTTAATCAATCTATGCCAACATTCAGTTACTTTGTGTCTTTTATCTGTGAATGCGTTGTGTGTCTTCTATATGATCGTGCTAAAAATTTTTTCTGTCGTTCGATTTCACTTCACTTCGCGAGTTTTGTGTTTCATATAGCCTGCAAGATTGCGCGATAGCACCCACGTATGTCGCATGTCTTGTACTGAGCCCTCGGTACTGGTAATCCATTTTCTTTTGTTGCAGCCTTTTTAATAATCTTCCGTATGAGTGTGATTTCATTTACTTGCAATTTCTTTCGCAAGTTCAGTCTTTTCCCATTGTGTATCTTATACGAATTAAACCATGTGTGTTCTCGAACCATGGTGAGCTCTCGAAACAATAAAATCGCTTCTTGTTTGCTCTGAATATTAAGATCATCTTCTCCGTAATACTGTTTTCCTTCTGGTAGTGTTTATCGAGAGAGCAATGATTTTTACGCACGTTTACGAAATATGTTGTTTATTGTTCAATCATATAGTTGCCGGCCGCGGTGGTCTAGCGGTTCTAGGCGCGCAGTCCGGAATCGCGCGACTGCTACGGTCGCAGGTTCGAATCCTGCCTCGGGCATGGATGTGTGTGATGTCCTTAGGTTAGTTAGGTTTAAGTAGTTCTAAGTTCTAGGGGACTGATGACCACAGATGTTAAGTCCCATAGTGCTCAGAGCCATTTGAACCTTTTGAATCGTATAGTTGTTAGTGTATTCAAGTTGTCCAATTTGAATTCTATATCGTGTGCCAAGCTGCTTCTGTTCAAAATGTCTTGTATTTACGGTGCTCTCGAAGTTTGTAATTTGTATGTGCGTTACCAATCACGTGGATGACCGATAAAATTAGTTACTCTCTGGCCCAATGCGTATAAGTTTGGTATCTATAAATATCGTTATAGATTATATTTTTCTCTCTTTGTGGAGTCTTTGTATGCACGTGCGTGTGGGTGTGCTTTGACGAGTCTTTGCTTCTACTTATCCTACAGAGTTTCTACGTGCTGTGATATAACTCATGAAGTGCGCGCTGTATTTCTTAATGCGTACCAGGCACTAGCATTCTCTTGCGATTATGATTTTCATTTGATGCCTTTTATGATTTGAATAATTTAACCAGTCAGTAAACTTTCAGTTATTTCTTAATTAGATCCTATTCTTATTTCCTGGAGTCCAGCACAACTATTCAACTTGGGCTTCTTCAAAGCCAGCCGCATGTCAGCGCCCTCAATAGCAACTACTTGATTTTCGGTATTTTATTTGACATACTTAATATAAGAACCCCTATTCCGATTTTGACCAGATGCTAATTAGACAAGAAATTTTGCAACAATTCATTTCAGTTTTAATTGAATTACTCATCAACCACTTAAATTATTTGATTGAGACTTGCTCAGAGAATCGACCGCCAAGCATTCAGTACTATGGGTTAGGTGAAAACTGAGTGGGAATCGTTCGTGGTTAGAATCCCAGTTATGGAAGAAATTTTCAACGTCAGTATTTGGCAAGCAGGTAGACGAGTGCTAATGGGTTAAAGGTTTCTGGTCAGTATATACACTCCTGGAAATGGAAAAAAGAACACATTGACACCGGTGTGTCAGACCCACCATACTTGCTCCGGACACTGCGAGAGGGCTGTACAAGCAATGATCACACGCACGGCACAGCGGACACACCAGGAACCGCGGTGTTGGCCGTCGAATGGCGCTAGCTGCGCAGCATTTGTGCACCGCCGCCGTCAGTGTCAGCCAGTTTGCCGTGGCATACGGAGCTCCATCGCAGTCTTTAACACTGGTAGCATGCCGCGACAGCGTGGACGTGAACCGTATGTGCAGTTGACGGACTTTGAGCGAGGGCGTATAGTGGGCATGCGGGAGGCCGGTGGACGTACCGCCGAATTGCTCAACACGTGGGGCGTGAGGTCTCCACAGTACATCGATGTTGTCGCCAGTGGTCGGCGGAAGGTGCACGTGCCCGTCGACCTGGGACCGGACCGCAGCGACGCACGGATGCACGCCAAGACCGTAGGATCCTACGCAGTGCCGTAGGGGACCGCACCGCCACTTCCCAGCAAATTAGGGACACTGTTGCTCCTGGGGTATCGGCGAGGACCATTCGCAACCGTCTCCATGAAGCTGGGCTACGGTCCCGCACACCGTTAGGCCGTCTTCCGCTCACGCCCCAACATCGTGCAGCCCGCCTCCAGTGGTGTCGCGACAGGCGTGAATGGAGGGACGAATGGAGACGTGTCGTCTTTAGCGATGAGAGTCGCTTCTGCCTTGGTGCCAATGATGGTCGTATGCGTGTTTGGCACCGTGCAGGTGAGCGCCACAATCAGGACTGCATACGACCGAGACACACAGGGCCAACACCCGGCATCATGGTGTGGGGAGCGATCTCCTACACTGGCCGTACACCACTGGTGATCGTAGAGGGGACACTGAATAGTGCACGGTACATCCAAACCGTCATCGAACCCATCGTTCTACCATTCCTAGACCGGCAAGGGGACTTGTTGTTCCAACAGGACAATGCACGTCCGCATGTATCCCGTGCCACCCAACGTGCTCTAGAAGGTGTAAGTCAACTACCCTGGCCAGCAAGATCTCCGGATCTGTCCCCCATTGAGCATGTTTGGGACTGGATGAAGCGTCGTCTCACGCGGTCTGCACGTCCAGCACGAACGCTGGTCCAACTGAGGCACCAGGTGGAAATGGCATGGCAAGCCGTTCCACAGGACTACATCCAGCATCTCTACGATCGTCTCCATGGGAGAATAGCAGCCTGCATTGCTGCGAAAGGTGGATATACACGGTACTAGTGCCGACATTGTGCATGCTCTGTTGCCTGTGTCTATGTGCCTGTGGTTCTATCAGTGTGATCATGTGATGTATCTGACCCCAGGAATGTGTCAATAAAGTTTCCCCTTCCTGGGACAATGAATTCACGGTGTTCTTATTTCAGTTTCCAGGAGTGTAGTTCAAATGGCTCTGAGCCCTATGGGACTTAACTTCTGAGGTCATCAGTCCCCTAGAACTTAGAACTACTTAAACCTAACTAACCTAAGGACATCACACACATCCATGCCCGAGGCAGGATTCGAACCTGCGACCGTAGCGGTCGCGCGGTTCCAGACTGAAGCGCCTAGAACCGCTCGGCCACAACGGCCGGCGTTACAGCACACTTTGCACACATTTCACATACACTCAACAGCTATACTTTAGACAAAACGGCTACACGCCACGAGGAAAATGACCATTGTACATGGAGGAAGAATATCGATTCCTATTAGGCGGCTGAACCGACTCCACGGCGTCTCCCAGCGAACAGTTTCCTATGATTCTTCCTTCTTTTTCCTACGGTGATAGTGCCAAGCAAACTTTCATTTCGTCAAACAACTTTCTCTCCTTGCTACTAGTCACGTCATTACTGTTTCCAGACCAAAGGTACCTTAAGGTATTCCACGAAAAAGGCTAGTTGCGTGGTATAGAAAGTAGAATACACACACTACAGCAGGCCTTCTTGGAGAATTTCATTAACAAAAGACTCTCGACTTAATAGGCCAATCAATGGCTTTGTCCAGATATAACGTTTTAAAAAGTTCTAATCTTCTAATTTTCATCTCTGGAATAAATCATTTCATGTACAAATTGAAAACAATAAAGAAATTAGAAGTGTTTATCGGAGACACACCAACGCCCTTGACGCAGTGGTAACACCGGTTCCCGTCATATCACCGAAGTTAAGCATTGTCGGGCCGGGCTACACTTGGATGGGTGACCATCCGGCCTGCCGAGCGCTGTTGGCAAGCGGGGTACACTCAGCCCTTGTGAGGCAAACTAAGGAGCTACTTGATTGAGAAGTAGCGGTTCCGGTCTCGTAAACTGACATACGGCCGGGAGAGCTTTGTGCTGACCACATGCCCCTCCACATCCGCATCCGGTGACGCCTGTGGACTGAGGATGACACGACGGCCGGTCGGTACCTTTGGGCCTCCATGGCCTGCTCGGGAGGAGTTTAGTTTAGTTTAGTTTAATCGGAGACACTACTACATACAGCAACTAGTATGTCAGAATAAATTATTTCTTGTGATAAATCCCTGAATGCTTGAGTTTTAGTATAATATCAGAAGAAAAGGAGTCTGTGCAGCAGTTTCAGAACATGTCCAGTATGGTAACAGAAGATACGTTGAGAACCAAATCTGTTACTCGACTGATGACCTGAAAAGATTCATTGGCAGTCGAAAAAGTATATTTAAATTACTAGCGGAACTGCAAGTCACTGGTTTACAATCTGTCTTTCTAATTGAGAAATGAGGAACTACATAACATTTCATAACCGCTTTTGCACGTGCAGCATTATGCAGTTACCTACTCCTAAACAAATGCCACCAAAAAAATTGCTTGAATTTGTTGTGTAGCACAATGAAGTGTACATCACAAAAGTAATTTAAAAGTAATCTTCAGTTCGCAATCCATTCTCTAATATGTACTATTTCTCGTTTGGAGTACTTTATTTGTCAGATTGGAATGTAAAAACAGTTTTATAAAGCTCTTTTGCCTTTGGTTTTAAGTATTTGCATTAGAGACAGAGGGTTCCCTATTTAAATGCCAACAGGTGGCTGCAATCAATACATTCTCTGAATAGTTATCGTTCGTCCACATCTATGCCGACACACTCACAACAGTAGATGGCAAGAGAGGCTGCCCTAGACTGTTGACTGTTAAGGCTAATTTATGTGGGGATTTAAAAGTGAGGTGGCTAAGTGGTTAAGAAACTGGGTGTCATGTAACAGCGTTGTTCAGACCGCCGCCTAGCCGCTCTGAGTTGACAGTTCCGTGACTGCCTCAGACCACTGTAGACGAATGCCGGGATGGCCGCTTACCAACTACGGTCATTTACTTCCTCTATCGACCACCAGATAAGTCCATAATCCGTCCATAGCAACACCGACGAAACGTTATACTCGAGAATCTCATTACTCTCTCTAATTTTAATAAATATGTCATGCCGTGACGGGGTGAACGTTAATTTGGAAAAGTCCACTCAAAATACAAATGACTGTGGAAAACTGTAGGACCTTCACCACAGTGTTCAATTAATCCCTCACACATTTCAGTTGTATATTTCAGCCGCAGATGTGTTTAAGGGAAATATTTAGATTATTCAATGAGGCCGAATATTTTATAACTTGCAGAGTGATTAATTTTCGAAAAGAAAACAAATTAAATGACAGCGTCTGTCTCTTTCAGAGGAACTGGATTGTATTTTCCCAATATTTCAAAGTATTGCACAAGCAGTGTCGTCACATAAAGTGGGTCTACCAACTACACGTCTGTTTTCTTGGGGAGAATACTGCCTACATGCACCGGATGCGGAATCAAAAATCAATTTGATGCCTGCACCAGTTTTGTACATGAACATCGTCTTACCAGAAGCAGCGCGACGCGGAGAGAAAACAGCTTCAGTTTAGTAGTAAATAGCTATATCCACAATACAATGGCAAGGTAATAGTTGGTTATCTTAAATATGAAAGACAAGGTCAGTGAGCAGAACTTATCAAACGGATGGAGTCTTATCGACCGACAAAAAATTTTTACAATTCAGACTACAGATCAGTTGAGGTAGAAAATGCCTGAAAATACGATTGAAAACCAGTATTTGAAACTAAACTAGCAACTTGTCTATAAATAATGTGAGAAAGGACACTACTTGAAGTCTGGCTAGAAGAAGTGTCGGTAAACGAGTCCATCTACAGACAGAAATGAAAGGATACAGTAATTCCTTGGCGATGTAGAAATAACGTTGCTCAATGTTCACAAGGTTGTGCTACCTGCTGTAAAACAGTAAAAAAATGAACGACTGTTTTACGTTGCATCATAGGTACGGAGGACTAGCCTGTTTGAAGCGAAGGCTAGAGTAAGGCAGCGCCTATATAATTAGTGAATGAATCGTTTTGGCACCGATCTTATATGAGCTCGAGAAAGCTAAGTATGAACGACTGGGTGAAGTTCTGAGTCTTGTCTCTTGCGCTATCTTAAAAACTGTGGATCTTTATTCTGTGAAGGTCTTACATCTTAACTAATTTATAAGTTTAGCTATCGTAATTTCGTCTGTTTTTCTTACGGCTGTACCAGAATGTTAAGCAGACACTCGAAGATCGTCCAGTGTGAAGATCGCTGTTTAGCTAACATAATGATGTGGTACAGGATCGAGCGTGGAAAATGAGATGCTACTGTGAGACTTATACATGCAGGCGGTAAACATGTAGTGGTAACACTAAAATGGAGAGAATGAGACACGTACTGCGGACTCCTCGTGTTCCGACAGCACCATATTTCTGAGCCACAAAATATTTCTCCTCGTCCTGTCTGAGTCTCAGAGGCCGGGGTGGCATTACATGTTTATTTTGTCGTTAGTTTTATGCGTGAGCGTGACACAACTTTCTACCGGTTGGACGCCGGACACCTTTGCCTATAAATGCGGAGATTCTCGCCAGTCCACTCATCTCTTCCCAGGCGGTGTGTTTTCCTCTGGCTATAAACTGCAGATTTTTCTTGTCCGCTACAGTGAAGTGTTATGCTACCAAAAGCTTCTGCGTTAACAGCGTAGCGTGATTCACTTGTCTCTTTCGCCAACGTATTTCAGTCGTGAGCACATCTAAAGCTGCGGTTAATGAGCTTAACAAAAAATCTGTCTATTATCTTGCAGTGCTGTGTGATTTGCTTCTGTGTCTTTTCTCTTCCGTTTTGTTGTTTGTGGTTCCAGAAAAGGTCGCCAAAACCACTCGCCCAGCAGTGTCATATCCGCTATTATCATTGTCGGGCAAGAATTAAAACTCCTCACGTCGGTGATTTTGTGAGACATATGATTTCTCTGATAAAAATAACAAGCTACTGGTTCATTTTTGTCTTTGTCATCTTTCGAGGACAAGCCATTTTCAATTTTCTGTAATACCAGGTGTTAATACCGCATTGTTTTCGTTGTATTCTGAGCATCAAGCCTCTTTACTACCCAGCTTATGAGGGAACTCAGTATTAATTTTTGTAAATTCCTAAACAGATAGTAGAGGTTGGTACAAAATGTACATGTCGAACATGAACTCCACCGACAAACTTCAGAGGCTACTCTGGGACATCTGAATACATTGGACAGCTCGTTACAGATTTATGGCCTTTCGTTTGGTTTCTTGCCCCAATTACCTTTGTATCTGTATTGTATTGCAATCAGTGGACAACAGAGCAAACGAGGAAGGTATGCGCTGTGGGTCTTCTCTCCATTCGCTCAAGATACAAGCTGTTGACAGCAGTAATGCCCTCTTTATCTCGTTGACCTCAAGTTTGGACTCGTATCATCCACGGGTGGTATCATTACAGCCAGTGGACTTCCCGTTTCGTGTAGCGTTTAAAAATTGCTTCTTACAGCAGTGAACAGGAAACCCGAATTTTTCTGCTTGCGTTTCATTTACAGAAGAGTCCTGTTTATAGAGATGGCATGTTAAACAGTAGGAATTGCCATGTACTGGAAGACGAAAATCTTTATGCACTTGTGTGTCGATTGCTATGAACATATGGACTGGTATTGTCAACGATTTTGTGTTTGGACCTTATCTACTTCCTGATACACTGAATGGTGTCCCCTACAAAACACTTCTTCAACGTGTCCACGCAAAGTTCCTAAACGACGTGTCGCTGAGAACTGGTCTGCTTATATGGTTTCAACACGACGGGACGTCGGTACACTTTGCACTCGATGTTAGGAACAAAACTGAATACAGTCTGGACGGCAATGGGTTGCTCGTGATGGTACTGTTCCACGGCCGGCTTGGGCACTAGACGCAACACTACAGATTTCTTCGTCTTCGGGACGTGTGAAGAGCCTGGTTTACGAGACCCCGACCGATACTGTCACGGACGGCGGTCAGGTTGATGGCAGCCAAGAAAGCAGTACGACAGACTCATGGAATTCTCGAGCGAGCATCGTCCACTCACGACCTTTCTTGGACTGTCGCACGCTAATTGACTAGCAAGTCGCAGTGCACTCAAAGAACATGCAAGCACACTGCAAGCAAACATAACAACATCATACCTAGCAACTAAGCTGGCTGAATGCCACAAATAAGTGTATGTGTGGGAACTTTTCAAAATGCGATACCTCGTAAACGACTCACACTAGAATCCTGTAACAAACGCACTGACATTCTAATTTACCCCACTTTTAGTCTGTTAATGTCAAGAGCCATTGTTCCATTTAAAAAAAAGTGTAAGTTCGCAGAAAAATGCACTTTCTAAATATTAATAAACTCTCGAAGTATGGATTAAAAAACGCCTTCAGTCACAAATGAACAAATTGAACACACGATGTATTTCGGACCTTGTGGATCCACGCTCAGGTGTAAGTTGTCTTAACACATGATTTATTGCCAGCCACAGTGGCCGAGCTGTTCTAGGCGCTTCAGTCTGGAACCGCGTGACCGCTACGGTCCCTAAAATCAAAAAACCAGAGCCTATGTTAAATGAACAGACAGATTTCGCAAGCCACGGATATTTCACTAAATTTAAAACAATTTCTAAAGTTATTCCATGCATATGTCACCTTAACAGTTAAGTCCCATAAGATTTCAACACACATTTGAACGTTTGAACTCAAAAGTCAGACGAAGACGACAAATCGCCACACTGCGAATGAAAAGAAAATATTTGCCGCTACACCATGTCTGGACCCCTTACAGCAAAAAATCGCTTATCTTTAAAAAAACAAGTAACAGTTGTTTCTCAACTAATAATAGGTTAGGAAACTTACTAGTCCATAACATAAACTCAAACACACAAAAATTCAACAGTAGTAGAGTGTACAAAGTATTATGCCCCAGTTGTCTTACCTACTATGTAGGGAAAACAAGCAGAAACTTCAAAACCCGTTTTCGAGAACACATTACTGCTTTCAGGATCAACCAAATCGCAAAATCAGTTATTGCATAACATATCTTGGTAACGAAAGGAATCATCAACCGTCTAGAAAACAATTTGGTAGTACTGCATAAAGAAACCAATGGTAAGATTCTAAATTTGTTAGAACAACTGGAGATATACCTCCCTAAAATCAAAAAACCAGAACCTATGTTAAATGAACAGACAGATTTCGCAAGCCACGGTTATTTCACTAAATTTAAAATTTTTCGAAAGCTATTCCATGCATATGTCAATTGTTTAATAATTACGTCTCTGGCAGTACGAATAAATGCATCTTTGATCACACCATGTACAACGTCTGTGAAGTGTTTACAAAAATGTGTATGCAAATGTTCGTCTTTAGTGAATGATATGCATGAACAGGCTGGAAAGAACCAATGTATGACGGTGATAAAAAGTTAAAAACGCGTTTATTGGATTATGTGGTAAGTTTATACTGTTCATTTTTTCCACTGTTTCACATTTATTTTCCGCATTTGACTAAAGAAAATATCATAACCTAAGTTCAAACTATTGCATGGCTCTAACATACATTTCACCTCATTCAAGAGCAAAAATAAATCATGTGTCGTCCGAAATGCATCGTGTATTTAATAAAACATGAAAATTTGTGACTGAATGCGTTTTTTAATTCATACTGAATTGAACACAGTCACATTTTCAGCTGAAAAATATGGATAAAACCAAATTATTATACTCCGTTGATAGGCGAACAATTTGAGCCTCTGACTATCAATTCATTCTGTGGAAATATTTGCTGTTCAGGTTTTAAGTGATTCATCCTGCATATGAAGTATTGGAAATGCCATCATTAATACAAATATATTTGATTGATTGATTGACCGAAAATGTTAGATCCTGCTATATTATAACTATAAAAGATAGTAGTGAAGTGTATTCCGCCTGTATGTTGGTGTTAAATGAATTGAGTGGATCACAGAAGTAGCCAATCTCATGGAGGAACCGTGAGCCATGTAATAGGGTAAATTTATTTCCAACTAGATCACCATAGCTGATTGATTACTATTTTCGTATCGTACATTAGATCGACTTCATATTCTTGAAACTGAAATCTTGGTACGCACTATATGAGCAGCAACTGAATTTGGATGACGTGCTGTTCAGTACGAAACTAGTAATCAATCATTTATGTTGATACAGACGGATATAAATAGACATAACAGGGATTAGCTCTTCTTTTACATTATTGCCTCTTTCATCCCTCCTTTTTCGTTTGCAATCACTGCTCTGAGAGTTATTGTCTTGTGCGTCAGCATTTGTTTGTTTAGTAACAGCAAAAATGATGAGAAAAAAATATCAGTATACCTGATTTTGATTACACTGAACTGATATTTCATTTCCAATATCTCTTTTGGTCTCTTTCCTTGCTATTATTTGTAAGACCTGTCAAGTGAGGGGACACAGCGATGTGTGTTATTGTTTATAAATTATAATGGTACTGAATGCGGTACAATGTAATAGCCATTAGATCGTCTAGTTGTTCTCACATTATACTGCTATGAAGACCATTAACCTTTGTAGCGTACGCTGCTATTCTAATCTTGATTGGTTTTCCATCATTGCATCCATTTTTTTCGAACATATGACTTGTGTACTTTACCGTCACATCAACACAGGTTACTTCACTGCTCAGTTGCTTTTAGTCTAATCAAAAAGTTGGTATTTACGACATACGTTACAGAAATTCTGACTCAAATGCAATTTATTTACCGAGTGCTTTTAGTCCAGGATTTGTTCACGGTAGTCAAATATGGAATTACAAAACCAGGATAACACATCATACATTTTCCGAAACAAAAATTACATAATTAAAGTCAAGGAGAAGAATTCTGAACAAAATGTTCTATGGAGCTGGTTTAATATCTTCATTTGCAGTGATTTTGTCCTGCATTTCACATAGTTATTGCGTTTATAATAGGTCCGCCTGATTTCAGTTATGTACCTTGGACTTCGAAAAATGTATGGTGTGTAATGTTGATTTTATAATTATCGCGAATATGGCTCTCAACTGAAACCGGTCGATAAATTAATTGCATTAACGTCAACATTTGTGTTATGCATTTCCTGCATTATATATTTGCTGACATGTGCCTGGAAAAGATGTTTATAAATGTAGTCAGTTGCAGTAGACAGTTATGTGATAACTAATGTGATTTTTGACAGTTTTATTTGCTCAGTATTTCTAAAAATATTTTATAATTATTTTGAAATAGAGTGAAACACTGATAGATATTTTTTAATCACTGCGAAAACAGAACCCCTAAATTTTTATACATCTTTAATCTACTCTATTGTGTGGTGATAAAATACCTGAGTGTTGGTACTCATATCAATATGAAACAGCAGAGTAGCAGCTATTACAGTGTCTGACTGCACACACTTTATTTAAGAGTTTTCTAGCGCTGGAAGAAGTTGATTTCCTTTTATGGATCGTTATAGCTAAGCGTTTTTTTCAGGAGTGGAGACATGTTGCGACTCTTTCATTCCATATAGAACCACAAATTTAATTTTTACTAACTGAAAAGAAAACTGAAAAGCGCAAGTTACACTTGGAAGTTTGTAGTATAAGACCTCATGTTCGTTAAGAGATAAATGAGAGCTGGGATCCAATTAATGCATATCTTAGGAATCTCATAACAGTTTATTTTGTAAGGGACAGGAACCAACATGTATTACATATCCTTATCCAAAACACTTGCAACTACGATTGAACGTTTATTCATTATTTTAAAACATGACCTTCTCCAACCCAGATGAATGTTTTTGGAAATCAGCTTTTAGCAAAGTAAAGCGAACAAAGACTATAGCTTCGCAATTGTATTACGAAATCAAAATATGGTTGCAGCGTTCGCAACTGTGGTGTAGTTTTCCATTATTGTCACTGTTATAACGGCAAGTGTTTAAACAGCTGTGTCATTAATGACAGCAGCAACCCACTTCTGCAGCACTAATGTCGTTTCTTTCTGCTGTTCTCTGTATTTCATACGTTTATTTTCGGTGAAGTCTGGCCAGGCAGATGTGTCTGTGTCACCAGGAGGTTTTGCCTCTTCGGAATACCGATTGTGAATTGTAGGACCACTCTTTTACTACATATTTCTCTTATTTTGTCCGAGAATTTCGAATGTATTACTCCATTTTCTATTGTCGGACGCTTTTTCTACGTCGATAAATCTTATAAAACTTTCTTAATTTTTCTTAAGGGGTGTAGGACGTCAAACGGGCCGACTTGGAGCAGGAGAGGCACCACAAGACATTTTAATTTCCACTGTCTATACTTTTACAAGTAAATTCATAAAACTTTGTCAGCATGACGAGGAAGGATTCAGGATTCACACTCGTAGCAGCGGAAGTTCAAAAACATAACAAAATAATTTTTTTACATGTGAAATTTCATCATTTTTTCACTTACTATTGGCTGCATTTGTTGCTATGGGTACACTTTTCTTCATAAGTAAGAGAGACTTTTCGATGAATTTTGCACAGGGTACAAACCATACTAACAGGTGTCTGAAACTCTAGAATCTATTCAATTTATGAAAAAATGAATGAGCTGTTATGTTTTAAACTTTACGTTTAGGAAAAATCAAATTTTGTAGTTAATTATCTCAATTTTTACCACAGTTATTAATAGATTTGGAAAATTCTAGAGTTTCATACAACTGTAAGTATGGTTTGTATGCAGTGCAAAATTCATCAAAGAATCTCTCTTACTCGTGAAGAAAAATGTACCTATAGCAACAAATGCAGCCAACAGTAAGTTAGAAATTATGGAATTTCATATCTAAAAAAATTTATTTTGTTATGTTTTTGCACTTCCACTGCTATGAGTGTGAATACTGAATCCTTCCTGGTCATGCTGTCAAAGTTTTATGAATTTATTTGTAAAAGTATAGACAGTAGAAAATAAAATGTCTGTGGTGCCTCTCCTGCTCCAAGTTGGCCCGTTTAGCGCCAAACTGATACTCACCTACCAGATACTCAATTTTTCTGTTCCATTTTTCTGTATTTTATTCTTCTCACGTACTTGGATTCGTGATCTGTTAGGCTGGTTGTGAGGGAGTTCTCGCACCTACCCGCCTTTGCTGACTTCAGTCTTCTTCTTCTTTCGTTTCACCCTCTTTGGGGTACGCTGGATTAATCATTTCTTTGTGCGTTGTTCTTTTCTTAGGGCCCAGTATTTCTTCATTCTTTCTGATCTTCTTCTCCTCTCTTCTTCCGTGATGAAGGATTTGGACTTTTGTGTGGATTTGTCTTGGAACCTTATGTTATCATCTTTAGTAATTAATTTAGCAGTTCGATCAATAAGTGAATTTTCTGAAATATTTAATTCCACTAGGTCTTTCTCAGTTTCTTTAAACCAGTTGGGCTTCGTTTTTCGGTTACGGAAGAAGTCAAAGATTTGTTTAGTTAATCTGTTGGAATTCATTCTGAGAAGATGACCATAAAAATTTATTCTCCTTTTTCGCATAGAATCTGAAAGTTTTTCAATTTTCTTGTAGAGAGTTTCATTTTTGGTGTATATAATCTTATTGTCTTGAAATTTTGGCCCAATGATTTTTCTTAAAATTTTTCTTTCCTTTACCTCAAGTTTCTCCATTTGGCCTTTGAAATTCATGTTAAGTGTTTCTGCTGCATACAGTGCTTCTGGCTTAATCACTGTCTTGTAATGTGTAATTTTGGACCCCCATGAAAGGGATTTTTTGTTGTATGTATTTTTTGTTTGTTGGAAGGCCTATTCAAGTTTATTTTTTCTGGATTCCATTGCTTTGCTTTTCCCAGCATTCCAAGTAATCCATTTTCCGAGATATTTGAATTCTTTTACTATTTCAATCTTCTGTTCTTGAACTTTGAGGTATTTACATGACTGCTTGATGTTTGTCAATATCTTAGTTTTTTCAGAGGAGATGTTAAGACCAATTTTAGCTACTTGTTTCTTTAGTTCAAGGATTTGCTCCCGTGCTTCTTCCATTGTTTCAGCAAACAGGGCCATATCATCTGCAAAAGCAATGCAATTTACTTTAAGGTTCTTCTTTTTGCAACCCAGTCTTATACCACACTTAATATTTGTGTTCCATTCTCTGACTACTTTCTCAAGCGCACAATTGAACAGCAACGGTGAGAGCCCATCGCCCTGTTGCACTCCCGTTTTTATTTCAAAGGGTACCGATAGTTCGCCCATAAATTTAACTTTCGAAAATGTGTTTGTAATGGTCGCTTTTATAATATTAGTTGTTTTCTCATCCAAACCCATTTCTTCCAGGACTGATAACAGAGATTCTCTATCAATCGAATCATATGCTTTTTTGAAATCAATGAAGGAGATTACGTATGTCTTTGCCCTTGATTTTTGGTATGCCATAATGTTTTTGAGGTTTAGTATTTGTTCCGAACATGATCTAACCTTTATAAAACCTCCCTGGTATTCCCCGATTTGCGGATCCAATTGCGGCTCTGCCCTGTTCAAAAGGACTTTAGAATAGAAAGAATCTTGTACGTTATATCCAGCAGTGATATTCCTCTGTAATTGTTGGGGTCTGTCTTCAAACCTTTCTTGTGGATAGGGTGGATGAGAGCTGTTCTCCATTCTGTGGGGATCTCTTCTTCTTTGCAGATTTTATCGAAAACACACTTAAGGGATGTAACTGCATTTTTGTCAGCCTTTTTCCATAGTTCGGCCACTATTTGATTTTTTTCGGACGCCTTGTTGTTTTTAAGTTCTGAAATGACCTTCTGTAGTTAGTTCTTCAGTCGTCGGTGGTTCTGAATCCGGCTTCTCACGGTTGTTTGGAATGGATTCAAATTTTTCAAGGATGGGTTCACAATTCAAGAGTTTCTCAAAGTAGCCTGCTAGTATTTTGCAGTTTTTCGTGTTGTTGTGAGCGATGGTCCCATTTACATCTCGAAACTGGAGGGTGGGTGCTTTGTATCTTGATAACCTTTGTTTGAAAGTTCTGTAAAAGCTCCTTGTGTTGTTTTTAGCAAATTCTTCATCAATTTGGAGGAGAGTTTTGTTTTCATGTGTCTTCTTAATCCTTTTTATATTTTTATCTACCAGTTTTCTAACTGTAATGAAATTCAGTCTAGTTTCTTCTGTTTTCTGTGATTGCTAATTTTGCCATGCCTGTTTTCTTGTTTCAATGAGGGCATCACATTCCAGCGACCACCAGGCATGTTTTTTACTTTTTTTGTTAGGTGCTATCCGTTCAGCTGTAGTAATAAGGTTTTCCTTGATATCCCCCCAGCTTTTTGTCTGAATGGTTTCTGTTGCTTTTGTGAATTTATCTGATTTTAATATCTTTTCTGTGCTATACTTCCGACCCTTAATTTGTTTCATGCTGCGTTTCCTGTTTGGGATGACTTTGAACTTAATTTTAGAAAGGTAATGGTCTGAATCCAAGTTTGCACCCCTGAGTACCCTAACGTTCATGATTTCTTTGCTAGAAATCTTCTTGATTGCCACATGATCAAGTTGAAATTCCCCAAGGCTAGGATTTGGGGATACCCATGTCTTTTGTCTTCGTGGTAGTTTCTTGAAAGCTGTGGATTTAAGAATTAAATTGTGTGCTTGGCAAAGTTCTATTAGTCTCACACCATTTCTGTTTGTTCTCTTGTGTGCAGGATAGTTTCCAACTATTTTCTTATATCTTTTTTCTTTACCAATCTGTGCATTAAAATTTCCAAGAAGAATGATGATGTTTTTATCTGGAATTTTCTGAATAATGTCATCTAGATGATTCCAAAAGGCCTCCACTTTTTCTTTGTTTTTCCTGTTATCCTCGTTTATAGGGGCATGTGCATTGATAATTGTGTAGATTATGTTTGTGCTTGTGAATGTAAGACTTGAGATTCTTTCTGATTGTATTGTGTGCAAGATATTTTTCCGCAATTTCTTCATCGCTGATCTAAATGCTGAGGTGTTTGTAGCAGTGTTTCGCTTTATTTCGCCTAACCACTGTACTTGCTGTGGGATGGGTGCGGGTGTCTGGCGGGTACACAGAGGGCGTCGGCGGTGGACGCCGCCCATTAAACGCTCGCCCGTATGAATATGTAGTGGCCGGCGGCCATTGTTACCGCGCTGGGCCGCGCCCGCTCTTCCATAAGATACAATTAATCGTTTGCACGTAATACGAGTTGACTTTTAGCATCTGCTCGGCCATCGATTATTCCGCTTCGACCGAGGGTGAAATGCCTTCCCCTCGCCGCACAGCCGCCCCTCGGCCGGGGGCCTGAATTAGTGAGACTGATGAAGGGTTCACGCACAATGCGTGCGCTCTCTGTCTGACACACACACACACACACACACACACACATACACACACACGCACACACACACATGTAGAGCGGGGGCAGCGGAGCGAGCCTCGAGTGCGCGTTATTTCGCAAGAGCTCTCGACTGTGGAAGGCGTAAACGTCAAGACTTGACTCTGGTGGGAATGTGCTTCGCAAAGACTACGCCATTGTAAGGGCAATCGCGAGAGCGTAGCCGGCATTACCTTTACGTCTTTATTCGATAGGTCGTTTGGATCTCTTACAGCTTTGTTACTGAGTTGCTATTGTTCCTGTCTGCAACAATTTACGGTCGGGAACATTGCCGCTTCTTGCTGATGCAAAATAGATCGTTACAAGATATTATACAAGCATTTCCCGTTTGTTGAGTACTCTAAGACAGAATGGATGTGTTGCATGAGAGTTGCCAGTACTTTACCTCAAATGTAAAAGCGAACATAGCACGAGGCCCTTTTGGAAGTCCAGTCAGATTTTTCAGTGAACACGCCGCCAGAACAGCTCATTTCCTTGCTTATACGAAGGCTTGCTGAAAAGTAATTCCTCCAAATTTTGTATATGGGAACTCCTAATGATGTTTAAATAAAACGTGAGTTATTAACATTCTGCGTCTTTTTTCTTCTTGTCTACATATCTAAAAAAATGTTTCAAATGGCTCTGAGCACAATGGGACTTAACATCTGAGGTCATCAGTCCCCTAGAACTTAGAACTACTTAAACCTAACTAACCTAAGGACATCACACACATCCATGCCCGAGGCATGTTTCGAACGTGCGACCGTGGCGGTCGCGCAGTTCCAGACTGAAGCGCCTAGAACCACTCGGCCACACCGGCCGGCTCTACATATCTGCAGTCCTCTGCCACTAGAGGGCGCCGAATTGTAACGTATAACTTCGTGGCGTGTAACGCTCCTACATCGGTGCTTGAAAAGAAGTGTGCTGTAATCGCGTTTCCCATTCGAAGAGTTTGTCCACACATGGAGAACCCTCTCATTCAGCATGACAATCCCAGACCACACACGAACGCTGCGACACCTGCAACAATGCGACACCTTGCGTTCAGTGTCATCCGTCATCCTCCATACCTCCATACAGTCCCAACTTGGCGCCATCCGGTTTCTGTTTGTGTCCGAAACTTAAAGAACACATTCAAGGACTTCTCTTAGGTAGCGATGAAGGGGTCCAGCCAGAGGTGAGGCAGTGATTCCGTCAACAAAGTCAAACTTGCTACAGTGACGGTTGTCTCGTATTTGCCCTGTCTTCTCTCGTTCTCACATTTTTGTGTGACACTGGTTATCTCCCCAACACCTTTCTTCTTCAATTTTACTTAATTTTATGTAGAAATGTACAAGAAGTATCGCTCTTCAGATTAAATATGGCTGCGTCTTATATTATACTGGTCTTCATTATTCTCATGCGAGCACATTCAGATCTGTGTCATGAAGATGATATCCGTATTTTCTTCGTTGGTGCCGCTATAGCAAATAGTTTCCGCATGCGCGAGTGCATACTGCTACCGACAGAAATCCCGTAGATAATGGTTCTTAAGCGATGATGTAGCTTTTTGTGGTTTTGTCTCTATGTGACAATAAGTGTAAAATGCCAGAATAGCGCACACTCATGCAGATGGTACGCTGGATTCGTAAACAGGCCGAATAACTCTTATTCTCTGCCATTCCATTAAATTACCCTTTAATTTCTCAAATTATCAGCAGTCTTCACTCTTGTTCAGTGAACAAATGATGCTAATGTCTGGCCACAAGAGCCAGCACATACTTATTAACATTAATAGCCAAATATCCAAGCAATACTTTGCTCGATTCGGATTTAATTCCATCAACTTTTCCAGTCGTCCGAGAAATTAAAGAAGGGCGAATTTAATCCTAAATCTTGTTATCCCTTTATAATGGACAAATTGGCTTTTTTCACAATAAACTATCCAGATCTTCCATACTTTGAGAGAACTGCCCGTTATTCGAACTTAGAAAATTTGATTATGTTTCGAAGCACCTAATTTTTCCCCACTGTACGGAATTAATAGTATTTCCTGAGAAACTGAATGTTTTCATACATCTCCACCAGTACATAACAGTAAAATAAATAAATTATTAGTGGGTAGAGAAAACATGTATACAACAAAATCGATAATTTTTTATACAATGACGAATGCAATTAATAAATCCTAAAATGATTCTGCTATGGTGTGCAGTTGTTACTTATTTACTGCGTAATTAACAGAATTTTACGTTAGTAAGAAATTTTATTTTAGTGTAATGCAACCAACGGAACCTAGTGCCCCTACTTTAATTATAATGCAAGCAGAAAGCCCCCGAGTAACACAATAGTCAAAGTAGAAAATGGCATTCTAAAGGGTATTGTTAAAAGAAATAACGTCTTACGTCACACATAAATGAGACCCGGAGCAGAGCAGCTAAAAATGAAAAATGGTATTTCCGAAGAATGACTCGAAATCAAAACGGAAAACGTGAGATACCACAGATGAAATTTATCGGGAAGAACTACGAGAACGGATATTATGAGATATGTTGTCAGTGTTATTCTGAAATGGACGAAGGAAAAAAAAAGAGGCACTTTACGCAGTGGTTACACCTGTCATATTGAATTTTGTAATGTCGATACGGTTGCGGCGAAGGGTTCACCTCGAAAACTAGTGCGCTGACAGGTACGGAATTAAACGTAATACTCTTTGCTGGTGTCGCCAAAATAAGGTTGTGACGAAAAATGAACCTCTGGACAAAGTGTAGGACGCCCGAAAAACACCTTTTCGTTCTAACAAGAAGCATGTATTGACTGGCAGTTTCAGAAACGCAGAACGATTTTTTATTTTATTTCTAACACCATAGTAATATAGCGGTTATACATATTGATGTAAATAATTTGATGATACAGTATGATCACAGTTTTATCGAAACTGGTATTTAACAAGGTTTATTTCATCAGCAGCTCTTAGTGGGTCTGACATATTTTTTTCGAATGAGTGTAGTCGTTGTGCGAACATAAAACAGTGGTTCGGAATAATCGTGGTGTCTTGTATGCGTAGTGTCCTAGATCCTCATTACTATAATTTGGAGCAACAGGATCAACTATCTGCAGACGATGAGCTGTTGCCGAGGAGTCTCAGAGAGTATGCTTAAGATAGCAGAACTACTGGCCGTTACAGTCATAGCTGCAAGAGCGTAATATAGCCGGCATCCATTCACATCTTATTATTGTACTGGAAAACCGAGCGGGAGAGCAAAGACTATCAGGAGAATGTCTCAACAAGACATCTGTGTGTATGTCGACTTAGGAATGTGGAAGGTGGTGGAGCGGAGAGAGAGAGATGTGAACTGCCATGTACTTTCACTGTTCCCTAAATTCTCATTTACAAACAGAATCATGTTGGGACCTAGGCACTTCTACAGTTACATCATTATACATCCTGAACTGACACCAGTTAATGAAACATGAAATTACTGTTATTCGTTTTATTACAGTACTTCAAACATTAATTTTCTCAGATCTGCATGATTTCATCATGCATGTCATTGTGTAAACTTCATTTGTCTCGCCTGCATAGCAGCCCATACCTTTAAACCGATTCTAATGTAAACTTCACAGCTTGTCCCTCATTCTCAGTGTTAAACGTACTTTACGGGAGTTGAGGTGTTGTAGTATAAGCCACTATATAGGCCCTACAGACAAATTGTACAGAGTTGACATTATTTGAAGTAAGGAACCAGTAGAAAATTGATTAATAATAGGGCATAAAAGTCTGACTGAACAGTTATCTGAACGATTGTATGTAGTCCGGTCTATCACGACTATGAACTCGCATTTATGGTCAATCTTCAATGATTTATTTTATACAGTAATATCGATTAGCAATCGAATGAGCATGTTTGTGTATGGCATCTCGTTCGAAAACAAGTGCCTTAATTTTTTTTAAAGATTGCTTCTACCTCAAGGATTACTGAAATAACGAAGGGAATGGTAATATTTCGATTTTTTTACAAGTAGTATTCAGATAATGGAAACACAATGTATGGTTTCAAAATCATCACAATGTTTCACATTAAGTAAAGCGGTCATTGTACAAAAGCGCAAAGTTTATGACGTAAAACGATAACAATTTGTAATCAGTAACAACCGTGAGCGACATTTGCTTTGCATGTCTTAAAATCAACAAACAGATAAACCTAAAATACATACAAGCGGATGTTAGTAAAGGCAGTTCATCGGGACGTCCTGCTATAGCTATTCCAAACGCTCGTCTGTATCAGCATCATTGTCATGTTCAGAAGATTGTTAACAAGTGTCTGTTGTCGTGTACATAACTACTGCTCACCACTAGTTTCTCCCATATCTCTAGACCACAAGCCACTCCAAAGTATGGTACACAGACACAGTGTGGTACACACACACACTCCCCAAACTCTCTCCCTCATTTGCGACTGGTGCGTGGGAATATGAGTGTCTGAACTCTGATTCCCCTACTTTTATGGTGGAGGTCATTTCGTGAGGCGTACGTGAGAGGAAGCAATATGTATATACGCTCTCGAAATCTCGGAATTTCAACAGCACCCTCTCCGTGACACGGTTTGTCGTACATCTCTGTAACGCTTTCGCGCCTACTAAACGATAGCATGACAAAAAGTGCCTCTCTTCGTTGGTTCTCTGTCTTTTGGTTATGGTACCATACTGATGAACAATACTTAAGAATCTGTCCAACAAGTGTTTTACAAGTCACTGTTATGGTGTACTAATTAACTTTTCTTGAGGTTCTTCCAGTGTATCTGAACCTGGCAATTGCTTTACCTACAATTAGCTTCATATGGTCTTTTCTCTTATGGTCGATACGGACGCTTAGTCCTAGGTATTTCGCGGCTGTTACTGTTTACAGTGAAGCTTCACCAGTAATGTATTCGCACAAAAATGGTTGTCCTCGCCTATTTATACGTAATTATGCTCTTATTAATATAATAACAGATCGAATAACGCATTACAGTTCCTTTACGTGTTTGTTCGTCAAACATGCCACGACGTTTCTTCTAAACCGTGAATGCAGTCCTCGTCACCCTTGCCCCAACACACATCACTATAATGAATCACATATTTGTTACACCAGACTTTTATCTCAGTGAACACACATTAGGGTTGTCGAGTATTTGTATTACAAGCCTGGTCGTCGACACGAGAACATTAAACACAGACTGTACCACGCACGATGGGCTTTGCATGTCGTTATCTGCGTTTCGTGCGAGACACTCAGCCACGGCATAGTGTACCGACTGGCACAGCCGTACGGAGAGCTGTACGCAGATTTCTGCCCTAGAACAATTCCTAGCTAATCGTCGCCTTAATTTTTCGAATTCTGGCAGAAGATGACATTACAAAGTGGTGTTGAGAGTTACAGTTTTTTACTTGTTCCAGCGTTAGATTTTGGTGCCAAACTTTCTCTCTGCTCAATCGATTGTCACCTAACGAAACCTCAAGATGTTTCAATGGGGTGCGTGCTTTTTATCTGGAGCTGTATGCTTTTTATCAGAAGCACGTGACTAATTTTATTTTTATTTATATCGGGGCTATATTGACTTGACTGATACTGTATTTTTCCTGCTGTAAGAGTTAACTGGCAAGATATTCAGGTGGTTGAGCTATCACCTCGAGTCCTCCAAAATCTGTCATTGTTTTGTATGTACTTGTAGCTCCAGATCATTCCTTTGAAATTTTCGCTAACATAATAAAAATAACAGCTGCTGGAAACCACCAAACCAATACTAATAGCTTTAAGAAATGTTCTTTTCACGTAGAGGCGAAATCGTAGTTGTGGACTATTTGTAAATCATTACAGTTTAGTCTCAACCACATAAAATTTAAGATAACATCACAAGTCTTACGAGACGTTTCGAGAGCAGTCTCTTATGTTCAGGTTCCGGCAGAATATGAAGAGGCCTGCATGTAACGTAAGGCGGCGTCAGTTTAATGTGACAGTTTTAATGCTTTTCTTTTATTTCGTTTTCAAAATATTAACTCTTTTTTAAAGACTCTTGTGTATTTTAACCCGAAGATGACAACTTGCTGTCGAAATGCGTCGTGTGACTTGCGACCATATCACGAACCTTTATTTGGTTGAGCCCTAGATTGTTATTAACATAATTTTATTAGCAAAAAATTTGACTGGTAATTGCAGACGTGATGTGGTATAACATTTTAATTTTCTGTATTTCGATGTTACATTTAACTAGAATGTGGTATAGACGATACTGCAAATAATTTGATATCCATGAACAGCGCAGTGTATGGAAACTTGAAATAAAGCTAAAATAAGTGCACAGATATTCTTGCAATTATAACATGTGAGTGACCATAGGTGACTCGGAGGAAAGATGAAGGGGAAATAGGGGTACCCTAAATGCTATTACTCATATCATCAACGCGTAGATCACATTGGAGACGAGGAATATGAGCTGCATACATACACTTTGATTAACACTACAAAAAGACACGATACAAATTTCCTTCTCATGTTAGATACTTGAACAGTTTCAGGTAATCGAGAACTCAATGGAGTATCAGAATGGGAGACGAACAGTCTATAATGTAATGCATGATTGGAATATGATGTGCTGTTTAATTTTTTCTTTCACAATCGCGTTATCTGGAGTGTGAAGATTCATTTTTTCACCTGTAATAATATTCCTTTCGTCAGGTTTACTGTCTGATATTTCAACAAACGCAACACCTAAAATGGCAGTTTACTTCCGGTAGAGTATCGAAGTTTATGCTAGGCAAGATATTTGGAGGAAGTGTATCAAGCGTTAAACGCAGTTGATACCCTCTTATTCCACTCACACGTGCTCCGTGGAACAAACGGTTTTCTTCATGCTTTATCACATTTTAGATCTGGAAAGATTATTAACAGTCGAGCAGTGGCATACGATTTCTTCGTTTTGATGCCTCCATTTAGAATGATGGAGTATTTCTCTCATGGCAGTCTCTTGCTTATTGATCAGTCAGGCTCTTGCATTGTGAGTGCTTGGGGCTATTTGGTCCCAGGAGCTTATTCAATACTGTTTTGTGTTGAAGATGCAAAAGCGATTCTTGTAATTATTTCTTTACTGTATTTTTCACAGCTTTTTACATACTTAGGGATTTCATCTACATGCTTTATTTCTAAATAATAAAAATTAGATAATATTAGAATTGAATCTACACAAATTAAGAGAAAACGCGATCTACGGTAGCAGCTTGTAGATCACCGACAGCTGCTGCAGCGTTTCGATAAATTTTGTTTGGTCGAGAAATCGAGGGAACTTTTCCAGTAAAGTCGAGTAAACGTTACTTTCATCCATAAAAGAGACAGGTGCGCATAGTTTCCTCGATCTTCAGTTTTTCTCGACTCAGACATGGTTCCAGGTAAATAAAGCTTAGTGCTTAACACTTCATCGAAGTTGAGGTTATCAGAGGCGGTACACCAGACCAAATGGCTGGGGATGGAAGGGAAATGATCCGTATCCTCATTTAAGGCGCTTCTTGTTTGCAGTTTTCGTGAGAAGTGATTTTAGAAACCGAACAGTCTTCTTCTCGAATACGAATCTAGCATTATACCAACAGATGCACTCAACTTCGTAGCGAACAGCCCAGGTAGGGAAATGGTAGGCTTTTTTGTTCGATTGAGGGTTTTTTGGGACTTTTTCAGAAATGTCTAGCTGCAATTTAATCAAGTACTTGTAAATTTCCAAAAAGAAAAACAAAATCTCGCCGAAACAATGTGCCAGCCCTAAGTTGATTGCACATACGCCTATCTGTTACGTGGTCTACGCTGCCAGCAGACAGCATCGGTCATAAACACACACTAGTAGCTCATTCACCACTCAACCTAGTACAGGTGGTGCCCTGTTGTCAATTCTTTCATTTGTTTCTCCCGTAAACTCGTACATTTTACCTTTTCATGTAATAATTTTTAATTGCGGTATTGTGAGCATATTTACGTTCAATTCTTTTACTTTAGTAATACTTACTTCTTATGAAGGTGGCTTTTATTATCTGAGGGCGCTATAGTATGCTGTTTGAAAGCCATGCGGAAGACGTTGGTACGATTGTGGGTACTGCCAGGGATTTTTCCTTGGTGGGAGGATTAGAGCAAGATGCATTCAGCCTCCTGATGGCAGTTGAGGAGCTACTTGAGCGGTTAGTAGTGGCTCCAAGTCATGAAGACTGTCAACGACCGGGAGAGCGGTGTGCTGACCACATGCCCCTCCATACTGCACCCAATACGCCGCTAGCACAGGATGACACGATGGTCGGTCTGTACCGAAGCGCCCCCACCCCCTCCCTCCCCGCCGAGGTCTGAGGAAGGTGTTTACTTTTACAGACTATGTTGTTAGCCGCGTGACAATGTGTCCATACTTTTACTGCCGGCTGGTGTGACCGAGCGGTTCTAGGCGCTTCAGTCTGGACCCGAGCTCCCGCTACGGTCGCAGGTTCGAATCCTGCCTCGGGCATGGATGTGTGTGATGTCCTTAGGTTAGTTATATTTAAGTAGTTCTAAGTCTAGGGGACTGATGACCTCAGATGTTAAGTCCCATAGTGCTCAGAGACGTTTTTGAACCATACTTTTAGTTACAGCTCCATACGCACTACTGCCATAATTTTATCGCAAGCTTCGCCTTGATGACGAGCTGCGATTCTCAGTAATTAGCAATGATTTTAAATTTCCTGGTAAATTAAAACTACGTGTTGGACAAAAACAGGAACCTGGGAACTTTGCGTTTTGCGCTCAAAGCTCTCAGATCAGCGTACACTCGGCTACAGTGTTAAAATTCATTTTTGAAAGAATGAACTGCTTCGAGAAGTTATATTTACCGCCGGCTGGGTGGCCGAGCGGTTCTAGGCGCTACAATCTGGAACTGCGCGACCGCTACGGTCGCAGGTTCGAATCCCGCCTCGGGCATGGATATGTGTGATGTCCTTAGGTTGGTTAGGTTTAAGTAGTTCTAAGTTCTAGGGGACTTACGACCTCAGATGTTAAGTCCCATAGTGCTCAGAGCCATTTGAAGCATTTTTTTTTATTTACATTTTATTTCTAGGCTGAAACCGTTTGCATTTTTATACAAGGTGTTTGGGAATTCCCGTTAAAAACTTCTAGGACTTGTAGGGGGGAGGGAGTATATAACATTTTGAACAGGAACCCTTGTCCGAAACGTAGCGTTTCCGTTTTACGACGGTTGCAATTCAGATGTGTAACGACTCCACGTCTGCTGAGGGAAATAAAAGTCACAGAGTTGCTTGTCCTGGTATGCAATATGGTAGACGGGATGACGTGCACTCCGTCAGTCGGTCACCCGCAAAATCTGTCTTGCAAAGTTTAATTTATGAGATTCCCGTAGAGACAGACGAAGATCTGTTGGCACGAGTTCTCGTCACTGCACTATAAACTGAAGAGACACCAGGTGGGACGGAGAGTATGTAACAGAACATAAATCGTAGGCACAATGTCTGTGGGTCGCCACATCGATCCGCAGTTGTAACGCGTCAGTACTGTTCTGTACGTACGGTAAGGTGGGTCCTTCTTTGGTTTGGAATAACGCAAACACGTAATGATTAAGTGTTAAGTCAAACAAATGTGCTTAAGTGATAAATGAATGTTTCGTTACGGTTCCTTTCGGTTCGTTACCAGTAACTGTATTGTGTCACGCCTAATTTATTTCCTCAAGCAAAAGTGCATGCGTTAAATATGTTACTTCAACCCGTTGTAGAACGGAAACGGTGCACTTCTGGACACGGGTTCCTACTCAAAAAAATTATGTACTGTCTCCCGTCTACAAGTCCTAGTACTTTGTGACGGGAATCTCCGGACACTCTGCATAACATTACGACTAGCTTGGTACTGTAGTCCCCATTCTCTTCTTGTATTAGATTAGGATGAGCTGTATCAAACGACGGAACTGGTAATCCAAATAAATATATAAAATGATCGAGACGGAGCCTTCTTTGTAACTCAAAATTGGTCACGCCGTGCCTTTCCCCCGTATGAACTCCCTCGATGAGGTAGTGCTCCGCCTTCGACGACTCAAAGGTGGCGAGATGCTCTGTTGGTTACTGCAGCCCTCTCGCTTCTCGTCTGTGCGCAGCTAGCGCGTTGCCGCTGTAGCCGCAGCTCGCCGCCCAGTTTGTTTGCATTGAGGACAGGGAGGCGAAGCAGTCAGAGCGGTGTCCCTCGCGGCAGGTGGGCTAATGGTGTCGGCGTCAGGCGGGCCCGCGTGTTGCCGCCGATCGATACACCCGCTGCGACTGCGGCGCCCATCTGCGGTTTAGCCACAGCGCCGGCAAGTAGCCGCGCCGAAGACTTGCCCCCTCCCCCAACTACTCAGCACGGCTCTGGGTGACAGTCAGTAGCATGCACGTTGTGCATTACGACAGCTATTTGTGCATAAAGATCTGGTGGCAGCTCTTCAATGCACCATGGCATTTGCCTGCGTTTTTGATGACAAGAGTAAAAATTTTACGTTCTAATTTTCAATCGATTTTCTCGCATTCAAGATTCAATTTCAGAGTGAAATTTTCACTCTGCAGTGGAGTGTGCGCTGATATGAAACTTCCTGGCAGATTAAAACTGTGTGTCGGACCGAGACTCGAACTCGGGACATTTGCCTTTCGCGGGCAAGTGCTCTACATCTGAGCTACCCAAGCACGACTCACTACCTGTCCCCATAGCTATAATTTCGCCAGTACCTCGTCTCCTACCTTCCAAACCTCACAGAAGCTCTCCTTGTAGAACTAGCACTCCTGGAAGAAAGTTCTGCTAGGTCCGCAGGAGAGCTTCTGTGAAGTTTGGAAGGTAAGAGACGAGGTACTGGCGGAAATAAAGTTGTGCGGCCGGGTCGTGAGTCGTGCGTGGGTAGCCCAGATGGTAGAGCACTTGCCCACGAAAGGCAAAGGTCCCGAGTTCGAGTCTCGGTTCGGCAAACAGTTTCAATCTGCCAGGAAGTTTCAAGATTCAATCCGTTTCTCTAAACACAAGAACAAGACTAAGGCGTTTAAAAGAAAGAATGAGATAAATAAATCTGAGCTGGTGAATGGAAAATTGAAGCCTGCTCTTTCCGAATATTCGCTCTATACTACATGCCCTCTTGAGCTAGTGCAAAATCGGTCTCTGTAAAAGTCCTTCGGAGTGAGTGAAGTTGTTGAGTGAGTTACCCCTATATAAGAGTTGATACTAGTCAATGTTGGGTGGATCTTCAACAAAGCAATGACCGATACCGTCTTCAAAACTTGTCTAAATAAGAATGCTTCTTTCATATAAACCTGCCCGAGGACGGATGAAAATCCCAGAGAACATAACTTTTCAGTGGGAAAATAGAGTGAATATGAGTTTCGGAAACAAAGCTCCGTAATAGCACAGTAACTTTTTCAGGATAAATTTCAGCAATTAGATGCTAATAAATTTTATTATGGTTTACCGGTTTCTGCAAATTTCTTGTCTTCAGAAGCCTACAAAAAAAAAAAAAAAATGGCTCTGAGCACTATGGGACTTAACTTCTGAGGTCATCAGTCCCCTAGAACTTAGAACTACTTAAACCTAACTAACCTAATGACCGCACACACATCCATGCCCGAGGCAGGATTCGAACCTGCGACCGTAGCGGTCGCGCGGTTCCAGACTGTACCGCCTAGAACCGCTCGGCCACCGCGGCCGGCAAGCCTACAACAGATCTTGGCCTTACATTTATGTGAAATAAAAACTTACTTAGTTTAGCAGACAGTCAATATCTTC
Source organism: Schistocerca piceifrons (assembly GCF_021461385.2). NCBI lineage: Eukaryota > Metazoa > Arthropoda > Insecta > Orthoptera > Acrididae > Schistocerca > Schistocerca piceifrons. The sequence goes on from NC_060139.1 coordinate 615,704,474, forward strand.
TTCATCGAAGGATAATGCCATGGTATATTCAGAAATTCACATATTGTATGTGATCATTTTATACACTGTTTGTCAAATTATAATAACTGGATGACACCCAAGTATCTGTTGTGCCAGTAGCAAGGAACATATATAAAAGCATTTATAAAAAAATTAATCAAGGCAGGTAAGGAAACTGTATTTAATCATTTGAGAAACATGACACATTACTGTAATATATGAAAAGGATGGGCTAACTTTCACAGTTTATAAGAGATGATATGCAATCTAACTAGTGTGTTTTTTAGTGCAAGTTGATATTCAACAAATCTTTTAAAATTAGGTGAGATAGTTAATATATTTCAGATTATTCTGAAAGGTTTATTTGCTAGCCCTTTTCAGTTAACGTAAAATTTTCATGATAAGCAAGGATGGGGGGAGGAAGTGTGTGTTCTCTGTTTTGAGATGTTCTGCAAAATTTAACTTATATCAGTTCTCGCTATGTTTCTTGAACGAGTGTTCCCGAGAGCGGGTCTTAAATGCCCTCCCTGTTACTTCTATTCAAAAACTCGGACACATATCACATTGTATTTTATATACTCCTGATTTGATAAAGTTGTCAGTTGGAAGTTTCTCATTATGTATAAAGAGCAACTTGATGACATTATTGGCGGTAAAGTGATATAATGTTTTTGAAATAATTTGACTCTACGATTTGAAATGTTACCTAGAAATAGAATTGTGGTGTAAGGAATTTTTATTGAGTGTGAAGGAATTTATATTCTCATTTATTTTATTATTATAAAGTTTATCTACAACGTTTGCTTCATATCCGTTACTGACCGCTCTTCTGTAGCAATAGCAGGACACCTCAGTGACACAGTCGATCATAGCGAGACAGAATACCAATTTGTGCGTAAAGAAGTGATAAGTAGAGGCTCGAATGATGTTATCTGTTATGGTAGGTATCCTGTAAGCATTAAAGTTAATTTTACCGTTCCCTAAACGTAGTTTCAGGTCCAGAAGACTCAGTTCATTACGTTGATTTTGTGTTTCAAATGTAAATTTAATTTAAGGAGGGTCGCAGTTCGGTAACTTATTAATTGATATGACGTCCTTCACATTTCCTTTTATACGATGATAGCATCATCAACATACAGTCTGTAGAAAGAAATGCTGTTGGCTAGAGTGAGGTGGGAAATGTGATTCAATTATTGTAAATTGTCGAACAGTGTTTAAAATAATCACATGGAATATGTAAATTTATGAACATACCACGGCATTATCCTTCTAAGAAGAAGATATTGACCGTCTGTTAAACTGTGTAAGTTTCTGTAATATACTTTTTATACTTCACATAATTGTATAGCCAAGATCTAAAGATTTGTACTATCCATAATTCTGTACGTTTCTGAAGGTGATAAATTAATTTGCCGAAACCGGTAAAGCATAATAAAATTTATTTGCATCTGATGATTGAAATTTATCCTGAAAAAATAATACTATAGTTGCTGGAAACTGCAGCCATGAATAAAATAACAGGGCATTATTTCCTGCAAAGGTATTTACAGGTCTACTTGTAGGGGGAGAAATAGCAACAATAAGAGAACTACTTGAGAATGACAAAAGGGAAGATGGCGAGATCCATAACAAGATGATGCAAGATGTAAACAAGCTCAGATGGCATGGTGCCTTACAAGAGGACAGAACGGAATAAGGAAGAGTGAAGCAGGGAACTATACAGTCATTACAGACGATACGCAGTGATAACTATCAGTCAGGGGCCTACAGCTTACGTTCGCATTAAGACCTCTGCCGACTGTCCTTCGAAGAAAAACAAGCAGCATCCCACATGTCGCTAATATCCGAAAAATGAAAAATAAAATTTTATCTAGTACTACTAAAAGGAATTACTGATGCAAGTTTCTGGTGGTTCGATACTTTATCATTTTTACAGCATTTTGGTAGCCGCAATTTGAGCTGTAGTGGCAGGAGAGCTTGGAATAAAATTCCTATTTGAAGTCTAGTACGCATGCTTTCTCGAAGTCTGTGACGAGTCACAATGAGTCCCAACCGCCGTGCCTTTGCAACAACATAGCACAGTTTCCGCATCACATGTGGCGAAAATCGCGAGCTGCTACGCAGTGTAACAGAAATAAAACACTAGGGTGTGTGACTGTTAAATAAGAAGCAAGGAAAATCGCAAATACTGATGTACTGCGCCTGTTCAACAGCATGTATGACAATCTGATAAAATGTAGAAATAAAGTACTGAAGTATGACGGCCTTAGAAAATAAAACGGTAATCCACACTACAAGTTGCATTTCCTAGCAAGCAGTTATCTTGCGTCACACTGTCCCTGACTTATTTATTAACTAAGTTAACGAAAGTTTCATTGTTGAAGACTCAGAGCTGAAGCTTAGATTTACTGAAATCCATTGTAATCGCATATTATGTTTCTCTAGCAATAAATGAATGTTCAGCTTCTTTGGAGAATAAACTTATTGTGCAGTCTGCAAATGCGACAGTAATCACCTGAAGTCTCTTCATCACAACTGACTCAGTACCAGCCAGCTTACACTACAAGGATACTGACTTATTGGACCATTGATATTTAGAGATAAACTGAAGTTCTTAATGTGTTCTTTTCATTTATAAATAAAAATCAAAGGAATGAGCTGTTTATGTTAGCCATCTGACAAGGCAGACACTTAATCCAAAACTCAGAAAAGATAGAAAAAGAGTCCAATAATAGCTCCAGTGGAATTCCGTAATTACCGTTCAACAGGACTGCGCGATTTCCACCAACAGGTGCATCCGGGAACGCCACCTTCCTCCAGATAGCTTGCAGCTCGTAGCGGCGAGAGCACAATAGTGTTGATTGTAGAGCCGAGAAAGTAAGTTACTGAAAAGTACTGTTACACATGTATGACAGTGATACTGAAGATGGAGAACAGAGCCACAGCAACGTGCAGTGAAAAGAGCCCTACTTTATAATAATTTTCTATTCGGACATTACAGATGGGTGAAATCTGCTGGTGAACAGGGATGTTGATGTTTGAACAAGAACCACAACGCCAACATTTTTACACTATAAAGTGATCATGTTTCGTCGAGATGTGTGTGGAATCAAACGCATGATCCGTTTTCAATATAAGAGACTCAATAAATAAGAGAGTAAACCGATTGCTTCGCTCTAACCTACTTGAACTATTAAGCAGTAAGAGATGCGATTTGCGATCTTTTGAGCGTCATGCCAGAAGAGACCATTGCTCGTACAGTTCGCTTTCTACCTCAAAGAATATTACACTGACTACGAAAATACATCTTTCACTCCTTGTATTTCGTCATTCTTCTAACAGTTAACTTTTTATAAAATGTTATAATAAAAATGTAATGGTACTCAGTAGCTTAACATTGCTGTACTCGTACAATATAGCTTACTGGTCTGGTCAAACAAAAAATCGCAAGTCTGCTGCTAGTTGCGGAGTTCGTTTATTGGTGGTAAGGGCAGTTTTGAGCAAGTTGCGAAGTTCGTGTGTTGAGCAAGTAAAAGTTTCGCATCTCGTGTGAGTCGATATGACAATGAATTTCTCTTTTTATGCAGTATCAAAACACCAGCGTCTGTTAATAGTTTCGATATTACGCATCGATTTATTCTCATCTCAAGAAGCTGTGAGATTAGGATACTTCATAATTGTTATGCATCTCGCACCACCAGTAAATTCCAAATGAACGGAGGAATAACTATCATCCGACATAACATTGACTTACTAAAGCTTTGCATAACAGATTTTGTAGTATGTTAAATGAAAGGTTCAAACAAGCTTTGCTGTTCTCTTTCTTACTTCCATCACATTCGAGCTTCTGTTGAGTCAACCTGCCCCAAATTCGTTGCCAAACCAGTCGCTACACGATTATGTTTAAAGTTCTAAGTAATATAAAATGCTTATTGCGTGGAAGTTATTTTACTGTGGTTGATATGCCGTCACATAATAATAGAAAAATTCCCACGTTAATAAACCATTTCAACGAACGAGGTGAATTACCTGTGGAAAGAACGAAGTACAGAAGACAAGTATTTCTGGCAAAAACATGGGACAGCACGACTGTTTAGTGAGTTAATCGTCTAACTGTACATGCAGTATTATGACAACTTGTGCAGTAGATGTTCCAGTGAAACAAACGCAGCAACAACACACGAAGAAACTATTTTTAATCTTAAAAATTTCGAACAGTTAATTTTTACACAGATACTGTTGCCTCTGATAAAAAAATCTAAGTAATAGCTTTGGCTTTAAATCTAACTTGGATATGGCTCGAAATTAACTGGTAAAGACTTTATTACATAAATAGAAGCCTAATTAAAAATAAACAATAATCAAACTAATAGTGAGTTTCCATTCAGTATTTGTGACTGTTTCGGGCGTTATGTTTTCAGAATTCGTTCGTGGCAGGCGACCTAAGAGGCGTAGCAAACTTACAGGAACCATTACAACCAAACAAAAAGTGATGGCAATTAAAGAAAACATATATGTGACACAATTAATACAATTAACACTACCACTTAGGTTTTTCCCCTCACTGACAAATTACCTCAATTGTTGTGTCGACCCGCAGCAAAAGGTACCGTCTTTGGAAACACTTCGTGCGCCTGTCTACATACGTATCGATTTTTCGTGGGCTTCCTGCAAACATTGCCGTCAAACGCTTTACTTCCAGTGTGACGCCACAAAAGAAGTAAACTTTGGTTCTCGCTTATGACTGGCAGAAGTACATAAAATGTATTATGCATGGCAAGGGGTGAATTTACGCTCATCGTTCGCAGCGGAATATTAGTTGGTAGATCCATACGATATCGAATGTTTGTGTCGGCTCTCTGTGACCGATTCGGTATTATTTGCAGATAAGTAAATTTATCTTGATCGACGATAAGCATTATGTTTACTTACTGTAAAAACCTACATCAACAGGAGTTGCTAGGAAGATTGACTCTACCCATCAACTTTTTTCGAAATTTGGTGTGTTCGATTTTTATCAGTGCTCAGGCACGTATATAAAAATGAAATACCTATAGCACAATGTCTTTGTACACCTTTTAATGGTGAGTCTGGTGTGATGAGAGGTATGTAAAGAAGGGAAAATGATAGAAAGAGAGTGTGAAAAGAGGTTAAAAAGAGTAACGCGAAAAAAGTGGTTTTGATATCTGAAACGTCCATCTGTTGTGAATGGGTCATACAGAGTTATGCAACATATGACTACACCTATATAAGAATACCATATTTCTTTTAATTATGGTATTCATTATGTACGGTCCACTATCGTGAAAGTCAAATTACCATCCGAATCGGAACTAACATTTCTGACGGAAATAAAATCAACAGTAAGCATGGGGACATGTACTTATCAACCAACTCTACGACAAAAATTCAACAATTTGATGCTATGCATGTGTCAAGCAACACTGTAGCAGATATAACGCGGCGTAAGATATATCAACAAAACAGTGCTGAGAATTTGGCTGTGTCTACAATGGACATAGATTCTGTTATCGATTAATAATGGATCGTCCATCGCAGCTTTATTTGTGTCCAAGATTCTGGAGCAATAAACAGACGTTGAACCATGCTTCATACGTTTGCAGTGCATTCATTGTCTTTCGGATTTTGTCATTTTCAACGAAAGGGAATGGTTTCACAGGTAAAAATATTCTTAGTCGTCCGTGTCGTTTTTCCTACGTTCACGAACGGCCTGCTACAATGTAATTCCCCCAGAGCAACATCTCATCGTTGAACCTTCCTGTTAAGGACTAGTTTCCTGTTCGGAGGACAGCTTTTGGCTGATTGGAAAACAGTTGCATTCCAGCTTGTGAAACATATGTCACATGTGATTCTTTCTTTGCCATAATCTCGTTATTTAACACTAAGCCCCTACAAACCTTTCCACTTATGCGATACACCGCAGCTATGGCACTTACTACATCTCCTTGAACACCAGTGGAATATTAAGAGAATAGGTATAGTCTGTGCCTTCATCCCAAGCAGCCGTGGTAGTTACTTCATTGGTTTCTCTCCTTCGTTCATCGTGTATTAAAGTTTGTAGCTGACTTTTTACTCAGTGTTGCTCTTTTCATCTAATCCTTGGTCGTCCACATAACCTTCATCATTTTGATTGGAATTTATGACGTATACCTCATTGGAAGTAGGATGTGGTCATTACGAAGTGAACTACTTATTTTATTCTATAAGCCTTCGGGCTCAAGGAAGTCGCCCGTCCAAGCAGATCTGTGTTTTGCACGATTTCCGTAAATCACTTAAGGCGGCTCCAGGAAAGGTTTCTTTCAAAAGATCACGGCCAATATGCCGAATCCCATGTTTAGTTCCTTTTCATTCTGATATACTGTGCAGTTCATCTCAAAAACGCTATGTCTGTCTCCTGTACGCTTTATTTCTCTTTAATTATGATACTTAGCATCCTTCCATATGGTGGAGCCGGCGAATAGATGCAGATGACAAATACGGTTAACAGGTGTAGTAAAAGTGTCGGCCACTCTTCCGGAATCAAGCTGGGAAAAACAAAGCGGCAGCGGCAGTAAATCTAAGTGAGATTTCCATACATTTCACCATTTGCGACGTTAATCTAAATTTTAATATACTCGTAGATATAGTAAGGACGTTCTTCGTGGAAAACATACTGCAGCTAATACTCATATTTAATCTTGCACGTGGTTCCCTCGCTCTCACGGTGTTTTCTCCCTTCTTGGTGCTTGATTTATAGTGACCACAGAATTTCGCAAGAGTGATACATTCTTCGTCTATTCTTCATCTACGTCAGAAAAAGATTTGTTAATCAATTCCAGCAAAATGTGGATTTTTAATTCTCATACCCGTTTACTGGATTCCATTCGAAATGTTTCCAACTTTCGGCCAGTGTTAAACATCAGCCTGCGTCATTAATGTACAGAATTCCATTTCTTACATAAAAGTAACAGAGACGCACAGAGTGGTAGAACGTTGTCGACCAAGTATTAGACTGTAGTGTCAGTTCTTAAAATTTTGCTTGGTTTGTACTAGTTTGTACTTTGAGGCTTTTTTATGCCGCAAGCTTTTCCCTGTTATCTGTGGTGTGAGTTTTATGTACATTCCTTAGCACACTCTTTTTATTTTAGTTTTTCCTTTCTTCTGTAAAATATATATGTTTTACCTCAAATTCATTGTTTCTTGTGCACGCACACAATTTACTCATCGAACTATTCCTTCTTTGAGATCTAAATATATGTTACGCAAACGAGTGTATATTGCAATACAGACGTAACGTGACTGGAGAGAGTGTGTGATGACACGTCTTGTTACTTGTTCAATCTTACACTTTATGAACTGCTGTTCACAAATAGTGGCGTCATTGCAAACCTTTCTCCTTTATATACGTTACCGTCAGGGTGTTCTTCAACCCGTTATCCATCAAATCACGTCAAACCAATACGAAAATTAGGAATTAACGCATCATTTACCGCATGTACTAGGGACTAGTTCTTCGCCACCTTCAGTATAAATTGCTGAGGTTACTCTTCACGTATCCAGTGGTTGTAGGATCTCGCCCACTCGAGTCGCAGATGAAATGGTGGTGAAGCTATTCGTTTACTTCATAATGACAAAGGAATATTTTAACTTTCAAACAAAACAACACCATTTCAGTTCAAAACATATTCTCACGATCACTTTGGACACAGTAAGTTGCTTTTGAAAAAGCATTGCAGCGTGTAGTCTTTATTGAAGTCTACGAGAACATACGTACGTACACCGCAAGCCACTGTGGTGTACACGGTGGAGTGTAGTTATTCCCGTCCAGTCCCATTCGCAAAATGAGAATTGAAAAATTATTGTCTACATGTCTCTGTACAAGTCCGAATCTCTCTTAATAGAAATAATTTCAGCGTTTATTTGGCAACGCAGTAGTGTGTAGACAGAAACAGTTGATTCTCTAATCAATTTCCGCCAAAATTGGCAGTAACGCAGCAGCAGCAGGAAAGGCTTTCGGTCGGACAAGTTACTGCGATGTTGTTAATGACATGTGAACGACAATATTTTCATTCTCTGTGTCAAGACTGGCAGACACCCGCCCCCCCCCCCCCCCCAAACTTCTCCGACTGGGAATCACCCATTTCAAGCGCACACCCCAATGTTCATTAATAACGTTGGCGTATTATTACACTCTTTGTTTTGCTTTGATAAAGAATTCGTTAATACTTACTTTCACCTATTCAGAAGAATTTTTAATCAAGTGCAACAGCCTCGGCTGTGAACCATTATTAGTGCGATGATATTCTATCGTGAGGCATTCGGCTTGTACCCTGGTGGTGGCAAGAATTTTCACTACTCGCTTATGTCTGACGAGGGGATAAGGAGCGGTGGTGTACAGCTACTGATGAACAAACTGTATCCCAGTGTACCTGATTAAACTCCAATCCCCTTCGCAATGTGTGGTGGAGTGAGGGCACGTGTCATCCACTTGTCAGGCGAGCTCACTAAGCTCTACGGAATAGTCTCTATGGTGGATTTCAGACTCTCCCTTCCTTCTCGTCATCTACAACATCACAGACATAACTCTAAAATCTCTCACCTAAGTCACCTGCAGTGAAAGTTACTCTTCACTTTACCCGTCATTTAAGCCTGTGAGCTATCTGTGACTGTGTATACCTTGTATGCATGTCACGGAGAACAAGTAATTTCAGTTGGCACCCACTAATGATTGCGAAACTAGAAGTCTGCGGCTGTGTGTACTTACTCCTTCAAGATTCTGTCTCTTACACCTTTCCATCGTTCAATTCAAAAACAAAATGAAAGAACCTATATACACACAGTTAAAACTGTGGTAATTCCATTGCGTAAACGCCGATAATTTACCTGTCGAAGATTACAACGTCCGTGCTTCACAATTTTAATTTCCTTCGTGACCTAAATTGGCAGTGTGCTGTTATTTTTTGTGGCTGCATTGCGTACGTAAGTAGCGGTGTATTCATTCATAATCTCTGCTTTTCGTTAAATACTCTTATACATCTACATCTACATGGATACTCTGCAAATCACATTTAAGTGCCTGGCAGAACATTCATCAAACCACCTTCACAATTCTCTATTCTTCCAATCTCGCATAGCGCGCGGAAAGAATGAACACCTATATCTTTCCGTACGAGCTCTGATTTCCCTTATTTTATCGTGGTGATCGTTCCGCTCTATGTATATGGGTGTCAACAAAATATTTTCGCATTTGGAGGAGAAAGTTGGTGATTGGAATTTCTTGAGAAGATTCCGTCGCAACGAAAAACGCCTTTCTTTTAATGATTTCCAGCCCAAATCCTGTATCATTTCTGTGAACTCTCTCCCATATTTCGCGGTAATACAAAAGGTGCTGCCTTTCTTTGAACTTTTTCGATGTACTCCGTCAATTCTAAACGACTCTTTAGAGGCAGACGGTAAATTTATAGTAAAAAATTCAATTGAGAATGAAAATAAATGTGCGGAACACTCCGGGCCTGTAGAATATATCCACAAAAATACGTCTGTAAGCTGAAATAATTTGTTATTAGTTACACTCCCAACATCGACTTTCGGGGGATATCGTATATGTTAATTGTAGATGAGCTTCTATCTACAGTATCCGCTCCTCCGATTCTAAAAATCAATTTCGTATTCAGTGGTTAAATTTTCTTCCCTGTCAGTGTGTGCATGTCACTGCTTAGACTTTCCGTGTAAGTAATCTGTCAAACCTTTCTCTTATAGTTGGAAGCATCTCATCTCTGCTATCTAGAGACTTACGAAACTGCAGATCTTGTTGGTCTTTTGGTCATTGATCGTTGAAAAGAAGTGATCACAGCAGCGCTGTATGTCTTTCTAATCCACATTTTTATCCGTTCTACCTTCCTGCAGAAATAAATGGTGTTATTCTTAATATCCTTCGTTCCCAAATGGTGTGCTTTCGACTCCTTTCTTTTTTATAAACAATTTTCGACGGACGACTCAGTCGTTTAGTTCAGCTGCTGCGAGGAGTGTTGTTAGCCGTACTCGCTGCTAAACTGCAACTACACCTTGAAGTACTGCTGTTATTGCGTCGCTGCTTATAACTGAGTCCGTCTCCAGGCATACGCTACGCTGTTTGATTCTTGTTCGGTTTTCAGACCCGGCATTGTTATTCTGTGAAGTTTTCTCAGCATTTTCCAGCTCTTTTGGACGAGGCAGCCTGCAAGATTTTGACAGATCAAGTGCCGGACACGGAGCCTTGTTTAAATTGAAACCTCTGTCCCGATTTATTAAATTTCCCGACATCTTTATTTCGATAGGCTCCCTAATTTCGCCGTCCCAGTAACAAGGCATTTACGCGACGGTACCGGCATCGTCGTATTTTATTTCATGATTATATTCGAGACAATGTTCGTCGGCAGTTGGTTTGCTTGGTTGTCTTACTTGAGTTCAAGTAGTCTGACCCATGTGAGACGCGCCACATCAACACGGAATGAGATACACAACCGGGTTTCGCAGATCTCGATCAACATTACACAGAAGATATTTTTACCTTTATTGACGGGAGCAAGATACACTAGATGCCACGTCTCCGCTCTGAACATTGGGCCAGTGGAAGGCAGATAAATGATTCTTCGTTTCTCTTTTTCCTACTCAAAGTTCCTCGTCAGGCGTTGCCGATTTTGACTGCAAACCCACTCAGTTCGTCGATCTGAGAACCCATTCCTTGGAAACGTTAGATGCCTTCGACAACGACTCAGCTGAACGCTGGAAAATACACCGTTAATCAATGACGTCGAGAAAAATTGAGGGATCTCCATTGCTCTCTTTTTTTTAGAACTGCCTGACTAGCACTTCGCAGACATAATTTCTGAATCATATATGTCTTCTGGTTCGATAACCGCGCTCCTGTGTCTCAACATGAGCACGTTTTAAGATTAAACACCTTAAGAGGAAAATAATTTTCCGAGCGGAGATCGCTTTTCTCGCGCGGGGCTCCCAGTACCGTATGCCAAACAGGTGCTCGTCGCCATCCGGTAATGGTGCCAGCCGACGAGGAAATATTTCAATCAGCGTCGAGTGTTGTCCCAGTGGCATCGGCGCTCGCCTGCCTCTCCCTGCAAAATCCCCGGCGCGTGACTTATTAGCTCGTCGCTCCCCTGGCTGCCCCTCCGCGTTATGCTACCCGCACAACTCGCGCAAATACCACCCTACACACACACACACACTGCGTCACTTCCCCCTTCTCCGTCCCTCTCCGGCACACCTATTATCCATCCGACCTGCCCCTTATAAGGACTGCTCTCGTTCCATAGCTGAGCGTCACTGCTCAACATCGCTGCGAGGGTGATGAGAGACTTAACTTTCCACTGCCATGTTGACGGAGATTCCTTTAAGATACATTGCAGTGGGAGGTGAGTGAATTAAATACACTCACAACTGGGGCACTAAAGCGTAGTGTAAAACGAGGAGAATGTCTGTAACCATATGCTTTGACTACTAACTACGGAGATTTTTGTTCTTCAGGCTACAGCTGCAGCTTTGGCAATTACTCAGTTCCACTCCGTCCTTACACACACACACACACACACACACACACACAAAGAGAGAGAGAAGCGATAACTTTGAGCTAACTTTCCAAGTGCTTGTCTTGTACTCTGCTCACCAGAGAATGGGCTCGATATTCATATGATACGTTTTTCGTGATTACCACATCCGTACTCCGCAATCCACCTTAAGCGTATGTGACGGAGGGAACTTCCTGTACCATTAAGTATTGCTCCCTTTCCTGTTATATTCACGAATGGTGCGTGGGAAGAATGATCGTCGATAAATCTCTGTGCTCTCTAATTACTTCAATTTTTTCGTCTTGGGTCGCATGTGGGTATGTGGGAAGAAGTTCTATGTTGCTGGACTCTTTGCGTCTGTGTGTGTGTGTGTGTGTGTGTGTGTGTGTGTGTGTGTGTGTGTGTACGTGTGTGTACCTGTCCCTCCCTGATGCACAATGGCTCTCGTGTAGCGTCTGCAACTGGAGTTCGCTGAGCATTTCCGTAACGCTATTGCACCGACTGTACAACCCTGTGACGACATGCGCCGCTCTTCTTCGGATCTTCTCTACCTCATGTAATAATCAAGCTCACTAAGGTCCCAGGCTCACGAAGAATACTCAAGAATCGGCTGGAACAGTGTTTTGTGAGCCACTTTTTTGTGGATTACATTTCCTTCAGATACTTCACTGAATTTCAGCGTGTCACCTATTTTTGCCGTTATTTCATTTATGTAATCATTCCACTGTACATTACTCCGGATGATTGCTCCTAGGTATTTTACGGTAGTTCCTGTGCCGGTGAGGACGTAATCGGACAGTCTTGGATCTATTCAGTTGTTTATGCGTAATATGATGCATTTATTTACATTCAGGGTCAACAGCCAATTTCTACAAAATCGCCAATCCCCTTTTGGTCAGCCTGCATTTCACTACTGTCCTTCGGCGTTGCAAACTTCCAAAACTACATCGAAAGAGTAATGGCGCTTGACTCCTCATTTTCTGTTCAGACTTCTTATTCCGTCATGTCATTCATGTAATCTGTCTTAAAATCTATCTTCACATTTTTTATATATACATTTCTGTTATAGCCTCACGGCTCCAGGACATTTTCTGGAGAGCGGATGCACTAATGTAGTCTCAACTCCTGCAGGAATCAGTAATTTGCGAGTAGGGTGCTACATTGCAGTGTGCTGTAAGTTGGGAATTTCGGTCGGTTCCTCCATTCGATATACGGTTCACATCTTTCCTTCGAGCGATCCATCTCCTACTTTTCACGACCTCTCAGCAGATGTTAGCTATGCGGCTCACACGATCGCCGCAACTTCTATCTGCTCAACGCTCGAACCCTGCAACTTGTCCAATGCTGCGTTTACCACCCGTATACGAACTTCACAACTTGCATCAGATCTATAATTTTCTCTCGGCCATTCACGGCAATACCACAGCAAGCCATATTGTAGGTACGTAGATATGTTAAGCTGGAGAATAATATTCGTATTACAATTAAAAAATTAAATTATTGTCTGAAATGCCGTAACCGACAAAAGAATGACGAGAAAGTGTTTTAGGGAAAGAAAATACTTAATAATGAGCTTGAATTACAAATACTCTTATTCAGATTTTTTTTTTTTTTTTGATGCCGTTAACAGTTGAGCCTGCACAAAACACACTTCAAAAAGTGTAATATATTCATTACGCCATTTTGTCTTTGCGCGATTTTATTCTTTTTCTTGGCAGATTTTGGTAGGGAATCATAAGCGACTCTATTTAGACGAATGTATAAGTCTGTTTGCGCTATTCTCAAATTGTACACTAATTTGTTGCTAGGCTTAGCAGATTCTAACAATTATTTAAAACGATAATGAAACCACTCGCACCCACTTGTCGTTCTACAAAGGGTAGATACCTCTCCCGCCCAAATACATGTACTTCCTCTTGTACCTGAAGGGGAAATTGCGGAATTTGTACCTGAAAGGGAAGTTGCGGAATTTGTGCAGGAGGTTTAGTGAACGATTCCTCAACGTTATCTCTATTGCAGAGTTCGTGTCCGCCCATAGCAGTTAAATGCTAAATTTACAAATTGGAAGATCCGATACTTTAGATTTGTTATCATTTGCCATGTTTCGAAACCGCAACAACGTAGTAAAACAGATAATAATAAGTTGTAACACCGTAACAGTCTGGTCCAGTTGTTCAAACATATTGCACTGTAACTCCGCACTGTAAGATAAGAACAATTTAAGTCGGGTAAAGAAGAGAAAATATTCTAGATAATAAAATACAACGTTAACGGTAATTTCACTTAAGACGTAGAGCAAGTGTTAGAATTATTGCCCTCCTGAAAGGAGAGGGTAAGGTATTCACGTTGTCGTGCGAGCAAGGTGGTTCGTCTGCCACGTTCGTTTTCTTGAAACTTACGTACTGACGTTCGCCGTTATTATAAAGGCGGGCTGCTTTGTCTGCCACGTTACAGTGAAAGCATCTCCCTCATTTCAGTTTTACCGAATATATGTTCGTCTGCACGATTAATGTACGTGTATTAATTAGCAGTCGTCACTCCCTCAGTATCTTCCTCCATCTAAAACTCTGGCTGATTCTTGCGCATGCTATAAAGAGTTGCGTCCAAGTGCATTATCTGAAATTTCTGAAACCTTCCGTCCTGCTATTTAACAACGTTATATATATCCGTGTCATTTAAGAAAAAAAAATTTGATTACCTTCCGTTCTGATCCACCGATTTGAAAATTCAAGAACCAGGAGGATAACCATTAATACTGACTATTATGAGAAATCTCAATTAGTATCGTCTTTCTTGTCTTAAGCTTATCAGAATTTAGGAGTATTTCTCGCCAGATGCGTTACACTTTTATTTACAAAGCATCTTCTGTGGTCATTCTGGAAATATGGAATACATAATATTTTTTTTACAATTTGCTATTTACAGATTAAAAATACAAATAACAAAATGTAGAAATAAATTATGTACACCACATTTCCCTAATAACCACTGAAGATGCTTTTTAACAGTAAAGCTGAAAAGCGTCTGGAGAAAAACACTCTTACACTGCAGTGAACCTAAGACGGAAATATTGATATTTAATAGCTGCTGGGGAAGATGGTCATCCAAACAAAAGTATTATACGAAATACTTTTTCTTAGGATCTATGTACATTTAAGTTTATGCTAATGCTGGAATTAGTATAATAAATTACCAATACAGATACAGATATATGAAACGAATTTAAATTGTGATTTTTAGATAACAGAGCAGTGTAACTATTAACTTCGCGGTTAGTCAAAGAATTATTGCACAGTCTTCAGTTAATTTCTGCGTTTAGAAATCCACAGCGAGTTAATGACCAGCCGCATTGTTACGCAGATATCTGCTAAGAGAGGGTGCAACGCACGAGGATCTAGATACTGTAGGGAAGATATTATGGTAACAGCAAGTGTTGCACGGAAGGCACAAAGTAAATATTAGTAAATGCTTAATTTCTGCGGTCAGAGTCTCTGAAGTTGATTTACAATTATTAATCCGCGTTCGCAACTACTAAAAAATGCGTGTTTAAACTACCATATGCGTTTCCTTATATCGATTTCAAATATTGACAGTGATCTGAAATGAATCACTTTTGCGTTGTTACGAAAATTTTTTTAAATTTAGAAATCAAACCAAAAAGTTTGTAAGTATATTTCATACCAAGCCACTGACGACGTTTGAAGTCAATAAAACGAAACACACATGGTAATATAAACAAGCATTTTTGCAGAGTTTAATAGAAATTAGTGATTTACTGAAGGCTGCAAATTCTACTGCGCAAAAACTAGCCTGGCGGAAGTCCAACAGATTAAACGGTGCAACTTGCAAAATAAGACTGGACATTAAACTATACATGAAACCCGTTTTTCATTAAATGTAGCGAAGAAATAGGTGTATGAATGGCAAAACTATGTACTAGATTTTAGGGCATTATGTATCTTAGCTCCATCCCGAATTCTATTTTGTAAAGCAGTTGTCTTAACTGGTCGAAGTCAATACGACAAATGACACGTTTTGTTTCATCTGGTAAGTGACAAGTATGACGAGGATTATTGCGTCACATTTGACCGCATTTGCTTGTTGAGCAGAATAAGACAGCGCTAAATGAAACTTATGGCGAATCAATAGGTAATCCCACAGATTAACTTCAAGAATCGGAAGCGTAATAATACTGTTAGTTGCCAAAAACGCTACATTACGCTAAGGGAAGATCTCCGCGCACGTCCCACGCAACTCAGCAGATTTCGTAACACCAGAGGCACGAAGTGACGTTAGTTACTTGTCACTGGCGAATGTAAATGGCAGTAGCGACCGGAAACAAGACGCCTGACAAGCGAAGTGTGAGTGGCATGCAGCCGCACCTTGGCGATAATTCACCTCGCTACGGGAAGGGGATCGCCGGCTTCCCGAAACACTGTCGTTACGGTCAGCCTTCAGCTGGTTGCACTGCCACCTGCGAACGCCCAAGCAGTCACCAAACGAAGGGCGACTTAAGCAATTAGTTTGGCTGAACTTATCCTCTTCTGTAATGGATAGCAGCATCTTATAAATAGTTACTGCAATACGCTGCTACTGTCACCTCTTTTATCCAGGGTAAATATGGGTTCTGCAAGCTGTGCACACGTAGTTAAATGAATTTTGTAATATAGCGGGATGCATTTAGAACACTGAGGTTACATTTAAAGTGTAGAGTTTAATTCATGTGCAATAAGATTTGTGATCGAGAGACTTTTCTCTTTATTTGTAATTGGTAATTGGTGTACACTTCTGGAATCAATAATTATATAACTATTTTCTACATTTATCTTAGAGATGAAAGGTCACAATTAAAAGAGGAGTGACAGGTATCATGTAGCTTAAAGAGTTACAAGACAGCATGTCGGAGACCGTAATGTGTATCCATTAACAGAAAAACGTTTTTACCTATATATGAACAAAGCTTTCTCACTTTCACTGTAGCGTGGTTATTTTAGACAACGGCTGGATGTGATTATCTTCCGAATAATTCCTGACATATATTTAGGAATAACTGCTGCGGTTCCTCTCAGCGTAAAATACATGCGAGTAGTCGTAGAAATGTCTCCACTTTCGACACTGCACGCCCACTGACACGAGTAATAAAAGTAACGGCACAAATCAATCTTTAAAATAATTAAGTGCGAGCTTTTTACTTCTATCATAATTTTAAGGGTAAATTATATTCTGCATTCTTTTTCGGAAATGAGCAAATGAATAACTGGCACGGAAAGTAAATAATGCATCAGCGTCACGCGTTACAGTATGACTTCATAATTTACTGCTACAAAAAGTCTTTAATTTTCGTCCAATGTTTTTTTTTTCAGACATATTGTCTGCATGAGCTACATCTGAAAGCGTTGTTTTCAAATCAACTTACGTCAGACACATAAGCCCACTATGGTAACCGCTTTCATTCCAGACAGGCAGCGAGAAATTTATTTCATTCGAGTGCTATTGCAATTACAATCCTCGACGAGTAATTTCCATTTTTTTAACGCTACAACTGACGTTCATGGGGTCATTACTTATTAAAAGATTATCGGAATAGTTGCCGTTGCCACGTAACAAAAACTATTCCTGCCTCGAGACGTGAAATCAGATTATAAAAGCAGTCAATCTTCCTATGTCACATAAAAGAAAAAAATGACGTTTACTAGTGGAAGTACATGTTAAATTTCTTTTGCAACTAACTTGATCACATGCAAGTGAATCTGTCAAGCGTTTTGACTTCATTTCCCTTTAAAGAAAAATACAGATCGATCTCAGCTTATCGACTAGATCTACAAACATGTTAAAACATAGGCTGAGTCAATAAGTTTCTTGTACATTGTTCTTCGCTCTTTTAGACAGTTGCCCTTCAATAGCTTTTAACAACAATTACAAGAAAAGTAACTTGGATTTTACATTCATACATCAGTTGCCGTTCCTGGGAAAGTAATCTTCTGAAACGGCCAACCTAATTATCAATGATTTTATTCTTTCAAAACAAGTTTCATGTACGACGCCCATATTTAGAGCACTTCACAGTTTATTTTACATTAATTTAATAATTGTAGGTTTTGTAAGGGGAGCTAATCTCTAACAGAATTCGGCGAAATTAGGGAAATAAATCTTTTCATTTACATTATGTCCAACAGGAGAGCGATTTCTTTCCTTCGCTCAGACACTAGCACACAAGTTCGTTTCTGTTGAACTTTATTGTAAAGTAAACCACATAACTCTCTGAAGGCAGGCAGCGGAGCTACACAGGTTGGAAAAATAAATTTCTCACTTACTGACTAGTCGTAGTCACTAATACAACCGGGTGTGAAATGTTTCTACCGATTCGGGTTAAAATTCGTTCGCATATTGTTATGAATCTGATTAATTTACATATGTCATAAATTGGCAGAGGAATGTCAGTTTGAAGTAGCTCACAACAAGTAATTGGACACTCAATGATACAATGTGTCATCTACAGCTATTATCCCTCTGGAGATCAACATGTCATCTGTCAACAGCGTTAATTCCAAAACAACGGTGTGCGTAAAATATGTCAAAGGATTAAATCCGAACATGCACTTACAACGAAGTGTTTGCGAATTTTACGCGCAGTTAGTGGACTGAGGAGAAGGATACGGAAATGTGGCTCGGCGATATAACCGGCACATTAACTGAGATTTTGAGTGTCCACTGAAGTTAGATGTTTGGGTATTAGGGAAACTGATTTTGAGTTGTCCGTATTTTAAGACTTGCTGTTGTCTTCAGATCTAAAACGGTTTGATGAAGTTCTCCTTTTCATCTCTGCACAGCTACTGCAACCTACATCCTTTAACCTTAATGTTTTCAAGTCCTAGACTCTCTACAAAATTTTGACTCCCTTTCACTTTCCTCAGTCACCAAACTGATGATTCTCTATGCATGAAGATGTGTCCTATGAAGTGATCCTGTCCTTTACTCACATTACACCACGGATTTATTTTTATTGCTCATTAGTTACTCGATCTACTCATCTTATGCATTCTTCTGCAGCATCGCTTTTCAAAAGCTTCGATTCCCGTCTTCCCTGGGTTGTTTATAGTACACGTTTCACTTTCGTACAACACTCTAGTCCATTCAAATGCCGTTAGGAAAGGGTTTCTAAGATTTAAATTTATATTCGATGTTAACAAATTTCTCTTTACCGGACATGCTTTCCTTGCTGCTGCTGCCAGTCTGCATTTTACACCATCGCTGCTTCAGCTATAGTCACATATTTTGTTGCCCAAATAACAAAAATCCTTTGCCTCATTTCTCACTCATTGCGCTATGCAAAATTAGTTTTGTCTTGCCAGATCTATGTATTTATTTATTGGTTACATGTAACAGAAACAGGCGCACTTGGAGAGGGACAGCCGCGGTGAGTTACCTCATGAGGTGACCGGTGGCCCTCTGGTGCAGATCCAGCTCCGTGGTGGCGGCTGCGTTGTCTCCGGACGGTAGCAGCGGGGACGCACAGCGGCGTCGGTCGGCGGCGGGGGAGGCGGCCGAGCTGAGCTAAGCTGGCCGCGCACGGTCGGTCACTGCACTGGCACGGCGCGTCACTACGAGCGAGGCATGGCTTAAACGCGCGCCTTGTACGCGCGCCAGAGGAGCACTGCGCCCGAGCGCGCGCCCGCACCCGCGGACTCCCCACCAGCGCGCCCCGCCGTGACGTCACGGCCAATAGCGCGCAGCGGGGCGGGACCGGCGACGCGTTCGTTGGCAGCGCGCCGCGCCGCCGACCACGCCCCCTCGCCGCCGGCGGGGAAGACCCGCTTTTGTAATGAAGTTGCAGGTGGAGGCGGAGGAGTCCGCGGAAGAAAAGAAGCGTAGCCGCCGCCGCTGCGTTCGTCGGAGGCGGTGCGGGTGGTGGCGTTAGCGGTGGCGGGGAGAGCGCGGGGCTGCCGCCCTCCTCCCGAGCGATGGGAGGCGTTTGTTGTGAGCTGCTTAGACTTCTTATTTTTATTGTCGGCGGTGGCTGCGGCTGCCATGCGGCTACAATGGGGGCGGCGCTGCGGACAACTTCCGAGACGAGGTGACCCGGCCCTCCGGCGGCGGCAGCGGCGGGCGTCCAGGTATATAATTAACCGTAACGCCATCGCCTACTTCACGGCGGCCACAATAGCGCAGTTAGGCGCCGCGAGGTGCATGCGCGGCAGTGGCGGCGGCTGGTAGCAGGGCAGGTGTTTTATTGCACGCGGCCCATTAGGCTGGTGGGCTTTGTTGCGTGATGGTGACCGCGGGGGATCCGGCCCTCCCCTGCACGCTGCTCGCTGCTGCTACTGACCTGGAACAGCGCCCGCCGCGCCTGCTCCCGTTCCCATTGTCCACGCCTGTGGTGCCCGCATGCACCAGCGGCAGACGACGCCTCCCATTGTCGCCATCGCATCCGTAAAAGGATCCTCACAATAGGCGACAAAAGTTACAATCCTCATAAAGCACTGCTCTTGTTTCTGAATAACACAACAGCAGGAAAAACGAGTGAAACGTCACCTGCACTGAAGCGTCCTTGCACTTGGAAACTGTATGCCCGGCCGAATATTCAACCCAAACCTCTCACTTTGTCAGACAACCCTTTTCAACCAATTTTCAAACCCTCCAGAATTTTTCCTGTACACCTTGCTGTGTGCAAGAAATTTTTCCAGGGGGCAGAAGGGGGAGGGGGAGACAGGTTATATGAGCTCAACAGATACGGATATTGTCCACGAAGTGCAAGAGTCTAACTTCGAATCTAAATGGGAAACACAGTCTCAGTCTCTGAGATGAATCCTTACAGCGTTTATTCGACGGCAGATTAAAAATATCGACTGAAGCATCACCTTTCGTTACAACATTCTTCGTTCATATTGTTGTGAAAAGTACACTTAATGAAATGTAACTGAAAACGTCGTTAATATACAAGAGACATTGAACAGGTAATGAACTTTTTTTCCTCGGCCAATTTCAGTTGAAACAAGTGCGGAAGTTGTTGTGGGACATCGTGGAATATACCCGCTTGAACCACTATAGCGCCATGAAATTCCGACACGTGGTGGTCCTATTCGTAGCCTTCAAGATGCCGTCTACAATGGAGATGAGCTCGAAGCAGAGTGTTGTCAACGAGTTTCTTTTGGCAAAAAATCAGAGAATCATAGATAATAGTAGGTATTTTCAGAATGTAGAGACCTGGCAGTGAACGAAAGTTGGGTGAGGCGTTTGTCATCATTACAACAAGTTTGCGCAAACCTGCCTGATCTCCTGCGTCTAGCCGGCCGTACAGACCCGTGGCTCCTGCAAAGTAAGAACATGCGGACTGTCATTCGAGGTGACCAAAGAATCGCAGTGAAACACCTTGCTGTTCAACTGGGCGTCTCTATTGGTAGTGCTGACACACCCATCCACCAGTTTGGGTACTCCAAGGTGTGTGTCCGCTCTGTGTTCCTGGCCGCCTAACATAAGACGGACGTCGCACCTTCTGACTTCCAGCGTTTTCCCCAATGAAGGATCCACTCCACGGTGTGCTGTACGTGGGTAATGGGGACGTTATTGATGCAAAAAACTTAGGATCCGACGTCGACCATGCGTGCATACGGGTACTATCAGTAATGTCGCATAAGACTGTCGGATTCATCGGAGATTATGTTGAAAAATAGAGTTCTGTAATCAAAAGAATGGGAATAAAATGGTGTGTTGGAATCCTGAATAAAACCAACCTGCTTTCAGAAAAAGAATGTTTTGAATTACTTATTGGATGCCCAGTGCATAAACATAACAAGCTTGTTATTTGTGACAGATTGGAGGAGGGGTACGTGCTTCAAGTTTACGTGACAAAATTTAAAAGAAACAATCATTCTAAAGGATACAAACTTTGTCAAAAAAAAGAAAAAAACTGAGACCGAAATGGGTGACATTTAATCTAAAATACAGAATAGCAGGCCTATTTAAGTCCTTAGCACTCGAGTGGCCATAGTTACTTTCACTGTGCAACATCTGTCACATTCTGTGAAACTTCGCGTGTACACTGGTTTCACGCAGAATACGAGGATAGGCGGGTAGTCTTCTAGACAGTAGTGTCCTGGCTACCCTTTTGTGACATCAAGTCACTTTCGTCTTAAGTTTCCAAGATGTGAAAAATATCGTTCCACACTATTTCCTCTTCTAACCTATAGACGAGAATTGATCCGTAATCTGCTCGTGTGAGCTGGTTCGTACTCACTCGTCAGGAGCGAGCGAAGGACCGGTTCAGGGTGACTAATGGTGCGGACAAAATGGCTCTGCGAGAGAAAATGTTACTAACGAGGCTAATTCGGCAGTAGGTAATGGCATGTTCTACAGGCGTGTATCGCTTTGCGGGGGGGTATTAATGCGTTTCGTAGCAGATTTTTTTTCTAAGGGCACCGTTCTGGTGAAAAACGACAGTGAAATGATAATTTATTTTGTTTCAGTATTCCAAAGTTAAGAACGAAGCTAAGTACGAAAGGTAGCTGATGCAGCCTTACGATAAATGTCGTTTTCGGATGAAGTGTAAATTCACTTCAACGTGTATTTCTTGACCATTTTATCCATGTGTTAAATATAAAGACACAGGATTCGAAGAATATTACTCAATTTGTATTTCCCACAGAATATTGAACTCTGGTGCCACTTTCTGAATATTGCTAAATCGAAAATAACCTCCTAAGAGGAAGTCTGCCAGTGAACTTCTTTGGTTAGATATCAGATTGCACATTAAAGTTGCTCCCAAAGTATGTAGATCCTAAAATCTACCTATTGGTTGCTGCAAACCTGTAAAATTTTCAATATTTGTCAAGGTAAATCTGTTGAACTGAATCGCTCTTGTTGTCATGTAAACATGACGACCTATTTTACTGTGTATATGAATTAGTAATAATTTTTATTGATTTGAAGAAGGCTCGTCAGTGAGCTGATGGTTCAAATGGCTCTAGGCACTATGGGACTTAACATCTGAGGTCATCAGTCCCCTAGACTTAGAACTACTTAAACCTAACTAACCTAAGAACATCACACATATCCATGCCCGTGGCAGGATTCGAACCTGCGACCGTAGCAGCAGCGCGGTTCTCGACCGAAGCGTCTAAAACCACTCGGCCACCGCGGCCGGCTCAGTGAACTGAAACAAGTAATCAGAAAAGGAATTTTTATCGATCTTGACATTGGATTCTTGTTCACATATTTTAACAGTCGCCTGTCTTCCAATTTGACAATGCCAAATAACAACGCATAGGCTAATGTTGCGTGTGCGTACTGACCTCCAAATAGTTGAAAACAGAACACCTACCGGCCAACGTTGTTGTGATACTGTACTCCTTCACTCTGTTCGTCATTCAGAAATGCATTCGGCCCTGACTTTATTTCTATGGATGATAGTCCGCGATCTCATAGAACAGCGCAAATAGAAAGCTCTTGAAACGAGACGATATTCGGCGGATGGACTTGCCTGCCCATTTCCTCGACTTAAATTCTATCGACTACGTATGGGATGCGTTGGGGAGACACACTGCAGCACATCCACATATGGGATGGAAATTAGTGAACTATATGAAGAAAAACGTAATTTAATTACAAATTACAGCTTTCACACACTTTATTCAACACGTAAACGTCACTATAGATATTCGTATTTACGTTATGACATGTTCGATATGCCTGGTATCAGTGGCGATGATGTGGCGCAGACGATTAGCGAAATTCTGCATGACCCTCAGAAGTGTCGGAACACTGATGCTGTCGATGACCTCCGGAATAGCTGTTTTCAGCTCATAAATTATTTTGAGGTTATTGCTGTACATCTTGTCCTTAATATACCCTACAAAAAGGAGTTGCATGCGTTCAGATCCGGAGAACATGGTGGCCAATGGAGGCTCATCCTAGTGGCCTCTGGGTACCCCAAGACAGGATGCGGTCCTGAGAGTGCTTCTTCACGACATCAAACACTCTCCTGCTTCGATGGGGTCACTTTGGATAATGAGGATGAAATCATCTTCCATGCCGTTGACGTACCTTTCGGAAGTCACCGTGCCAGCAAGGGAATGTCGTACTGATTATTCCGTGATTGAACATTGCACGCCACACAGT
This sequence comes from Schistocerca piceifrons, assembly GCF_021461385.2. NCBI lineage: Eukaryota > Metazoa > Arthropoda > Insecta > Orthoptera > Acrididae > Schistocerca > Schistocerca piceifrons. The sequence goes on from NC_060139.1 coordinate 615,728,152, forward strand.
CAGCCGTTGAGGGTGAAGAGACTTCTCGATCGTAAAATGCGGATTCACAGTCCCCCAAATGCGCCACTTTTGCGTATTGACGAACGCATCTAAATGAAAGTGGGCTTCGTTGCTAAACCAAACCAAACAGCGCATATTGATTCCTATCATGCCCCGTGGCGAATCGTGCAGTTGGAACGTCCTAACGCAAACCGTTCAGAAGTTATGACGATCTTATTTCATATAGTTCAATAATTTATACCCCGTACATCAAGGACCATCCAGTAGTCGGCAACCACGCCGATGGAGAAATGGAACGAGAACTCCTTACCAACCTTGTGGCCACCATGGGAAATCGTTGCAGAGCATGCGTTGCCGTCCGTGGCAAGCACACACCCTATTAAGCACCAGGTCTCACCTTTTGTGATGTCCAGGGGAACGTCATTAATCGTGGCGACTTCCGTGTAGTTACAGTCGTTGAATTAAAGTGCCAACCTGGTATACCAGTTTGCTTCCTCCTTCGTGTACGCTACTCCGTGCTCTGCGTTCGCTGGTAGTACATCGCGTCCTATACTCCACATCGCGGCATTCAGGGACACAGCACAAAATGTAAATGTCATGATGCTCATTTTATACATGTTTACCCACGCAATCGTCCGTTGGACTATCTAGTGTCGCTTTGGCATTGACTTACGTTTTACCGCACCTAGCCCAACAGCTGTTTTCTAAAAATGTTATATGGTACTTATTTTTTGTTTTCTCACGTGCACTACTGCGCGTAAAAATTATTATTAGCTTCGATCTCTTGTATATTTTCAGTATCACACCTCAGGATGGGCTTCTAATAGCCCGAAACCGGTCGTGGTTTAAGCACTGAAAAATAATTTAAAAAACGTCATAAATGAAAATGTATTTTCAACCTCTATTACTTTTGAAGGTTAAGTTTTCAATTTCAAATTTCAAATTCATCTGCAAATCGTAAGCCTGTACGTACGAACAAAAAGCAAAAACACTTAAACATCGGAAACAAATCACGCAATATAATACAGTGAAGACCCCATCCAGTCATTATGAAAGTTGTACACATTTAGATAAATGGTAGTAAGTCACACTTTAATATGTAATGAAAATTATCAGTTTATTTGGAACGTCGTCTCTTTAAAAATTTTTGCGTGGTAAACAAATAGCGACACACTACCTCTGGTGTCTAGAGGTTGCGTTATTGGGTAGAGTGCGAGCAAGAAAGTAGGTAATGGAAGAGTCAAGTCGCAGCCTTGGGAACTAGTAGTTGTTCAGTCGTGGAGAGAGGGTGTTGTATTATGGCGGAATGGTCAGCTTGGATAGCGGATGTGCTGCCCAGAGATTTCTGTTTGCTATGTTCCATGATGTGTAACCTGAGGGTGAAGGTGATTTTTAAGAAGATTTTATAAAGAGACAGCACTGCCTCCGTTAATGCTACCACAAATTCGCGTCCACGTGGCAATCTACATACGTACATCCACTTTTCTAATGTGTGTGAAATTCGGCGATCGACTCAGATACCTTCTTCATGTGCTGCGAGTTTTGGTGTTACATGTACTGGACTCAAACCGGACTATGAACTATTGTTGCTCTCAGCACTTCAGAAAAAAATATCATATTTTGAGTTCAGTAATTATTATTGTCCAAAGATTTCATTGTGTCCAATAATATCTAATGTTGGTAATAAGGAGAACTACCAATATGTGTTCAATATTGTAATTAGCCATCTCCCATTTAGATTGGTTAAACAGTCTCTTATTAGGAATCCTAAAAGAATGGTTCAAATGGCTCTAAGCACTATGGGACTTAACATCTGAGGTCATCAGTCCCCTACACTTAGAACTACTTAAAACTAACTAATCTAAGGACATCACACACATCCATGCCCGAGGTGGAATTCGAACCTGCGACCGTAGCAGCCGCGTGGTTACGGACTGAAGCGCCTACAATAGCTCGGCCACAGCGGTCGGCTAGGAATCCGAGAAAACTCATTTCATGTTAGAAATGTTTTCTAGAAGTAGACATCATGGCGTACGACAATACGGAGAAAGACAATGCCGATTGTACATATTAGTTTGAGTTTACTTCTTTGTCATTAAAAGGACTGAATATAACTTCGAAATACTTCCTTTCGTCATTTATAAATATTTCACAAAGTATATTACCACAGCTTAAAGAAACGTGTATTGTAAAATTTGCGTTGTCACGATTTGCACTTTTGCGTGAACAATAATTGATGATTTTGAAAAGTGAACTAGAAACCAATTTGTAAAAACAACGGTTAAAAAAATAAGAACTAGAACGCAAACTGCCGCCCAGTGATTTATTTCATATCGTCTTTTTGTCCGTGGGGCCGGAGAAGAGTCAAGTTACCCATTGCCATTTAAGGATTTGTTGTAGGGATTAGGAAGAGTTTTCCGTGAAATTTTGTGTAAATTCAACAGATGCGTTTTTGTAATAGCTCACATTTAAATTACGTAACAATTAGCCATTCTGAGTATTCTTTTGGATCTTCGTTATCCATTTTCTACAGTGTAGTTATTATGAATCGTTCTTTTACGCTATCTAGTTTGCAGACAGTCATATGCATTTCAGATTAATTAAAATCACATTCGTAAAACTTAATTTGCATAACTAAGTTCATGTTCACCTGAGGGTTCTAGATCCGAATCTGTAATCGGAATTTAAAAGTCAAACAGCTTTCAGGTTGTTAGAGACAATTTTCAGCATACAAATTAAACAAACAGACGGCATTTAATTTTTCGACGCATTCTGTGTAATCGAGAGTATTTATCCTGTTTACACTGAAGGTATCTGCCACTGTAAGTTTAGTTACGTACACAGAATACAGGGTGGGGCAAACAAAGTTGCATGGTCCAGTGGATACGATTGGACGAGGATTTGCAGCAGCATTAACCGAGGAGGAAAAGACCTACAGTTACAAAAAATGGTTCAAATGGCTCTGAGCACTATGGGACTTAACTGCTGAGGTCATCAGTCCCCTAGAACTTAGAACTACTTAAACCTAACTAACCTAAGGACATCACACACATCCATGCCCGAGGCAGGATTCGAACCTGCGACCGTAGCGATCTCGCGGTTCCAGACTGTAGCGCCTAGAACCGCTCGGCCACCCTGGCCGGCATACAGTTACAGTTACTTCTAACAAGCTGGAGCAACTGCCCAGCCGACCGAACCTAGGAGCACATTCACAATCTTCAAGCCAGACAGAGTTGTTTCCAGAGGTCAGTCTGGTAGCGGCCCTAGCTGGCCACCCAGGTCACATAGTCTGTCAGTGTGCGATTACTTTGTGTGGGGAGTCCTCAAGTCAAAGGTGTATCGCAAACAAACCTTATCGGCTCCAAGAAATGCAGCAGAACATTTCGGATGGGATTGCAGCAATTCCAGTCGCCCAGCTTCGATCCGCCTTTAGTAACTTGCTGATCAGGGCCCAAAAGCGCTAATAAATGAATGGTGGTCATTTTCAGCATCTTCTACAGTCAAGTTAGTACTGTATTTCTTTCCTCTGTTTCCTCTGTTTTCTTTGTATCCTGGAACTCTGTTTCAGGGCCACTTTTATTACCCTGTATGTATGTATTTTTGTATGTATGTTCCACATCTTCTCCTAAACCACTTTAACGATTTGTACCAAACTTGCTACACATATCACTTATTGTGTGGGAAGAATCGCTATGGGGCAAGAACAGCCTATCGGTCAAATGGGTGGGGATGGGTGTGATAAAGCAATGTACAGCATGACTCGTGAATCTACATAATTTACTCGTCCATAATTTGGGAATGACAGTAGTTAGTGAACTGCAACAAACTTTAACATAATTTCAAACCTTTGCGAAAACTGCTCTTGCTGACAACTCCCACAAAATCATGAAAGCAAAAATGTTCATTGCTTACTACATTTTTGCTGTTCATGTAGTAAAACTGCCGCACGAAGCATGACTCTTAAGTTATTATTTCTTTACTACCGACTCTATTCAAACAAATATCGCAGACAGTCGCCACATATGCCACTGGATGTACCTGCAAAATTATATTATTGTATAACACATAATTTACGAGATACTCCATCATAAACATTGAGCTGCGTGAAAATCGAACTGATGGGCGTTGTACATGCGAAATATATATGTAGAAATAGGTGCGAAATACGTTAAACACATGTGAAATATGTATGACGTGTGCGAACAAGGGCAAAGCCACGGGTGAAAAGCTCATCATATATCCCTGGAACGATTTAAACACATTGGGTACACATAGTAGTTACGTTCTGGAAAGAACGACTATGGGGGTGATAAAGAGGAGAGAAAAGGGGGGGGAGGAAAGATGGACAGACAGAGGGAGAAGTAGCTGGACACTAATAGGGGGAAGGAGGCGATGAGGAGAGAGAGGGAAGGGAAAATGGACGAAGAGAGGGGAGAGGAGGAGATAGACAGAAGAAGGAAAGAAGAGGAGATGGACAGACAGAGGAGGAAGTACGAGACGAACAGAGTGGGACAGAGGAAATGGACGGGGAGAGTGGGGAAGAGGATGTGGACGGATAGAGGAGGAGATGGAAAAATAAATGGAGAAGAAGGAGACAGATAGATGGGGGAGCAGAGGACGAAGGTGGAGGAGGAGATGAACAGAGACAGAGGTAGGAGAATTGGACAGACAGGGGGGCAGGAGGAGATGGACAGAGAATAGAGGGTGGAGGAGGTGGAGAGGAAGACGGGTTTTTGAAGATGAACGTGGAATGACGGATAGAGCAGATGCTCAGAAAGAGGGACAAAGATCAGATGAACTAATATAAGTTGGGGCAGCGCAGGGTATCCAGTTAGTATTGTACCTAAAATGGAAGCAACAACTCAGCAGAACAAACGGAGGCACATGGCTAAATTTATGTTTGGTTGGTCAAAATAAGGGTAAAAATTATGCAATCTGCCATTAATTTGTGATCGGTTTGTATATTTAAGTAACTTATTTTTACATTCATTGGTTTAACTTCCAAAATACACTTGTGGCGAATCGTATGAGCACCACTTCGTCAATCTTTCTTTTTTGGTTGGAGTCTCACCAGAGCTCTGACTGGTTTGATGCAGCCCGTCAAGGCTTCTTCTCTTGTGCCATTCTGATCATCTTAAAATAGCAGCATTTTTAATCTTTGTCTTTCTGTGCAGTTTTTGCCCTATACGGCTCCTTCTAATAGCCATGTAAGTCATCCCCTGATAACAAATTCCTATTATCCAGCGAACTGTTCCAATCAAAGATTACCACATATAACTTTCCTCGCCACTTATGCGGCAGAATTTGTCACTTCTTATGGCCACTTAATTTTGCTTATCCTTCTGTACATCACCTCTCAAACCGTTCGATTCCTCTCTCGTTTCCCCACAGTCTGTGAGTCACTTCCATACAGTGCTGTACTCCAGACGTACCGGTACTGGTTTCTTGGAATGCGTGTCTGGTACTTGACTAGTGATTGGTGCCAGACCAGTGCAAAACCTGAAACAAGGATGATGAGTGGCGCCGACGCGTATCCACCTGCGCCAGTTAATCGTAGCACAGCTCTCGTTTGTAACTAATGTCGGCGCGCTCTCCGAGCGCGGAGAAGCGGGCAGTTCTTGTGGAGGCGGGATGCGGGCGGCGGAGGCGGCCTCGCCATGCGGTAAGACCGCTAATGAGCGGCAAATGTAACTTTTTGCCACGGGCTGCTCTCCGGCTTTGTGGCGGTGGACAAAGAAGTGCGTTGTTACGCAGGACCGCCGCATGCCTGCTGCCAAAAAACGTCGCCCCCGCTCCAATCGATTGTCTCCGGTTGCGGACCTCGTCACACACACCGACCTGCTTCCTCATGGAGCCGATGGGGTCGCGAGGTCCACAGGACAGCAACAAGATGACCGGCGTCAAGCAGGTACAAAGCTTATAGTAGGCCTACAGAGATAAGGACCATCTGCACAACGGGATGGACACGCTGCAGCTTCGTATCGATAGTAGGTTGTGATGTCACACTCCCATGGGTAACAAAATGTTATCAGAACCTCAGAATTAGATTAATCAGAGACTAGCAATGATATAAAACAATTAAGGCTACAGTTTACACCCATGGCTTAGGAGAGAATCTCAACACTAAGGGTCGCACGTGGACCTCTGCCCACGCCAATCTGACAGGTGCCCTGGTAGCTGAAGTGCCACCACACTAATTGCATCCTGCGGTTTCTGTAGGACACATTTCACCGGCACTCGCCCACATCAGGGAGTTCTTGATTGACCTCAGCTACTTACGATCGGACCTTCCGACGACACGGATGCCCGGCACGAAAGACTATTATCGCCCCAATCAACAGCAGCAACCTGTCGATACGGTCGCACACAGACATCCCGAAGTTGGCTGGAACACGGTGTGGCGAGCAGTACACACGCCTTTTCTACCTACGATGGAGCGTTCATTGTGGTACGTGGCTGGGAACGGGAAGTTCGCTACTCGTCAGACGTCATCTGACGGGCGACCCCTTTTGTCCGACATGGTCAGTAGTTGATTCGGACGCACACCGCCAGACTTGTGCACCGATCGGCGAGTGCTGGATGCTCACGCAGCGCATGCTGGCATTACTCATGCGGCGACTGCCGAGGTCTGTCTCTCCTGATGGTATACTGCGCCCCGACGGAGTATACTTTCCACCGACGAGGACGAACGCCGTTAACTGTCTAAAAGGCGTGGCACTTTACAACATATACAGGGTGTTACAAAAAGGTACGGCGAAACTTTTAGGAAACATTCCTCACACACAAAGAAAGAAAATATGTTATGTGGACAAGTGTCCGAAAACGCTTACTTTCCATGTTAGAGCTCATTTTATTACTTCTCTTCAAATCACATTAATCATGGAATGGAAACACACAGCAACAGAACGTACCAGCGTGACTTCAAACACTTTGTTACAGGAAACGTTCAAAATGTCCTGCGTTAGCGAGGATACATGCATCCACCCTCCGTCGCATGGAATCCCTGATGCGCTGATGCAGCCCTGGAGAATGGTGTTTTGTATCACAGCCGTCCACAAGACGAGCACGAAGAGTCTCTACATTTGGTACCGGGGTTGCGTAGACAAGAGCTTTTAAATGCCCCCGTAAATGAAAGTCAAGAGGGTTGAGGTCAGGAGAGCTTGGAGGCCATGGAATTGGTCCGCCTCTACCTATCCATCGGTCACCGAATCTGTTGCTGAGATGCGTACGACCACTTCGACTGAATTGTGCAGGAGCTCCATCGTGCATGAACCACATGTTGTGTCGTACTTGTAAAGGCACATGTTCTAGCAGCACAGGTAGAGTGTCCCGTATGAAATCATGGCGGTGAATCGAGGAAGTACAGTACATACTGACGAAACTAAAATGAGCTCTAACATGGAAATTAAGCGTTTCCGGACACATGTCCACATAACATCTTTTCTTTATTTGTGTGTGAGGAATGTTTCCTGAAAGTTTGGCCGTACCTTTTTGTAACACCCTGTATAGTGATGCCTCCAAAGGCACACAGGACTTTTGATCTTTACTTACGACGACACATGCAGCTTTCAGCCGCCCTCTGAAGTACAGGACACACTAGTCTAATAATTTAGGTTCATTATTTGCGGACCCTCCTGATCACTGGGGCGTCGCTGGTATGAGACGCTGAAACTAAAGAAGAGTCCTGGAGTATAATGATCCACTACGGACGGAACAGGGGGCAACCCCTACATCTACATCTACATCTACATGATTACTCCGCAATTCACATTTAAGTGCTTGGCAGAGGGTTCATCGAACCACAATCATACTATCTCTCTACCATTCCACTCCCGAACAGCGCGCGGGAAACACGAACACCTAAACCTTTCTGTTCGAGCTCTGATTTCTCTTATTTTATTTTTACGATCATTCCTACCTATGTAGGTTGGGCTCAACAAAAAGTTTTCGCATTCGGAAGAGAAAGTTGGTGACTGAAATTTCGTAAATAGATCTCGCCGCGACGAAAAACGTCTTTGCTTTAATGACTTCCATCCCAACTCGCGTATCATATCTGCCACACTCTCTCCCCTATTACGTGATAATACAAAACGAGCTGCCCATTTTTGCACCCTTTCGACTGAAGCGTCTAGAACCACTCGGCCACCGCGGCCGGCTCAGTGAGCTGAAACAAGTAATCAGAAAAGGAATTTTTAGCGATCTTGACAGAGGACTTCTTGTTCACATATTTTAACATAGCCGCTGCCGTACACCATTATTAACCTCTTCTGTTGGCATTGGCTCTAATTCAAATTCGACAACTTCTTCTTCCCCTAAATCATTATATGTCGCATTTTTACCATATCTAATTTCGTTTGCAGCATCTTCTCTGCCTATCGTCCTTATACTATTGCTTCTATTGACATTAAATGTATTTCCCCTCTCTGCCATTTCAATACCCTCCACTGGTCCTGGATATAAAGTTCCTCCTTCGTTCTGTATTGAACCATGTTGTCCCGTGCTTCAATACTGATTTACCCACGACATATTGCTGACTAAATAACCTTTACTTCACACTGTCTTTATATACGTATTAAAACACATTTGGTCGCGCCGCTAATGGCTGCAAAGGTAAAAGTTTTTCCTGACGTCAACTTTTGGCTGGCGTGGGTGCTTGCCGAGATAGTGTCTGAAAGACAACTGTCTCGCAGGGACAGCCATGGCCGCCACGGCGACCTTGGGACCCAGTGACCCGGCGGCCTGGTGCCTCATGAAACATGGCACAAGTGCCGTTTCGTTTCGAGGCACCAGGTCGCCGGGTCACTGGGTCCCAAGGTCGCCGTGGCGGCCATGGCTGTCCCTGCAAGATAGTTGTCTTTCAGACACTATCTCGGCAAGCACCCACGCCAGCCAAAAGTTGACGTCAGGAAAAGCTTTTATCTTTGCAGCCATTAGTGCCGCGACTTGTATATAAGGGACACGAAATCGGTGTACTGCACAATGTCTTCGACTGATATACAACCAGTTGCTACTACTTCAAGGGATTGTACATTGGAAGAATTATTTGTAAGTACACTACGGAACAATGGCTTCATTATATAATTTATGTAGAATTATTGTGATTGGACACTTAGAGAATGCATTAGATTGTTTGCAATTGCATCTTCCAAACACTATAGTACAAGATATTATATTACATTTCCGAAATGAGAAAATTAAGTATCAATTTTCTCAATATAGATTACCAAACAATTATATTTTTGAAAGTAGTGTAAATGTGCCTATGATACGTGAAATTGTAGTTGATGCCACTATTTTTGGAAGGAAATTTAGATTAAACAGACCAATGAACTGGTCCATAATATGTCATTTAGCTATGGCAGATATGCAACCATTTAATTGGCTTAATAGCACATTTAAAGTTCATGTTGAATATTATCGTATCAAAATATATATACCAACAGATAATTTCAAACAGATCAATATTTGTGAACCATGTCTGCATAAATTGTTGGAAACTAAGCCTAGAGAATTAATACGTACAATGTTTAATATCGATTCTTTGGCTTTATTTATAATGCCAACTGAATAATATGAAGGTGTATTTGCACCAGCACTTGTAAAGAAACTTAACTTTTGGTGTGCGTTATGTGCCAAAACGCCATTGTTCCGTAGTGTACGTAACGGATGTTCTCTAGGTGCAGTATCCGATTCAGACGATGATCATGAAATGATTGTCCACAATTTATTTGCAGCCTTTTAATGATGGAGAACATACTGGAAGTCGTCACATTGATACACTCGATGATGGAAGCTGCCTTGAACAAACCACCATCCCTCCGGCAGCTCATTTACCTGGTAACAACTATCCAATCATCACTGGCAACAGGACTTTCAGCAAAATACTTCAGCATGATTGTGAACTTTTTGATAACATTCGAAATGACTTCCTCAAAATGTTTTTATGATTTGGACAGTTTATTAGATTATGTGAAGTCTCAAGCCGTTGGTATTACAGTGATGTCATTGTCACCCGGACAAAGGACGAATCTGACGAGCTCCATCAACGATTGCTTGAGTTCACAACTAAGTACCATGGAGAAATTGTCATGTGGAGAGAGGACGGAAACCACTTCCACCTCATCCACGATTGCATCTACTCTTCCCGACGATGCAGATGCAGGTTTAGAATTGATCCATTTATTTCCGCACGCCTCAAAATGTATAGTAAAAGACCAAGAGCAATCGCAGCCATGTCTGACCTCGACTGGCTCAATGTATTTCTTCACTTCTTTGTGTCAAAAGGTCCAGGTCGGGGACAAATATGGATTAGAGGAACCAGTAAATGATTACCTAATACAACTGAAATTATACGATGGAAAATTGCCTCGAAGGATACAAAGCAATATTGGAAAGGGAAGCTAGTGGATCTACTTATAACATTGAACAAAAACAGTCCACTAATGAAACATGTAAACAACCTCATTCGCGACGCCAATTCATCATTACAGTCAAAGGGTGCAACCCTACAAGTATCGCGAAGAAGATTCTTTCCCTACTGATGCAGTACAACTGCATTCCGCCGGAAAATATAACTAATGCTATTCCAATAACTCATGGCTATTTTTTAAATTTAATTGATCCTAAATTTAAAAGGTTTTTTGAGATGGGTTTAGAGTTGTACAAAAAGACAGTAAATGATTTGGATTTGAAAGGTATTGAAAATTACCTTTCGATGTCCTCCGTCAATCCCACCTGGTAAGGATCCCACACCGCGCAGCAGTATTCTAACAGAGGACGAGCGAGTGTAGTGTAAGCTGTCTCTTTAGTGGACTTGTTGCATCTTATAGGTGTCCTGCAAATGAAACGCAACCTTTGGCTCGCCTTCCCCACAATATTATCTACCTACATCTACATTTTCATTTATACTCCGCAAGCCACCCAACGGTGTGTGACGGAGGGCACTTTACGTGCCACTCTCATTACCTCCCTTTCCTGTTCCAGTCGCGTATGGTTCGCGGGAAGAACGACTATCTGAAAGCCTCCGTGCGCGCTCTAATCTCTCTAATTTTGCATTCGTGATCTCCTCGGGAGGTATAAGTAGGGGGAAGGAATATATTCGATACCTCATCCAGAAACGCACCCTCTCGAAACCTGGCGAGCAAGCTACACCGCGATGCAGACCGCCTCTCTTGCAGAGTCTGCCACTTGAGTTTGTTAAACATCTCCGTAACGCTATCACGGTTACCAAATAACGCTGTGACGAAACGCGCCGCTCTTCTTTGGATCTTCTCTATCTCCTCCGTCAACCCGACCTGGTACGGATCCCACACTGATGAGCAATACTCAAGTATAGGTCGAACGAGTGTTTTGTAAGCCACCTCCTTTGTTGATGTACTACATTTTCTAAGGACTCTCCTAATGAATCTCAACCTGGTACCCGCCTTACCATCAATTAATTTTATATAATCATTCCACTTCAAATCGTTCCGCACGCATACTCCCAGATATTTTACAGAAGTAACTGCTACCAGTGTTTGTTCCGCTATCATATAATCATACAATAAAGGATCCTTCTTTCTATGTATTCGCAATACATTACATTTGTCAATGTTAAGGGTCAGTTGCCACTCCCTGCACCAAGTGCCTATCTGCTGCAGATCTTCCTGCATTTCGCTACAATTTTCTAATGCTGCAACTTCTCTGTATACTATAGCATCATCCGCGAAAAGCCGCATGGGACTTCCGACACTATCTACTAGGTCATTTATATATATTGTCAAAAGCAATGGTCCCATAACACTCCCCTGTGGCACGCCAGAGGTTACTTTAACGTCTGTGGACGTCTCTCCATTGACAACAACATGCTGTGTTCTGTTTGCTAAAAACTCTTCAATCCAGCCACACAGCTGGTCTGATATTCCGTAGGCTCTTACTTTGTTTATCAAGCGACAGTGCGGAACTGTATCGAACGCCTTCCGGAAGTCAAGAAAAATAGCATCTACCTGGGAGCCTGTATCTAATATTTTCTGGGTCTCATGAACAAATAAAGCGAGTTGGGTCTCACACGATCGCTGTTTCCGGAATCCATGTTGATTCCTACATAGCAGATTCTGGGTTTCCAAAAACGACATGGTACTCGAGCAAAAAACATGTTCTAAGATTCTACAACAGATCGACGTCAGAGATATAGGTCTATAGTTTTGCACATCTGCTCGACGACCCTTCTTGAAGACTGGGACTACCTGTGCTCTTTTCCAATCATTTGGAACCTTCCGTTCCTCTAGAGACTTGCGGTACACGGCTGTTAGAAGGGGGGCAAGTTCTTTCGCGTACTCTCTGTAGAATCGAATTGGTATCCCGTCAGGTCCAGTGGACTTTCCTCTGTTGAGTGATTCCAGTTGCTTTTCTATTCCTTGGACACTTATTTCGATGTCAGCCATTTTTTCGTTTGTGCGAGGATTTAGAGAAGGAACTGCAGTGCGGTCTTCCTCTGTGAAACAGCTTTGGAAAAAGGTGTTTAGTATTTCAGCTTTACACGTGTCATCCTCTGTTTCAATGCCATCATCATCCCGGAGTGTCTGGATATGATGTTTCGAGCCACTTACTGATTTAACGTAAGACCAGAACTTCCTATGATTTTCTGTCAAGTCGGTACATAGAATTTTTCTTTCGAATTCACTGAACGCTTCACGCATAGCCCTCCTTACGCTAACTTTGACATCGTTTAGCTTCTGTTTGTCTGAGAGGTTTTGGCTGCGTTTAAACTTAGAGTGAAGCTCTCTTTGCTTTCGCAGTAGTTTCCTAACTTTGTTGTTGTACCACGGTGGGTTTTTCCCGTCCCTCACAGTTTTACTCGGCACGTACCTGTCTAAAACGCATTTTACGATTGCCTTGAACTTTTTCCATAAACACTCAACATTGTCAGTGTCGGAACAGAAATTTTCGTTTTGATCTGTTAGGTAATCTGAAATCTGCCTTCTATTACACTTGCTAAACAGATAAACCTTCCTCCCTTTTTTCATATTCCTACTAACTTCCACATTCAGGGATGCTGCAACGGCCTTATGATCACTGATTCCCTGTTCTGTACATACAGAATCGAAAAGTTCGGGTCTGTTTGTTATCAGTAGGTCCAAGATGTTATCTCCACGAGTCGGTTCTCTGTTTAATTGCTCGAGGTAATTTTCGGATAGTGCACTCAGTTTAATGTCACTCGATGCTCTGTCCCTACCACCCGTCCTAAACATCTGAGTGTCCCAGTCTATATCTGGTAAATTTAAATCTCCACCTAAGATTATAACATGCTGAGAAAATTTATGTGAAATATATTCCAAATTTTCTCTTAGTTGTTCTGCCACTAATGCTGCTGAGTCTTTCCAACTGAAGTTGTTCGTAATTTTAACACCCAGGTACTTAGTTGAATTGACAGCCTTGAGAATTGTACTATTTATCGAGTAATCGAATTCCAACGGATTTCTTTTGGGGATCACCTCACACGTTTCATTATTTACCGTCAACTGCCACCTGACACACCATGCAGCAATCTTTTCTAAATCGCTTTGCAACTGATACTAGTCTTCGGATGACCTTACTAGACGGCAAATTACAGCATCATCTGCGAACAACCTAAGAGAACTGCTCAGATTGTTACCCAGGTCATTTATATAGATCAGGAACAGAGAGGTCCCAGGACGTTTCCCTGGGGAACACCTGATATCACTTCAGTTTTTCTCGATGATTTGCCGTCTATTACTACGAACTGCGACCTTCCTGACAGGAAATCACGAATCCGGTCGCACAACTGAGACGATACCCGATAGGCCAGCAGCTTGATTAGAAGTCGCTCGAGAGGAACGGTGTTAAAAGCTTTCCGGAAATCCAGATATACGGAATCAACTTGAGATCCCCTGTTGATAGCGGCCATTACTTCGTGCGAATAAAGAGAAGACGAATCGTGCGCTCGGCTACGGCAGTTGTAGCATCTTATTTTAATAAAACAAAAATAAATACAAAATACAACAATAATAACATCATCATCATCACCATCATTTAAGACTGAATATGCCTTTCAGCGTTCAGTCTGGAGCATAGCCCCCTTATAAAATTCCTCCATGACCCCCTATTCAGTGTTAACATTGGTGCCTCTTTTGATGTTAAACCTATTACTTCAAAATCATTCTCAACCGAATCCAGGTACCTTCTCCTTGGTCTATCCCGACTCCTCCTACCGTCTACTGCTGAACCCCATGCGTGTAACATGACCCCACCATCTAAGCCTGTTCGCCCTGACTGCTACATCTATAGAGTTCATTCCCAGTTTTTCTTTGATTTCCTCATTGTGGACACCCTCCTGCCATTGTTCCCATCTACTAGTACCTGCAATCATCCTAGCTACTTTCATATCCGTAACCTCAACCTTGTTGATAAGGTAACCTGAATCCACCCAGCTTTCGCTCCCATACAACAAAGTTGGTCGAAAGATTGAACGGTGCACAGATAACTTAGTCTTGGTACTGACTTCCTTCTTGCAGAAGAGAGTAGATCGTAGCTGAGCGCTCCCTGCATTAGCTTTGCTACACCTCGCTTCCAGTTCTTTCACTATGTTGCCATCCTGTGAGAACATGCATCCTAAGTACTTGAAACCGTCCACCCGTTCTAACTTTATCCCTCCTATTTGGCACTCAATCCGTTTATATCACTTTCCCACTGACATTACTTTCGTTTAGGAGATGCTAATCTTCACACCATAGTCCTTACATTTCTGATATAGATCTGAAATATTACTTTGCAAACTTTCAATCGAATCTGCCATCACAACTAACGAGGGGAAGGCCTCAGACACGGCCAACCGATTCGGCTCAAATTTGGCAGGTCGCTTGTGTACAACCTAAAACGAACGAATCTAAGATATTTTGGGTCAACACCCCCGCAATTTTGAGAAAATCACCCCTAAATGTCATGACGAGAAAACGACTCAAAATTGGAGGGATCGATAGATAATTGTAATTAGTGCAATTTTCATCATCAGGTATGGGGTCCGCAAACGCAAACTTCTCCAGAAATCGAGGAAACTTTTACAACTACCGCTTCTGTACCCACATGGTAAACGCTTTTCGCCGCCAGCACCGATAGTGCAACGGCCAAGGTAAAGTGGAACCTGAAGCTGTGTTTTACCGGCACGGTAACTCACCGTGTTCGGTCAGAGGGTTAGCTGCCCTCTGTAATAAAACAAACTGAGTTAAAAGATCAACGACGAACTGAAACAGCTGTTTTGCGACATCGGCCACGAGCAGAAGCAGCGAACGAAAAATGAACAAAATGAGATTAATAATAATAAAGAAAGTAAGTGGCTGAGAATCGGAGAACCTGGGTTCGAATCTCGAAGAAACGAAGCGGGTGTTATTTTTTTCGTTTGTATTTTTCCGTATCTCAATTGATAGGGATAGGAGGGTTAATAAGGTAAGTAAATCAATAAGGAATGATAATAATAAGGTAGGCAAATAAATTTCTCAAACTTCTTGGGAGAGTAAACAACTAAAATGTTACTCCAGGTCACTTTACAGAGGCTCTTCCAGTCACTGTTAAGTGTCTTCACTTTTCTTCGAGCAACTAGATGGATATAAACATTCGAAACAAATATACTCACGGCACCAAGAACATCTAATTAATGCAATCTTTCGACAGATGCACTGTTCCTTCTGAATAGTCGGCGGAAAACAAACTTGGTTTAAAATTTAAAAATATTTCTTTTTCGGCAATTAATTTTCATGCGTACCACGCATACGATATCATTGCCTGAAAAATCGGTTCTGAAAGTTGGTTATGAATTATGCTGTGAACAGTTACTGTATTCGTGCAGTTCTGCATTTCGCCCTGGGTTTCCAGAAACACACTGCAATTCTGAAGTCTGGAAATAAAGTTTTTAACCTGGCGATAGAAATAAACATCACACGGGTGGCACAAAGGTGTGCAGTTTGGTGGTATTACTTTTACTGTGCACGTCGGTTGACCCTCGCCAACTATAAACATTGTGTCATATATTGTAGTATTAATTTGTCCACTCCAGGAATCCAATATTAGACAAAACTTGTTATCAGAAACGAATGGTTTTAAAACATTCTCATGAAATGTTCTGTAAATCGCATTCGTCAGTTTCCCGGATTTGGAGCAGGTAATGTAAACATTTTTCGAGTCGGTTAAACGATTGACCTCTTCTATAACCCGAGGACCAAATGTAACATTCGTTTTTTGTAAACACAGGAATACCTTAAGCAACACTTTTCCAGAGGCTGTGATGGTATACTACGCTGTGTACGAATGTGTTAGTTTGTTTTTACTACCAACTACGACAAGCGTTCGTTCTTCTCCCTTATGCGATAACGTGCGTCGAATGTTCACCCGATACTCGCATCCTGTTTGATCGGTGTTGATCACGTAATCACGATTAAAATCGGTCATAAGTGACGCCGTTTGCGTCCTGAAAAGAGCCACCACTTTCTGTATTACTTCTATATTTTGTACCTCCTAATGAGAGACGTATTTAGTGACGTGCCGTTGACGAAATTTATACTCCGATTTGAAATTTCTTGCCCAAGATAATGATGCAGCAAACGTAAAATCCTTGTAGGCCGTATATTGAAGCGCTGCACCTGCAGTCCACTCCTGGAGCATTCTCGTTGTAACATTCTCGTTACGACAACGAGATTCGACAAATCGGTCGTATGTCCACTTATTTATCACCTGGTATTTGTCGTATCTTGTCCCTCCTTTAACATTATCACTTTCTCACAATTTCAAGTCCTTCTTCCTTTTCAGGGCTGTTGTTGTTCCATTCTTTTGCAGTGTTTGTAAGTTCCAATTTGGATGATTCCTGGCTAGAGTTACCGGCTTTACTTCTACTTTAAGGGGTATAGCACCGTAGTTCAATCGTTTAGTAACCGGTTCGTAATACTCATCGGGAACAAATGAAGCACATATTCCCAGTGACGTGGAGATTTCCAAAGCGTTATGACCATTTTGCAATTCACTAGTCGGGATACTTTCTACTGAATCACTTTCTGCTTCGTCTTCATGGTATAGTACTTCAGTATCAACAAAAGTCATTTCGTTCGTCAGCTCCAAAAATCGCTCGATGATAGCCGCTCCTATCAATCTGGAGCACCGAGAAACAAAACTGCCTACTTCCGGTAGTGCATTGATAATGCATCTGTGTTGCAACACTTTTCAAACCAAAACACAGCGTCGGTAACTTCCCGCTTGCCATCGTCTGTGACAGGCTCCCAACTATATATTACAGCGCTAGTCGAAGGTGTACATCCTCCATTATTAAGATTATGCACCTGAAAGATATGACACAACAAACAATAACTAGTTAGTACGGTAAAAACAGACGAGCTAATTACTACAAACTACATACAGTACTCGTCATATGTTACTTACGGAAGAACACAGTATTCATTCACAAAACGTATTTCATTTGGCGCATTAACGATGGAAAAATCACTACATGTATCCGCGAGGTTCACGGCAGACTAATGACGGAAAACAACTCTTTCCGATTGACTTCACTCTTCCAGGTTCACAACTATGATATGACGAAGAGGTAACCGGGACAACGTAACTCTCCCCGCGTGCATTCTGACCCGTGCCTCGCTGTAAACAAGCGTCTCGCGGTTGGCTGTCTGTGATTCCTCGTGAGGAATTCGCAGCACTCTTACTCGGAGTTGATTTCATGTGAGAAGGCTTAAAATTTTAATACTCTACTAACTCACGGCGTTTGGGAAATTAGTTTGCCTATCTTATTATTGTCATTTCTTATTGATTTAATTACCTTATTAACCCTCCTATTGAGATATGGAAAAACACAAAAGAAAAGAATAATATCCGCTATATTTCTTCGAGATTCGACCCCGGGTTTTCCGATTTACAGCCAGTTACCTTGGCCGTTACGCTATCGGCGCTGTCAGCGAAAAAGCGTTTACTCTGTGGGTACAGAAGCGGAAGTTGTAAAAGTTTCGTTCCTCCATTTCTGGAAAAGTTTGCGTTTGCGGACCCCATAACTGATAATGAAAAATGCTCTATTTACAATTATCTATCAATCCCTCCAATTTTGAGTCGATTGCTCGTCATAATGTTTAGGGGTGATTTTCTCAAAATTGCGGGGGTGTTGACCCAAAATATCTTAGATTCCTTCGTTTTAGGTTGTACACAAGCAACCTGCCAAATCTGAGCCGAATCGGTTCGCCGTGTCTGAGGCCTTCCCCTTGTAAGTCATCCGCATATGCAAGACTGCTTATTTTGTGTTCACATATCTTAATCTCACCCAGCCAGTCTATTGTTTTCAACATATGATCCAAAAATAATATGAACAACAGTGGAGACAGGTTGCAGCCTTGTCTTACCCCTGAAACTACTCTGAACCATGAACTCAATTTACCGTCAACTCTAACTGCTGCCTGACTATCCATGTAAAGACCTTTAATTGCTTGCAAAAGTTTGCCTCCTATTCCATAATCTCGTAGAACAGACAATAACTCCCTCCTAGGAACCCGGTCATATGCATTTTCTAGATCTATAAAGCATAGATACAATTCCCTGTTCCACTCATAACACTTCTCCATTATTTGCCGTAAGCTAATGATCTGGTCCTGACAACCTCTAAGAGGCCTAAACCCACACTGATTTTCATCCAATTGCTCCTCAACTAATACTCGCACTTTCCTTTCAACAATACCTGAGAAGATTTTACCCACAACGCTGATTAAAGAGATACCTCTGTAGTTGTTACAATCTTTTCTGTTTCCATGTTTAAAGATTGGTGTGATTAGTGCTTTTGTCCAGTCTGATGGAACCTGTCCCGATTCCCACGCCATTTCAATTATCCTGTGTAGCCATTTAAGACCTGACATTCCACTGTATTTGATGAGTTTCGACTTAATTTTATCCACCCCAGCTGCTTTATTGTACTGCAATCTATTGACCATTTTCTCCACTTCCTCAAATGTGATCCTATTTCCATCATCATTCCTATCCAATTCTACGTCGAAATCTGAAACATTACCGATCGTATTTTCACGTGCATTGAGCAACTCTTCAAAATATTCCCTCCATCTGCCCAAGGAATCCACAGGATTCACCAGCAGTTTTCCTGACCTGTGCAAAATACTTGTCATTTCCTTCTTACCTCCCTTTCGAAGACTGCTAATTACACTCCAGAATGGTTTTCCAGCAGCTTGACCCATAGTCTCCAACCTGTTTCCAAAGTCTTCCCAAGATTTCTTCTTGGATGCTGCAATTATCTGTTTGTTTCTTTCTGCAACATAACTTTCTCTGTCTACCTGAGTCCTAGTATGTAGCCACTTTTGATACGCCTTCTATTTCCTTTTACAGGCTGCCTTGACTGTGTCATTCCACCAAACTCTTTGCTTCATCCTACTTTTACACACTACTGTTCCAAGACATTCTTTAGCCACTTCTAGTACTGTGTCCCTGTACCCTGTACATTCATTTTCCAATGACTGCAGTTGACTACATTCAACTAACTGGTACCTTTCTGAGATCATTGTTATGTACTTGTGCCTGATTTCCTTATCCTGAAGTTTCTCCAATCTTATCGTCCAACATATGGATCTGACCTCCTGCACTTTCGGCCTCACAATCCCAATTTCACTGCAGGTTAAATAATGATCAGTGTCATCAAAGAATCCCCTGAATACAGGTGTCCCTCACAGCCTTCCTGAATTCCTGATCTGTTATTATGTAGTCAATGACAGATCTGGTTCCCCTGACTTCCCAAGTATACTGGTGAATGTTCTTATGTTTAAAAAAACTAAAAATTAATTAAATAAATAAAAAACACCTTCTCCCTGATCCTTCGATCCTACAACACGTTGCGTGAACATGGCGACGGGATGGCCAGGCCTAGGGCGTCGACCCCTGACCTACCCCTCGTCCTGCTCCTGAAATGGTTCCTTCAAGAATAAAAAAAAGGAGTGGCGCCTTTGATTTGTAATCAAAACATCCTCGGTCCCGGCGTCGAACCCCGGTACCGCTTAAATTATGATTACTAATCAGCATTGGCGGCCGAAGACTTCCGGGATAAGAAGTCAGCCTCATTCTGCCAACGGTCTTGTCAAAGAGGGAGGAGGAGGGGACAGAGGTTCAGGGCATTCTGTCATTCTTTGGGTGGGAAAATGCACATAAAGGCGGAAGAATCACCAATGGTCAACGAAGTGAGGATGCAGAAGTCAATGGAAAAATTGCTCTGAGCACTATGGGACTTAACATCTGAGGTAATCAGTCCCCTAGAACTTAGAACTACTTAAATCTAACTAACCTAAGGACATCACACACATCCATGCCCGAGGCAGGATTCGAACCTGCGACCGTAGCGGTTGGTCGGTTCCAGACTGAAGCGCCTAGAAGCGCTCGGCCACGAAATCAATGAAAATCACTGCTTTAAAGACATAACGTGTATCCACACGACATATGGCCTGCAATGGAAAAAGTGTCATGATGATCTCTCCATTTGACAAAAGATTCCGGAATTATGCCGGGAGGGGACTGCCAAGGGGGATGTGACGATGCGAAAATGATTGAATAACGAACGAAAGGATAACGTTCCATGAGTCGGGGCGTGGGATGTCAGAAGCTTGAACGTGGCAGGGAAGCTAGAAAATATGAAAAGGGGAATGCAAAGTCTCAATCTAGATATAGTTGAGGTCAGTGACGTGAAATAGAAAGAAGAAGGGATTTCTGGTCATATGATTACAGGGTAATGTCAACAGATGCAGAAAATGGTACAAAGGGAGTAGTATTCATTGCGAATGGGAAGCAACGGCAGGGAGTGTGTTATTGTGAACAGTTCAGTGACAGCGTTGTTCTTATCAGAATCGCCAGTAAACCAACACTGGCAACGATAGTTCATGTATACACGCCGACGTCGCAAGTTGAAGACATTCAGAAAGTACATAACGATATTGAAAGGGTAATACAGTACGTAAAGGGAGATGAAAATCTATTAGTTATGGGGAACTGGAATGCAGTTGTCGAGAATGGAGTAGATGAAACTCTTACAGGAGAATATGGGTTTGGGACAACGGATTAGAGAAAAGAAAGGTTAACTGAGTTCCGTCATAAATTTCAGCTAGTAATAGCGAATACTCCGTTCAAGAATCACAAGAGGAGAAGGTATACTTGGAAAAGGCCGCGTGATACGGGAAGATTTCAATTAGATTACATCATGGTCAGACAGAGATTCCGAAATCAGATACTGGACTGCGGACCCAGGAGCAGATATAGACTCAAATCATAATATAGTACTGATGAAGAGTAGACTGAAGTTTAAGAGGTTAGTCAGGACGAATCAATAACCAAAGAAGTGAGATACGGAAGTACTAAGGAATGACGAGATACGCTTAAAGTTCTCTAAGGCTATAGAAACAACGAAAAGGAATAGTTCAGTAGACAGTACAGTTGAAGAGGAATGGGCATATCTGAAAAGGGCCGTCACAGAAGCTGGAAAGAAAATCATAGGTGCAAAGAAGGTAACTGAGATGAAACCATGGGTAAGACAATACGAAAACGTTCAGGGAAATTCGGGAATACCGTAATACAGGTCCCTCAAAATAAAATAAACAGGGAAGTTAAGAGGAAATGCCTGAAGGAAAAATGTGAAGAAATCTAGAAAGAAATGATTGTTGGAAGGACTGACTCAGCATATAGAAAAGTCAAAACAACCTTCGCTAAAATTAAAAGCTAGGGTGGTAACATTAAGAGTGCAACGGGAATTCCACCGTTAAATGCAGAGGATAGGTGGAAAAAGTACATTCAAGACCTCTATGAGGGGAAAGCTTTGTCTGATGTGATAGAAGAAGTAACAGGAGTTGATTTAGAAGAGATAGGGGATCCAGTATTAGAATCAGAATTTAAAAGAGGTATGGAGGAATTAGTGAAGTTCGGTGGCAGGAGGAACAAGACTTATGATCAAGTGAATACAGGGTTATAAATACAAAATCAAATAGGGGTAATGCAGGAGTAGGTTTAATAATAAATAAAAAGATAGGAGTGCGGGTAAGCTACTACCAACAGCATAGTGAGCGCATTATTGTGGCCAAGATAGACACGAAGCCCATGCCTACTACAGAAGTACAAGTTTATATGCCAACTAGCTCTGCAGATGATGAAGAAATTGATGAAATGTATGATGAGATAAAAGGACTTATTCAGGTAGTGAAGGGAGACGAAAATTTAATAGTCATGGGTGACTGGAATTCGAGAGTAGGAAAAGGGAGAGAAGGAAACATAGTGGGTGAATATGGATTGGGGGAGAGAAATGAAAGAGGAAGCCGTCTGGTAGAATTTTGCACAGAGCATAACTTAATCATAGCTAACACTTGGTTCAAGAATCATAAAAGAAGGTTGCATACATGGAAGAAGCCTGGAGATACTGCAAGGTCTCAGATATATTATATAATGGTAAGTCAGAGATTTAGGAACCAGGTTTTAAATTGTAGGACATTTCCAGGGGCAGATGTGGACTCTGACCACAATCTATTGGTTATGAACTGTAGATTAAAACTGAAGAAACTGCAAAAATGTGGGAATTTAAGGAGATGAGACCTGGATAAACTGACTAAACCAGAGGTTGTACAGAGTTTCAGGGAGAGCATAAGGGAACATTTGACAGGAATGGGGGAAAGAAATACAGTAGAAGAAGAATGGGTAGCTCTGAGGGATGAAGTAGTGAAGGCAGCACAGGATGAAGTATGTAAAAAGATGAGGGCTAGTAGAAATCCTTGGGTAACAGAAGTAATATTGAATTTAATTGATGAAAGGAGAAAATAGAAAAACGCAGTAAATGAAGCAGGCAAAAGGGAATACAAATGTCTCAAAAATGAGATCGACAGGAAGTGCAAAATGGCTAAGCAGGCATGGCTAGACGACATATGTAAGGATGTAGAGGCTTATCCCACTAGGGGTAAGATAGATACTGCCTACAGGAAAATTAAAGAGACCTTTGGAGAAAAGAGAGCCACTTGTATGAATATCAAGAGCTCAGATGGAAACCCAGTTCTAAGCAAAGAAGGGAAAGCAGAAAGGTGGAAGGAGTATATAGAGGGTCTATACAAGGGCGATGTACTTGAGGACAATATTATGGAAATGGAAGAGGATGTAGATGAAGATGAAATGGGAGATACGATACTGCGTGAAGAGTTTGACAGAGCACTGAAAGACCTGAGTCGAAACAAGGCCCCCGGAGTAGACAACATTCCATTGGAACTACTGACGGCCTTGGGAGAGCCAGTCCTGACAAAACTCTACCATCTGGTGAGTAAGATGTATGAGACAGGCAAAATACCCTCAGACTTCAAGAAGAATATAATAGTTCCAATCCCAAAGAAAGCAGGTGTTGACAGATGTGAAAATTACCGAACTATTATTTTAATAAGTCACAGCTGCAAAATACTAATGCGAGTTCGTTACAGACGAATGGAAAAACTGGTAGAAGCCGACCTCGGCGAAGATCAGTTTGGATTCCGCAGAAATGTTGGAACACGTGAGGCAATACTGACCCTACGACTTACCTTAGAAAATAGATTAAGGAAAGGCAAACCTACATTTCTAGCATTTGTGGACTTAGAGAAAGCTTTTGAAAATGTTGACTGGAATACTCTCTTTCAAATTCTAAAGGTGGCAGGGGTGAAATACGGGGAGCGAAAGACTATTTACAAATTGTACAGAAACCAGATGGGAGTTATAAGAGTCGAGGGGCATGAAAGGGAAGCAGCGGTTGGGAAGGGGTGAGACAGGGTTGTAGCCTGTCCCCGATGTTATTCAATCTGTAAATTGAGCAAGCAGTAAAGGAAACTAAAGAAAAATTCGGAGTAGGTATTAAAGTCCATGGAGAAGAAATAAAAACGTTGAGGTTCGCCGATGACATTGTAATTTTGTCAGAGACAGCAAAGGACTTGTAAGAGCAGTTGAACGGAATGGACAGTGTCTTGAAAGGGGGATATAAGATGAACATCAACAAAAGCAAAACGAGGATAATGGAATGTAGTCGAATTACGTCGGGTGATGCTGAGGAAATTAGATTAGGAAATGAGACTCTTAAAGTAGTAAAGGAGTTTTGCTATTTGGGGAGCAAAATAACTGATGATGGTCGAAGTAGAGATGATATAAAATGTAGACTGGCAATGGTAAGGAAAGCGTTCCTGAAGAAGATAAATTTGTTAACATCGAGTATAGATTTAAGTGTCAGGAAGTCGTTTCTGAAAGTATTTGTATGGAGTGTAGCCATGTATGGAATTGAAATATGGACGATAAATAGTTTAGACAAGAAGAGAATAGAAGCTTTCTAAATGTGGTGCTACAAAAGAATGCTGAAGATTAGATGGGTAGATCACGTAACTAATGAGGAGGTATTGAATAGAATTGGAGAGAAGAGGAGTTTGTGGCACAACTTGACTAGAAGAAGGGATCGGTTGGTAGGACATGTTCTGAGGCATCAATGGATCACCATTTTAGTATTGGAAGGCAGTGTGGCGGGTAAAAATCGTAGAGGGAGACCGAGAGACGAATACACTAAGCAGATTCAGAAGGATGTAGGTTGCAGTAAGTGCTGGGAGATGAAGAAGCTTGCACAGGATAGAGTAGCATGGAGAGCTGCATCAAACCAGTCTCAGGACTGAAGACAACAACAATAACATGGAGGACTTTAGATCAAATAAAGCAGAAGGAATAGGTAAAATTCCATCAGAACTTCTAAAATCATTGGGAGAAGTGGCAACAAAACGACGTTGGTGTGTAGAATGTATGAGTCTGCCGACATAACATCCGTCTTTCGGAAAAATATCATCCAGAGAGTTCCGAAGAATACAAGAGCTGACAAGCGCGAGAATTGTCGCACAATGATATTAACAGCTCATGCATTTAAGTTACTAACAAGAATAGTATACAGAAGAACAGAAAAGAAAATTGAGGCTGTGTTTGATCAGTTTCGCTTTAGGAAAGATAAAGACACTAGAGAAGCAATTCTAACGTTGCGACTGACAATGGAGGCAAGACTAAAGAAAAATCAAGACACATTCATAGGATTTGTCGACCTGAAGAAAGTGTTCGACAGTGCAAAGTGGTGCAAGATGTTCGAAATTCTGTCTTCTCTTTTAATCAATGCTATAGATCAAGTTCGAGAAACTACTGAAGCGGAGATCAAAATTAATTGGCAGAAGATAGACATACTGTGTTACGCAGATGATATTGGTATGGGTACGGAGACGAAAAATGAAGTGAAATGTCGTGTGGCGAAGGCCTCTCGTCGGGTAGACCGGTCGCCTGGTGCGAGTCTTTCGAGCTGACGCCATTTCGGTGACTTGAGCGTCGATCGGGAAGAGATGATGATAATGAAAACACCACAACACCCAGTCCCTGAGCGGAGAAAATCTCCGACCCAGCCGGAAATCTAGCCCGGGCCCCTTGGCCTAACAGTCCGTCGCGATGACCACTCAGCTACCGGGGCGGACACCGAGACGAAAGAAGATAAAAGAGTAGCTGCTCAGCACAATGGAAGGAATTTTCTTTAATCAGTATAGTATGAGCGTAAACTAACTTAAGACTAAAACGATGGTATGTGGCACTAAAAATGAGTATGAACGTTGAAGAATAAGAACTGGAAGAGAGAAGCTAGAGGTGACAGAGGAATTTACCTATTTGGGAAGCAGGATCACAAGGGATGGTAGACGCTGGAGAGAAATTGTGAACAGAATAGAGCAGCCCAAAATTGTAGCATTTGGTTGGAGTGTGGCTCTATACTGGTGTGAAACTTGGACAGTAGGAAAACACGGGAAATGACGGCTGAAAATCAGCTGAAGAGACAGAATTACCAACGAAGAGGTGCTGAAAAGAGTGCAGGAAACCAAATATCTGTGGAGGCCTATCGGAACAAGAGGATACAAACTTGCAGGACACATTATAGGGCACAGTAACATCACTGGAAAAAAAGGAGAAGGACCTATTAAGGGAAAAAATCGCCGGGTAGAAGATTATGTATGATGTGGGATGCACTACACGCGCTGAAATGAAGAGGAAGCCAGATGGAAGGGCGGAATGACATGCCATTTCAAACCACTCTAGAGGTTGAAAGCTAAACGGAGAGAGACAGAACTGCAGTTAATTCAGAAGTTAATAATTTCTGTCAGAGTGTGTTTTCCTTCGTAAGGAAGGCCTTTCTCCTGAGGATGAAAGGTGTTTCACACACCACACACGCCAGTGAAGCGATTCCGTCATTGGAAGAATTCATTGTCTGGCTGCATAATGCAGCTAAGCAGCCTGCCCAAAGCCGTGCGAATAAACGCAGTTAGGGTGACTATGAAGAACAGTGCTCACTGAAGAGCCCAGCGTTTTCTTCGGAGCCCGAGATTATAAATGCTGCACACAGTAAGAGCTCTACTTCACTAGGGGTTGAGTTCAGCTGCCGTCGAGGTACGCTTTTCGAGCTGTTGTGGTCAGTCTCCAGACATGTATTCTTATCGTTTAGGCGCTCTGTTGACAAACTTTAACTGAGTGCTACAGACACCAAAAGGCAAAAAAAATATCCCCTGTTAGTCAGGGAAATAGAAATTTTCTTGTTACTCGCTAGTTGCGACAATCAGGCCATCTAGAATTGCAGTGGCAACTCGTAATTACGACTGCATCTGGATCACCAGGACCTCCATGCCGATTTTGCTACATTCTGATGCCATATGCGATCATTCTCTCGCACTTAAGCACATTTTTATATCTTTATTTTGTACATGTCCTACGATTACTAATGCGTATCCTCTTTCTTCATCGACCGAGCTTTGTGTGTCGGTCCAATAATAACTGCCTTGTATCCAGCAAATTTTTGTACCTATTTAAGTAACTTTTTGCATTATTCAGTCGTGTGAGATTCATTGTTATTTGTGGGTCTTTATCAAGTCTATAGTCGACTCTTATTTAATTTCTGATAATCCCTTGCTTCCTCAGTCTAGTTTCCCATCTGCACAGCAGCGTTTGTGAAGTGAAGGTCTTTCACGCCTGCAGGAGGAGATAAATTTCATGCCTTGGGCACGGTGTGGGCAGTGAGTAGTGTAGTCCGATGCTCGTTATCAAGATACAGGGCTGGGATCGCTGTTACACCATTCCACAACGTGACTAGTAGGTTTCTGTTTCAATATCAAAGAGAATTTCACCAGCATGTGATACTCATCGAGTCATGTCATCAGTGTGCTGCACGCAGTGCCTTGTACTTGGAAGTTGTCCATTGTCGCATGCTAGCCGCTATTTGTGGGGTGTGCAGTGTTTGAGTCACCTTCTGTTGCCTCATCACAGAATCATGACTTTTGAGTTCTGTGGTGGGGATGGTCTTAGGACGGTGCTACACTCGTACTTAACCGGTACGAGTTTAGAAACTATCCTTCTTCTAAAAAACAACTGCCTCTACTCGTACGTAGTGATAACTGCTGTCGACAGGAGGGTCAAGTTGATTCCATATTTCTAGGTATCAATTCTTCATAGGCGGATTCGAATTAAATGCAAGGGAGTACCGTCTCAGATATACGACTGGATTCGGAATTTCCTGTCAGAAGCGTCATAATACGTAGTAATTAATATCCAGTCATCTAATGAAACTCAAGTAGTATCCGTCGTCCACAAAGGAAGTGTTAAAGGGCCTCTGCCGTTCAGACGCTGTTTGAAAACTCCTACACACAAGCAACTTATCATTTGGCGCCCCTTCCTTTTCCCTCGTACACTTCCATCCGTGTCAGTTTTCGCAGCTAACTGTGATACGCATTGTATGTAAATCTTGCACTTAAACGTCACTGACGTTCTTTGTAGTTTGGCTGAACAATTGGACGCTAATAATAACTTTGACACGTTCTCTACAGAAATGTCCCAGTTCGCCCCTCACAGCTTGGCGCCCCAAGGGGACGGCTTGATTCGCTGCTATTCTTAACCTACACAAAGTACTTACGAGAGAATCGGAGCAACTGTCCTAGAATGTTAGCAGATGATGCTATTGTTAACTGTAGACTAATGTCATCAGGAAGATCGGAAAGAACTACAGAATTATTCAGGCAAGATATCGGCATGATACAGAATGCGGCAATTGATCCTGAACAATAAGAAATGTTTGTCCTCGACTTTAGTGCTAAAATAATTCTATTAAATATTGGATACATGATAAATCAAATCAAACTTAATGGCTATTGATTGCCCTATATACATAGGAATTACATCACGAATAACTTAAACTGACATCAGTACATAAATAATATTATCGGTAAGGCGAACCCAAGTCTGGCTTTTATTGGCAAAACACTTGGAAGATGCAACAAATCTACTTACAAGCTTTCCTGTACTAGCCTATACTTGTATGTCTTCCGGAGTCTCGCTGTGCCGGTAGTGCTGACAGAGAACATCTGAAAAGTTCAAGAAGACGGAAGAACGAAGACGAATGTTAACTTCCCGTCGACAACGATGTCACTGGAGACGAATAGTCCAAGAAGGGCAGCTCACTGTTTATTATTAAGAAATAAGGGAGAGAGAGTCACTGATATAACGAGCGAGTAAGGTTGCCAGTTATCAGACCAAGATGATTTTCGTTTCCGTGAGATCTTTTCACGAAATTACCATCATCAGCTTCCCATTCCAACACCAAAACCTTTTTTTGGCTCGCACCTGATAGGGAAAAACTATCATAACGATAAAATAAGAAAAATCAAAGCTGCATTGGCAACGTTTAGGTGCTCGTTTTCCCCACAAGCTATTCGAGAATGGAATGGTAAAGATATAGTGTGAAAGTGTTTCTCCGAACACTTAGGTGTGAATTGCAGAGTGAATTGCACTCTCAGTTCCTTGTATGGAGGCAGACACTTAAGCAGGTGGCGAGACGGATTGCAACCAGCCGCACTTAAGGTAAAGATAGCGATCGTTGTTCGGTTTTCTTTCATTCTCCCACCGTCACGTTTCCCAGTTAAAAGCGTCGTTAGAAGTGGGCTATTATTATCGAAAGGTGGGTTATTTTTATGTCGTGCAATAATTTCTATTTTTGTTAACGAATACCTTCAATGAATATTGGCGTGCGTCACGCCACGTGTTGTTAAGTTACGTTGTATAGAGACTTCCTATCTTATAAATAAAGGCTTGTATTCCCGGGATACACTCTTTATGCCATGCCGCTGCACTTTCATTTGGGTCATTTTCACTTGTGTGTGTGAAATCGGGGCTCTGTAAGTATTCTTTCAGTCGCCGACAGAGATACAGGAATTGAGTTGCAGGGTGAGTTCATTTCACAATAGTATTCAGTCAGATAGCGTTCCTACACACAGTACGAACAGATAAGAATAGACTAGTTTCATTCAGCAGTCCCTTTTAGGTTTACAGTTATAACGAAGCACAGGTGTGTTTCATTCTTGCATGCGCTTTGTAGGCACACATAACATTTGGCATTGGATTCGTCATTTCTGGATAAAACAACTTTCAAACCACTCGAAATGGGCCCTAATAATTAAAAATACTATTCGAGCTTACTGTGAAAATATTATTTAGAAAATATAGAATTCAGTTGCAACGTATGGGTCCAGCATCATATGCGCATCCGTAATTAACATACTGTCAGCTCTATACATGATCACGAAGCCACAGCTAAAGTTAAAACAAAATACAAAGGAAAATCTCACAGCAACTTTTCTCACTCGTAAATAGTATATTACCCATGGAGCTTAAAGAGCTATCGAAAAACAAACTGAGCGGTACAATTAAAGGATCGCTTTCCCGAAAGCAAGTGGTAGGTTTCCTCTGCAATGACGCAAAAACGTGGCGACGACACCCTCGCGCGGTGGCCGCGCGGTTCTAGGCGCTACAGTCTGGAACCGCGCGACCGCTACAGTCGCAGGTTCGAATCCTGCCTCGGACATGGATGTGTGTGACGTCCATAGGTTAGTTAGGTTTACGTAGTTCTAAGTTCTAGGGGACTGATGACCTCAGCAGTTAAGTCCCATAGCGCTCAGAGCCATTTGAACCACTAGACACCATCGGACTCGCGATGTTTCAAATAGCAAGGTATGATAAAAATGCCAGAGTTCAGAAGCTCATGTAAGTAGCAAGGTCGTTTAGTGATGTCACATTGGCACCAAAATTCACAAATATTTTGCCATCGCCGCCATGGACGTGTCACACCATGAGAAGGTCGTCACTCGCCCTTTCATCCACATTTCACCTCTTCGTTTATCGCCTCTGCGATGGAGATGAGAACCGCGAAGCCTAGAGTTGAAATGACCTCCAGAGAATTGCTAATGCTGCAGCCTCTGAGAATTGACCCTTAACGTAAATAAATGTAACATACTGCGCACACATCAGAAAAGAAATCCACTACACCGTTGGTTCAAAATGGTTCAAATGGCTCTGAGCACTATGGGACTTAACATCTGAGGTCATCAGTCTCCTAGAACTTAGAACTACTTAAACCTAACTAACCTGAGGACATCACACACATCCATGCCCGAGGTAGGATTCGAACCTGCGACCGTAGCGGTCACGCGGATCCAGACTGAAGCGCCTAGAACCGGTCGGCCACAAAGGCCGGCTACACCGTTGGACACAGTACCTTATCTAGGAGGAATTATCGGGAGCGACCTTAAACGGAATGACTACATAAAACAAATAGTGGGAAAAACAGATGCCAGTCTCAGATTCATAGGAAGAATCTTAAGAAAATATAACTCATTCACGAAGGAAGGGGCCTATAAGATGCTTGTCCGACCGATTCTTGAGTACTGTTCATCTATCAGGGATCCGAACAAGGTAGGACTGAAAGAAGAGGTAGAGAACATCCAACGAAGAGTGGCGCGTTGAGTATTATTCATCTGTATGGGATCTCTATCAGGTAGGTTTGACAGAAGAGATAGAGAAGAGCCAACGAAGAGCAGAGCATTTCATCACGGAATCGTTTATCCCCGGGATTCCCAAAGTGGTCGATATCGGTTTCCTAGGGGTCCACATAAACGAAAACTGATTTTGGGGGTCGACGAGGTCAAAAAATCTACCCCTGTTAAATTAACACAAGTTCTTATTTTAAACCTTCAAGATAGGTAGGTACTGTATTGTTTATGTTGTGTTACGTGTACTAAGAATAATTAATATTTTTGTAGGAAATAGCATTGTTGTAGTAATGTAAAGTCTCAAGTTCGTACTAGATGAAAAACTCGGCAAGTCTGTGTGGACAAGTTTGTGCAAGATAATGAGTTCGAGCGTACGTCTATCAGGCGCGTTTTGACTTGCTCTCTATTTGACGCTGTTTTAAGTTAGCGGACCATTATGAATAAGGGGGTTGATCTTAAAAGTAGGTAATTTGGCCAAGGGGGTCTGAGGTAACAGTTCATTTGGGAAAAGGGGTCACTTGTCCCAAATAGTTTGGGGATCCCTGGTTTAGCCGGTGCGAGAGCGTTAGGAAGATGCTCAACAAACTCCATTGGCAGACGTTACAAGAGAGGCGTTGTACATCACGAAGAAAATTAGTATTGAAATTTCGAGAGAGCGGTTTCCGGGAACAGTCGAACAACATATTATTTCCCATCACATGCATCTCGCATAAAGACCGCGAGGTGAAAATTCTAGAAATTGCAGCCAGTATAGAAGCTTACCGACAATCATTCTTCTCACGCGATATTCGTGAGTGGAACAGGGTTGGAGGGTTCAGTTAGTAGTACAAAGGTACCCTCCGCAACACACCATTAGGTGGCTTGCCGAGTGTCGCATAGATGTAGATGTAGAAATCACGTGTGTCTCTTATGGGTAGACGAGGAGAACATTTCAAAGACACCGCCACTCAGAATCGACATGAAAAGGTCTCAGAAGGTGGTATAAATGGCGTCAGTGGACCCACTCCATCCTTAAGGACGACCATTACAAATTTCACGCTCGAAATGACAATTTGCAGTCCGATGTACAACAGGACGACATTTTTTGTTAGATTTTGCAACTGCTGAAACCCCTCGGACGATGCATTCCTTTCTAAGGCCATCGATGGGCTTCTGCCCCCATTTAACGTCATCTTACTCCTTTGGAGCGTACCGTGACTGCAAGTTTTGCTACGGCATACGGGGAGGAACCACTAGGGACCGTTCAAAACCATACAACGAAATTCGCACTTGATCCAAAGCAGGAAAAGATTTTCGTACTTATTCAACCCTTGTTTTTCACGCCTTCTTGTAGCGCGTATATGGGGGAATGCGACACACACGCGAATAAAACGGCAAAGGATCCGTCTAGGAATCCTCAGTTCGGCAACACCGTCTGTACTACCCGCATACCTTTGTTTGGCACTTTAAAAATATCTCTGTGCAGGGACATACGTCAACCAGTCTCTACGCGCTGGCCAAATACGCAACCACTTCGTCACCCCTCTGATTTCGCATGCGGCCAACAGGCGCTAGGTTGCTTGTCCCGCCTAACTAAGGTGCCCGAATGGCACCAAGTGTGTTGCCAAACTGTGGGGGAGGGGGGGGGGGTCTTAGACGGTTCATTTGCCATCTCATTCACATGCTTGTCAATGTCGCACCCCTTTATGCAAATGCCATATGATGGTGCCAGAAAGAAGGGATGAAAAGATATAAACACCATTCTGGTTCAGGTCACCTTAAAACTTCGTCGAATGGTTTTGAACGGTCCCTAGTGGTTTCACCTTGTATACCAAAGCAAAACTTGGGCCAGGCTTCAATCGAAAGGGGTGGGATCACGTCCAGTGGTTTGCAGCCCCACGGCGTCCTTAGAGCAGGTTTGAAGCGTCCGCGGGGCGTTAGCAGTGGCCGTTTTCGAGCACGGAATGTGTGAAGATGAGGCCCCTAGTGAAGGATTGGTTTCATTGACGCCCTTTGTGCTACGTTCCGGGACCCTTTCGTGTTCATTGTAAATGGCGGTGTGTTCGAAACGTTTTCCTCCACCACCCATAAGAAGCCCGCGCGATTTTAAGATAAGCGTCGTTGTTGTGACTTCCATCGCAGAGACGCCCAACGAAAGGGTAAAATGTGGGTAATAGGGGGTGTAATGACCTTCTCATCGTGTGACATGTCCACAGTGGCATTGAGCAGATTTTTGATGTAATATGGCGCCAATGTAACATCATTAAACCACCTTACATGGACTTCTGACATCTGGCCTTTTATTTGCATGTATCTATACCTTTCTGTTTGAAGTGACGTCGCAGTATACTGCGCTTTTGCAGAGGAAGGTTGTGGACACCTTTGAGTCAGATTTCAAGCTTCTGTGTCACAATGGGAGACAATTACGGGGTTCCAAAAAGTTATCATTTAATTGTGTTATGCAGCATATCATTTTTAAATTGGTAGTTGAATAATTAGTTGAAAAACTTCTTCAACTAATTTGATTCAACTATGGTTCTCAAATACCATTACCACGGATAAATCAAAATTGAATAACGTCATCAGCATCGTTGTCACGATCATAGCCAATAACTCTCTACCGAGTACAAATGTCTTCTTTAGATTCTCTCTTCGCTGCAGCTCTGCATGTGAGCATACAGCCCAATTTTTGAAGCGACGACTCGGCCACACTGGTGGTACGACTTGGTTATTTCTGCTTTTTGTTGAAGTTGATTTAGATGACGCTTTATTATAATGAAACATAATGTTCGTAATATATTACAGGGGTTAGGAACAATACAATATTAATTAATTATAAAATGCGTCTGACACCCTGAAATATACACTGCTAATACTTGTGTGTCTGTGTGTATGCTGACTAGGAACGAGATAGGAATGAAAAGTATAATATCAGTTTCTAAAATCTCAGCTAACTTGTTTGTAAGTATGTGCATCTTAAACTCTTGACTCAGAGGTGGAATCGACATGCTATGTTGCAGACAGAAAGAGAGGGAGTGAGAGGGGGTGGAGAGAAAAAGAAGGAGAGGGGGCGGGAGGGAGGAGGGAGAGACAGAGAGAGAGAGAGAGAGAGAGGGAGAGCTAGTTGCGTGACTGAATTGACGAGTTACTGCATAATGGTGTCGGCGTGACACCAATTCTGGCTTCTAGCAGGCACTGAAATTGCTACCGTATCAAAAGGAGGTACTGCGAGTATCTCCATTCGTTGGTAACTCCCGACACCAGGGTGTGCTGCCGAGGGCAGTAGCCCATTACTGTGGATTGTAACAGCATGAAAGTTGGCCACTAATTTAAATTTTAACCTGTGAGTTCATAAGACACTGTGATCCCGGTTTTAATCTCCTAAACATTTCTCTTTAAATGAAATTGAACCCAGAAGTGTAGAATAACGCGATCTGACTAATTTTTACCTTACATACATTACTGAACAGCAGGTTTCTCATAGTGCACCTAAATAATGTAAAGAGGATTCACCAACATAACTTGAAATAATGATCTTTGTTGCAAAACTCATCTAGCTACTCCCTATCATTGTTAATGAATCTCTCCTTGTAAGAGTAATTTGTGCAGTGGAAAGAGATATGTTCACTGTATCTTACACCTGCTAAATGGAAATGAGCTCGTATGACAGCTATATCACATATCTGGAAGCTACACATTCATCTTATTAGTTGAAAATTTCATTTAAAAAATTTTCTCTTGAGTAAAACAGATCACTCTCTTTCCTATTGAAATGTAATGAAACTGGATGTAATCGTTTATGTTTGTTTGCTATTTCGACAGAACATACATCTTTCGCGATGACACGGCTGGTGCATTCATTTACGTGAAATAGATCATAGGAAAAGAATGGGAAAGGATGGATGGGAATTCGTGACTTCCAGGATCACAGGACATTGTGGTAATACATTGGTAAAAGTTATAAATTATATTGCAGCTTCCTTCTACAATTTCTCGGTGTAGAAGCAACCTGCAATTTCTTCACCTTTACTGTCCTTCAAGATATAAGTTCTAGGATTCGTTCTTTGCACCTTTGAAACCAAACTATAACTATCTCTGTTGACCAGTTTGGCAGGTATGATTTCACAAATGCAGTCATGTGTTTTGAGATACGTACCAAACAACTTACATTAAATTTCTGTTTGCGCATTTTAATGCGATAGTACACCGTATCCATGCGTCCATTATCACGAACATTAATTGGTCTCATTTTTATAGTGCTATGTGTAGTTAGATCATACTGAGCAATTATTTATGGGAAGATATCTGTCCATTTGTATGAGCCATGAAGATTAAAACGCATCCACATGCGACCTTTTATTGTTCTTTCAGAGGTTCTAAAATACTCGTCTTCAGGTGGATAAATGCTGTCGTGTAATGTATTCCATACCGCTGTATTACGGTCTTGAAGTACTTTTTGTAAAACTCTCCACCGTGATCAGTTTGGAGGTTGTCTGGGCATACATTCATCCCTATCTGCAACAAACACTCAAATGCATCCACAATATTTCTCCCTGTTTTTGTTTTAACACGTAATTCCCAGGCAGATTTGGAGTAGTTGTCAATAACCATTAAAATACATTTGAATTCATTATTCTCAGGTGACTATTCCTCAGATCTACAAGATCAGCTTGTCATAAGTCATCCAAAACTTTAATCACAACATGCACATGAGGGTATGTTTTGCATGCTGATTTGTGCAGTGCACAAATTACTGTATCCATACTTATTCGATACCTCTATCTCTCTCTCTAAGCTCAGAGAATATTGAAACAGCCTCATTCGAATGAGCTGTCTTACCTGCGACAGCTGATGCCATTAGCAGACGTAGTCGATCTATTACCTCGTTGGGGTTGTAATAATATATATACTGCGGGATTCAATTATTCACTGTTCAATGTCAGTATTGTGGTGTCACCGCCAGACACCACACTTGCTAGGTGGTAGTTTTAAATCGGCCGCGGTCCATTAGTACATGTCGGACCCGCGTGTCGCCACTGTGTGATCGCAGACCGAGCGCCACAACAAGGCAGGTCTCGAGAGACTGACTAGCACTCGCCCCAGTTGTACGGACGACGTAGCTAGCGACTACACTGACGAAGCCTCGCTCCTTTGCCGAGCAGATAGTTAGAATAGCCTTCAGCTAAGTCCATGGCTACGACCTAGCAAGGCGCCATTAGCCTTACATAGCTTGTATCTAAAGAGTCTCACATGTATCGTCAAAAGCGATGTATACAACAAGGATGGATTAAAGTTAAGTATTCCAGAAGCTACGTACTTTTCTTTATAGCATTCATTACGTATCCTGTTACAGACCTATCTCTTGCCTGCGTGAACTAAACGCGTGCCTTTCGGCTACTTCCGTGACGTGGCTGTCTTGCTACGCCACAACAAGTATCATCACTGCTGCTGCTGCTGTTGTTTTCAAATGGCTCTGAGCACTATGGGACTTAACTTCTGAGGTCATCAGTCCCCTAGAACTTAGAACTACTTAAACCTAACTAACCTAAGGACATCACACACATCCATGCCCGAGGCAGGATTCGAACCTGCGACCGAAGCTGTCGCCCGGTTCCAGACTGTAGCGCCTAGAACCGCTCGGCCACCCAGGGCGGCTGTTGTTTTCGCCATCGCCAACAGGTATTGCTTTTATAACGATTTTATATTTCTTGTTGCTCTGGCTTTTTGCAATCTTATATACAGGGTGGTCCATTGATCGTGACCGGTCCAAATATCTCACGAAATAAGCGTCAAACGATAAAACTACAAAGAAAAAAACTTGTCTGGCTTGTAGGGGGAAACCAGATGGCGCTATGGTTGGGCCGCTAGATGGCGCTGCCATTGGTCAGTCGGATATCAACTGCATTTTTTAAATAGGAATCTCCAGTTTTTATTACATATTCGTGTAGTACGTAAAGAAATATGAGTGTTTTAGTTGGACCACTTTTTTCGCTTTATGATAGATGGGGCCTAATAGTCACAAACATATGGCTCACAAATTTAGACGAAGAGTTGGTAACAGGAAGGTTTTTTAAAATAAAATACAGAACGTAGGTACGTTTGAACGTTTTATTTCGGTTGTTCCAATGGGATACATGTACCTTTGTGAACTTATCATTTCTGAGAACGCATGCTGTTACAGCGTGATTACCTGTAAATACCACATTAATGCAAAAATTGCTCAAAATGATGTCCGTCAACCTCAATGCATTTGGCAATACGTATAACGATATTCGTCTCAACAGCGAGGAGTTCGCCTTCCGTAATGTTCGCACATGCATTGACAATGCTCTGACGCATGTCAGGCGTTGTCGGTCGATCACGATAGCAAAAATCCTTCAACTTTCCTCACAGAAAGAAATCCGGGGACGTCAGATCCGGTGAACATGCGGGCCATGGTATAGTGCTTCGACGACTAATCCACCTGTCATGAAAATATGCTATTCAGTACCGCTTCAACCGCACGCGAGCTATGTACCGGACATCCATCATGTTGGAAGTACATCGCCATTCTGTCGTGCAGTGAAACATCTTGTAGTAACATCAGTAGAACATTACGTAGGAAATCAGCATACATTGCACCATTTAGATTGCCATCGATAAAATGGGGGCCAATTATCCTTCCTCCCATAATGCTACAACATACATTAACCCGCCAAGGTCGCTGATGTTCCACTTGTCGCAGCCATCGTGGATTTTCCATTGCCCAATAGTGCACATTATGCCGGTTTTCCTTTCCGCTGTTGGTGAATGGCGCTTCGTCGCTAAGTAGAACGCGTGCAAAAAATCTGTCACCGTCCCGTAATTTCTCTTGTGCCCAGTGGCAAAACTGTACACGACGTTCAAAGTCGTCGCCATGCAATTCCTGGTGCATAGAAATATGGTAGTGGTGCAATCGATGTTGATGTAGCATTCTCAACACCGACATTTTTGAGATTCCCGATTCTCGCGCAATTTCTCTGCTACTGATGTGCGGAATAGCCGCGGCAGCAGCTAAAACACCTCCTTGGGCATCATCATTTGTTGCACGTCGTGGGTGACGTTTCACATGTGGCTGAACACTTCCTGTTTCCTTAAATAACCTAACTATCCGGTGAACGGTCCGGACAATTGGATGGTGTCGTCCAGGATACCGAGCGGCATACACAGCACACGCCCGTTGGGCATTTCGATCACCATAGCGTTAAATGGGTAATGTATCACGAAGCAAATACCGTCCGCACTGGCGGAATGTTACGTGATACCACGTACTTATACGTTTGTGACTATTACAGCGCCATCTATCACAAAGCGAAAAAAGTGGTCCAACTAAAACATTCATATTTCTATACGTACTGCACGAATATGTAATAAAAAATGGGGTTCCTATTTTAAAAAACGCAGTTGATATCCGTTTGACCTATGGCAGCGCCATCTAGGGGGCCAACCATAGCGCCATCTGGTTTCCTCCTTCAAGCTAGAGGAGTTTCGTTCTTTGTAGTTTTTTTCGTTTGATGCTTATTTCGTGAGATATTTGGCCCGGTCACTATCAATGGGCCACCCTATATATCAGTTAAATACATTATTTACACGGTACATTTCCCTATCATTAACTGAATAATTTATGGGTTTCTTCGTGGCTCTTAGGAAAATAAGACACATTAAGCTATCACCAACCTGTATTGTTTCATCAGTTACATTTGTAGGCTGCGTACGCAGCATGTACGGTCTTCCCCTGCTGACGCCGATGTTCTTTCTATCTGACCAGAGGCGTGACGTATACTGAATTCGCCAATGGCAGCACCATTGTTATCGTATGGTTTCGTTTTTACTGAGGCCTGCCTGAGAGATCCAGTAACCAGCTTAAAGGTCTCTATAAGTGTCTGCTGTCGATCCACATGCCCTAACCAAATCAACCGTAATTTCTGTCGAATGACTTTCCGCGCCTGAATGGCTTTCTGCTTCGTTGAAAACTCGGCGTATACTAAGTCGGTTACTATCTTACCGATTTCATTAACTAACTCATTTAACGCGTTGGTCATTCTCAGAACAGTCCGGTAGTACGTCTCTAGCTCCTTGCGCATATCTCCAACTTTACGCACGATAGTCTGAATTTTCCCGTCCATGTACAAGCGAATGTTCTCTTTATGTTCACCCATTCTCTCACGTTGAGAGCCAGACAAAGCATTAAATTGTCCATGGTACAGCCTATACTGATGTACTCGTCTCTGTTATTGGGCTGTATATTCAGAAATTCTTGGAAGTT
Organism: Schistocerca piceifrons; assembly: GCF_021461385.2. Lineage (NCBI taxonomy): Eukaryota > Metazoa > Arthropoda > Insecta > Orthoptera > Acrididae > Schistocerca > Schistocerca piceifrons. Next base: position 615,767,299 of record NC_060139.1, read on the forward strand.
TCTCCTATACCTATCATCATTCAGTTTTCTTGTTTTATCAATAACGAGAAACCCATACTGTGAATCATTCCAGCAATCGCAAATATCTTTACAAAATCACTGAATAATATGTCAGTTCCTACATGTGTTTCGTAAATGTCTTTTAAATTCAGATTGTCTCGTTTGAAGGCTACAATGAGGTTTGAATTATCCCTAGCCAACTATTTAGAGGTTTTGGGATACGTTTGACTTAGATAAAATACATTAGCACCCTTATGACGACCGAAAAAGAAATATTTATGAATTTAATCTTGGTTATCGACAGTAACATCGTCATATGTTCGGCTTTACTTTTCAGGTGGGGGGGGGGGGGGTATATCACCGGTTTTAATGAATGTTGTGTATGTAACGGCCTTCACCCCGCACAGTGTCTCATGTAATGGCTGATACATGGGCTGAAGCAGTGTTCAAGTCGGACTCCAACCACGTGTGTTGGCAGCGTCATGAGGACATTACTCTTGACACAGATAGATGGACCTACAATAATTGCTCGTATATTATCAGGAAGGAGTATTCCATTTCTCTTCTTCTTCTGATCTTCTTTTGTATCTTCGCAGGACCAGACACCAAGTACAACATCCTAGTGACGATGATGTATCACCCACTCTGCCATGATACCAACTATGTCAGGTACCAACAAGTAGTGGGCATGTATATACACTCCTGGAAATTGAAATAAGAACACCGTGAATTCATTGTCCCAGGAAGGGGAAACTTTATTGACACATTCCTGGGGTCAGATACATCACATGATCACACTGACAGAACCACAGGCACATAGACACAGGCAACAGAGCATGCACAATGTCGGCACTAGTACAGTGTATATCCACCTTTCGCAGCAATGCAGGCTGCTATTCTCCCATGGAGACGATCGTAGAGATGCTGGATGTAGTCCTGTGGAACGGCTTGCCATGCCATTTCCACCTGGCGCCTCAGTTGGACCAGTGTTCGTGCTGGACGTGCAGACCGCGTGAGACGACGCTTCATCCAGTCCCAAACATGCTCAATGGGGGACAGATCCGGAGATCTTGCTGGCCAGGGTAGTTGACTTACACCTTCTAGAGCACGTTGGGTGGCACGGGATACATGCGGACGTGCATTGTCCTGTTGGAACAGCAAGTTCCCTTGCCGGTCTAGGAATGGTAGAACGATGGGTTCGATGACGGTTTGGATGTACCGTGCACTATTCAGTGTCCCCTCGACGATCACCAGTGGTGTACGGTCAGTGTAGGAGATCGCTCCCCACACCATGATGCCGGGTGTTGGCCCTGTGTGCCTCGGTCGTATGCAGTCCTGATTGTGGCGCTCACCTGCACGGCGCCAAACACGCATACGACCATCATTGGCACCAAGGCAGAAGCGACTCTCATCGCTGAAGACGACACGTCTCCATTCGTCCCTCCATTCACGCCTGTCGCGACACCACTGGAGGCGGGCTGCACGATGTTGGGGCGTGAGCGGAAGACGGCCTAACGGTGTGCGGGACCGTAGCCCAGCTTCATGGAGACGGTTGCGAATGGTCCTCGCCGATACCCCAGGAGCAACAGTGTCCCTAATTTGCTGGGAAGTGGCGGTGCGGTCCCCTACGGCACTGCGTAGGATCCTACGGTCTTGGTGTGCATCCGTGCGTCGCTGCGGTCCGGTCCCAGGTCGACGGGCACGTGCACCTTCCGCCGACCACTGGCGACAACATCGATGTACTGTGGAGACCTCACGCCCCACGTGTTGAGCAATTCGGCGGTACATCCACCCGGCCTCCCGCATGCCCACTATACGCCCTCGCTCAAAGTCCGTCAACTGCACATACGGTTCACGTCCACGCTGTCGCGGCATGCTACCAGTGTTAAAGACTGCGATGGAGGTCCGTATGCCACGGCAAACTGGCTGACATTGACGGCGGCGGTGCACAAATGCTGCGCAGCTACCGCCATTCGACGGCCAACACCGCGGTTCCTGGTGTGTCCGCTGCGCCGTGCGTGTGATCATTGCTTGTACAGACCTCTCGCAGTGTCCGGAGCAAGTATGGTGGGTCTGACACACCGGTGTCAATGTGTTCTTTTTTCCATTTCCAGGAGTGTAGAAAGACACACTTGTAACGATGATAGTAATATGTGTAGCCACTATAGCTCCATCACTTAATCCTACACAGAGAATTTAGTTGTATATGTACAATACAGGGTGAGCATTTAAAACTGTTTGTCGGAATATTTGGCGAAATATACATCTGATTGAAAAAAGTGGTAATATGGTTGTTCACCTCGGAGAGGGACATCCATTATCAAAACGCTCGAACCCTGCACCGCCCCCGAGGGCGGGAGACGAAATGACATTGAAATCTTAAGTAGGAACACCTATTTTTATTGCAGATTTGGATACTCCGTGAAAAAATACGTAACTTTTATATGAAACATTTCTTTCATTTCATGATAGGTGCCCCTGTAATCGGCACACATGAATATGCGGTGACAATTGTTGAAAAACGGTAATATCTTACAAAAATACACATCCGATTAGGATAATCAAAGTATATTATTTGATATTTGGGGAAATGCTACTATGTGACACCGCCTACCCTCCCCGAATGCGCTCGTAGACTACATTTAGGGTTACGTAGGAACAACGACGTGGACGTAGTAGTAATGTGTTTCCTTCGGGGTGCTTGATTTTGGCCAGTCCCCTTGCCTCTCACCATCTCGGGGTGCTTGATTACTGAGAGTGCTCTTGCCTCTCGTAAGTCTTTCAGTGCAGCAAATGTTCGAAATGTTGTCGTTGTTTCCAATGCAATGTTTGCACATTCATTGCGAATTTGCGGCCTCATATCTTCGCGGGTGTTGGTACGTCCATGTAAACTCTCTCTTTTAGCCATCCCCACAGGAAAAAATCGGCAGAAGTCAAATCGGGTGACTTCCTCGTCCACTCTGTCGACCCAGATAGTAGGCCTACCGATTCAAAGCTTCTCGAGCTAGTCGTGAATAATGCGCTGGGCATCCATTGTGCTGAAACCTAATATCCAGTCTCGTTTGAAGTGGAACATCGCCCGTTAGTATGGGTAAAACATTATCCACAGTATCGCTGTACATCTCACCTGTCAGATTACCTTCTATGGAGTATGGGCCAATTAACTGCGTATCTAAAATACCGCACCAAACGTTGATACTCCTATGGGCTTTGATGTTCTACTTGCCTTACCTAATGGGGATTCTCCACTGAGCCGGCCGGTGTAGCCGTGCGGTTAAAGGCGCTTCAGTCTGGAACTGCGTGACCGCTACGGTCGCAGGTTCGAATCCTGCCTCGGGCATGGATGTGTGTGATGTCCTTAGGTTTGTTAGGTTTAATTAGTTCTAAGTTCTAGGCGACTGATGACCTCAGAAGTTAAGTCGCATAGTGCTCAGAGCCATTTGAACCATTTTTGATTCTCCACTGACCAATAATGCATATTATGTCGATTCACTTGACCACGATTCGTAAAATTTGATTCATCGGAGAAATGTATCTGCGAAATGAAATTATCATTGAGTGCCAGTTGTTCCTGTATCCAGTTGCATGAGTACAGGCGATTGTAAAAATCATCGCCGTGCAGTTCTTGATCAGCGATAAATGAAATGGATGCTATTTATGTGAATGCAGTATGCGCAGACCACTTCTCTGCGAAATTCCTGAACCTCGCGCAATACGCCCAGAAATAATCTGAGGATTTGCAGCTACCGCAGCTAAAACGTTCACTGTTTTATTTTCATTTGTCACAGCCCGCAGTCGGACTCTTTCTCTAGGTTTAACTCTTCCCGTATCATAAACAGGTAGACAATACTGCTAAACATCGTTGCAGACGGAACATTCCCATCGGGGAACAGGGTAGCATACGTTTGACGAGCTTTGTCAACATTTCTAAGAGACTTAAAGCACGCGGCAGTGATATCGACCGTCTCTGCAATCGTTAACATCGTGGAATAGTTGCAACTAGATCTGTACTGTCCGAATCATTGACGTAACATGCAAAGTCTGATCGCGGACTGAGAACATGATCACGGTTGAGCTTCACTCGATTGTGGGAGGTGTCACATGATAGCACTACCAAAACTATCAAAAATGTACTTCGATTGCCTTAATCGGATGTGTATTTGTTTAAGATACTACCGTTTTGCAACAATTGTCACCTCATTTCCATGTCTGCCGATTACAGCGCCAACTATCATGGAACGAAAGAAAAATTCCATACAAAAGTTACATATTTTTTCACGGTTCGGGGTTCCTATTTAAGATTTCAGTCACCCTCTCTCGCCCCCAGGGGCGGTGCAAGGGTACGAGTGTTATTTTAATGGATGTCTCTCTTCGACGTGAACAACGTTTATTACCGCTAAGAAACCCCTATTTTTTATTGCAGATTTGGAATCTCCGTGAAAAAATATGTAACTTTTGTATGAAACATTTCTTTCATTTCATGATAGATGACGCGACGCTGTAATCGGCAACTAGGAAATGAGGTGACAATTAATGCAAAATGCAAAACGGTAGTATCTCAAATAAATAAATAAATAAATAAATACACATCTGATTAAGACTATATATATATATATATATATATATATAGCCATGACTGGTAAGGAGGTGTTTGAGGCAACTGTGTGCTGCTACATGATTGTAGGCGCAGACTGAAAGTAATGATATGAATAAGTGTAATACTAGGACTATAATGAGAGTGATATGAAACAAAACACAAACACAGTTTGAGATTGTATATATACATTATATATTTAAATATCAAACATCGGATGTATTATTTCAAAAAAAATCATCAGACTCTTTTTTTATCTTCTTTGTACCTGAACAATATTTCTCAAGTAAAGCTTTTCGATATGCAGTCAATTCCGCGCGTCTCTCCTTCAAACTGATTCGCATCTCACAATATTCTGATTTTTCAGACGCACATTTAGCCTGTTCCTCTTTCGGCTGTGCGTTCGTGCGGGAACAAAGGTACTGCTCCAAATCATCAACATGTACACTACACACAAGTAGAAAGTTAACGTCATTGTACGTGGAGTCTGTGCTTGGGAACCACCGACTCAGTCTCTCCAATGCAAGGCGTACCGTAGTACCCACATCGTGTAAGTCCAAAACTGAGCCATGCCACAGATAACTTCTCTTGGCCAGGAATGCCCATTTTGCCAGTGCTAGTCTGCTAGTATCAAACATAAGCTTTAATTTGAGGAAGAAATTTCTGAGAATGTCTGTTTGGAGTACAGCATTGTACTGTACTGAAACATGGACTGTGGAAAAACCGGAACAGAAAATAATCGAAGCATTTGAGGTGTGGTGCTACAGTCAAATGTTGAAAATTAGATGGACTGATAAGGCAAGGGATGAGGAGGTTCTGCGCATAATGGGAGAGGAAAGGAATATGTGGAATACATTTACAAGGAGAAGGGGTAGGATGATAGAACATATATCATCCTTGCTTCTAATTTCACTGAAGGTTGTTTTGACTTTTCTAGATGCTGAGTCAGCCCTTCCAACAATCATTTGTTTTACGATTTCTTCACAATTTTGTTGCAGCCACTTCGTCTTAGCTTTCCTGCATTTCTGTTTAATTCATTCTTTAGCGACTTGTATTTCTGAATTTCCCTGAACATTTTTGTACTTCCTTCTTTTGTGGATCGACTGAAGCATTTCTTGTGTTACCCATGGTTCCTTCGCAGTTACCTTCTTTGTAATTATGTTTTTATTTCCAACTGCTGTGATTGCCGTTTTTAAATATGTCAATTCCTCTTCAATTGTAGTGCATACTGCGCTATTCCTTACTGCTGTATCTGTACCTGTAGAGAACTTCAAACGTATCTCGTCATTCCTTAGTACGTCCGTATCCCACTTCTTTGTGTATAGATTCTTCCTGACTAATTTCTTAAACTTCAGCCTACTCTTCATCACTACTAAATTGTGATCTGACTCTATATCTCCTCCCTGGTACGCCTTAAATCCAGTATCTGATTTCGGACTCTCTGTCTGACCATGATATAATTTAACTGAAATCTTTCCACATCACCCGCCCTTTTCCAAGTATACCTTCTCCTCTTACGATTCTTGAACAGAGTATTCACTTATTGCTAGCTGAAATTTACGACTGAACTCAGATAGTCTTTCTCCTCTCTCGTTCCTTGTCCCATGCACATATTCTCCTGTAACCGATTCTTGTACTCCTTCCCCAACAACTGCATTCCAGTCCCTATGACTATTAGATTTTCGCCTCCTTTTACGAGGACGACGGTTCAATCCCGCGTCCGGCCATCCTGATTTAGGTTTTCCGTGATTTCCCTATATCGCTCCAGGCAAATGCCGGGATGGTTCCTTTGAAAGGGCACGGCCGACTTCCTTCCCCGTCCTTCCCTAATCCGATGAGACCGATGACCTCGCTGTCTGGTCTCCTTCCCCAAACCAACCAACCAACCTCCCTTTACGTAATGTATTACCCTTTCAATATCCTCATATACTTTCTCTATAATTTCAGCTTCATCTTGCGACGTTGTCGGTGTTGGTTTGCTGGCGATTGTGATGAGAACAACCCTACCACTGAACTGTTCACAACAAGACACACTCTGCTCAACGTTCCTATTTATAACGAATCCTAGTCCCGATAACCCATTTTCTGCTGCTGTTGATATTACCCTATACTCTCCTGACCAGAAATCTGCGTCTTTTTTCGATTTCACTTCACTGACCGCCACTATATCTCTATTGAGACTTTGCATTTCCCATTTCTAAGTATCCGGACACCCCCAAAACATACGTTTTTCATATTAGGTGCATTATACTGCCACCTACTTGCAGGAAGTCCACATCAGTAATCATTAGACATCATGAGAGAGCAGAATGGGGCGCTCCGCGGAACTCACGGACTTCGAACGTGGTCAGATGATTGGGTGTCATTTGTGTCATACGTCTGTGCGCGAGATTTCCACACTCCAAAGCATCTCTAGGTCCACTGTTTCCAATGAGACAGTGAAGTGGAAACGTGAAGGGACATGTATAGCACAAAAGCGCACAGGCCGACCTCGTCTGTTGACTGACAGAGACCGCCGACAGTTGAAGAGGGTCATAATGTGTAATAGGCGGGCATCTATCCAGACCATCACACTGGAATTCAAATCCGCATTACGATCCACTGCGAATAACATGAAGGCTGGGCGGGAGGTGAGAAAACTTGGATTTCATGGTCGAGTGGCTGCTCATGAACCACATATCACGCCAGTAGACGCCAAACGACACCTCGCTAGGTGTAAGGAGCGTAAACATTGAACTACTGAATAGTAGAAATACTTTGTGTAGAGTGACGAATCACGGTATATAATGTGGCGATCCGATGGCAGGGTGTGGCTATGGCGAATGCCTGGTGAACGTCATCTTCCAGCGTGTGTAGTGCCAACAGTAAAATGCGGAGGAAATGGTGTTACGGTGTAGTAGTGTTTTTCACGGAGGGGGCTTGCACCCCTTGTTTTTTTTTGCGTGGCACTATCACAGCACAGGTCTACATTGATGTTTTAAGCACCTTCTTGCTTCCCACTGTTGAAGAGCGATTCAGGGATGGCGTTTGGATCTTTCAACATGATCGAGCACCTGTTCATCATGCACGGCCTGTGGCAAAGTGGTTAGGCGACAATAACATCCCTGTAATCGACTGGCCTGCACAGAGTCCTGACATGAATCCTATAGAACACCTTTGGGATGTTTTGGAACGCCGACTTCGTGCCAGGCCTCACCGACCGGCATCGATACCTCTCTTCAGTGCAGCACTCCGTGAAGAATGGCCTGTCATTCCCCAGCAAATCTACCAGCACCTGATTGAACGTATGCCTGCAGGAGTGGAAGCTGCCATCAAGGCCAAGGGTGGACCAAGACCATCTTGAATTCCAGCATTACCGATGGAGAGCACCACGAACTTGTAAGTCATTTTCAGCCAGGTGTGCGGATACTTTTGATCACACAGCGTATCTTCATGACACTTTTTCAATTACAGGCTACACGTGGTGTTATGTATCTTTAATGTAGTGGTTTCTGCATCCTCATGCTGTTGATCATTGCTGGGTTTTGCGCCTTTAGGGGCAGTTTCCCACCCCAGGGACAGGAGAGTGCTCTCAACCACTGTCCAGTTCTCCGCCCTCTCTGACATGGCCATTGGCAGAATGAGGGTGACTTCTTGCTGGGAGTCTTCGGACGCCAATGCTGATTGTTAATCAGAATTTAAGCAGTGGCGGGTTTCGAACTAAGGACCGAGTACGTTTTGATTACTGATAAAAGACGGTACCTCTAGATCATCATACACAGGTGTAGCTAATAGCGGTGCACCAGTAAGACGAATGTCCAGTGAGGATACGACTCGTATAATACCATACAGTCATGTGCTGAATGATGTAGCGCTCTGTACGACATATTTCATCCCAGTCGAACTTAGGGACTGACACTTTAACGCTTTTTAACGCATTTTCAATTACTATCCTCACATGCAAGTTCAACGAAGATATGCTTATCTACCCACATTTACACGTTTCGTTTCACTGGGACTTAAATTGTTTGTAGAACTAAAAGTATGGGGATACTTGATACCTTCTTATCCACACCATCTGCACTCTGTCCCTGCACTAGTGCAGCGATGTTCCGCTGGGAAGAGTCATATGTTGGTGACCAGTACAATCCTCCATTTTGTTGTTTAGAACCACCAGCAGCACTCGAGGCGTTGGGAGCAGACCGCGCGTCCTCATCGCACAAATCGATGAGTGGGACAGACAATACAGGCTCTTTGTCCTGCTCCAGCATGTGGGCTACGTGTGCTGCAGGATCCCACATCTTCGCTACAGGTTCGGACATGCTGGAGCTTGTTGCTGCTGCAGGACCAGAGGTGGGTGCAGGTATCGACAAGATGGCAGCTGAGGTTGCTGCGGGTCTAAATGAGGCAGAGGTCGACATGTTCGTGCTCGCCGCTGTGGTCCTCGACATGTTGAAGGCTATTGCTGAACAAGAAGGCGGAAGCATGACATACGGACCAAGACATAACAAAGATGTGTTATGAAATACTTACCTGTCTGCTTCTGTCTGTTCTGCAGGGCAGTGCAGGATCTCGACTGTTGCTGGTGACATTTCGTGGTTCTTCTTCTGCTACTGCTGCTGGCAGACTGAGTGAGATTGAAGTCGCAGAGCTGCTGAGCCCATTCTGTATATCCTCCTATGATGTCACTGGATACTACCATCCAATTGCTGAAGCCTATCACGTGACCAGATTCAGTGTTCCTATTGGTTCCTGCTCATTTTTTCTGAACCGCCATCTAGTATTACATCAAGTCATGAGAGGGGAGGATGGAGGGGAGTGGAGGAGGGTCAACAGTACCCTCTGGTGCCAGCGTTGTGAAGTAGGTTAGTTAGTCTCCAAACCTCAATGTGAACAGGGCAAAGTTGATGGGAGTGTTAGGCAATTTGAATAAAGGTAGGCAGTTCCAGCACAAGAATCTATCTTTGTGAGTTCTGAATGCACCTTTATGTCATACCACTGCATTGCCATTATTTGTCAAAAAGTATTCAACACACACTCATTTTATTTCGACTCATTGTGTAGGGCAGCATCTATACAGTCCTCAGCTGTGTTCTTGCATGTAGTACATCCCTGCTCATCACCAGAATTTCCTCAGGTGCACACAAAGATGCTTGCACCAGAGCAGGTGAACTTCTTGTCTCTTGTGCTTCAGAAGACTGAATGGACTATTATCAAATGATTTATACTGTTCAAACATTTATCAATATGAGATGTGAAGTACAGCTACCTCTGGCAACTTCATTATTTGATGAAACATACTCATCTTCTTCATACATTCACCAAGCATTGTCCTCATGGCTTTGGACACAGTCCTCAGCTGCATGATTACAGTTAATATACTCATTTAAGTCCTCCTTCTCCAGCACAGACATCTTATCCACTGAACACATAGTACACAGTAAACAATTACGTCCATCCTCTCGGGAAGCTCAGTACAGACTGAGCGAATTTCACGCAATTTTTCCCTGGACCACCATCTTGGATCACATCACGAGAGGTTGTGAATTAGGTTAGTTGGACCCCAGACCTCAAGGTGAGCACACTGACTGGAGCTATTGTCTAGTGCTCAATCAATGACAACTCAAATTGTTTAAATAAACAATATGCTGCAATGCATACAAAATAAAGACTGATGTCCATCCTATCCAGCACAGATTGCGTCCTTTTCTAAACAATTTCGAAATGGGGCAGTATCCCAATTGACCTATTTTCTCTCCAAAATTTGAATATCCTGACGAAGCCAGGGCGACGTTGCAACATCTATGACTGAGATTTTGAATCCGCCATCTTGAATAAATCTGGCAACACTGCAGAGTGGGGTGATGCCTGCTTTGCCCTACTACTGAAGTTTGGTTTCCATCCCAGAAGGCATGGTCTTATTCCAAGTGATATGCCCTTGGCTCCTTCTAACCTCTGAGCTGGCTTGCCATGTTATAAATGCGCTCATAGTTTATCATGGACTCCTAACCACAGAGCAGCTTGAAAGTTTTCATTTTATCACATCACTGCCAAGTCACAAGAAGCGATAACTGACAGAAAACCTGGTCTGCCCAACTTAGAATTGAACCCTTTACCCTTCTGTTTGTTGTCTTACGCTTACCCACTTAACCACCGAGCTTTTATCTTGAGAGATGTTACCACAATACAAAAACGAGGCTCCGAAAACGTCTGTCATCTCTCTTTGCCGAAATTACGGAAATTTACAGTCTCGTTATGTGCATCTCTTTCGTCATCTACAGCACTTATAGGCGAGCTGCACTCTCAGCAACACAGTGTACCACCGCACCTCTCATTAACCATTTCAGAATTGTTTAAGGAACGCTCCATAGACGTTAGAGTCTTTGTTACCAATCCCTTCCACCTGAAACAATGTGAAATGGTCGAATTACTGTTAATCTGCACTGACCATGCATGCAGATATTGATCTAACTTTATATTGCTTACAATGTTACAATTTGATTAGGTGAGTGAAATTTCATACTCCCATGTGTAACGTAACAAAAACATGAATTTAATTTACCGTCCAATTCATTTACGGAACGTATAATCTTACTCACACTACCAAAACAATTAATAACCCAAAACATTACAAAATTATACCGTGGTGACATTAAATGTAGTTACCCACAGAGCATCCTTACTGATCGACAACATAACTTAATGAACCCACAAATGCAAAAGCTTACAAGGAAAACGAATTCGGAAAATGTCAACATGTCACGTCAAAATGTAAACAAAGCAACGAAACACAGGTCCAAAAGCTGTTACGCTGGCATACTGCACTTGCTGCACCTCTCAACCAATAAGACTATGTCACAGATTATGTTAAGTTAGCACGCGCACCGTATAATAATGGCAGACAGAATGTTTCATCAGTTCAAATTCAGAAACATTTAGATGAGGCAAAGTTTTTGAAACTTAATGTGAATCATTTTTAATGTGTGTGTGTGTGTGTGTGTTTGTGTGTGTGTGTGTGTGTGTGTGTGTGTGTGTAGTGTTAAAAACTGTAGTGGTCCTTGTTGGCGTAAGGCGTAGTAATACTATTGTTAATGGCTGTGACTGTAATTCATTTATAGCTTTTTGGTGCCTAAGCGAAACGATAAAGCATTTTTAAATAAAATTGTGATACAATCTGGCATTAGGGAAAGGCATTTCACGAGCTGTAAGATTCACGCAAGATTATTTAGTCTCTGCACAGACACCCATTGTCGCACTGAGAGCTGGGCCAGTCTTTTCCTCTGTTCCGAAGGGACGGCCGCCTCAGTTGCCACTCACATGCCGATCTGTGGACTTCGAGTGTTCTCCACGCTATCTCTTTACTACATAGTATGGCACCACAGTATTCGCACATCGTAGGTGCAAGGAAAATTCTTTTTAATCAGGAACATGTGGTTATATGCAATGACATTATATTTATGTTGGAAGAAGCAAAGAAAGAAACTAGGAACTCATTAAAAAGTGGGCTATAGGGAGTTGTTTCAACTATACCAGTCTCATACTAAAGAGAATAAAGAAGAAGGGGGAACATAGCTACGTACAAATACTTCCCAAGGCTGCTCTACTTCATGAAAGACACAGAAAAAGGAGAAGAAAATTGTATATCGACGAAGAGAATTTCAGGGGACTGACACATAATTGTTATGTAACGCATGTACTTTATTTTACATTGTCAGTATGGTAATAAGCGACATTGTCCAGGACATACCACGTTTTACCCTATTTCATTTTAGTAAATTTCCTTCTGGTAGTATGTGATTGGACTAGATTTGCTTTGGTTGGTCATTTTATTACGTCGCTATTACTTTTTTGTGTACTCTAGTGAGAAACAGTGCCATTATCGAATTATTGGTCGTACTGTCACAACCTGTTGATACAGTCCTTAGCAGACATACTAGCTGTAGCTTTCAAGTTATGTCAGATATGTGTTTATTCATAGGCTTCAGTTGTCGAACTGAACCTCTTCTAACACAACGGTGGCCGCTTGCAAAGGAACCCCCATCGCTACCACGGTCCCTTCTCCTACTGCACTGTCTGCAGGAATATGGGTCAAGTTATTTTGTACATACTCTACTACTGGTGGAATAACGTTACACACTCGTCAAGTCATTATTTGTCGATTTTGAATTACAAAACCAATTAATTTTAGACAAACATATATACTTTATTACAGCACCGTATGACTCAAAGACGAATTATATAACTTCCAGTGGTATCTGTCAATTAATAAAGATAAGGTGAAAATAAATCAATATCGTTAATTACGAAATCAGCAGATATTACTTATGGTTAATTGTAAAAAGGAACTTCCAGTTATAATGCCAGAGCAATTAATATTCAAGAATCGTTCATGACAGTTTGTTTTCCGTTACACTCCGCCACAGAAGTCACAGCCTTTTACCTCGTGATGGCATTGGAAAGTCTTATGACGCAGTGACTGGTAATCTTGAAGTTTGTGTTTATTCTGTTCCACTCAATAAAAGTCACGAAATAGTATTTGTCTGAGTATACCGCGCTCTTAACAAACTATTTACAATTAACCACAGCCATGGTGCAGTTAGTACTAACGCTGCATAGACACTCATTCAGCTGTAAACTACAGCCGGTAATACTCGTGTACGTATTCGTGTCTGTATATACGTCACATTGTACACAATTTCTTCACGGATACTAACAATAGGGCTTGCTCATGTTCTTCATATAATCCCTCTCTATTGTTCATTCTCAACTCATCTACAGGCTCTGAAAACAAAGTTACCTAAAAATATATCGGCAATCCATTGTTTAACACATACATTTGCAATTAACAAGAATAAATGTACAACAAAGTGAACATTATTAAAAAAAGAAAAGAAAAATAGTAATTAATAGGTTCCCTGTAAGTTGTATTGCTACACCCCACCTTAGCACCAACTTATTGACAACACATGGGTCACCTTTAAGCAAGATTTGCTGCCTTGAATTCATGTCCAACAAATCTAAGTGAAGTTTGGACAGCAGCTGAGCAGTCGTGAATCAGGACGGCTCCACAACGTTTTCAAAATCTCGTACAGCAAATGCCAATGGATATTGCTGGACATTCTGGGTACGGCTCTCTGGCCTCAAATGTTGATGAGTGTATATAAAAGGACCAGTCTGCACAATATACACACCCTTTCCAAACTAGACCTGCAACTTTGTGTATGCTTGCATGTGTGAGAATTGTACCTACAGAGAGCAACACTAGGAAAGACTGCAAAAGTAGGAGGAATGTATGTATTTTAATTTGTTTATACCGTAACATGTTTACATTAGATATAAGGCAACACATTCTGATAAACAAAAATATATAGAGTTAGATAAACAACTACTCTAAGACAAGAAAAGAAGAAAAAAAGTCGCACGATGAAGGAATTATCCAGATGGGATGGAAAACAGTAGATGTGACGTACATGTACAGATAAACAAGTGATTACAGTTTCAGAAAAATTTAATGATTTATTCAAGAGAAGTAGCTTCACAAACTGAGGAAGTCAAAAACGCATTGGTCCACCTCTGGCCCTTATACAGGCTGTTATTCGGCTTCACATTGATTTGTAGAGTTGTTGGACGCCCTCCTGAGGTATACCGTGCCGAATACTGTTCAGCTGACGCGTTAGATCGTCAGAATCTCGACAGGTTTGGAGGGTCCTGCCCATAATGCTCCAAACGTTCTCAACTGGGAAAAGATCCGGTGACCTTGCTGGTAAAGCATGAAGACAAGCAATAGAAACTCTTTGCGCGTGTGTGTGTGTGTTTGTGTGGAGGGGGGAGGGGGGTGGGATAACTTGCTGAAATATAAGCCCTGAGTGGATTGCCATGAAGGACAACGAAACGACGTACTGCAGTGCTGCAAGGGTGCTCCGGATATACCAATTTGTCGCCCACCATACAGCCCGTCAGGAAGGAGTGATGGGTCTGTGGTGCCATTTCTTTTCATAGCAGGATTCCTTTGGTTGTCATCCGCGTCACACTTACACTACAGCAGTACGTCGACGATATTCTATGAAGGACAACGAAACGACGTACTGCAGTGCTGCAAGGGTGCTCCGGATGTACCAATTTGTCGCCCACCATACAGGCCGTCAGGAAGGAGTGATGGGTCTGTGGTGCCATTTCTTTTTGTAGCAGGATTCCTTTGGTTGTCATCCGCGTCACACTTACACTACAGCAGTACGTCGACGATATTCTATGACCCATTTTCTTAACAATCATGGAAAACCACCCTGGGCTTACATTTCAGCAAAATAATACCTGACTGTCATGGTGAAAGTTTCTGTTACATGACTTCGTGCTTGCCAAATCCTACCTGGGCCTGTTAGGTCGCCGGATCCCTACTCAGTTGAGAACGTTAAGCGCTTTGTGGGCAGGGCCCTCCAACCCGCTAGGGATTCCGATGATCAAACATGCCAATTGGATGAATTCGGCAGGGCCTCCAACAAGTCTGTCAATCAATGCCAAGCTGAGTATTGCTTGAATAAGCGTCAGAGGTGGACCAACATGTTACTGAGTTGCTCAATTTGTGAAGCTCTTTTTCTCAATTTTTCTGAAATTGTAATCACTTGTTTGGCTCTACATGTACATTACATCTACTGATTTCCGTCCCATTTGGGCCATTCCTTCATGATGTGTCTCTCTCTCTCTTTCTCTCTCTCTCTCTCTCTCTCTCTCTCTCTCTCTCTCTCTCTGTCTCTCTCTCCCTCCTTCCTTTCTTTTTTTTTGTCTAAGAGTATACCTACACGGTAAAAATTTTTTTCTCTTGTTATCTACCATTACGTGTTCTCATGTTTGAAGAGTTTGCACCCTACTGATAACGTGCTCTTCGTTTTGAGTTATTAATTCGTCTTTGGGATAGGTTTGTTTCATTTCAGAAAGCACAGTGTCACTAAATCATGTTGTGTTGCTTTGCTATAATCAACTATCTTACTTTTGTGGCGTGTTTGTTATTTTCCGTTTTGGAAGTAAATTGCAATCTACAGTTTGGGCAGCCGCTATCAGGTTTTGTTGTTCTCAGCTTCACAACTGCTGTACCACGATTTCTGATGTGCTCAAAGTTCCTGTTGTTTTGCTGGTGAATCTTTTTATTTCCTTTGTTGTCCTCTCATTCTTTCCAGACAAGTTCTCCTTGATTATTAATTGCTTTCGAGTCTTTGTCTGACTGCATCTTCGATATTCGTTATTTGTTTTCTTGTTTTCTTCCTTCAAATACTTGGCGTCTTTACTATGTATAATATGTTTGTCTTAGTAATTAACGCATTTGGAACACGCCTCTGGTCTCTTGCTTGCCGGCACATATTACACAGCCCATGTGCTCGCTCAAAAACCCTATAATATCTTCCGTTTTCTGAGCTGAAGTCTTACACCATATTCAGTCCTTGTGTATGCAGTAAAACGGTAGTAACAAATTTAAGCTTATAAGGTGGCGTGGTCTCCTGACCTTCATTTCTTACATATTCCGTCCTCACAATCGTATTCTGCACATCAAGACACTTCATTTGAACCCAAACTCGATAAGTTAGAGTCAATTTTGTATGAATTCATGTAAGTAATATGCAAATATAATAAGTAAATCGCAAGTGTGCACCAAGGTTGAAAAAGTCGAGGCTGGCGTACACAACATGACGGCCACAGGAATTTTCGTTCTAGGGAAGCGGCCCACCCGCTGGGAGGCCTGTCCCTTCAGAGGGGTGGGTCGGCGCACACCTACTTCGGCCGGAACAACCACCCAGAGAGAGAACAGCTTTTGCCAGAGCGAAAGGATAATGCCCCCCATGTCCGACTTAAAAGCAAATTCCGCTACATTGTGTGGGAGCGCCCAGAAGACGCACTTTTTGACGGACCGACTGCATAGTTATGGAGTTCTCACAGGAGGACAGTATATGCCTAACGGAGATGCTACATCTTTCCACATTGGTCGACTTAAACAAAACATCATTCTCCCATTTAAAAGAGCAATGCTGAGTGGCAGAATATTTCTGACGTAGAGAGCCAGAGGAGTGGGGGAAGACAGCGAATGATATACCCTTGCAACTTTTCCAGAAAAAGAGGCCGTTCCATTGTCGCTCTTGGAGCAAGAACATGTAACAAGAGCGAGTGTGGTCATACTTGTATGTAAAGAACGAGGAACAAAGTCTCTCGTCAGTACTTCACTGGGAGAGCACCTCTGTCGTTAGTGAATCAGAGTGATGCTCTATATTGAGTCACTTGCGATTAAGTGTTGTTCACTGTGTTAGCCCCCGGTAGCTGACTGGTCAGCGTGACAGACTGTCAATCCTAAGGGCCCAGGTTCGATTCCCGGCTGGGTCGGAGATTTTCTCCGCTCAGGGACTGGGTGTTGTCCTAATTATCATCATTTCATCCCCATCGGCCAGCCGGTGTGGCCGTGCGGTTAAAGGCGCTTCAGTCTGGAACCGCGTGACCACTCCGGTCGCAGGTTCGAATCCTGCCTCGGGCATGGATGTGTGTGATGTCCTTAGGTTAGTTAGGTTTAATTAGTTCTAAGTTCTAGGCGACTGATGACCTCAGAAGTTAAGTCGCATAGTGCTCAGAGCCATTTGAACCATTTTTTCATCCCCATCGACGCGCAGGTCGCCGAAGTGACATCAAATCGAAAGACCTGCACCAGGCGAACGGTCTACTCGACAGGAGGCCCTAGCCACACGACATTTCCACTTTATACTGTGTTGGCCACCACTCTTATTGTGCAGTGTGAACATGGACAGAGTACTAGTTAAATACTTGCGAGTGAATATTGAGTGGCATCGAGGTGGACTGGTTATCAGACCAGTGTACCACGCCAATAGTTAGCCTAGGGGCGGATAGGAATCCTCGAATTCATCAAGGTGTAGGGAGAGTTTGATTGGCAAAGGACAATCCAGATAGAAAGAGATAGTTGTGTTAATTGTCAGCAGCGAGCGACGCAGGCAGCAGTCCTCGCAGCTCACAGTATTGTCCGCTACAGTGTATGTGAGCCCCATCTGTCCTCCATAACAGTACACTCCATTACATTTCTCACGCGACAGCCTTGGCTGTACCTAGAAAAGTTATTCAAGTTGTGCAGGCGCGGCTCTCAGCCATTCTGCCAAGTAAATAACATTCTGAATGAAAATTGAGAAAAGAACCTTTCCATACTTTGAAAATTAATAGCATTCCTATCCATAAGAGGCCATCTCCTGTTCTGAAAAGAACCCGGAAATTTATTAATTTATAAGAAAAAGTTTCAGTTTATTTCTCAGAATTTTTTTGCAATAAATAATATATTTCGATCATTTAAAGTTCTTCTTAGACTAACTATCAATACTCCAGTACCCAAGTAATCCACTAGTTACGTGAGAATATAGAATATTTTTGTGTCTTTTTCCTTAGAGCGAACGACTCCAGAAGATATTTGTTGCTGAATGTTTTTCAAGCAGTTGTTGTTGGTACATTAGGAGCGTCTGTCTGACTTCTGTAGTAGTGTGAGGTGGAAATCGTTTCTTGCATGAGCCAAAGGGTACTTGTGGGATCAATCAATTGAGAAACTTGACAAAATAAAACCCACACACGCACAAACTGATGTGCTTATTTGAGGATTTTCTTGCTCAGAGCGGCTCTTTCCTGATGCGAGAAAGAAACAAGTTTACCTCCAACGTGTAACTTTCTTGAACCTTACTGCAGATTGTTATAACTCCTTGTTCAGGGGGAGTTTGACATCGTTAGCGATGAAAAATATCAGAACTCCAGCTCGAAGACAGAGATATCTTGTTGAACATTGTGATTGAACCAAACATCCAGGAAGTCATCGCCATTTCAGACACAGAATTTTTCAGGTTCGTCATCGTCCTGTTGTGTTCTTACACTGTGAGATTGATTACATTGATAAATCTTTGATATATGTAGTTGGGCGGGACGATGACTGAACTCCAATCTCTGTAGGTTTCTACTTACATCATTTTAATGTGTTTACCAAAAGCTGATAGGATGCGGATGGCCTTTTCTCTGGCTTGTAAGAAAGATTTTGCTCTCTCATGGTGCGTACTATACATTCTTCACATGTACGACTGTAGGGTCCTGTGTGCATTGCATCCCCCCCCCCCCCCCCCCAATCGCCGTTTCCCGCCGCACGTCGTAAGGAGTCTATGGAGCAATAACAGCGAATGCTGTCTTCACCGAACAGGACACTAGCTAAAATGTAAGAGTGCTATAGTCGGCAGTGTATTTGGTGCCTATGAGCCAAAGGTGACTTTACTCAAGTCCTCGGAAAATATTTTCAGATATTTTCTAGTAATTTACAAGCTGATGACGCCAGGACAAATATATACCACTCCTGAGATATTACACGGTTTAGTTTCTTATTACACACAAAATATCGAATGTGTTACATTTAGTTTTCGGGCCACTAGAAAGTCCTCAAATTAGTATGGAATAATTTTTAGATCAAGGATGTACAAGGGTTGTCCAGAAAGAAAGTTCCGGTTGGTCGTGGAAAGGAAATCACGGTGAAAATCAAAAGTGTTTTATTTGCAGCAGTTAGGTACACCATCCACCTACTTCTTTACACAGTCGCTGTCACGACTTCGAAATTTACCCTCGTCATACAAGGCAGCCGCCTGTGCTTTCCGCCAAATCCCTACGCTTGTCTGCAGCTTACTGTCTGTGCAAAATGTTGTCTTCTGAGGTAGCGGTTCGTATGAGTAGAAATGAAAACCAGAAGGAGCCACGTCCGGGTTGTTTGGTGGGTAATCAAACACTTCCCATCGGAAGCGCAGTAGGAGTTTCTTCCTTGCCTCAGCAGAGTGCGACCGTCAATAATATTGTCAGGAAGAGGGAAACGCATGAGAGTTCCGTTATGTCGACTATTTGAAATCAGGCTAAATCTCTCGGAAGGTATCCATACTTGGCGGGCTTCTTTACGTGCTCTGAGTGCTCAGAACTGCAAAGAGCGACGTGACGTGATCGGCAGGCATACTAGAGACGCTGACCGACACATTTGTGCAAAGCTTCATCGGATTTTCACTGTCATTTACGTTTCGCGACCTATTGGAACTTACTTTCTGGACGCCCCTTGTGTACCGCAGATTACAGCAAAACACGCAGAACAAATGTATTTCCACCTGTGACTGGGTGAGAAGAGACAGCGTTGTGCAGCAGTGTTGCGCAATCGTTGCTTGAGATACTGATTATTGTTCGGCTTTGGCTGCTAATAATAATATCGCACCAGACTTTTTTTTAGAATGATTAATTGATTCCTCTCAGAGAGGTAAAATTTACCACAAACTTAGTTTTCAAAAACAACGAAAATGAACTGTTCCATTGACAAATACTGTTAATCACCTGACAAGTTTTTTTATCGTTGTATGTAGGTTGATTCGGCTCGGTATCGGCATGCCATTACACCCAGACAAAAGAGACGACGACTCGAAGCAGAGTCACCTGGAACATGTAGCGAGCCACTTTACACGTCAATACGATAAATTAGAGTATGGTATATTACTGACGTAGCAATTTGATCACGGTTGTCAGACATATTTATCATGAAGAATTAAATGGTTCAAATGGCTCTGAGCACTATGGGACATAACATCTGAGGTCATCAGTCCCCTAGAACTTAGAACTACTTAAACCTAACTAACCTAAGGACATCACACAGATTCATGCCCGAGGCAGGATTCGAACATGCGACCGTAGCACATGCAGAATTAATCCAATAGTTTTGAAAGAGATATATTGTGACGTAATAACTAACCTTAGAAGAGAAATACTCCGAGACATAACATTTCATTAAGTTAAAATAAGATATTATTATTATTATTAATATTATTATTATTATTATCTCTTTACTTGAGGAAATATGGTAACCAGACACTTTTTCGTGTAGTTTCATTCTATTTCAAGACAAGTTTCGGAGTTATACACAATGTTCAGCTGGTGTTATACATTCAGATTCTCTTCAGTATAAGTTTTCATCGACTGTATTTTGAACGCTGCAACTATCCTGTGAAAAACGATAATTCGTTTAGCTACCTCGTTCCCGACATTGCCTATTTACGTTTAATCAATATCCACGGTCTATTGTTCTGTAACATGGCCTCTTTATTTCTTCTTTGTATGCATAATACAAACCCTTTTAGGTTCATAGTTGCAATGATGCATCGCGTCTTCGCATAATAAAGCTATACGAAAAGTTTCTGTTGAGCCATTGTGGATGTGGGACAGCGGCTGGTCAAATATCTAACAAAGAAATTCGCCAAACATCCCTACAAAAATGGTTCAAATGGCTCTGAGCACTATGGGACTTAACTTCTGAGGTCATCAGTCCCCTAGGACTTAGAACTACTTAAACCTAACTAACCTAAAGACATCACACACATGCATGCCCGAGGCAGGATTCGAACCTGTGACCGTAGCACATCCCTACAAATTGAGCGGTTCTTCTATTTTACTTTCACTACCAATTTTGCAATTCGTTATACCATCTTCAGGTACCACCTCTGAAAAATAATCGGTACTGGCATGCTGGAGGCATGTTTCTGGCTGTCGTGAATTCTGAAGTGCTTCCATCGAGCATTTAACTACTTCGAAGGAAGCACTTGAGAATTCACGACATCCAGAAACATACGGCTGCAGTATGCCAATATCGATTATTTTTTAGAGGTGCGTATGGGGCCTCAAGATGGCATAATGAATTGCCGAAACTGGTAGCGAAATTAAAATAAAAGAACTTCTCAATCTGCACGGCCCTTTGGCTGATTTCTTCGATAAATATATGAAAAGTGGTTGGATCGTTGTATTTCTTCAAGTAATTGAATTCACAGCTGCGTGGCTAAACCACCAGGAACATGGAAAAATTAAACCCATATGCCATTGTCAGTTTAATGAGCAGTTCACATCTGCTACGTACACCTTACATAACATGTACTAGATACGAGTAGAGATCTCTCCCGAACATGTGAGGTAAAGTGAAAGAGTAGAGTAGACTGTGTGTAAAGAGGTGGGTGGTCATTTGTATGTCTAAATCACCTGGAAGTGTAGAAGGAATTGCAATATACCGTTTCCGAGTTTGCAGGGAATGAGCTTTCACTGTAGTTTGTTATATTATCCTGGTTATAATTTTGGTTGTGGATTTACGATACTTTATCGTGCTATGAGATGCTCTCAAAGAGTGGAAGTGATTTGCGGTCACTAACACAGTGGCAGAGGTTTTCGTAAGCAGTCGTTGCCAGAAGGGAGTCAACTTGTTTAGCATATCTATGGCGAAGGTTTCCTTTTCCTAATACAAGTATAGTTCGTCACGAAAGACTGGCAGGGCTCGCAGAATGCTTTTGCAGGAGTTTCTGGGTTCACCTAAATCTCAGTTGGTTTCTTATAATCTCACTGGAGACTTTGTTCGACAGTGCGACATAAATAAGATCTCTTGGTAGAAGGCAGCACCAAGCAAAATAATGAAGTTAGCAAGAAATGGAAATGCTCGTTTTCTGAAGTGAAAAATAACGAGATCTTAATAACAATACTTACTGAAGAACTTTCAGAAAATATTCAAATAATTAGGGTATAAGTCATGGGCCTTCGTTGACTGTGGAGGTCAGGTTTTATTGTCCTGCAGGACACGGAGCGTCAGTGACTATTTTCGGCAGTTCTGGTATTCGACTTTGAGGAGTGTGATTCTAGGCTAGGTACGTGTTATTGTTAGACAGCATCCCTAAGCTGTGCTGAAGGGCTAACTGATGCTGAAGTAAAAACTCAGCGACAAATGTTAAATGGGAGAACTAACAAGTTTCTGAAGAATGAACTAAATCGAAAGGTTGTTTTGACACCACAGTTTTTTACTTGGCATGATCTTTTTGAAGGCTGGATGCCGGTGCCTTCCTCCGAACTTTGAACTGACTTAACCTGTTACAGAAGGACATAGAGTTTAATGTGGACACCGAACAACACTGCAGCTCGGCATTTTCACATAAACATTGCTGGAGATGGAAGAAGTGATAAGTGACATATAAAAGTACTAGGACTGACCGTGGCTTGAAACACATACGTTTGGGTCAGTTGTCTGTCAAGAAACCTCTAAATCACCGAGATGAACGCTGCGACGTACATTACAGTCGAGGAGTGAAACTATGCTGAAGAATGAACTCGGCGATATAAGTTAACATAGGCATTCTAGGTACGGTTTAATTTGGCCTAAGGCCGACACAAATCTTTTTTTATTTTATTTACATCCAATATTGCCATTAAGTAGATAGCTGATACGAGAGACCTATACAAGAATAAATATTTTTGTGCTGAATAGCATTATTATTTTGTTGCGATTAAACCCTAGGAGACAGCCGCTTATCCGTTATGCTCTTTTCTTGCGCCCCCCGCCCCCCTCCCTCCGTAAAAGTCGCCCCTGGAATACAACATGTATAGTACATGACCCATCTGCCCGTACAAGGCGTTTATCTGAAAGTTTGCATGCAGTGTTATGAACCTTATGCATCTCGTTCTAGTCGAGATTGTGACGGAGATGCGACACTACAGTGTCCGCGTCTTGTTCTGGACAAAAGATATTTCGATCTAAAATAAAATTATGATTTTCTTCCTGATGCTTACGTATCTATACTTTTGCGGTGCGGAAGGTAGCACTTGACTCTAAATGAGGAAAAGTGTGGGGTAAATGTAAATGTCGTGTGACTAGGGCCCCCCGCCGGGTAGGCCGTTCGCAGAGTGAAGGTCTTTCGATTTGACGTCACTTCGGCGACCTGCGCGTCGATGGGAATGAAATGATGATGATTGGGACAACACAACATCCAGTCCCTGAGCGGAGAAAATCTCCGACCCAGCCGGGAATCGAACCCGGTCCCTTAGGATTGACAGTCTGTCACGCTGACCACTTTTTCTTACTTCATTATGTTAGATAGAGTTCGTTACATTTGGTCTGGGCGGACTTCATAAGACATCCGTTCAAGTTGATCGTTGATTCCTTGACTCAGTTTTTTTATTACAGAGAGCACACAGCCCTCTGACCCAACACGCTGAGCTACTGTGCCGGCTGCCACTCAACTACCGCAGGCGGACAAGTGTCGGGTTATCAACTTGAGTACTAAGAGAAATTAGTTAAATATTACACGGTACACCATTCAAATCTAAAAGCAGTCAACTCAACTAAACACCTAAGAGCTACAGTTAGCAATAACTTATATCGGAACTATCTCACAAATAATGTTGTGGTGAAGGCGAAGCAAAGGTCACTTTTACTGCGAAAAATTTAAAAGATGGAACAGATCTACTAAAGAGCCTGCCTACTTTCAACGCCTTCTAGATGATCCAGGTGATGTTGCTGTACTACGCTTGTCCGTGCTCTGCTAGAATACTGCTATGCAGTGTGAGATCCTTACCAAATACAACTGAGGGAGAACATAGAAAACGTCCAAAGAAGGGCAGCTCGTTTTGCGTTATTGAGAAACAGCAGAGAGAGTGTCAGGGATACGAAAAGCGAGTTGTGGTAGCAACTATGAAAATGGAGGAATTTCATTGCGGCGAGATCCTTTTACAAAATTTCAATCATCAGCTTTCTACTCTGAATGCAAAATTATTTTATTGGCGCCAACATACAAAGGGAGAAATGACTATCATAATAAAATATGAGAAATCAGAACTCGTAACGAAAGATTTAAGTGTTCATTTTTCCCTGCGCTTTTCGTGAGTGGAACGGTAGAGAAATAGTTTAAGGATGGTTCGGTGAACCCTTTACCAGCGCTTGAGCGTGAATGGCAGAATGTAGTGTAGGAGTTAATATTTATGTAACTATCACATCCACATTATACCACAGGTATAACAGCGACATCTTCATCACAAGATTGGCTTCTTAGGCAGACTGCGTAACCAACGAATTTTTGCAAGCAGAAAGTAAATAGGAAACGCTGCGAAACTGTATAGAAGTACTGAATTACAGGGAAAGAAGTTCATCACTGACTGCAGAATTGCTTCTGCTGTTAATTTTATGAAACGCAACTATGGTGACTGTAAAGTTGGAGGTGACTTCACTAGTAAGAGTGGACATTAAAGGTGAACTTCAGACTGCCCTGATTAAAAATGCGATATAAGTGCCTTCAGGAACGATTCGTCGCAGTGAGGTATACATAAGGTAAATTCTCTTGGCATCTGAAACGATCTGCTATTGATGATTATTGTGATCTAGTAATGTAACGTTGTCACGGAGCATACTAACGAGACAACGAAACAACTGCTGGCCTGAATCTCTCGGAGCAAAATGAAACACTTACTAACGTAAAGTATTCTTTGCTGATCATTACAACTTGTAGGAGTGAATAACGATTATCACCGAACTAATAAATGGGATGTAGGTATAAAATCGTTTCCTCGGTTATTCTCAGTTCAACATTTAATCAAAGCCTTACGTTTTCTCAGTACTACGAACTTGAAAAATCGGACTTATTGTAATTGAACTGATGAAAGGAACAAAATGGAAATCAATATCTGCGATCTTCTGTTAATTTATCAATTCTTATTGTGTCCTAATAACACAAAGATTTTACACAAAACCATCAGATTAACGTTACATGATTCCCGATGTGCTCTCAGCACAACGATACAAAGGCGTGCTCCGTAACATAGGTTTGGAGAACAGACAGGATCTTCGGATATTCCCGTTACAAACTTCTAGAGCTTGTAGAGGGGAGTGAGTACATAATATTTTGAATAGGAACCCACGTCAGGAAACGTACCGTTTCCGTTCTACGACAGTTTCAGTTCAGATGCTTAACTCATCCACTTCTGCTTGAGGAATTGAAAGAGGCGTGACGCAGTAATATTATAATGTAGCAATTCGAAAGGAACCATAGCGAAACATCCATTTATCGCATAATCACATTCGAAAGGAAACACAACGAAACATCCATTTACCACGTAAACACATTTGTTTGTATTAACACTTAAACGTCACGTTGTTTATGTACAGTATGCTAGGTTCTTTTTTTGTTTTGGAACAATGTAAACACATAGTGTTTAACTGTTAATACAAACAATTGTCATTAAGTGATAAATGGATGTTTCGTTATATTCCCTTTCTAACTGTTAACTAATAACTGTACTGCGTAACGAGTAATTCAATTTTTCAAGCAAAAGTGGATGAGCTAAACATCTGAACGCAAACAGTCATACGTTTCCGGACATGGGTTCCAAATTAAAATATTATGTACTCATTCCACTCTACAACTCCTAGGAGATTGTGGAGGGAATTTCAGAACACCATGTACAAGATGGAAAACCTTTTGCTGAATGATATACTGGATTGCTAAACCCGATCACGAAAAACAAAGAACAGACAAGCAAAATGGGATCTTTCTCACGCTGATAGCAACGGCAAGTGCAGCACTGTTGCTCATTCGACAACAGTGCGTAAATTTCTCGTCTCACGCGAGGAGTCAGCTAACGTTGATGATGAGGTGTCCCAGTTTTGTGACGTCCCTTCCTCTTATTTCACTTTCAGGAGCCATTGCCTAGCGTGAAACATAAAATAAGTTCTATAATATTTCAGCAACGTGCTACGAAATGTGGAATCAACAAGAGGTGAGATTCTCTCTGAGACACATACAGGATTTGCGAGCTATCATATTGTATTTGTCGTTTTTAGTTGAATCCCGTATTTGTTGGGTTATGCAGACGTACAAGTATGAAATGCGGATTTTCTTATCTAAAAAGACACGTTAAAGTCAGAAGAATAGTGAATATTGCTTAATTCAAAGTATGCTCCATCGTTTGTTATATATTTTTCCCACCTTTGGGGAAATTTGTGGATACCACGCAAGCAAAAATTTTCCACTTTTGCTGCGAACCATTCATCGAGCCTTTTTTCGCATCTTCGTATGAACTAAAGCACCGCTCAGCAAGTGTGTATGTAATCCATCGATGCAAAAAGTGGTAATGGGAAGGAGCGAAGTCTGGTGAGTTGACCGCACGGGGTAGAATTTCCCCGCAGAGTGCTTCCAACGTGTCGAGAACCGGTTTTGCCGCATGTGAAGGAGTATTGCCACGAAGAAAAATTTGTGTGTGTTGCTTCTTTCTGTATTGTGGCCTTTTTTCAAGCAGGGAACGGTTCAAATCGATCAACTGTTGGTGGTAATGTTTAGTATTAACCGTTTCTTGGTTCAAATGGCTCTGAGCACTATGATACTTAACATCTGTGGTCATCAGTCCCCTAGAACTTAGAACCACTTAAACCTAACTATCCTAAGGACATTACACACATCCATGCCCTAGGCAGGATTCGAGCCTGCGACCGTAGCGGTCACGCGGTTCCAGACTGAAGCGCCTAGAACCGCACGGCCACACCAGCAGGCAACCGTTTCTCCAAGGTTTAACAGCTCATAACAGACCTCTCGCCATTCTTGCTCCACTAAACGCAGAGCATCGTCTTTCTGCCAAAGTGATTCGACGTTGCGGTCGATGTGGATTGTGTGCCTGGCTCTGCCCACGACTTTTTGCGTTTGGGATTCTGAAAATAAATCCACTTTTCATCCCCTGGAACTAAACGATTCAAAAATTACTTCCTTTTGTTGCGAGCGGGCAAAATCTCAAATGTGATTTTACGCTTTTCCATTTGCTTGTCGTTAACTCGTGTGGTACCCATCTACCAGTCTTGTGAATCTTTCCCATCTCTCATAGCCGATTGGAAACAGCTTGTTGACTAACGCCCAATTGCTCGGCGAGTAGTTTTTGTGTTTATGAATCACCTTCATTCAACAATGCATCCAAATCCACATTTTCATATTTTTTTGGTGTTTTCCACGCTCCTTGTCTGCAGCATCGAAGTCACCATTAGTAAAACGCCGAAACCATCGTTCATACGTACCTTGTGATGAAACATATTCACCATAAGCTTCTCGAAGTAATCGATATGATTCAGCAGCAGGTTTCTTCAAATAAAAACAAACAAATTAATGCTGTCCGCGAGTGTCTTTGTTTGGTATAAATTTCGACATATTGAACACAACAACCCAACACTATGCACACATTTTTTTCAGTTTATCACTAGTGCGCGTATGACACTTATTGTGACACAACAAATGGTTCAAATGGCTCTGAGTACTATGGGACTTAACTGCTGAGGTCATCAGTCCCCCAAAAATTTAGAAGTACTTAAACCTAAGGACATCAAACACATCCATGTCCGAGGCAGGATTCGAACCTGCGACCGTAGCGGTCGCGCGGTTCCAGACTGTAGCGCCTAGAACCGCTCGGCCACACCGGCCGGCTGTGACACAAAAAAATGGTACCGTGTCAAATCTTTATAGCACAAACTGCTTTGGTCAACATCTGTTGTCTGAAATCTGCATTTCATACTTGTACACCTACTATTTCTAAACAGTGGCACATTGAAGATTTCTCGAAAATGTGTCACTGTTGTTACATTTTTTTGTAATAAAATGACGGAAAACATCACATCGGTGACTACAGAATTTTCGTATTTAGTTATAGCTTGAGTGTTGCGAAAGTATTCAGTTTTAAGGCAACGGCACGTTGAAGATTCATCAAGAACGCGTCTTTCTTGATAGACTTTTTATAATTAAATGTCGGTTAATAACATATCGGCGATTAAATCCTTCAAGGCCGTTTGTTGTAACTCAGCGTAGTGTAGTTGGCAGAGGCGTGTAATTGCGAGACAAAGTGAAACACTATTCATTTTTTTTTCCTTCACGTTCTCTAAAAATCTGTGTGAGTCTCTTATTAAATTAATAGAAATATTTTGTGTAGTATTCCATTTTCAGTAGATATAAGTGCGCTCCCTCCCAGAAGTGAGTTTCTCCGATTTTATGAAGATTTATAAGCTTATGGTCGGCCGCTGTGGATCTGGATTTGGATGATTAGTTGAATAAAAACAGTATCTCGAACAGAGGATATAAGGTGGTAATCAATAAAAATGTTTGGTCACATTAACGAATAATAACATCCTCAAAGCACATGCCTTTCCTGTTGACCACCCTGCGTATCTTGTACCGGGAAGAGAAGCCTTTAAAACTTGGTGTTACAGTTGAATATTGAGTATTATATGGTTACATCAAACAACTGATGAAGGATGGCTGAATCAAGTGGAGAAGAATTTATCTAGAATGAAATTTTCACTTTGCAGCGGAGTGTGCGCTGATATGAAACTTCCTGGCAGATTAAAACTGTGTGCCGGACCGAGACTCGAACTCGGGACTTTTGCCTTTCACGGGCAAGTGCTCACCAACTGAGCTACCCAAGCACGACTCACGCCCCGTCTTCACAGCTTTACTTCTGCCAGTACCTCGTCTCCTACCTTCCAAACTTTACAGAAGCTCTCCTGCGAAACTTGCAGAACTAGCACTCCTGAAAGAAAGGATATTGCGGAGACATGGCTTAGCCACAGCCTGGGGGATGTTTCAAGAATTTATCTAACGGCACAACTAGATTAAAAGAAGGGATAGGTTCATAGTACACATCCTGAGAGAGAGAGGAATAGTTCATTTGGTAATGGAGTAAAGGTTAAGGGAGTGGGATGAGAGTGGTAAAAATTGTAAAGGAAGACCAAGGCTTAGCTACAATATGTAGGTGCAAACGAAAGTAGGTTGCGGTAGTTATGTTGAAGAGAGATATTAAAAAGTGGTAAGCGATTCCGCGTGTTCCTTTTTCATGTGGTAAGACAATTATGTTCAACTAAGAGGATAATAAGGAGGCAGAATATTGCAATAATAGTTTGGAAAAGCAAATTATACTGCAGTCCCTGACTTCTAAGTAACTTTCTGTCGTAACCACGTTTCTTTCTCTTTGCTTTTTGAGTGTGCTCGGGAACAGGGCACACACTGGATTTGAGGCGGGCAAGGTAGTGTCCAGTGTAAAGAAAAACTGGATCCAAGCAGCTAGCAGGAACTCTGGCAGCTGGAGAAAACAGAGCAGGCGCCTGAGGTGCTGTCAATGTCAAAGTTGCACAGTTACAACTGGAGGAGAGATGCTATTGTTCACTTCCGCCACATCTCCAGCCTAGCGGCCGAGCAGTGCCAAGAGAAAGAATTTTCACCACTGGCAGACCGGAGCTCTGCCTTATTCAGAATAGTGCCTTCAGTAAACAACAGTCTTGTGCTTTCCAAGATAAACATAGGGTGTGGCAAGATAAGAACCTAGCCTTGAGCGCAGTTTTTTACTTTCTTAAGACCTCTAATGTGGAGCTAGTTACTGGGGACAAAATTATGCCATTGGTAAAGTTGTTTATTACGTCGGGAGGACGGAAGATAGAGAAAGTTTTAGGGAAAAGAGAGGTAGATCGAAATGTCATTGTAGTTTTAAAGCGACGCATTTTCCTTTGCGGGATCATCGTGGAAGGAGCAATCACGCCGTCAATGGACTGAGAGTTCTTAAATGTTGGTAGTCATGTCTTGCTTGGCAAGAAGGAAAGAGCAGGCTGTAAGATTCAGATCGCAAATTAAGTTGAAAGTGGTTGTTAGCGCTGAACAGATGTCTTTGGGCTGTGGTCTCCATCCAAGCAACCGACCGAGGGTTCAGAGCTTATGTAAGCGGAAGCACGACTGTCGTTCTGTATTTCAGAGTGCCAGTCGGAATCACTGTACTCAGCACGTCTCGTGCTGATAATGTGCGCTGAGCGTTATCACCGGCACTTAAGGACAATTCTTGTTCAGTGTTTCGTAGTTATCTGTTCCGCATTCAGCGGTGCATTGGTAAATGCATGCGATTGTCATTTCAGAACGTCAGTTGCGTCTATAAGACCAATTCTTAAACTTTTCAAGTAACTCTGGGAACCAGCAGGTGCACTGACGTAAACCATATGGTGCAGTTTTGTAATATTAATTTACTATTGTCAGCTAGTCAAGTGCGTTTCATCTAGTTAGTTAATCCGTCTGCACACAGTATCTCACCTTGGGTCTTAAAATTGTGTCTGACTCACAATTCCAAATAAATGTGGCGTTCTGGAGTGCAGGCAGACTAGTATCCGGAGCTATACCAAACCAGTCTGCAGACAGAAGAATACACCAGCAAATGAAATAGACGAAATCTCCTTAATAAGTTGATGCGACTGAACCTGAAGATACTACGAGGGCTATTCGCAAAGTAAGGTACGAACGACCCGCGATTTGGAAATCACATTGAAACTTCGATGAAGCTCTGCATAGATGTGTTGGACGGTGTCTCTGGTATCCCGTCGATCGGGTTATGTCGCTCAATTCAGTTTAAAGCGTGCAGTGAGCAGGTAAAGACGTCCAGAAAATAGTATCTCATGTCACGTGTGGGTGCCTGTGAGAGATGTCGCCAAATTTCATGCAGCCCACACAAAGTAACAGTCATGCATTTCCTTCTTCACGATAAATCTGGCCGGACACTGCAGGGGCCATGGTGACGCTCCTGCGGTGTTTTCGATGGGAAGTGTTCTATCACCCACCATACAGCCCATCTATCTTTCTTCTCTGTTCAAATGAACGGCTTGGTATGAAGACAACATTTTGGCACAGACAGCAGGCTGCAGATCAGCCTAGAGAACTGGCAGAAAGGACAGGTGGCTGCCTTCGATGATGAGGGTACTGGAAAGTTGGTACAGTGCTGCGAAGAACGTCTCAGTCGGAGAAGCGACTATGTACAGAAGTAGCTAGAAGGTGTAGCTAACTGTTGCAAATAAATCATTTTTGATTTTCACTATGGTTTCCATTTCGCGATCGATCGGACCCTACTCTTCCAATAGCCCTCGTATCATCTGCCAATATTGTACGACATCGTAGTTATCGAAACCCCAGACGATGAAACAATGAAGTACCGACAGATCATTCCTTTGTATCTTTCAGAGGCGGATTTTAATCAAAGGATCAGCTTCCACATGAAGTTATTTTCTGGACTCGCAGGTCTGTAACGACCACATAAACTTACAAACAGGAAAAGAAGCTATGTGAAAAAGTGCACATTATTCAACGCTCTCCTGTGGAAACAGAAAATATTAGCCGCCACAGGCTGCACCATTATTCTATCACTACGACGCTACAAATTCTGTGATCAGAGATTACCGTCTATACAGAAATGACAGCGTTATACGAGGCTTGATTCACCGTTGAAAGGCTCAAAAGAAGGTCAGGACGCAGGAAATTAATTGCTGTTTCAGCCTCTTTCCTGTCGCTGCTGGTAGACTGCCAACGTGGAAATACGGTTCGACGGTAAATCAGAAGTGCTCTTAGGTGGACTGCGACAGCGAGGCGGGCAAATGTTAGACACGGCTGAATTGAGCTGAAAGATGAATGGGGCGGACTTCGTATTAAATTACCGGTTATTGTGTTGGCGCACTGTTGGCGGACAGATATACGCCCGCGTCGCTTCAGAAGCGCGAGTGATGTATTATTTGTTACGTCGTATGAACGGTTCTTCACAGTCAGGCACCAGCACTGACGTTCTATTGAACTACGTCTACTCTTGCACTGTGTGATATTCTTTATCATTCAGGGGGAAGGCGTGGTCGGGAACATAGGGCCACTTTCTAAAATCTTGAAGAAAATTCAAATGTTGGCATACAAGCGCACGGAGAACGATTCACAGATTCACGTGCTCTTATTTCGTTCTACGCGTGTAGCTGCACAATAGGGTAGATTAGCCACGACAGAAAGGAACGAATTTTGTTTTCAATGCATCGGTAGCGACTATGTAGTCTAGTGAAACACCGTTCATAACAGACTTGCCTAGGAGTATACTGTACTGCTCTCACAAGCGGTGCTTCCGCGTGACAGCCCAGGTCTCGCAACATTACTGCAGACTGCGTATGACCATTTGCTGCCTCCAATGTCAGACAGACGAGACTTCAGAATTGAATGGACCTGGAAATGTATTGTCAACAGGAAGACAAACAAAACGCACAAACACTATGAAAAATTGGGCTAGTTTTTCTTCTCCTGAGCAGTTAATTTCTACACGCAGCTTCTAAAAACTGAATCTTCTATAATATGTTTCTACATGCCTTCGTGTCTTTCCTCTGGCCATCGTATTGATGTGGAACGAATCCGATTACAAACTATCGATCACAATGAAAAATAATATTAGCAGGAACAGTTATACAAACTAAACGTGCTAAATTTGTATCTGCATTACGAAAACGATATCCAGGAAGCCGGTACTAGTAAGGTGCAGTTAAAAACTGTGTGTTTGTCTCGAGGTAGCGTAACTGATGGACTGCTCGTGCGCTAGTACACTCTAAGGCAAAAACGAAAAGGAAAATGTAGAAATGTAAACTTTCGTGGCTGATGGATGAATATGTGCACTGTGGCGTCATTTCGACTCGCAGATGACAAGGATAGTAAACAGGGTACATACACTGAAGCGTCCAAGAGACTGGCATAGGCATGCGTATTCAAATACAGAGATGTGTAAACAGGCAGAATACGGCGTTGCGGTCGGCAACACCTATACAAAACAACAAGTGTCTGGCGCAGTTAAAAGATCAGTTACCGCTGCTACAATGGCAGGTTATCGAGATTTAAATGGGTTTGGTATTATAATCGCCGCACGAGCGGTGGGACACAGCACCTCCGAGATAGCGGTGAAAGGAATTTCCGGTAAGACCATTTCACGAGTGTGCCGTGAATATCAGGAATACGGTAAAACAACAAATCTCCGACATCGCTGCGGCTGGAAAAAAGATCCTGCGACCAATGACGAATGAAAGGAATCGTTCAACGTGACAGAAGTGCAACTATTGCGCATACTGTTGCAGATTTCAGTGCTGGGGCATCAAAAAGTATCAGCGTGCTAACCATTCAATGAAACATCATCGATATGGGCTTTCGGAGCCGAAGGCCCACTCATGTACCCTTGATGCCTGCATGACACGAAGCTCTACGCCTCGCCAGGGCCTGTCAACGGCGACATAGGACTGTTGATGACTGGTCGGACGAGTCTCGTTTCAAATTCTATCGAGCGGATGGACGTGTACGGGTATGGAGACAACATCATGAATCCATGGACGCTGCATGTCATTAGAGGACCCCTGCTTGTCAACAGGGGACTGTTGAAGCCGGTGGAGGCTCTACAATGTTGTGGGGGGTGCGCAGTTGGAGTGGACTGATATGGGACCCCTGATACGTCTAGATACGACTCTGACAGGTGACACGTACGTAAACATCTTGTTTGATCACCTGCGTCCATTGATGTCGATTGTGCATTCCGATGGATTTGGGAAAATCTAGCAGGACATTGCGACACCCCACACGTCCAGAATTGCTACAGAGTGGCTCCAACACCACTCTTCTGAGTTTAAACACTTCGCTGGCCACCAAACACTCTCAGACATAAACATTATTGAGCGTATGTGGGATGCCTTGCAAAGTGCTGTTCAGAAGAGATCTCCCCCCTCTCTTATTGTTACTGGTTTTTGGACATCTCTGCAGGAATCATGGTGTCAGTTCCCTCCAGCACTACTTCCGACGTTAATCGAGTCCATGCCACGTCGTGTTGCGGCACTTCTGCGTGCATGGGGGAGGGGGGGGGGCGTTCACGATATTAGGCAGGTGTAATGGGATATAAGATACTGCGTGAAGAGTTTGACAGAGGACGGAAAGACGTAAGTCGAAACAAGGCCCCAGGAGTAGGCAAGATTCCATTAGAACTACTGACGGCCTTGGGAGAGCCAGTCCTGAAAAAACTCTACCACCAGGTGAACAAGATGTATGAGACAGGCGAAATACCCTCAGACTTCAAGAAGAATATAATAATTCCAATCCCAAAGAAAGCAGGTGTTGACAGATGTGAAAATTACCGAACTATCAGTTTAATAAGTCACAGCTGCAAAATACTAACGCGAATTCTTTACAGACGAATGGAAAAACTGGTAGAAGCCGACCTCGGGAAAGATCAGTTTGGATTCCGTAGAAACGTTGGAACACGTGAGGCAATACTGACGTAATGACTTATCTTAGAAGAAAGATTAAGGAAAGGCAAACCTACGATTCTAGCATTTGTAGACTTAGAGAAAGCTTTTGACAATGTTGACTGAAATACTCTCTTTCAATTTCTAAAGGTGGCAGGGGTAAAATACAGGGAGCGAAAGGCTATTTACAACTTGTACAGAAACCAGATGACAGTTATAAGAGTCGAGGGGCATGAAAGGGAAGCAGTGATTGGGAAGGGAGTGAGACATGGTTGTAGCCTATCCCCGATGTTATTCAATCTGTATATTGAGCAAGCGGTAAAGGAAACAAAGGAGAAGTTAGGAGTAGGCATTAAAATCCATGGAGAAGAAATAAAAACTTTGAGGTTCGCCGATGACATCGTAATTCTGTCAGAGACAGCAAAGGGCTTGGAAGAGCTGTTGAACGGAATGGACAGTGTCTTGAAAGGAGGATAACAAAAGCAAAACGAGGATAATAGAATGTAGTCGAATTAAGTCGGGTGATGCTGAGGAAATTAGATTAGGAGATGAGACACTGAAAGTAGTAAAGGAGTTTTGCTATTTGTGGAGCAAAATAACTGATGATGGTAAAAGTATGGAGGATATGAAATGTAGACTGGCAATGGCAAGGAAAGCGTTCTGAAGGAGACAAATTTGTTAACATCGGGTATAGATTTAAGTGTCAGGAAGTCGTTCCTGAAAGTATTTGTATGGAGTGTAGCCGTGTATGGAAGTGAAACATGGACGATAAATAGTTTGGACACGAAGAGAATAGAAGCTTTCGAAATGTGGTGCTACAGAAGAATGCTGATGATTAGGTGGGTAGATCACATAACTAATGAGGAGGTATTGAATAGAATTGGGGAGGAGTTTGTGGCACAACTTGACAAGAAGAAGGGACCGGTTGGTAGGACATGTTCTGAGGCATCAAGGGATCACCCTATAGCATTTGAGGGCAGCGTGGAGGGTAAAAATCGTAGAGGGAGACCAAGAGATGAATACACTAAACACATTCAGAACGATGTAGGTTGCAGTAAGTACTGGGTGATGAAGAAGCTTGCAGAGGATAAAGTAACATGGAGAGCTGCATCAAATCAGTCTCAGGACTGAAGACCACGACAACAAACAACCAGTTTTCTTGGGTTTTCAGTGTGCATCTACTAAGTTCCCTTCTGCAACCGCAGTGTGAAACACTCTGTATAATTAAATTTCTACCAAAGTTGCCTGTTTTAATGTCCATTATTGTTATGTGAAACACCTCCTTACCTGTTCTCCTATGTGCAGACAGTTTCAATGTATAACACGCAGTAAACATGAGACTGATAAATAAGAGCCGGTTTCGACGATGTTAGTCGTTTAGGGAGTAGGACTGTTGGCGCTGACCACCGAGCGTTGCACTCAGGAGGACAGCAGATTGGGAGGAGGCGACAGCGCGTCCGCTACCCTCTGTTGTTGCGCGAGCCCCCTGCACTGCGGCTGCAATATTTATAAAGGGGTGTCGCGGCCTGAGCGAGGTCGGGGTCGATAGCCGGCGCATATGTCCCGCGTCACGAGGAGCCGCGCGCGAACCCACCTCCCACTGGCAGCGCGCTGCCGGCTGTCCGCCGTGCGGGCGACGCGGCGGAACGAATCCCGCGCGCCAGCTGCCAGCCTCCACCGGCCGCGAGCTGCGGGCACGCGGAGGCGTGCAGGGCCGTTTGTCTTTCGCTCAGTGTAAACACTTTCCGGGGCATGTGACGGCGCACAGTGGGCCAACTCGCTGCAAAACCTGAACAGAATTGAAACAAATGGTGCGCGCTCCGACTTTAGTCTCGCATAATCTTGTGTAGATTGCATTGGTGCGCAGTTGCCCAGTGCT
Organism: Schistocerca piceifrons; assembly: GCF_021461385.2. Classification (NCBI taxonomy): domain Eukaryota; kingdom Metazoa; phylum Arthropoda; class Insecta; order Orthoptera; family Acrididae; genus Schistocerca; species Schistocerca piceifrons. The sequence continues at coordinate 615,803,653 of NC_060139.1, forward strand.
GCGACGTCATTTTAGTTTCAAGTCGATATGGTACATGCCGTGACATTTGACAGAAACAGAGAATCGGACAATGACACATTTTTCAGATACTGTTATATGACAGTGGTCCTGCCTAGTTGTCAGGATAAAATAAGATTGGTACCACCCCAGAAGTTACTGCCAATATTACCCGACATCTTTGACTACAAAATTTCCTCTGACTGGTTCCACTTTTGTGAATGGTTCTGCTACGACCTTAATAAACTGAAGAGCCAAAGAAACTGGTACACATGCCAAATATCATGTAGGGCAAAGAGAGCTCGCGGAAGTGCAGCGTACGACGTGGCATGTACTCGACTAATGTCTGAAGTAGTGTTAGAGGGAATTGACACCATGATCTTGCAGGCTTAACAATAAACCCGTGAGAATACGACGGGGTGGAGATCTCTTTCAGCCGGCCGGTGTGGCCTAGCGGTTCTACGCGCTTCAGTCTGGAACCGCGCGACCGCAACGGCCACAGGTTCGAATCCTGGCTCGGGCATGGATGTGTGTGATGTCCTTAGGTTAGTTAGGTTTAAGTAGTTCGAATTCTAGGGGACTGATGACCTCAGAAGTTAAGTCCCATAGTGCTCAGAGTCATTTGAACCATTTTTTGAAGATCTCTTTCAAACAGCACGTTGGAAGGCATCCCAGATACGCTCATTAGTGTTCATGTCTGCGAAGTTTGGTGGCTAGAGGAAGTGTTTATATTAAGGAGAGTATTCCTGGAGCCACTCTGTAGCAATTCTGGACGTGTGGGGTGTCGCATAGTCCTGTTGGAATTACCCACGTCCATCGGAATGCACAGTGGACATGAATGGTTCAAATGGTTCAAATGGCTCTGAGCACTATGCGACTTAACTTCTGAGGTCATCAGTCGCCTAGAACTTAGAACTAATTAAACCTAACCAACCTAAGGACATCACACACATCCATGCCCTAGGCAGGATTCGAACCTGCGACCGGAGCAGTCACGCGGTTCCAGACTGAAGCGCCTAGAACCGCACGGCCACACCGGCCGGCAGGTCATGAATGGATTCAGGTGATCAGACAGAATGCTTACCAACTGCTCATCCCCAACACCATAACATACGCTCCACCAGCTTTAACAGTCCCTTGCTGACATGGTTCAAATGGCCCTGAGCACTATGGGACTTAACATCTGAGGTCATCAGTCCCCTAGAACTTATAACTACTTAAACCTATCTAACGTATGGACATCACACAATTCCATGCCCGAGGCAGAATTCGAACCTGCGACCGTAGTGGTCGCTCGGTTCCAGACTGAAGCGCCTAGAACCGCTTGGCCACAGCGGCCGGTCCTGGATGACACGCAGGGTCCATTGATTCATGAGGTTGTCCCCATACCCGTATATGTCCATCCGCTCGATACAATTTGAAACGAGACTCGTCTGTCCAGGCAACACGTTTACAGTCATCAACAGTCCAGTGCCGGTGTTGATGTGTCCAGGTGACGTGTAAGGCTTTGTGTCGTGCAGTCGTCAAGGGTACACGAGTGGGCCTTCAGCTCCGAAAGCCCATATCAATGATGTTTCGTTGAACGGTTCGCACACAGACACTTGTTAATGGCCCAGCATTGAAATCTGCAGCAATTTGAGGAAGGGTTGCACTTCTGTCACGTTGAAGGATTCTCTTCAGCCGTCATTGGTCCCGTTCTTGCAGGATTTTTTTGCCGGATGCAGCGATGTCGGGAATTTGGTTGGTTCAAATGGCTCTGAGCACTATTGGATTTAACATCTATGGTCATCAGTCCCCTAGAACTTGGAACTACTTAAACCTAACTAACCTATGGACATCACACAGCACCCAGTCATCACGAGTCAGAGAAAATCCCTGACCCCGCCGGGAATCGAACCCGGGAACCCGGGCGCGGGAAGCGAGAACGCTACCGCACGACGGGGATTTGGTGTTTTACCGTATTCCTGACATTCACTCGTGAAATGGTCGTAAGGAAAAATCCCCACTTCACCGCCACCTCGGAGATGCTGTGCCCCACAGCTCGTGCGCCGACTATAACACCACGTTAAAATTCGCTTAAATCTTGATAATCTGCCATTGTAGCAGCAGTAACCGATCTAACAACTGCGCTAGACACTTGTTGTCTTATGTAGGTGTTCCCGACCGCTGATAATCTGCCATTGTAGCAGCAGTAACCGATCTAACAGCTGCGCCAGACACTTGTTCTCTTATATAGGTGTTGCCGACCGCAGCGCCGTATTCTGCCTGGCTTAATATCCGTGTATTTGAATACACTTGCCTTTACCAGTTCCTTTGGCGCTGCAGTGTAGTATGATTAACGAATTCAAATGTATTTTCATAGACATATTTGCACGGTTTTAGTGGACGGCGATTTTCTGCTGTGCATGAGTGCCGCACGGTATAAATGGGTCCCTCATTTCTTTAGTTTTTGATAAATATTATGTGCACAAAAAATGTCATTATGTTTTCCTGCAAAACTCTTGCGGAGCTACTGGGAATTATGATCACAATTTTTTTCTCAAATTGGCAATTCTTTTTTAAAAAAAGATTGATATTTACCCGAATAATAACGTTTTCTTCGCGAAATGCTGCATAACTCTTCACATTTTGTACAGAAGAGTCTAGAAGTGAAACATATCTGCCATAAACTCTGAAAAGAATGTATATTTCTCGACAGTCAGGTGTCAACTTCACCGGACTCACAGTATTCATCAATAATATCGCATGCCCACATCAGTCCACATAGATTTGAGGCACGGATATACCATAATCGAAGCTACTCCGTTGCCGATTGATCGGCTATCTGAAGACATTCAGGAAACTTGAAACAAGGATACCCGGCATGATCGAGATTTTTCACGCAGTTACTCCCGTGAGATAGTGATGCATGCCGTCGGCTTATGGCATCTTCGTATCCATCTCGAAAGTCCAGAAAACGACAACTGAAGACTATGAACAGATGTCACCTGGGGTAAAAGACCTGCTTTTCCTACCATCTCCCACTGGACAACTCGACAGCGGATCTTCTGAAAGCGATGATGACACAAGCGAAGATATCGATTAAGAACGTAAAATATGGAATAAAACATATCAGTATGACAATTTCTATTTGTAATTCGTTTCCGGCCACTGTGGCCGAGCCGTTATAGGCACTTCAATGTGGAACAGCGCGACCGCTACGGTCGCAGGTTCGAATCCTGTCTCGGGCATTGATGTGTGTGATGTCCTTAGGTTAGTTAGGTTTAAGTAGTTGTAAGTTCTAGGGGACTGATGACCTCAGATGTTAAGTCCCATAGTGTTCAGAGCCAGTTGAACCATTTGTAATTCGTTATCAGTGACCTCAAAATACTTTACACCCTAAGTTTTACTCGAATCGGTAAAATTTATAATTTTTTATCCTCCAATTGCATTCTCCATTTTCAATTTTGTAATTCCGACATCTGATTCCTAATCAGCGACCCAAATAACCTTGAAATAAAAAACACCGTTTTGAGGGATTTTATGTCCACTTTTCTGTTATTATCAGGTTTTGGCTCACTGTGCGGTGGCGACACCGGGACGCGCTATCAGTCACACAATGTACCCGCAGCTCCGTAATCTGAGCGTTCCTGCAAGCTATCCCCTAAATGCGGGCTTTCGCAAACTACCGACAAAAATGCTTTTCTTATGGAGCTGCTTAGTTTGTACATAGTGAATAGACGAGCAAGCTCGTAGCGCAACTCGTTAACTAGAGGTGTTAATCTAGTTAACCGGCTCCGCTACAAGACGTAAGTTGTTCCGCTTGCGATCCACGAAGCACACCATACCGTGCCAATTGCAACAAACGAACTAATTCATTCGTAAAAAGAAATTTACGTAATGCAATCAATACATGTGTTTGGGTTTAATTTACGTACCTCAGTGAAGATAAGTTGTCAGGTAATTTGGATAGGTTCCAGGCAGATTCGACGTTTTTGAGGATTTTATGTGATCAATAATCAGCTTATATTTCTTCCCTGAAGAATACTGCTCCGTTGGCTACTGAGTCACTGAGCAACTGCAAAGATAACTTACGTTCATTCACAGAGATAACGTGGGTTCCAAATGAGTCCGCGATAACTATACTGTTGATGACTTAGTCGATAATAATTTAGTTGACAATCATATCGTTATGAGATACAATTACTTTATCCCAAAAGTTATTTGTTACTCACGTTATTACATGTATGGTGCCTAAAAATTCCCTTATCATCTGGTTTCGTCAAAGGGATTCTGTGAAGAACAATTTATTTTCTTATGCGGCTAATTTCTAGACACTGCCAGACCTTTCTGTACGGTTGACATTCATCAGCATTGAATGTAGCTGTTCTTGTCCCGGCTTGCTCGAGCTGGATAATTGCTTGTATTAGTGTCTGGTAGACGATGTTGTGTTGTGACTTGCATTAACTGCACCAGGCTCAATTCAGTTGTGGAGCAGGAGAGAACGATTTGTAAGTTCATTCTTATAATCGTCTGTAGTATATTCCCCTAAATGAATGGAAACACCTACTTTCAGCCAACTGTTGTTGAATTGCAGTTCTACTTCGAACTATGTGAAAAAAAACAGCGGAGATACGAGTTTGTTTTCACCTTGTAATAGTTGCCATTTGCTTCCACTAATCCCGTACGCGCATCTCAGAACCTTTAATAAATTTATGAGCTGTGTTTGCGAACGAAGTGGCAACAGTTCATATTTCCATAGATGTCTGCACTCCTTGTGTGACCAGCTTTTTGAGTGTATTGTCCATAAAAGCAAGTTACTATACCGCATTCCCGTGTTATTTAGTTACTGTCATTTGTTTAACATTATATTAACAACGTTTTCTTTGTATCTTACTGCGATCAGAATAATGTAGAAGAGCCACTGAATTCTCTTACGCTTTTCATCTGCAAGCTGCTTTCGCAGTAAATTGATTTCCGCATTTGCTCTTCTCAGTTTATTACGTAATCACAAAATTAACAGTTTCTTAGACTTCAGTCTCCTTTTTAATTAAAGTACTGCTGCGTCCAGCATTTAATGGTTTCGTATATTTTCCTCAACAGAAGAAACACTAACACATCGCGACTTCCTCTGGTTTATTGTTCTCTGTGGAACAGCTTCTCTTTTGCCAAAGTTTTATTGCCAATCTTCTTTTGAATGATATCTTGAATAGATATTACGGTAAACAAGGAAATAAAAGTGAACTATTCTGCCTTTAGAGGCCATCGTTGTCCTGGAATTTCAACTTTTTTACCATCTGTGATAAACAAGTATGGTTTTGTAATATGTTCCTCTGCCAAACGTGTGTCGTACAGAAGGCAATTTTGAGTCAGACATACGTATTTTGGACGGATTACTCCCATCGACTTTAAATTTGTACTCCATTTCGTGGATGTCTAAAATATGTTTTACTTCCTCTGTAAACGGATCTGTACCCCGGAAACAACATTTGCACTGCATTTTTTCCCATCTCATTTAAATACGAGCAATAGAAGTCCTAAAACCACTTTATAACCGCAAGTTGCAACTCCTCAACGTTCACACACAACACCGTAAGCAAACTCGCAAAACAAGGGCATAAAATACACCGTTCGATAAAACAGATTCGCGTCAATTTGAATCTCAAGCGATAGTTCTCCTCGTAGTTCGCGGGCGCGCAACATGTCCTATGCTACCTGTACTGACGCTCACATCCCCTCTTCTGTAAACTGTGGTTTGCTGTTACATTATTTCCCAAAGCGGTCTTTACTAGGTTGAGGCAGCACTCAGCATTAGTTTCGTGGAAAATCTGGTTGCTGATGTGTACTAGGCACAACGTGCACAAACCAGACTGTGAAACAGGGTCGTTTTGTATGTCGAAGATGCAACGAAAGAAATGGGAAGAAAGTTCGGAGGTACGAAAGTAAAAGCGAATGTGGGACAGTTTCGAAAAAATCACAGTCCTTCTGGCTGCATGTACTTAGTTTATGGGTTAAGTATACACAAAGTAGATACGAAGGTGTATAAAAATAGAACAAAGAAAATTAATGACTAGCTTAACATTAAACATGAGGTTGTTGTCGCTAGTCATCAGGATGTGGCAATCATTTCTATACCACCCGTGTGCGGAACTCCGGTATCTGAGCATAAAACTGGAGCGTGCCGGCTGGTTTCTGTCACCTGCATTATTCGCTATATTGCAGGCATAAAGTTTCGATTGGCCTGTACGAAATTATGAATTATTTGATTACCTCTGGTTATGAACGTTACACCATTTACTGTGAGAGTATCTGCAGTAGGCAACTATCAGATTAGCATAAGATAGCAATACACTATTAAATTTTCAAATGTTTATGAATTCCTAATGGACCAAACTGTTGAGGTCATCAGTCCCTAGACTTATACACTACTTAAACTAACTTACGCTAAGAAAAACACACACACACCCATGCCCGCGGGAGGACTTGAACCTCCGGCGGGAGGGCATATGCAGTTCATGAGACGGCGCCTCAAACCGCGTGAATAGATTAGTACATGGCGCTTACATAACCACAATAATTCCTTTCAGCATGGAAGCTAATAATGTACAAATGGTAACAGAATATTTATCGCTACTGAAGCATTTCGTGTACTTTGTATCTCTATTATGTGTATTCTTGAGGAAATCAACAAGTATTTCGAAATTTTTTGCAGACCTCTTATCTGTCGCCTAGCAGAGGCACTTCTGTAATCGAAGTAGACGTTTAGTATCCATAGGCGCAGATAATCTTCCAAAACTGGAATTTTAATGCCCTGTTGAGAGAAATAAACTGCCACATTAACCACGTATCTCTGTGACACTTGTAAGGCTCTAACTGTTTGCTGTTACATTCTAACTGGTTCTTGTTGCCGACTGTGGCTGGGAACATCATATAATATAGTATGAAGGTGCTACATTGCTACCCCTCAGAAAGAAAGTTGCTTCTAAAATTGATTGAAATTTAAGTTTTAGGGTCGCTATCAGTCCAGACCGCACTCTATATGCGAATATAAAAAAACTCCACTGGATAAACTTACACAGCTGCATTAGTTTATTTGAAGGTTCTTTACGCGAATGATCAACAAAGCTTAAATTACACTTCCAAACAGAATTAATAAAGGAGAATAATTTCATTTAGAATGGTTCAGTAAATGAGCTTTGACTGGATAAGTAGGACACGTAGGGATTAAACTTTAACAAAACCATTTATTAATGAAGTTAACAATGTACACAAAATTTATCTGGTGCCTGAACGCAAAATCACGTGATAATTTAATCAAGACTTAGTAATTCACAATTTCATAGTCTATACGGAAAAGTCATGAGGGAAGGGAGGGAGAATAGACAGCACATTTATACACAGACATACAGAATAAGAAATGCTTGGATCAGAACTGCACCAACGCTACATAAATGAAACTACAGTAAGGGGTTTGTACTGACTGTGGAGTTAACGTTAAGAATGAATGACAAGCAACACATTTCGGTACATAGGGAAAAAGTATACGAGTTCCCGCTGAAAACACAACGGATGCAAGAAAATATGGTTTAAATGAAAAGATGGTAAAATTTGTGCGCGAACACCAACTGCGTCCGCAAACCAAAGTAATATTCAATTACGAGTAAATTTCAACTCTTAAATATCGGGTAAGTGAGGTTTCGCCCAGTGAATGCCACGTGGTTCTCACTAACAAAGGAACTCGCTAACCACGAACAAATCACGCAGATTATCATTCAAAAAGGTTGCATATGATCCATGACTCACGTAAACATGAAATATAAGAAAGATTTCACTCATTCAGTAAATGATTTCTGAGCTGAGAGCTCGTTGCAAGACACACGTGGAAAGACATCAGCTGGTAAACGCTTATCCACATCGCATACACATAAACAAAAAGGAGAGGAAAAGAGAGAGCACACGCATACGAAGACACAATTATTCTCACATAGACATAAATGAAAAGGGCTTTAGACCTTCCTTCTCATAACTTATTGGGCCGTTCTCCACCACGTAACGCCATTTCGAAGTAATTATTAAATCTGGCACTCCGGACATTTCTCGCAAATGTATAAGCACAATGCTTTGCTGTTAATAACTGGAAGATAAAATTAGACCACTCCAGCTAGTTTGAAGCAAACTTATACATTTCTCAAGCGAAATTAATAAGACTAAGACCGCGCTTAACGATTAACAAGTGAACCCACCAGAAGATCAGGACGTGGTGCTTTCAGCACGCCCACTGGCGAGGAAGCTCCCAGGTAAACGCGAGTGACCATAATGTCCCTTCTGACACTAACTTTACACAAAGCCTAGCCTCAGACAGTGGGAATAAACCTCTTTGATTACTGACAGGATCTCAAAGTTGGTTACTCTGCACCAAAGTAGAAGACCCGCACCAATAGCAGACGAAAAGCAGACAACGGTATCTCCCATAACTCAGATAAATGTGCATTCACACGCACACAGTTGCATCATAAGGGATGGGAAAGGAAACATCATATTGTAGAGAGTACAGGGTAAAATAGGATGCACATGGTATACATATGAACACAAAGTGATTGTAAAATAATTCCTAATAAAGATGGAGAGCAGACATTGCTTGTATTAAACTGTCAGACATGAAGTAACTCCTAATGAAGATGCTGAGCACAAGTTGTTTGCATTATATTAATCTGCCAAATGTGAAATAATTCGTAATAAAGATGCAAACCACAAATTGTTTGCATTATATTAATCTGTCATATGTGAAATAGTCCGTAATGAATATGCAAAGTACAAGTTGTCTGTATTATAGTAATCTGTCAAATATGCAATAGTTCCACTGTTCAGTCTTGGCAGTGGAAAAGGAGAACAGCATCAACTTAGGGTGGTGGGATTTGATTCAGAATATAATTTAAATCGTAAGCATGCCACAAAACCACTCTTAATATTGAGGTTGTGCCATGAAACGGCCCTTGAAGAGACCCCTTACGAGGAGTGGTAACATAAATATTAGTAAGAATGCACCACGTGATACAACAAGTATGTAAAAATGTAAACTGTCCAGCCACGCCGAGCGGAGTGGCCGCGCGGTTTAAGGCGCCATGTCGTGGATAGCGCGGCCTCTCCCGCCGGAAATTCAAGTCCTCCCTCGGGCATGGGTGTGTGTGTTGTTCTTACAAGGGAACCTCCCCATCGCATCCCCCTCATATTTAGTTATAAGTTGGCACAGTGGACAGGCCTTGAAAAACTGAAAACAGATCAATCGAGAAAACAAGAAGAAGTTGTGTGGAACTATGAAAAAAGTAAGCAAAATATACAAACTGAGTAGTCCATGTGCAAGATAGGCCATATCAAGGTTAGTGTGAACTTAGGAGCGACGTGGTCCCGTGGTTAACGCGAGCCGCTGTGGAGCTAGAAGTCGTTGGTTCCCGTCTACCCTCGAGTGAAAATTTTACTTTCTTTTTTTTCGCAAAGTTATGATCTGTCCGTTCGTTCACTGACGTCTCTGTTCACAGTAATAAGTTTAGCGCCTGTGTTTTGCGACAGCACCGCAAAACCGTGCGATTGTTATTGAAGTCGCGAGCTATATTTGCTGGATTCATATTGCCCACGGAATACATCTCACGTATTTAATGCACTCTCGTCCAAAGTAGTGAACAGTCAACTGCCAGCCAGGGAGCCTCGTTAGCAGGAATACTCTCTCTTCCGTGCGCTGTAGTCGACTGACGTCGTGTGTTTCGATGTTTGTTTAGGTGTGGCGTCCCCATATTACGGCGCAGTTACCTCGCGTCGGACGGACGGACGGACGGACAGATAATAATTGTCTGAAAATAAAAAATTAAACTTTTCAGTCGATGGACGGCTTGAACCAAGAACCTCTTGTTCCGCAGCCGCTCACGCTAACCACGGGACCACGGCGCTCTTGAGCTCACATTGTCCTTGATGGTGCGTGTGTTGCGCATTGACTACTCAGTTTGTATATTTTGCTTATTTTTTCATAGTTCCACACAACTTCTTCCTGTTTTCTCGATTGATCTGGATTCAGTTTTTCAAGGCCTATCCACTGTGCCAACTTATAACTAAATCTGTGGGGGGGGGGGGGGGGGGGGGAGCGACGGGGAGGTTCCCTTGTTAGCATAAGTTAGTTTATGTTGGTTTAAGTAGTGTGTAAGTCTAGGGAACGATGACCTTAGCGGCTTGGTCCCTTAGGAATTCACACACACTTGAACATTTTGTCCAGCCACATTAACGTGACCACTTGCCAAAAGCCTGAAAACTACTTTTTGCTGTACGAACTCCTGCGATACGTGCAGAACGAGAGCCAATCAGGTTCTGGAAGCTACCGACAGGAAAATAAACTGCATGTAGGTCTGGACATGGCCCCATGAACAGATGTATACTTGTGTTGATCCAGTGTGCCTTCCAGAATGAGGAAATCACCAAGGGAATGTCACGTAAACATTCCCCAGATCATAACGTGGGAAGGGTATTTGCTTTCAGACGTTTCATACCGTGCACACCAAAGGCCATCAGTCCGATGGAGAATAAAACGTGATTCATCTGGATGGAACACCTGTCGCTACTCAGTGGACGTCCAGTTCCGGTACTGGTGGGCTGATTACAGCCATCGTTGGCGATGAATAACAGTCAGTAAAATGTCGTGTGACTAGGACCTCCCGTCGGGTAGACCGTTCGCCAGGTGCAAGTCTTTCGATTTGACGCCACTTCGGCGACTTGCGCGTCGATGGCGATGAAGCGATAATGATTAGGACAGCACAACACCTAGTTCCTGAGTGGAGAAAATCTCCGGCCCAGCTGGGAATCGAACCCGGGCGCTGAGGATTGACATGCTGTCACGCTGAGCGCTTTTTTTTTTTTTTTTTAATGTCATTTGATTCGTGTTTGTTCGTTGCTTCTGCTCGTGGCGGACGTCGCAAGATACCCGTTTCAGTTCGTCGTTGATCAATTAACTCAGTATTTTTATTACAGAGGGCAGCTAACCCTCTGACCGAACACGCTGGGTTAACCGTGCCGGCACCGCTCAGCTACCGAGGGCCGACAACAGTCAGTGTGGGTGCAGGAAGCAGGCGCCTGCTGCGGAGGCTCATCCGCGGCAACATTTGCTGAATGGTCGTTGAGGGAGCACTGTTGGTATCCCCTAGGTTCGTCTGGGTGGTCAGTTCCTCAGTAGTTATACGTCTATTCGCCCGTTCTCGTCTCCACAGCCATCGTTCACCAGTGTCACCTGTTGACCGTGGTGCACCACAGTTACCTCGGTGCTGGTTTTTTATGTGTGCGGATTGTCAGTGTAGGACGGCTCGCACAGTTCGTATTAGCTTAAGGTTACCCGAGGAGGATGGAGGAACTTTGGCAGTGCAAAGAAATTAGTGACACTCAAATACAAACTTCAGTGCGGTGCGATACTCAACTAAGGTTGTACGGTAACTCGTTGGCTGTGCTTGGAGACAGAGACATCTAAGCAGTAGCCTGTCAAGGAGTGCGTTATTGAATACAATGTTGACAAGGCTATGTCCATCCTGGACACCTCACTGTCAATTACTGTAGTAAATACTTGTCCCTGTGCTAAGACTATAGACTGGTCCACCTATAGACTAAGTATTGCAGACTGATCTCAACTACAAACTGTAGCTACAACCTGCAACCCTGGAACTCCGTGCTAGAAGTGTCGTACGCTAGCCCCGAACATAAACCGTCCGTTACTGCCTATGGCCGCCGCTTAACACAAGGCAGAAGTCCATCCCATTGGCGGTGGCGCGTAGGTTGCTGATTGGACGTGCGCTTGTGGTTGGCGGCGAACTTCAAAGAGCCGGCCGTGGTGCCAGTCGGCAACTGTCTCAACGCGCCAGCTCCAATTGCAGCCATTGGCGGGGACATAACAGTTTTTGGATAGCACCATTTTACCATCCGCTGTGTACCTTAACGACAGCAGCACAAGAACACGCCTGTGAAAGATTATTGCACACGGACGTAGAACATAGTGATCATACTAACATGACTGGACCACGTATTTTGTTTCACATTGAGATGTAAGTGTCCTTCCACACTTTAATATCAGTTAGAATCTAGTGAGTGCTTGCTTGTTCATCTTAATATTTAGCAATAATGGCATATCTGAGAAAACAGTGTCACTTTTGTTCAAGAGGCGCTTGCATTGTTTAGACACTTGATTTTACGAATTACACGTATATGGGGGTTCGACTAATATAGTACCTAATATGTAGATTTCTGCTGCGACTCATGGCGTTTTGGGTTGTAACGTAACAAATTAGTAAATCGGATGTGAAATTGAAACGTCCCCTTAGAAAAATTTGTCAATTACTGTGCTGGTAAACTCCTTACGTTATTTGATCTTCAAACAGCTGAGCAAAACTGAACGTACTCAGACATTTCTCTCTTTACTTATTCTGATCATCACTGAACTGACACACAATAATTTTAGCGTAACGAAATCTGACTTTCAATAATCCCTACAAAAGAATGGCCCTGACTAACAATAACCTATACCTTTTATGAATCACTTACCTCACAAAATTCTTCGTTACTCGAACTACGGCAATACAGCGAGCGCCAATACTGCCAGCTAAACAAAAGATTCTAACTACTGAAGGCACTAACTACTGATAGAAATATGTTAGCAAATTAGAGATTTTGATAGACAACAAACAATGTATTTACGTTAATAGTGTTCAAAAGTCATTATATATATATATATATCTCATGACATCCAGTCTTACAAATTTACTTTCTCTGATGGACACACGTCCAGATCATCCGCTCTCAAAACTCCTCCATCTCTCTCCCCACATCCACCACTGCTGGCGGCTCACCTCCAACTGCGCAAGGCTACGCGCTGTTAACAGCCAACTGCCCAACACTACAATAGCAAATTCCAACAATGCAAACGAGCCACAGACTGCACACATTACAGTCAGTGATTTTCATACAGAGCGCTACGTGACGTTACCAAAATAAAAATCTTTTTATTTCTAGTAAAAATCTTTTTATTTGTAACAAAGAAGGCAAGCACAAATTTCCATAACTTTATCTTTGAAACCGCTTTCATAATGAAATGATTTCTCTTTCTTAGCGGTTGAATATAAAAAAATACTGAAACACGTATTTATTTTGGTTTCTAACGCTCGATAATGACCAGTTTTATAGATTTAGCTTTAAAAATGTTTTTCTAATTATTTAATAATAATTTATTTTCAAAAAAAGTTTTCACTCACTACTTCACCACCATAAGTGTTACATTTCCGAAAATACTTAAACGTATACCTCTATATTTTGGATATAAACTTTCGTAGTTCTAGCTTCAAAATTGCGTTAATAGCGAAATATATTCAGAAAAACCTTTCATCCTCTATTTCGCCCCCTTAGGGGTCGAATTTCGAAAAATACCTTCTTAAACGGCGCCTACGGTATAAGATCAACACCATACCAGATTTCAAGTTTCTATCCTTAGCGGTTTGGGATGGGAGATGCCGAGTCAGTCAGTCAGAGAGGAAATTGCTTTTTATATGTGAATATTAACAGTTGTGGATTTCCCGTCAAAGAGAAACATATATTTGGCAGCCGGTTTTGTTCCTTTTAAGTAATTTCCTCTTTTACCGTACTGAATACATATACTCCCATCCCCCTCTCCCACGTCCCCCCCCCCCCCTCCCCGCCCCCCACACACACAAACAGCCGCACACAAACATAAGCACACTTGTCTCAAAATGATCTGCCTGAGAATTTCTAAGTGATGTTCACTTTTCTGATATTCTCCAAAGAAACAGTGAGCTCTATGATCGGTTGTGTCAGTTAGTTAGAACTTTGAAAGCGTACAAGAATAAGAAACATGTTACAAGAACAGGTTCTCCGACATGTGCAGGAAATTAATCTAGTACGACAAAGGTGTCAGAAATTACGGAGGATTAAAGCAGGAAAAAGTTTCGTTTTGAGTCTTCGTATTTGGAAGTGACAGAAGTTAAAGTCTACTAAGTGGGTAGACTTGAAGGGATGATTCCACCGTATAGAAGAAGAAGCAGATTCTAGCAAAGGGTGTAAGGTATTCGGAGATGGAAGTTGCTGTAAGAGCACACCAGTCTTATTAAGGCTGAGTAATACAACCGTTTGTTGTTCTCGAGCGTAGAACAGGCGAGTAAGTTTTGCATGTCTGAGCATGTCTGCATGTCTGTTCGGTACAGACAGTCATGTGGAGTTAATGTCTTTCAAGGATTTCAAGGAATACTTCAAATTTCGGAAGTGTGTATGCCCTTGTAACACTGATAGAGGTTAGGGCAGGCTACATGAGGGTCTTGAATGTATGGATAACGATAGTCGGATTTGCTCCCCATGTTTGGCTACTTCTTGGTTTTAGTATTTGTGGGCTTCTTTTTGAGTTGTTAGTATGTGTGTATTTCAACTTAGAGAATTTTAGAGCAAAGTGTTTCTCAATTCCTATTACAGGCTTCTAGAGATTTAGAGCGGAGTTTCGATAAGGGGCCCATATCTAGAAAAATACCGTTTGGATGCAAAATAATTTCGAAAATCGAATCACTATCAAATAAATACGTATTCTGCTTCACGGTGCGCATGCGTCGGAGGCAATGAGCTGTGACCTGTGTGCTCTACAGGATCATGGATAGTGTTTCGAGCTCTCGTCGACCGGGATCTCTTCTACGTAACGAAGGACGTCCTTATTCAGACTCGAGTGTATGGTGCGTCCGTGGAGCACCACAGTCAACCCTCCTAGTTGCGAATGTACCAGCTGTACTTGGACAAACATGGTATGTGATTAATAAGAAATGGAAACGAGCGTATAGCATTGCTCGGTGGGAGGCCCCATCCGGGGAAGTTCGGACGCCAAGTGCAAGTCTCGTTTCGGTCGACGGCAAACTGGGCAACTTGCGTGCCGGTGATAAGGATGAAATGACGATGAGGACAACACAAGACTCTGTTCACGAGCGGAGAAAATCTCCAACCCGGCCGGCATTCCATCCTGGGCCCGCTGCATGGGAGGCAAACACTCAGCTTGTGTGCGTACCGTGAAGTGGGAGATTTGAAAGTGATCTGATCTTCAAACTTACTTTACATCCAAACGATGCATTCACAGACATGGGTTCCTTACCAAATTTTTATCTACTAAGTCTCCTCTACAAACCTGGAAACCTGTAATAGGAATTGTGAAACATCCCACACGCTCTTTCTTCCACATTACCAGTTTTTACATAGAAGACTTTTGGAAATTCTTAATTTGCTAGTTTATATAAATT
Organism: Schistocerca piceifrons; assembly: GCF_021461385.2. NCBI lineage: Eukaryota > Metazoa > Arthropoda > Insecta > Orthoptera > Acrididae > Schistocerca > Schistocerca piceifrons. The sequence goes on from NC_060139.1 coordinate 615,818,931, forward strand.
AAAAAGCAACCTTGTCTGATATTTACAGATGCTGCTCTCTCGCGGACAAATGCAATCTCGAGAACTTTCAAGTCGGCGGAACACTAGCGGTTTAATTTCTGTGCTCCAATTGGCGAATTATTCACTGTTCTTGACACGAGCACAATCAGACTATCTCAAGAAAAAATAGGCCGTAAAGGCTGAACCTCAGCGTTTATAGCGGACACGGAGAAATATAGGCTCTTGAGTTTACGCGTGCGCACCACCGAAGCTGTGATGGAAGTGTAGCGCGCTTTTATGTTCACAGCTCTGTGTTTATGGTAGCTCTGCTACCTGCCTCGACAAACACGTCCGACCTATTACCATATTTACAACACGTGCCCAACGCCACAATAAAGCAGTCACTCTAATGATAAAGCAGACCAAACATTTTACAACACGAGCTGAATCGTGTAAACGTGGTTTTTAGACGCAGAGGGCGGCTGCTGTCGAGGCTAAAAGGAAAATAATGACAATGACACTTGACTCTTGAGTTTTGGGGATGGATTGCCTCAATTTACTGGAAGTGCCTTCGCGCCATCGCGAGATGGGGGCAGCACGATCTGGAGAAACGCGCCGCATTGTTTGTTTCTGGGGAGTCGGACTTTTAGAGTCCTCATTGAACAATCAATGGAGACGGTAATTTTTCCCAGCGATGAACAAGCATAAGATATCATTTACGTTCTACAGACATGAGAACGGATGTTAGCGCGAATAACTCGATGAGTTTTTTAATGCAGCATTCAACTTATGAAGGAGTTAGTGGCGTTTATGCTACATCTCTGCTCACGTTTATTACATTTTTTGTTGCTATGTTTTAATGCCAGTATAGGAAGATTTTGTTACGGGGTTCGAGCGAGGAGGTAGGATCACAAGGCAGACTCATCGAACGACGCACCAGATGATCACATCGCGTGAGAACGGCCGGTGGAGGAATTGCCGTATGGTACTGGAACAGAGAGGGGCAGTGGTGATTCACCCAGCACGCTAGGCGCCAATAAGCGAAAATTTTATTATTTACGTTTACTGTCTAAATATTAATATACAACTCCAACCGTAGTGATGACATTACTAGAATCTCTTAATAATAACTTCAGTATCACTCAACTCACCAGGAAATGCTAATTAAAGTTTTAGTGGCTGTCAGTGGTTATTGATGGAAAGAATGGACCAATCGCAAATGCTCCCTGAGAGGGTGGCGCCAGACTACTAAGATAGCTGACTACTAATCTACGATCGGTTTCCATGGATGTAATACATGAATCTCTGGATAAAATCTGATATGTAAAGACGAAACAGTTTGTCGACAAAATTGCCTCGGAAGACGTACTTGTCCGATATTGGATTAATTCAAAGTAGTCTACTACTGGAATCGAGGTTGCAACACGCGAACTAGTGTGCGTAGTGCAACTCCGCGTAAGACGGAATTTATTGTTAAAGTTGCCTTGGAAAATATATTTGTGCGATCTCGTGTGAACTCTAAGATTCTGTACAGATTTTTTTTTACCTTTGCAGTGTTCTGAAGCCAATGATTAATGACCAGGAATCTTATTATAAATATTAACGATAGATTGGCTAGATTGACTCTAGAAATCATTTCACTAATTTTGCGATTAATGAAATAAAACAAAGTTAGCTGATGTCCTAAAATTTTACGATTCGCATTGCGTTTAGCATTTAAATATAACCATTTGCAACATTAATATATACTGTTTAATGCATAAGCATTAGAGGTTGCGACAAACGGAGAAGAAACCAATTGGGGCAACGTCTACAGGAAGCGAAATATGAAAGTTGGCTACCGTTCAGTTACGAGAAGTGGCGGGCGGACGCACTGGCCTTTCGTATGGAAGTCACACGCAGCATCACTTTGCGTCGCCGTGTACATGTAAAATGATATTTAGAACATTCATTTTCCTGTCTGCTGTGATGGAGTTAAGAGTTCCTCAGATGAAACGTAAAAAGTTTTGGAACATTTGTACGGTGCACTAGACATCTTTTCAGCCCACCTCCATAACTGATGTCGCTGAAGTTAGATTGTGCGCTGCAGAGGAAGGGTTGGTGTTCCTGGAGTAGGAAGAAATTTTCATCACCAATATGTGGCCGACAATGACAGGGTATGGAATTGGCCGAGGATAGTTGGTGAAATAATTCCTGACAATCAGACTACGCTAATTTCAAACCACGACGCTGCGTATCACCTGCTGAGTACATGGACACTGTTGGTGCCTATCAGTCTGGAAGATGAGTGCGTAAAACTCGACAGTCACCTTGGTGCCATTCGAAATGAAGTCTTGCGGAGTAGGGCTCCTCAGGGCTCCCAACAGTATCTCATAAGAAGAGCCAGGCTGGAAAATGGTCGAGGGGAAGGAACATTAGCGGAACGGGAAAAATATGGGCGTTGAATAATCATTTCTGGTTTACTGTTACTCGATTCAGCAAGTTGCCGTTGAGTGACCACTTCATACGCTAAATTCGGCTATTTCTACATCTACATCTACATCTGCAGCTACATTTATACCCCGCAAGCCACCCAACGTTGTGTGCCGCTGTCATTACCTCCCATTCCTGTTCCAGTCGCGTATGGTTCGCGGGAAGAACGAGTGCCGGCAAGCCTCCGTGCGCGCTCGAATCTCTCTAATTTTACATTCGTGATCTCCTCGGGAGGTATAAGTAGGGGGAAGCAATATATTCGATACCTCATCCAGAAACGCACCATCTCGAAACCTGGACAGCAAGTTACACCGCGATGCAGAGCGCTTCTCTTGCAGAGTCTGCCACTTGAGTTTGCTAAACATCTCTGTAACGCTATCACGCTTACCAAATAAGCCTGTGACGAAACGCGCCGCTCTTCTTTGGATCTTCTCTGTCTCTTCCGTCATCCCGACTTGGTACGGATCCCACACTGATGAGCAATACTCAAGTATAGGCCGAACGAGTGTTTTGTAAGCCACCTCCTTTGTTGATGGACTACGTTTCTAAGGACTCTCCCAATGAATCTCAACCTGGTAGCCGCCTCACCAACAATTAATTTTATATGATCATTCCACTTCAAATCGTTCCGCACGCTTACTGCCAGATATTTTACAGAAGTAACTGCTACCAGTGTTTGTTCCGCTGTCATATAATCATACAATAAAGGATCCTTCTTTCTATGTATTCGCAATTCATTACATTTGTCTATGTTAAGGGTCAGTTGCCACTCCCGGCACCAAGTGCCTATCCGCTGCAGATCTTCGTGCATTTCGCTACAATTTTCTAATGCTGCAAACTTCTCTGTATACTACAGCATCATCCGCGAAAAGCCGCATGGAACATCCGACACTAGCTACTAGATCATTTATATATATTGTGAAATATATGAGGGAATGAAGTCCAGCATTTAATTAGTGTGTCTCTATTGTTGCTTCATGCGATTCATCAAACCACAACTCCAGAATGCTCATCCATTTGAAACACACTACATGACTGGGCAACAAAGCACGTCACCATCCTCCTTGCCGTGACGCCAGAAAATAACATTTTAACATTATTTACCGCTTCGGAAACTCTCTTCATGATAACTGTTGATAAAATAATATCAAAGCCGGATGTATAACAGCTAAACAGTTCGCAATCTGAAAGATGTATACCTTTTCCTTAGTTTAACACATTCCAATGATCAATATTTCGTGGAAAATAGCCGATGAAAAAAGAAGTTGAACGAGAAGTCTGAGGTGACATAAATTTTATTTGAGTTTCTCAAAAAACAGTTCTTGCATTTAACTTGAAACGTCCCCTTAGAAAAATTATACATGACTGTGCTTAAACTGACACACAATATATTTAGCGCAACGTAATCTGACTTTCAAAAATCCCTATAAAAGAATGGCCCTGACTAACATTAACCTGTACCTTTCACAAATCACTTACCTCACCAAAAATCTTCGTTACTCGAACTACTGAAATACAGCGAGCGTCAATACTGCCAGCTACATAAAAGATTCAAACTACTGAAGGCACTAACTACTGATAGGCATAGTTAGCAAATGAAAGATTTTGATAGAGAACAAACAATGTATTTACCTTAATAGTGTTGAAAAATCATAATATACATAGCAATTCATGAAATCCAGTCTTACAAATTTCAAAACTCCGCCATTTCTCTCCCCACATCCACCACTGCTGGCGGCTCACCTCCAACTGCGCAACGCTACGCGCTGTTAACAGCCAACTGCCTCTGCCCAACACTACAATGGCAAACAACAATGCAAACTAGCCACAGACTGCACACAGCACAGCCAGTGATTTTCATACAGAGCGCTACGTATCGTTGCCAATAAGAAAACATAAACAGCCTACTTACATAGCCCCCATGCTCCCCGCAAAAAATTTTACAAATTGTTTTGTGCAGTGGCCAATACAGATTTGAAAAAATTTTTCCTAATTACAATAACAAAGAAATCAGATGCACACACTTATTGATACAATGTTGGTCAAAAGCTAAAATTTTCTCACAGTCCATAAAGACAGTCCTGATCATTCATCACAGTAAAATTGCAGTGTTTTTCTCAAAGTCTGAGCAGTAAAAGAAAAAGCACACGTAAGTAGTGGATTTCTATGCAGTCTTGAAGAAGTAGTGTTGTCCTTCTAACGGAAAGACAGTGCTGACTCTTGACATTCAGGCAGGTAATGGGCCACAACAGAGCAAACCCACAGCAGAGTCAGTCGAAGTTTTGAAGAATATTGGTAGGTAGGTAATCACAGAGCCGACCCACTGTAGTCCTGGTAGAGATTACGGTATTGGTGGGCTACCAGAGGTGCAGAACCACTGCAGTCCTTGGAGAAATAATGGTATTGGTGGGCCATCAAAGATGCAGACCCACTGTAGTCCTTGCAGAAATAATGGTATTGGTGGATCATCAAAGGTGTAGACCCACTGTAGTCTTTGTAGAGATGGCCAGCAGCCATCTGCTGCGACTGTGCAGGTGCACAATCACCATCGAAGAGTCTTGCGGACAATATAGCAAGTCCATAACCACCACTTGTGCACTCACAAAGTTTTTGGAATCGCCCTTAGAACCAGCAATGCTGTTATCCAGTCCCTTGCTGAATTATTAACACACGTGCAAGCACTAACAGTCCCCACTTCTCACATATTGTCCATATACTATGACCAACAGAAACGTGTGCAGTGAAATGGAACTTACAAGTTAATAATATGATGAACTGGTGTCAACTACAATTTTATAACATAAGAATACAATTACAAAGGTACAAAATATATCATTATATTTGTAGTAAAACAAGCTTTACAAAAGAATAGAAATAAACATGTACATCAGTGTTACAGGAATTATGACATGAGTACATACATAAAAGATCAGAATAACTTTCGAAACATGAACTTCACACATCAGCATTAAAACAAAACAGAATAAATAATGTCTAAACATCTTTACAAAGAAAATAACATATTATTAATGCAAATTATATTTGAGAATAACAGTATTCCTCATCATAATGAATGTAGCTTAGTATTAGAAGAGAAAAAATTCTATGAAACAGTAGACAGAGACAGGAAGAGAACAAATACACAAGGGTACACAAACACATAGTGGGATAATACAAAAGGAATGGACAGGGTTTGTTTTCAGTGTAACATTTGGTACTGCAGTCCAACCCAAAACTTCATTCCATAGATCGTCCCTCTTATTTCAACATTTGCTCCAGCCAAAAAAATCCTATCCAAGCATGCTTTCTGTATTCTGTTCACATCCTCTTTCAAAAATAGTTTTTCTCCACTGTACACTACTTTTTTTGCCAAACCATTTTCTTATAGCTTCTCAATGCATTTCTTCCAATCCATCATAGTTAGTTTCTTATATAGTCTACCTCGTCTTAAGCTAACTTAAATCTACTGAGCTCAGATGCTAAACTAAGGGACGAGGCAATGCAGCAGCACAAAACAATTAATACAAACAGCAATAAAAAAATGGAAATTGTCAAAGCAAGCAGCAGCAGCAATTGCAATAACTTATACCTAAGCATGACAAAGCTCAAGCAGAAAAAATATTACAGTAAAAATGCCCATGTTTAATACCTATATCACATCTCAACACTAGAGTGATGCATCACAAAAACTTACTCTGCAAGAAAGTTACCAAGTGGTTAAAAAAATTATTTATACAATTCCTGTTAAGGGAAACGTCTATTTGTGCTCTCTTTTCTAAGAAAGTATATCATATTCTTTACTGGGTCTGTAGACAGAAAATAGTGATATTAGTACATCTATTAAATTTTATTATAACCAATGCTGCAGTGCAACTAGAAACTAGATATTAAAGAAAATGAGCAAATATGTACAAAGGAAGGCATGAAACATCATTCATTAGCCATATGGCATTTCATAAGGTAGTAAAAAAAATCTCTCAACTAGAAAGACAGTAGTCATATTCAGGTGCACAGACATAAAAATTTTTCTCGTCATTTCATTAGGCATTTCAGTAAATATCATAAATTAAGAGCTCCACAGTGTTATAAAATGTTTTCAAGTTTGAGCGTGTAGTATTTGCGATACTTTCTACAAAGGAATGTCAATAGCGAGGATAATGGCCTCCCCTTTTTTTTTTTACCTGTGCCTCTGAAAGGTGCACACTAATGGCTTTTTTCCAGGCGACTGTTGCGCAGCTGGGTGCTTACAGTGACCTACCTTCCTTACCGAAATATTTACATCACTTTCTGCTACAGTGACAGTTTGATACAAGCAAAATTTCACAGGTCGAAATATTTGCGTTACAAATCTGTAGAAACAAATTCCTATAAATAAAACAGTGTCCAAAAAATTTTCGCCGGCATTATGATACATTCACGCATTTACACACATTTCATAACTCTTAAAGTACGATTCTTGATTTCCAACATCCTTTTTCTGAAATCAGAGTCCCCAACCACTACTCATTATTCCTTACCTTATTACACTTATACGAGGTACATGCAAGTTCTAAGGCCTCCGAATTTTTTTCTCCAGACTGGAAAGAGATAGAAACATGCGCATTGTTTTAAAATGAGGCCGCGTTCATTGTCAATACGTCCCAGAGATGGCAGCACCGTACAGCAGATGGAATTTTACCACCAGCGGCGAGAATGAGAACTGTTTTAAATACTTAAAATAGCGACGTTTTCCTTACTTGAACAGCGTGCAATCATTCGTTTTCTGAATTTGCATGGTTGAAACCAATTGAAATTCATCGACAGTTGAAGGAGACATGTGGTGATGGAGTTATGGATGTGTTGAAAGTGCATTCATGGGTGCAACAGTTTAATGAAGGCAGAACATCACGTGACAACAAACCGAAACAACCTCGGGCTTGCACAAGCCGTTCTGACGACATGATTGAGAAAGTGGAGAGAATTGTTTTGGGGGATCACCAAATGACTGTTGAACAGATCGCCTCCAGAGTTGGCATTTCTGTGGGTTCTGTGCACACAACCCTGAATGATGACCTGAAAATGCAAAAAGTGTCATCCAGGTGGGTGCCGCGAATGCTGACGGACGACCACATGGCTGCCCATGTGGCATGTTGCCAAGCAATGTTGATGCGCAACATCAGCATGAATGGGACTTTCTTTTCGTCGGTTGTGACAATGGATGAGACGTGGATGCCATTTTTCAATCCAGAAACAAAGCGCCAGTCAGCTCAATGGAAGCACACAGATTCACTGCCATCAAAAAAATTTCGGGTAGCCGCCAGTGCTGAAAAAATGATGGTGTCCATGGTCTGGGACAGCGAGGGCATAATCCTTACCCATTGTGTTCCAAAGGGCACTACGGTAACAGGTGCATCCTACGAAAATGTTTTGAAGAACAAATTCCTTCCTGCACTGCAACAAAAACGTCCAGGAAGGGCTACGCGTGTGCTGTTTCACCAAGACAACGCACCCGCACATCGAGCTAACATTACGAAACAGTTTTTTCGTGATAACAACTTTGAAGTGATTCCTCATGCTCCCTACTCACCTGACCTGGCTCCTAGTGACTTTGGGCTTTTTCCAACAATGAAAGACACTCTCCGTGGCCGCACATTCACCAGCCGTGCTGCTATTGCCTCAGCGATTTTCCAGTGGTCAAAACAGACTCCTAAAGAAGCCTTCACCGCTGCCATGGAATCATGGCGTCAGCGTTGTGAAAAATGTGTGAGTCTGCAGGGCGATTACGTCGAGAAGTAACGCCAGTTTCATCGATTTCGGGTCAGTAGTTAATTAGAAAAAAAATCGGAGGCCTTAAAACTTGAATGCACCTCGTACATATTCGTCGACACTTCTTGAATATTTCATCATAATAAATACGTAGCATAATCAAGTTCCTCATATAGCATCAGCTTATTGATCATAAACATACCTCAACAGCATAATACACATTGTCATCGTAATAATAACATCATAACACCTCAGTCAACTCTCAAAATCGTCGTAGCTTCCTCCAATAATTTCAAAACCTAAAAAAATTCTCTGCTCATATCAAAAGTGTCATCTGCCTCAAACGTACTTTAAAAATCATGATCCCATACCAAATACATCATTCAAAGCTCTCATAGTACCACAATGGTTCCGAAACATATGAAGGGTTCACACATTACAGACAAAATACAATTTCATAAGTGTGAAGTTATCCAGCTGTGTAACTGCATAAATATCTGTCACTGACATAGAAAAAAAATGTTTGTCTCTCTCAGTTAAATGATCAGATAGCTGTGTAATTCTGTCTTAGAGAAATATGGTACCGATGTGTAAAGTTGTATAAGCAAACACCATATTAGCTAGGGCTCCTTGTGCTTGCCAAATACATGGTACACAAAGTAGGTGTGTACCCCCTTGAAGATTAATGTAATTATACCCTCAGGTGTTACAGATTACAGCAATGGAATGAAATGTATCACGAAAACCTTTGTATTTTTGTAATTTAAAAATCTTTTAAAATAAATGTTTTAAGTACAAAATTAATCACTCAAATACATGTACTGTAGCGCTGAACTGTGCGTCTTGTTGTAAGATAATCTCTGTGTAAGTGTCGTAGTTATCGTCCTCTGTAAGCGAAGTTCTGCTGAAGTCAATGTACTTACCTCATCATAAACGAAAGTGAAATGCTTTGTGTATAGATATCTTAGTTATTACACTTATTGCCGTGATGAAGAAAGTACTGTGCTGTAACGTATTGTTGTGCTACGGAAAAGGCAGTCTCATTGTAGCTATACCACAAAAGTTACTACTAAAACATGTTTTACTTTCCAGAATAATTCAGAAAATCTGTGCAGATATAAAACAGAAACACCGCAAAAGCAACATTGTAAATTGCCACTCATTAGTAGCGTCGTGATAAAATCGTGTATCTGTCACATAAACTAACCACCTTGTCATCTGGTATCTCACAGAAAGTACTTTAAATCCAGAATGTATTTTCAAGTAAACCAAAATGTTGCATTAAAATCTCATTATCAGTACTGGTAAATGTTCTAAGTATGTGAGCCTTATAGTCGTTACGTAATTGTGCAACTAACAAGCAAGAATGTACACACACAATATCACTGTGTCGTCTGTTCACAATAACAATGCATTCGTAATTTCTGTTTATATAAGTTCTCTTGGTTCTTTACTGGATATTTAACTTCAAACATTGTGCATGGTAACAGTTTCTAAGTCTGACAATGCATACTAGAAATGTGAAGTGAAAAGCTTTATGGCAAAGACAAAGTTAAAAAGCATATTATCTTTCAATAAACGGTTTTACATGTGAAATATGGTGTAAACCTTTACTCTTCCTAGTATGCAGAGTTTCAACTTCAACGCAATTATCATACGGTATACGTCTGTGAGGAATACTGGAATTTTTCTCAATGTTAGCGTCTATGTTACTTTTCTCTGAGCCAGCTGGCGCACGTGGCTGCCTGCAGTGCGGGTCATTGTCTGCTATCTCTTTGTTGGCGTGCGTCGTTCTTGGGATTAGGAGACCTAAGTTCTACAAATTCACCTTGACGAGAAGGCCCTGCCCTATTTGAAGCTCGCCAGTTCTGATGCAATTCAGGTCTGTCGTTACGATTATATCGTCTGTCGTCATGTCGGTAGATTCCATAGTTTCTTTCTTGCCGGTCACTTGGTGGAGAACTTCTCCCTGAATCGTAACTGTGCGCTGGTCCGTTGCGTCTAAAGTTATTCTGTCTCCCTTGATAATATTTATTTTGGTTCCCATATTGTCTGTTTCTATGATTGTCTCTGTCGTAGTCATTACTACGGAAATGCGAACTTTCTCTGTAACTATTACTCTGCCAGTGGTTATCATGCGGGTGGTGTCCGTTTTGGTCACGATTTGTGTTGTGCGAATAGCCTCGTCGTGTCCAGTTATTATTTCTTTCATCGTGGAATTGCGACGGATGTGTCCTGTAATTGTTGTGTTCCTGTTTTCGCGTTCTGCGATTATCAGTGTCAATTTCTAATTCTTGTAAGAGTCCCTGAAAAGCTTCAGTGTCGTCTTTGCAACGTCCTGCCAAAATAACATGTCGTAAATGTTCAGGCAATTTCATTAAGCAAATGCGGATGAGTTCTGAGTGGCTGTATGGGTTTGACAGGTACTGATTCTTGTGCAACATGTCTTCAAAATATTTCACAAGACTGGAGAATTCAGATTGTTCGAAATGTTTCATCAATATGATGCTATGTTTTACTCAGTCTTGTGTAGCTTGAGACCAATATGCTGAGAGGAAGGCATGATAAAATTCTCGTGAATGACCGTGAATAACCGATCGCATTCTTACAGCTGGTTCATTCTCTAAGTAGCCACACATAAATTCTAATCTGTGCTGCAATGACCAGTTGGTGGATGAATGTCGTTGCCAGAATTCTTAAATGTTTTGAATTTACATATAGTAATGAACAGCTTATAGTCAAAATCATCGTGTCGGCGATTCGCACATCGCTCATTGTTACTTCGTTTCGGCGGTTCCATCTCAAAATTCAATGCGCCTTGCCAATTTCTTTCATAATTTCCGAAGTGTCCTGTGTTATTATTTTGTGGTTGCTCCGTATTTTTATGTCCCTCTTCCGTACTGGAGCGCGAGTGTCCTCTGAAAAATGTACTTCTTGTATTACTTGTGCCAACTGTTCTTGTACTCCCCGGATTTCTCTTTTGTACTGTGTATTGATTTGATTTTGATTTTGTTTGAATTTTCTAATTTGTTCATACTCTTCAGTGTCCGTGAAGGCTACAGGTCTTGTGTCATTCAGATCGTCATCTACCTTTGTAGATAAGTTAGTGAACTTATCTGAAAGTTCGGCTACTTTATCTGATAGTGAAATTATTTCCTCTGTGTGTTTTTCTGAACCAAGTTTCAGAGTGTCCATTTGTGTTGAAATCGTATCGAATGTGTCCTTTAAGTTTTCCTGAGTTTTTGGAAGTTGCGTAACTTAATCGGTAGATGCAACTGAGTCAATTTTAGCTTGCAAGGTGTCGTGATTTTCATGAACAATAGTTTGCAATTCTTTTATGGCTGCTTCGTGATTCTGTAATGCATTTTCATGACGCGAAAAAATAGGTTGCAAATGCTCACAAATTTGTGTTTTTACGTCATTACAGACTTTTTGACATTTCGATTCAATGTTATGTAACTCAGTAGTTAAATCTTCACGTGTTTGTTCAAGTGTGGTGTCTAACTTCCGAAGATTTTGTTCCATTGTGTCTAACTGTTGCTGTGTTTGTCTCTGGTGTTGTTCCATTGTGTCTAACTTTTGAAGCTTTTGCTCTGTTTGTCTCTGATTTTGTTCCATTTGTTGCATTAATTGCAATAATAATGTATTAGTGTCTGGAATGTGTTTCTCTATGCTTTTTGGCAGTGCATTTTCACCGGCAACATTCACGTTTTGACAAGCAGAAAATGTGTCTTGACTGATTTGAGAAAACGGTGAGGACCCAAAACCTGAGTCTACAGTATTTGCAATATTGTGTTCTGTCATTTCGGATTCCTGAGGCGAGCTGTTGCCAACCAATCGATCGATAATGCTTCCCTGTTCACTAATTGTTTCACTGCCTACACCACTATTTGCAGCCCGCTCCATTTCCCTATGCACAGTTACCAAGTTACTACTTTGAACATTAGTTAATTCACTACTCTGCGGCGCTAACACACTGCTTTCTTCTTCACTGTCATTTCTCAGTTTACTTTGAAGCCTACTATTACGTTTTTCACACGCCATTATTGTCACAATATTTCACACAACAACACAGAAAAGCACAATTTGAAGAGCAAAATAACAAAACATTTGAAAATAATATCTAGTTAATTGCATGCGCAGCTGCGAAATACTTGGTGCAAATCTACATGCATGCCACAACTGTGTACAACAATGAAAAACTACAACTCCAAAGGAAATTCTCTCTGTAATTACGCGCTAACAATATACAAAAGCTACACTAATTATACAAACTACAAGAAAAAAATCAGAAGATTCCAGTGAGGTATCCTCAGCTAAGAGTCGACATATGAAACGTCCTCTTTGAACAATTATATATGACTGTGCTTAAACTGACACACAATATTTTTAGCGCAACGCAATCTGACTTTCAAAAATCCCTATAAAAGAATGGCCCTGACTAACATTAACCTATACCTTTCACAAATCACTTACCTCACCAAAAATCTTCGTTACTCGAACTACTGCAATACAGCGAGCGCCAATACTGCCAGCTAAATAAAAGATTCAAACTACTGAAGGCACTAACCACTGATAGGCATAGTTAGCAAATGAAAGATTTTGATAGAGAACAAACATTGTATTTACCTTAATAGTGTTGAAAAATCGTAATATACATAGCAGTTCATGACATCCAGTCTTACAAATTTCAAAACTCCGCCATTTCTCTCCCCACATCCACCACTGCTGGCGGCTCACCTCCAACTGCGCAACGCTACGCGCTGTTAACAGCTAACTGCCGCTGCCCAACACTACAATGGCAGACAACAATGCAAACTAGCCACAGACTGCACACAGCACAGCTAGTGATTTTCATACAGAGCGCTACGTAACGTTGCCAATAAGAAAACATAAACAGCCTACTTACAAACTCTTGTGCGGTCTAACTACTTTTGATGTGCTGTTCGCTATGTTTACATCTAGACTGTTGCTGACAGTAATTTAAGCCTCGGGTCTTTTGGGTACATAACTTTCGTTCATCAAGCAATGGCGGTGTCACTCGTTCCTCATCCATGTTCCTCACTATTACGTTTTGCACAGTACTCGTAAATCAGTATTAAGATGTTTCAATCCGGCCTAGCAAATCATTTGAAGAGTGCTGGATGTGAGATTATTCGCTGAAAAACTCGTGATTTTAGGTAATCATCCCTTTGACATTACTGTCACATGTCGCTAAGCGATATTTTTATTGTTCTGCTACTATTTGGTGATTATTTTATTGAAAGTACTGGACACGTGAGTATGGGAGGAAGGCTTTGCGGTTTTCCTGCTGAGACGATGCACTTGTAGAGTATCACAGGGTTTTGTTGTCGGTAGAATGCAGTCAGTGAATCTCATCAGGAAGAAGGCCAGTTTTCGCGGAAGTGAGGCTGCGGCCTAGTTTATGCTTTTGTGGGCAGAGTCGGTGCCTGGTCTACCTCAGGGCAGGGGATGCTGTGTTGCTACTGCCGTCCCAGGAGTATGATTAAGTGTGACACTTTTACTTTTTCTCTACGAACATCGAAGGCCGAAAAGCTATGGCACTGCCTGGCCAGTGTAAGAAGGAGGTTGCTTTCGCTACAAAATTTTAGTCACCCAACAGTACTGTTCTTGTGCGAAGAGACAGACTAGTCGAGCAGACACTGTCCTTGGCAAGGCCAATAGCGACCACGTGTTTGTTAATTTTGCATTTTGTATGCCAAGAGTGGGAAGATTCTGTGTTCCCCTACTTATTCTCGTTTGTCACATTGGCCATTAACATTGAATCGTCCCCTCCATGCACAGGTTTTGTATAGTAGCGAGTTGAGTACAGAGCACTAAGTTTGCTGGCAGTTGAGTTCCGGTCACTGTGCAAGTGGTCTCCCACCTGCTGTCTGGTGCTAATGGATGCACACTTCGCTGATTTTGGAGAAATGTAAGTTTCACGAAGTGTTGAAGCGCGATCTGTTTTCTGAGCATCTCACTACTTGCTTTTTCTGGCAGCCAACTTAAGTTGCTCATTTGATTATAATTTGTGATTTTGTTTCATTAAAGTTTAATTCGTGCGCTCCCCATGTAAGGATAACTTATTGCGTTTGCTTCATGCAGTCTTTCATGTAATTTGGTACTTCCCCGGTAGCAGCATAATTACTTTAATTCAATCAAGATTTCTAGACAAGTTTGCTGTCTGTTAATTACTTGGGTATTTTGCGCAATAATTAGAACAGATAAAAAGCTATATTCGAACTTGGTTTAAACTACAAAAATGGCGCTGAGCACTATGGGACTTAACATCTGAGGTCATCAGTTCCCTAGAACTTAGAACTACTTAAACCTAACTAACCTAAGGACATCACACACATCCATGCCCGAGGCAGGATTTTAACCTGCGACGTAGCGGTCGCGCGGTTCCAGACTGAAGTGCCTAGAACCGCTCGGCCACGGAGGCCGGCTGGGTTCTTTCAGTTCACTGTTGTGTCAAGTTACACTTCTAATACTTAAACAGTACACTGTGTCATTACAGGTGCAATTCACCTGCTCTAATACATAATTATACATTTACACAACCCCGTCAAACTATTTATGGGTCGACTGGCAACAGTTCTGAGATCTCCAAAAAGCAACACATCGGAGGTAAGTGTAACTGTTTTGGTCAAACACGTCTTCATTACTAAGCCAATGACGTGTCTATTTGCATGCTGTGCTCAAATCACATTGCGTTGCTGACTAATTATTGATTCTTCATTTTTTGTTACATTTGGACCTCTCCTTGTATTCGCTGATTTCCATATGTCAACAAAAACAATAAAAAAACTAACGATAACTCAAGAAATATGTGTCTAATTAGCCAAGTACGGTATTACAATCAGTACAAACAGAGAAGTCACATGTGAGCATAAAAGATATTTAAATGACAATTTAGTAACAGTACAGGTAACATGAATACGGTGTGTAACATGTACGAACAACAATATGGCGTATATGTCGATAAGTGCTAGTGTTAATCACGATGTCTACCATTTTTATAGACACTGAATCCCATTCTTCTTGGAGAACTGCTCTTAGGGCGAGAATGATACCAGCAGAAAGACTGTGAACACCAAAAAACCTACTGAGACAATTTCGAAGATGCTCTTTGGCTTTCTAATTGCAGAGTGCGCAGGCAGAGCCTTCCTAATTGCAGTGCGAGGTGGCGTACCACGTTCTGAACTTTTTTTAAGGCATTCGTATTAGAGACAAAATCCTTTTATGGTTGAACATTATCACTGTGTAATATAAAATCATTTATTGTACTAGTAAGGGCACTTATCAACGTGAAAGATCTGAATTCCTAGACGTGTGCTATCGAAGCTACAGGAGGGAAGTACTGTTGCCTCTTACTACCAACATGCACACAGGGACTACCGGCCTCAGTAACATCTACATCTACATGGATACTCTGCAAATCACATTTAAGTGCCTGGCAGAGGGTTCATCGTACCTAGGTCGCTACGCACGCTTGTGTTCGACTTAGAAGTAGGAGAGTCGAGCTCTCGTGATGGGTAAAAGATCGCCATTGTAAGGCCGGCAAAGAGGAGAGACACTGCGGCGATCATTTCCTCATCGCCAGATTCCACGTCACAGTGCTGGGTTAAGGTCTAATCCTCCATGTAGTGTCTAGAGGAGCGAGAGAGTGATACATCACTACTCCGCAATTCACACTTAAGTGCCTGGCACAGACTACGTATTTCTCTACCGTTCCTCTCTCTAACAGTACGTACGAAACATAAACAGTCAAAAACCTTTCTGTACGAGCTCTGATTTCTCTTACTTTATTACGATTATAATTTCTTCCTGCGTAGGTAGATAACAGTAAAATATTTGCACATTCAAAAGAGAAAATTGGTAATTAAAATTTCGTGAAAAGATCTTGCTGCAGCAAAAAACGCCTTTTTTTATTATTACCACCCCAGCTCGTTTATTATATCTGTGACACTCTCTTCCCTATTTCGCGATAGTACAAAACGAGCTGCCCTTCTCTGGACCTCTCGGCGCTTTCCGTCAGTCCTATCTGGTAAGGAACCGACACTGCACAGTAGTACTCTAGTAGAGGACGAACCATCGCAGTGGATGCACTCTCGTAATTTAGCAGACGTGTTGTGTCTTCTAAGTGTTCTGCAAATGAGCCGCAGTCTTTGGTTTGCCTTCCCCACAACATTTTCTGTTTGATAATTCCTATTTGAGTTGTTCGTAATTGTAACTCCTACGTATTTAGTTCAAATGACAGCCTTTGGATTCGACTAATTTGTCGTGTAATCTGAAATTTAACGGCTTTCCGTTCGTACTACTGTGGTTACCTCAGACGTTTTCTTATTTCGAGACAATTGCCACCTTCTGCACTTTAAAGATATCTTGTCTAAATCATTCTATAGCTGGTTTGATCATCTCATGACTTTACTGGACGGTAAATGACAGTATCATTTGCAAAGAACTTAAGAGGACTGTTCAGATTGTCTCTTACATCGTTTATAAAGATTGGGAACAACAATGGCCTATAACAAAAATGGTTCAAATGGCTCTGAGCACTATGGGACTTAACATCTGTGGTCATCAGTCCCCTAGAACTTAGAACTACTTAAACCTAACTAACCTAAGGACGTCACACACATCCATGCCCGAGGCAGGATTCGAACCTGCGACCGTAGCAGTCGCTCGGTTCCGGACTGAGCGCCTAGAACCGCTAGTCCACCGCGGCCGGTCTATAACACTTCATTGGGGAACACCAAGTATCACTGCTTTTTTACTCGATGATTTTCCGCCAATTACTACGTACTGTGACCTTTCTGACAGGAAATCACGAAGCTAGTTTCATAGCTGAACCGATACTCCACAAACACGCAATGGGCATCTAGAAATATGGAATCAGTTGAAAATGCCTTGTCGATAGCAGTCATTATTTCCTGAGAATATAAAGCAAGTTGTGTTTCACAAGAGTTATATTTTCAAAAACCACGATGGCTGTCTGTCAAACCTCATAATACGGGACTGTAAAAAAATTTCCCATAATTTTACAGCAGAAGGACCTATCATTAATTGTAACTGTTTTAGGATCCTTCCAGAAAACGGAAATGACTTGCCCTCTTCTCCAATCGCTAGGTATCCCCTGGTGCTCCAGCGACCTACGATAAAACACTGCTAGCACGGGAACAAGACTGTCAAAGTATCTCGCCGTGTCCAGATGACTTTCCACTATTAAGTGACTGCAGACGCTTTTCTACTCTGCGATCACTTATTTCGATATCTGCCCTCTGCGTCCATGCTATGATTGAATGCAGAAACCGTGTTATGATAATGAGCGGTGAAAGTTTCATGTGACCTGTTTCAACATTTCAGCTCTCTCTCTGTCATCTTCCTTCTCACTGTATAATCACTGAGCGTCTGAAGAAATGGCTTCGATCCACTTACTGATTTTACGTAACGCCAAACTTCTTACTGGTTTTAGTCAGCTCTGTTCGCCAAATTTTACTTTCAGACTGAGCGGAAACTTGTCGCGTTGCTGTCCTTATCTTCATTTTTACTTTGTTCAGCCTCTCTTTGGCACCTAAGCTTTGACTTCGCTTAAATCGGCGATGAATCACTCTTTGCTTTCGTAGAAACTTTCTAATGCGGCTGTTGAACCTCAGTGGGTCTTCCTCATCTCTTAAAATCTTGCTCGGCACATACTTGCGTAAGGGATACTGAACGAGGCTTTTTTTTTATTTTACCCATTTGTGCTCCACATCTTCGTCCTCAGCGCTCTATTTGCTGTTGACTACGCAGATGCTCTGCAATTTGTATTCTGTCACTCTTGCTAAGCAAAAATATTTTCCTACGTTTCTTAACATTCACTGATGCTATCACAGTCTTATGACCACGCCCTAGTTTACGTTAACTGACTCGAATAGTTTGTCTCTTGGGCGCCGGGAGATCTAAGACACTACCCTCACGTACTGGTTCCCTGATTATCTGCTCGAAGAGGTTTTCGTAGAGCACATTCAGAATGTCACATCGGACTTTATCCCAAGCTACCCCCCCCCCTCACCCCCCCCCTCTCTCTCTCTCTCTCTCTCCTCTCTCTCTAGCGCGCTCGCAAGCGCCTTCTATAAGTGGCAATAGCCCAGCATAATCATGAACTTATTCACGATATTCTGTAGGTTCTCTCTGAAGCACTCTGCCACTACAGCTCCTGTCACAGGTGGTCTAGAAAAATCATGCATATTTGACTCACCTTTGACATTTGCCTTCACCCAAATTGTTTACATTCTGAATAGGCAATAATATCACTAGAGATCATCGAATTCTTTACCGGAATAAATACCCTGTCACCACTGGCAAATAATCCATCATTACTATATGTATTCCAATCTGAATTTATGATTTCCTTGCTACTCACTTCCGTTTCAAACCAGTGTCGTGTTCCAAATATTATCTCCGCCACGGTAGCTGAGTGGCGATGGCGAGTCCGCCTTTAGCCGCGGAGCAGCTCGGACTTGTTTACGTCCCGGCTGCGAACGTTCGCGGAAGAAGCGGTGTTTACACCGTCGTCACTCGCGTGTGTTATTGTTTGAATCGAACGCCATGGCACACAATTTCCGAAAAACCACGATACAGTTCACGTTCTGTAACGAGTATGCACGACCGAAGGCATTCGAAATCGAACGTTTCTTGAGGGACGAAGTGCAACTTAATTACACTGAGGTTATTGGAATTCATTTATCGATCGTGAGCAGCACTCTTTACGTAAAGATGATTGACGACGCAGCATGCGATAAGATCATTGAAGCTGCCAAACGAGGATTCCAGTTCCGACACTCCGATGGTCATATTGGCGAAGTGTTAGTCGCTCATTCGGGCCTGTGCGTGCGTACGATTCGAGTCTTTGAGCTGCCATTCGAGTTACCAGAATCCTTGGTCACTGAATCGCTCCAGCCATATGGCAGAGTTATCAGTCATACGGCCGAACGTTGGACAAGTTTTAGCACGTATCCAGTGCTCAATGGTGTCCGACAGGTGCGAATTGCACTTACGAAACATGTGCCATCGTACATCAACATCGGCGGCTGTCGAGCTATTGTCATCTATGATGAACAGCCCCGGACATGCTCCGGGTGTGGTGGTGAAGGACATCTTCGATCTGCGTGTATGCAGAGGAGACTCGTGCAACTCCCCAGCGGAGACCTCCAGAATCCGACTACACCAACGTCACTGCCGATGACTTACGTGGCGGCGCTTCGCGGGGAGGCGACGCCGAGGTCGGAGCGCACTATTGAACCGACGCCGC
The DNA here is from genome assembly GCF_021461385.2 of Schistocerca piceifrons. Taxonomy (NCBI): domain Eukaryota; kingdom Metazoa; phylum Arthropoda; class Insecta; order Orthoptera; family Acrididae; genus Schistocerca; species Schistocerca piceifrons. Next base: position 615,838,426 of record NC_060139.1, read on the forward strand.
AGTTGATTGAGGCGCCTTCGGACCCCACTGAAGAAGGAACAGCTCCCACCAACCCTCAGTGCCAGACATTACAGGTGGTGCAGAAATAGGATGAGAGCATCACAACAGGCATGGAAGCTGAAGTGGAACGGCCCCAGGGCGTTGTAGCGGCGGCGAGAGCGCAGGTGATGCAAGATTTGCCAACACCAGAGGCCGAGGTTAGGGCCCGCAAACAACGCTCGCCAAAGCGCCGCAAGAAGCGCCGACTAAACTCTGCGGAGACGCTCCCTTCTCTTCTTGGAAGCCCAGATGAGTCTAACACTATGGAACTGTCTGACTTGGAACCACAAGCTTCGGATGTCGCAGACCATATGAATTCGGACAGTGAAAAGATGTCATGTCGCTCGGAAGACGCATCCGCTCCGGGGCCTGCTACCCCTTCTGCGGTGGAGTCTAATGCTGCGAAAGAACAACAGATGTCACACATCAATGCCGCACAGGAAAATTTGGAGCACCCCAATAGTATCAGCTGGTATGAACAGGACGACGAAATCACCGATGCGGACCATTCTACTGGTGGGGACTCGCATCCGTCCGCATCTCAAGAAACCTAATGCCGCAGGGACACGTCCGTCGGGCGACCCTCTGCGGATGTGCAAAGGGACTTTCGATACGGTGAAACTTTGTCATTTTAACATCATGTGGAGATGACAGCTACTCGACCCCAGGCATACAGAATAGGGACAGTGAATGTAAATACCATTAGATCGCCCGTGAAACAGCAGTTGTTTAGGGACATGATATACGCGTCGGATGTGGATATACTTATGGTGCAGGAAATTTACATTCCTGAGTTCCAGGAAGTCCATGGATACATCTCCTACACCTCGCCGCACTCGAACAACGACAGTGGAACGGCGATATTGGTCCGGGACGGGATTCCGGTCCGAGACCTGGCTTATCTACCTTCGGCACGAGGACTGGCGATAACTGTTAATGGAATTCGCATTATCAATGTTTATGCCCCTTCCGGCACAGACAACAGACGGGCGCGTGCTAGATATTATTCGGAAGAGATTGTGCCCTTATTTACCGGCAGATTCGATCATTTCATTATAGGTGGTGACTTCAATTGTGTTTTAGCGCAAAAAGACCAGACTCCACATTACAATACCTGTCGTGAATTGCATGTGCTATGCCGGGATCTGGAGTTAAGCGACACCTGGGACATGATTCATAGGAACCGTGAGGGATATACTTTTTATACCAGTCACTCGGCGAGCAGACTCGATCGAATATATGTTTCGGTTGGCCTACAGGATAAGGTGGTCGACGCGGAACGATGGCCTGCGGCATTTACTGATCATCTGGCTTACATTTGTACCATATCACTCCCTAGGCAAAGTGTGTGGAGAAGCCGCGGGACATGGAAGCTCAATTCGTCACTTTTGGCGGACCCCGAATGTCGTCGGAGAGTCGAGGAGGTATGGGTCACATGTCAACGCCGTCTACCAACATATACCTCCGTGCTTCAATGGTGGCTCGAGTGTACTAAGCCGGCATTAAGAAGAGCTCTCATACAGTATGGTCGGGATAAGACGAGATGGCAACGAGACACTCTTGATTATTATTACACCATGCTTCGTGAGCTGTCCTTCCAGGTGCCGTCTGCAGAACATTATGCGGAAGTTCATCGTGTCAAGGCACAAATCCTATCGATCACGCGACGACGACTGGGTGGCATCCCAATACGGGCAAGATGTCTCGATACCATCACTGGGGAACGTACCTCGATGCACCATGTGTCGCGGGAACATAAACGTTACCGCCGGGCATTGGTAACAGAGCTCCACGGTTTAGATGGCCGTCAACTGACAACACAACAGGACATTGCAAATGAATTTTTAGAGCATTTCCGCCACCTCTATGCCGGTACACCGACGGACCGTCTGGTGGGGGAAGAGATACTGCAACATCTGCAAACGACACTGACAGAAACGGATAAGGCAGCGCTTATGGAGCCACTCACAGAAGACGATATAAAGGTGGCACTCACAAAAGGAGCGGCCCATAAATCACCAGGACCAGATGGGATTACGCTAGAGTTTTATCGAGAATTCGTGGACATGATGATGCCACAGTTGGTGTCGATGTACAATGAGGCGATGCGTCCGGACATGCGCCTACCGTCGGATTTTATGACGGGCTTTCTTCTTCCTATCCCGAAGATGGCGGAGAGTCGTAGTGTTAATCAATATCGGCCTCTCACTATGCTAAACACCGACTATAAAATCTTTGCACGACTACTAGCGTCTCGTCTCAAGCTGGTGATTTCCAGGACAATATCCCCTGATCAGGCTTGCCTAGGGGTGCGAAGCAACATCTCCTCGGCGTTAAGTGAATACCGTGACGTTATCGCCCTTGCGGAAACGTGTAAAATGCGAGCAGCGATGATATCTGTGGACTTCGATCGTGCGTTCGACAGGATAAACCATGACTTCTTGGTGTCAGTCATGAGTCGAATGGCGATTCCTCCGGTTTTCATCTCCATCGTTATGAGGCTAATACGAGGGGCTACATCGAAGGTGATTGTAAACGGTCGGGAAGCGGGCTCGATTCCTATTAACAGCTCAGTCCGACAAGGGTGCCCACTCTCCATGATGCTGTTTGCGATAGCGCTTGAGCCGCTGATGTGTGTTATGAGGCGCTCACTTACTGGGATAGCGCTTAATGAGAACTCTTTCATTTGTCGCGCATATGCGGACGACCTGATCCTTCTTGTCAGATCAGGACATGAAGTTCGTCAGGCTGTTGAACATCTAGACTCTTACGGGACGGCGGCAGGCAGTGTCGTTAACATGACGAAATCCAAAATTATGCACATTGGACGGGGTCTGGTAGACGTACCGGGACCGTTCCAGACGGTGGAATCGCTGAGATGTCTGGGGATTACATTTACCCGTTCACTACGGCGGTCAGCGGCGGCGAGTTCTCGGCGGCTTCTGCAGAATGTTCGTCTGACGATACGCAACAACTCACTGAGAGCCTTTGACATGATCCAACGTGTGGCATACACCAACGTTCACATAGCGTCACGAATGCCCCATTTAGCGCAGATCCTACCAATACCGAAGGGTATCGCCGACCGCCTCATGGCTGCCTTTGGTTACTATGTTAGTACTGGGATGTTATTTAAGATCAAATATGATACGTTAACGCTACAGTTCCGGAACGGTGGCCTCAACCTCACAAACGTGCGAAACAAAGCTCTGGCGCTTTACATGCGAGCAATGATACGAAATTGGCAACAAAGAAAGCATACCATAACGTCAGCTCTGATAGAAGCACTTGTTCCGCCTTCGTACGAACCCCCTATTGCGGTGGGCAATATTTCGCCTTCTCTTGCACACATTGCCTCATTTCTTGTTGATTACAGTTATGTTCGTCTGAAAGTCCCTTCAACGAGAATACCCACGACTCGGGAGATCTATAGATGCTTGATGGATCACCATGGCCGCAACATAATGGAATTCAAATACCCGTCGAGAACGTGGAACCACATTTGGTGTGCAGTGCATACTCCATTACTGTCAACAGCAGCGAGATCGATGTGGTATATTCTTATAAACCGTAAACTTGTGACCAGGAGTCGATTACATACAATTCATATGGTCGATTCTCCTCTTTGCACCAACTGTGGACTGTTAGCCACGGAAGAACATGGTTTAGTGTGTGGCGCAGCGAGGGACGTCTGGATGCTGACGCGTCGAATATTGGCCTTCCTTCGGCGCACTAACTACACAGAAATCACATCGGATGTACTTTTTCTACCGGACAAGACCTTTTTTCCGAATCAAAAGATGTATGCGGTCAATTGGATCGCTGGACATGCGGCGAAATATTTGTATTCGTACGATATTAAGTCCGTGATGGATTATTGGTTGTATTTACAAGCACAACACGAGCTCATACGGAGTCATACGAAATACAGGACTTACTTTTCCAATTTTTTAGGAAGTGTTTTTCACAATCCGCCCGACAGCTGGGGTGTCCCAGAACTGGGAATACTCCTGCAGCAGAACGACTAGAGACACTGGCAGAAATGGTCAAGATTATATGGCTTTCTGCCAGGTTTATGATGCGACACCGCGTGCTGCAGGGATTTTGATGCAGATGATAACTTCATTTTCACTCCCGCCCGTGACTAGGATTGTCATTTACTTTATTCCTGTTAAAAAAAAAAAAAAAAAAAAAAAAAAAAAAAAAAAAAAAAGTGGTCAGCGTGACAGACTGTCAATCCTAAGGGCCCGGGTTCGATTCCCGGCTGGGTCGGAAATTTTCTCCGCTCAGGGACTGGGTGTTGTGTTGTCCTAATCATCATCATTTCATCCCCATCGACGCGCAGGTTGCCGAAGTGGCGTCAAATCGAAAGACCTGCACCAGGCGAACGGTCTACCCGACGGGAGGCCCTAGCCACACGACATTTCCATTTTTTTTATCTCGGCATCATTGCCTTTAATGAGTTGTACTGATTCTCGGGCCTTACTTGGTTAGCACAATGGGCTAGCATTGCAGAGGACGACGGTTCAAACACGCGTCCGGTCATCCTGATTAAGGTTTTCTGTGATTGCCCTACATCATTTGCTTCAGACAAATTCCGGGATGGTTCCTTTGAAAGGGCATGCCCGATTTCCTACCCCAACTTTCTCTAAACCGAACTTCGTCTCTGATGACCATGTTGTCGATGGGACGTTAAACACTAATCTCTTCCTCCTCTTCTGGGTCCTTATGGTGGATTAATATCATATTAACGTTTTCTATTTCCGATCTATGATCTGTCTTTGATTTCAGCAAGCAGTTCATTACTGGTTCCGAGAAGGGATTACTTTAACACAAAAAGAAAACCATGTGCATTCCGATTGTACTCTGCTGCCAGACTAAGACTGCGAGTTAGTTTTTACTTAACTTAATCCTCAGGTAGTCTTTATGCCTGTAAATAACGAGTATACTTAACTGTGATTTGTAACATCACCTGTGACCCGAGAATTACACGTGTAAGTAGGCTGTTTAGGTTTTTATGTTGGTAACGTCCCGTAGCTCTCTGTATGAAAATCACTGACTGTGCTGTGTGCAGTCTGTGCCTGGTTTGCATTGTTGGAATATTCGCTATTGTAGTGTTGGGCAGCCGGATGTGAACAGCGCGTAGCGTTGCGCAGTTGGAGGTGAGCCGCCAGCAGTGGTGGATGTGGGGAGAAAGATGGCAGAATTTTGAGAGCGGACGATCTGGAAGTGTATCCATCAGAAAGAGTAAATTTGTAATACTGGATATCATGAACTTATATATATGATGACTTTTGAACATTATTAAGATAAATACATTGTTTGTTCTCTAACAAAATCTTTCATTTGCTAACTATGAACTATGCCGTTCAGTAGTTAGTCCTTCAGTATTTAGTGCCTTCAGTAGTTAGAATCTTTTATTTAGCTGGCAGTATTGGCGCTCGCTGTATTGCAGTATTTTGAGTAACGAAGATTTTTGTGAGGTAAGTGATTCATGAAAGGTATAGGCTATTGTTAGTCAGGCCATTCTTTTGTAGGGATTTTTGAAAGTCAGATTGCGTTGCGCTAGAAATATTGTGTGCCCGTTTAGTGTTGATCACAGTAAGTAAAGAGACTAATGTCTGATATAAAATTTTCTGAGGGTATGTTTCACACGCAGCAGAAATCTAAATTCTCCAGCTATTATGACGTCCCATTAAATCAGTGTTCTTCATGAATTCTATTATCAAAACAAGAAAACTTTAATTTATGTGGTTTGAAAACAAAAAAACTTCCTTAAATTTCCTTTGAACATCATTAGTTCCTACGTCCTCTTTTATTTTTTATTGAGCAGACATATTTTATTTATGTGCTTTAATTTATGCAAGTATTGACTATCACTTCTATCCAACCAAACATCTTCTCATAATATTAAATATGGTATTCGTCAAAACCAATCATGAAAATTTCAACAGAACTAAAACGCACTGATGAGCGTGCCAGTACTGACTTTAACGAAAAGACTAGCAAAACACATTTTTTTTTTTCTTTTTCAGGTGTGAGAGAAGCGTGGTTGGGCGATAGCCGTGGCGACTTCTCTTGACAACCCGAGAAAATGAAATTAATGGAAAATGAAATGCCAAAACATGTATATCGTCTTACAACAGCTCGTACAAAAGTAAACTACTGCAGGGCAAAAGATGCAATTTACAGTTTAGTTTTAAACTCATGGTATGATTTGGGCAACTACACTACTGGCCATTAAAATTGCTACACCAAGAAGAAATGCAGATGATAAACGGGCATTCATTGGACAAATATATTATACTAGAACTGACATGTGATTACATTTTCACGCAATTTGAGTGCATAGATCCTGAGAAATCGGTACCCAGAATAACCACCTCTGGCCGTAGTAACGGCCTTGATACGCCTGGACATTGAGTCAAACAGAGCTTGGATGGCGTGTACGGGTACAGCTGCCCATGCAGCTTCAACACGATACCACAGTTCATCAAGAGTAGTGACTGGCATATTGTGACGAGCCAGTTGCTCGGCCACCATTTGGCAGACGTTTTCAGTTGGTGAGAGATCTGGAGAATGCGCTGGCCAGGGCAGCAGTCGAACATTTTCTGTATCCAGAAAGGCCCGTACAGGAACTACAACATCCGGTCGTGCATTATCCTGCTGAAATGTAGTGTTTCGCAGGGATCGAATGAAGGGTAGAGCCACGGGTCATAGCACATCTGAAATGTAACGTCCACTGTTCAAAGTGCCGTCAATGCGAACAAGAGGTGACCGAGACGTGTAACCTATGGCACCCCATACCATCACGCTGGGTGATACGCCAGTATGGCGATGACGAATACACGCTTCCAATGTGCGTTCACCGCGACGTCGCCACACACGGATGCGACCATCATGATGCTGTAAACAGAACCTGGATTCATCAGAAAAAATGACGTTTTGTTATACGTGCACCCAGGTTCGTCGTTGAATACACCATCGCAGGCGCTCCTGTCTGTGATGCAGCGTCAAGGATAACCGCAGGCATGGTCTCCGAGCTGATAGTCCATGCTGCTGCAAACGTCGTCGAACTGTTCGTACAGATGGTTGTTGTCTTGCAAACGTTCACATCTGTTGACTCAGGGATCGAGACGTGGCTGCACAATCCGTTACAGCCATGCGTATAAGATGCCTGTCATCTCGACTGCTAGTGATACGAGACCGTTGGGATCCAGCATGGTGTTCCGTATTACCCTCCTCAACCCACCGATTCTATATTCTGCTAAATGTCATTGGATCTCGACCAACGCGCGCAGCAATGTCGCGATACGATAAACTGCAATCGCGATAGGCTACAATCCGACCTTTATCAAAGTCGGAAACGTGATGGTACGCATTTCTCCTACTTACACGAGCACCACAACAACGTTTCACTAGGCAACGACGGTCAACTGCTGTTTGTGTATGAGAAATTGGTGGAAACTTTCCTCATGTCAGCACGTTGTAGGTGTCGCCACCGGCGCCAACCTTGTGTGAATGCTCTGGAAAGCTAATCATTTGCGTATCACAGCATCTTCTTCCTGTCGTTTAAATTTCGTGTCTGTAGCACTATTAGGTAACAGAACGATGTAGACTGAAGAACACTGTATACGTCCGACATCCAGGTTCTTTAGAAAAAGTTTTTCGCGTTTCTTAATACTAAACTCTTTTACCGATTTTGCACTGGTATTACCACCACTTCGCCTTGTAGGCAATGCCACTGTATCTCATCGCATTTTATTTTATTTATTTCGCTGACCTTATCTTGTTTCATTGGTCACAAATAAAACTGAAGTGTATTTACAGCAACCCCCATTATTTTTTTAAAAATTCAAGGGCTTTAGCCGTGGGCATGTCAACGCCATCTCAGATGTACCCTAATTCTGCGCGTTTGATTACCAAGTTTTAGATATAGCTCACAAATTTGTTAGATCTTATATATATATATATATATATATATATATATATATATATTAGACTATAATCTCTGTCTTTATTCTTTGTAACTGACGTATTGTATACCAGGAGTAAATCTAATGATTGTTTCGAACTAGAAGTCTGTAAACATACGTGTATATGAATTAGCTTATTTTAAATTGATCTAAACTCGTAAATACTTTGACATGTCCTAAATCCATTTAAAAATAGATCTACAGATGAATACAGCTACTACTACTACTACTACTACTACTACTACTGGTTTCTGGGTGCTCCATACAACACATTACCTGCCACACTTTGCATGTTGAATTAACATTCACGTCCAGATTTCTTGATTTTGATTTTGCAACTTACGAGTGCTTGATAAGTATCTTTATTCGTAGCACTACAATAATCTTATTTATAATGTCCTAGTTTTGGACTGAAGTTATGATTTCAATAATTCAAAAATATGAGTTTGTAAAGTAACGCTTATTACTGTCTAAGTTCATAGTCATACACATTTCTCAATTAGATCCATTAGTGCTTTGAAGGCACCACGGTTTTTCATTTTCCTTTTTTCAATGCTAAACACTTGGTCTGAACTGTTCATTTGCCACACGATACCATCAAGAAGCCAAACTGATCTTTACCTAGAATCTCTTTATTTTTGTTTTTGTCCTTCTGTGAGTTATACTAAGCATCAGTTTAATCTCATGAGATGTCGGTTTGATGGTTGGATGGTTCCTGCATATATTCAAAATTGATTACTCGGTCATGCGGTATTAATGCATTGCTGTCGTTTTGGTTCACATGTTACAGAGTGACCCAAAAGTCCGTTAACATTTAAAAAATGCACTAATAATATATGTAGAATCGTAAAAAGTGACACAGCTACCTGAATGACTTGGGTTTTACTGAAACCAAAAACGCGTGCTAAAACTGGCCGACAGATGCCGCTGGACAGTGGGTTGCTGCTTTTCAAACTGGCGGCGTGACTATCGGAGGCACGCTGATATGTTGCACAGCGGCATCATCCAGAGCTTTCCTGATAAACACTTGCTGGAAAGTTACGACTTTTATGCAGGATGGCGCTCCATCCCATATTGCTGCACGTGTGAAAGACCTCTTGCTCACATCGTTTGGCGAGGATCAAGTGCTGAGCCGCCACTTCCATAATGCTGGGTATCCCAGGTTCCAAGACTTCAATCCATGTGATCACTGGTTGTAGAATTACCTGAAGTCGCAAGTCTACCACAATCGTTCGACCTCATTAGTAATCCTAAAAGATAACATAAGCAGCTTCTGCCGTACTTAGAATTTGGAATTTGTGGTAACGTCTTATGGGATCAAACTGCTCAGGTCATCGGTCCCTAAGACTACACACTACTTAATCTAACTTAAACTAACTTACGCTATCCGCAACACACTCATCCATGCCCGAGCGAGGACTCGAACCTCCGGCGGGAGCGGCCGCGCAATCCGTGACATGGCGCCTCAAACCGCACGGCTACTCCGGGCGGCCTAGCGCAGTTCTCTGCATCTCCTCACAACTACAACCTACATACACTTGAACCCGCTTACTGTAACCAAGCCTTGGTCTCCCCCTACAAATGTAACCGTCATACTTCCTTCCACTATCAAATTGACGATTCTTAGATGCCTGAGGATGCGTCCCATAAACGGATCCCTTCTTATACTCATGTCTTAAATTGCTTCCTCCCTGATTCGATGCACTACCTCCTCATCAGACCAACCCTTCTGATCTTCAGCATCTTCTGTAGACCACATTTGAAAAGATTCTGTTCTCTTCTTGTCTGATCTGTTTATCGTCGATATTTAACTGTCTATTGCAGACAAATACATTCAGAGAAAACACCCTAACATTTAAATTTACAAGTACAATGAAAACCCAGCAAAAGTTGCAAATTTCACTTTTTTGTGCACTCCATGACAAGTTCCGGGCTGGGACCTATTTTCAAATCACCCTACAGGGCAAAAAACCAAATTTACAATCATTTACAATGCATCTGTTACCAAATTTGTTTTAAGCACATGCCAAAAATATAGAACACGTCGTTTCAAGACTTTTTAACAGAGCCAAAAACCATTTTTTACTATTTATGCAAGTTTTGAAACGATTTGTTCTGTATTTGAGGCATGTGTTTCAAAAGTTGTAATACCCGTACTGTACACGATTGTAAATTCGGTTTTCTGCCCCTTAGGATAATTTGAAAATGGGTCCTGGCCCGAAACTAGTTATTGAATTAACAGAAAATTGAAATTTGCAACTTTGGACTGGTTTTTCGTTATACTGATTAACAGAAGTTGCTGACCCCCAGCTATTCCAGCGCGCTGGAAGTTCGTAAATTTAAATTTATATTCGATGTTAACAAATTAGTATTTTGAGAACCGCTTTTCTTACTGCTACCAGTTTGCGTTTGATGTACATCAGCCAATGTAAGTTATTTTGCTACCCAACTAGCAAATCTCATCTAGAAGTGTCTCATTTCCTACTCTCATTCTCTCAACATCGCCTGATGTAATTCGACTAAGCCGTATTATAAACTCGGTAGAAAAGCTTCAAAAAGCCAGATCGCCAATAAGCCATTTTTTTCGACGACCAGTTTCGATAAGGTATCGTTACCTCGGATAAGATCCGAACATGGTAACGTTGTCTTACAGAAATCGGATATCGAAATAAATGCTTTACTAGCGACATTAGCTTATTTGAAGTTTTTCTTCTATTACACTGCACAGTCCCCCCGTTTTGGCAGAATGTCAAGAATATACGTTGCATTACGGATGTTTTACTTTTGTTGATGCTCATCTTATTACCTCTTTCGAAGAAACTATCAATTTCGTTAACTTCATAACAGTCCTTTCTGCTCTCTGACGCGATTACCATGTCATCGATAAAACCAGGAAGTCTATTTTTCTCCTTGAACTTTAATTTCCAAAAAAATGCCTTGATTTTCTGTAACTCTCGCTCATTTTGAAAAGAAAAGCTCACTTTAGCTGTAAGTTCTTTATTTATACGCCAGACCGGTTTTGCAACTTTTTATCTGCATCATCAGCTGCAATAAAATCATGTTCCGCGTTCGTCGTCTGCAGTTTTGCGCACTGTGGCGGACGTCAAACGTAAAATAACATATAACGCAACCCAGCACAAAACTGATGACGACGAATATTGCGTCATCCCACTGTCTTTTCTTGATCGGTATATGATTTTATTGCACCTCATGTTGCAACCAAAATTCAGCGAAACCGGTCGTGCCTGTACATAAAGGACTTGCAGTTAAAGGAGTCTCATGAAAATGATATATCCAGGGTGTGACTGTCCTGACTTCAAAGTCTGCTGCGTCTTTCTCACTGTACACATTGATCAACATACGATATCACCCTTTTTCCTTAACCACTGCTTCCCTTTCATGTCGTTCGACGCTTAAAATTGCAGTGTCGTTTTTGTACCTCTTACAGACACCCTTTCGCTCCTAGTATTTTATTCCTTCCACCTTCAAACGATAAAAATCGTATTCCAGTCGATTTATAGAACCTGGTTTTTTAGTGATTTTACCAAATCTAAGCGTATCTCTCTGATCAACGTTGATTTATTGGAATTCAGACACTTTAACGTTTTGTGAAACTTTTAGTGATGATATGTAACAGCGGAAGTATCAGTTGAATGTGTCGTGTCACCGCCAGACACCACACTTGGTAGGTGGTAGCCTTTAAATCGGCCGCGGTCCGTTAGTATACGTCGGACCCGAGTGTCGCCACTATCAGTAATTGCAGACCGAGCGCCGCCACACGGCAGGTCTAGTCTACAGAGACTCCCTAGCACTCGCCCAGTTGGACAGTCGACTTTGCTAGCAATGGTTCACTGTCTACATACGCTCTCATTTGCCGAGACGACAGTTTAGCCTAGCCTTCAGCTACGTCATTTGCTACGATCTAGCAAGGCGCCATATTCAGTGACTTTTCTGAACAGATAACAGATAATATTGTGAATCATGTACCGTCAAGAGCGACGTTCATCATTAATGGATTAAAGTTAAGTATCAAACTAAATACGTCCGCTTTCTGAATTCTAATTCCTTGTCGTGTTCCATAGTCCTTCCCTCCTCACGCCAGCCTGCGTGAGCTAAAACGCGTGCATTTCGGCCCCCACTAGTAACACGGTGTTGGCTCTTCTGCCAACACAACAGGATGTATATCGGAAAGCAGTGCAGCCTTATGCTGTAAATCAGTTACCACTGACTCCACTGACCGTTGACGCGAACGTCAGCGGTGCGTTGCGTACAAAAGAGTCTCATTTCTTCGAAAGTTCTCCGAGGAAAAACGGTTTCCGCTTACTGAAGCGCGATACTGAAAATATTTGCTTTGCGTGTATTGTTTGCACGCCGTCGGGGATCACGTTCGAAGGGCGCCAGAGGCAAACCAAGGAGTACAGCACCGCCTCATGCATATACAGTGCAGAGAAACTGGCGCCCTTCGCAGACGTTAGCGCTCCACTGCACACTGTAGCACCGGTATAAACAGCCCGATAACCGAATTTTGTCGGACGGTGCCGTGTGACACTGGATTAGCCTGCCCCGTCCACAGGCGGCGCACATAAATTTTAATCGCTAAAACAGTTCGCAATAATGCTGGCCACCCCGCCAGCTCGGGTCTGAACCCGAACCTGTCGCCATATATCGCGAGTCGCCGCCCGCTGCAAGCTATCTGCCACAATGCGCACAATGGATGTACGTTATGGGGTTAAAACGTTAGCCGTTGTGTTCCTAAATAACGTCACAAAAGAACTTTTCACTTCGTTATTCGGCCGAGAGTAATATATGCATTGAATATCGGGAACTGCTGCCGTGACGGTGGGCTTTGTGCGTGTCGAACACGCAAGAAGTTGTACGCACCCCATCTGCGATTCTGGGCCGATCCGGTCCCCGGTGGCTGTTCCGTGACCCATATCTGATTGCTATTGAATGGGAAGAAGGCAGTCCCCAGCGTCCCGCGACAGAAAGGCGCCTGCCTTTCGATTGCCCGTGCCAATATACAGATCGTAACTCCATCAACATGCGCCGTACAGTGGGGGAGCGGAGAAGAGCCTGCAAATACACATCGCGTTCGTTTCACGGGTATCACGTAGCGCGTCAGCCGATTCAGACGCAAATAGCGTTTTGAATACTGTTTAATGTGATCGAGGAGGAAGGTGGGAAGTGAGGTGGGAAGGGTTCGTTAGGGGCGCGGAAGACTTTTTCTGGCCGGCCATTGTGGCGGGGCCCGGACGCGCATGCGCGGCGCTACCTGCTCCGTGGCCATTGTCCGCCTCACAAAGCGCCGCCGGCGTGCGGGGCGTCGCGGCAGCAACCGGCGCAGCGCGGAGCACCGCGGCACGCCCGCCCCGGCTGGGCTCGAACTTGGAACCGGGCCCGCCCGTGATTTACTGCCGCAAATGATGTCTCAATGCGGCGAGCTGCGGCCGTAATTGTGCTGTCGAACTTGGGTCACCGCAGAGGGGAAACTACACGCTGCGACCAGCAACAGTGCCGACACGGACGAACCTGGGAACCGTCGCTGCGTGAGACTTTCAGGTGATGCCTACAATGCTGTCGCAACACCACCGACAGAATTTAGGAGGTTGTTCAAGGATATTTTATGAATGTTTTTGTACGACGGGTCTCGCCCAGAAACGGTACGAGTGCGCGTCTGGTGTTGAGGGTTGCATAAATTAGAGATCCAGATGAAGTTTCTAGAGTGAGTTTTTCACTCTGCAGCGGAGTGTGCGCTGATATGAAACTTCCTGGCAGATTAAAACTGTGTGCCGGACAGAGACTCGCACTCGGGACCTTTGCCTTTCGCGGGCAAGTGCTCTACCAGATGAGCTACCCAAGCACGATTTACGCCCCGTCCTCACAGCTTTACTTCTGCCAGTACCTCGTCTCCTACCTTCGAAACTTTACAGAAGCTCTCCCGTGAACCTTGCAGAACTAGCACTCCTGAGAGAAAGGATATTGCGGAGACATGGCTTAGCCACAGCCTAGGCTCATTCTGGAAACATCCCCCAGGCTGTGGCTAAGCCGTGTCTTCACAATATCCTTTCTTTCTGGAGTGCTAGTTCTGCAAGGTTCGCAGGAGAGCTTCTGTAAAGTTTCGAAGGTAGGAGACGAGGTACTGGCAGAAGTAAAGCTGTGAAGACGGGGCGTGAGTCGTGCTTGGGTAGCTCAGTTGGTAGAGCACTTGTCCGCGAAAGGCAAAGATCCTGAGTTCGACTCTCGGCACGGCACACAGTTTTAATCTGCCAGGAAGTTTCATATCAGCGCACACTCCGCTGCAGAGTGAAAATTTCATTCTGGAAACATCCCCCAGGCTGTGGCTAAGCCATGTCTCCGTAATATCCTTTCTTTTAGGAGTGCTTGTTCTGCAAGGTTCGCGGGAGAGTTTCTGTAAAGTTTCGAAGGTAGGAGACGAGATACTGGCAGAAGTAAAGCTGTGAGGACGGGGCGTGAGCCGTAGCTTGGGTAGCTCAGCTGGTAGAGCACTTGCCCGCGAAAGGCAAAGGTCCCGAGTTCGAGTCTCGGTCCGGCACACAGTTTTAATATGCCAGGAAGTTTCCAGATAAAGTTGTTACTTCAGTCCTATAATAGATTCCTTAGTTCTCGCTGTGATCCAAGGAATGTGACGATTTTGGCGCTGTGGTCGCGTCCTACCAGTCGACTCTTTTCCCTCTTGCTAAAACGTTCAGAAGTGCAGATCAGCTGACATATCCCCTCCGCCCCCCCCCCCCCTCCTTCCTAATCCTCCGCCACACTTCTGTCATCACCCACATCCACAGACAGTAATCACATTTCCCCGGGTACTTGGTACGACTTTTAAAAATATCTGCATCATACTCTGTAAACCACCTAATGGTGTGCGGTTCGGGGTAATTTTTCTACCACTGACTGAGCCCTCCAATTCTGTTCCACTCGTGAATAGCGCGTGGGAAAACTGATTGTCCGTAACTATATATAAAGGTAGTATCTGTTTCCGAAAGAACAGATACCATTGATGACCACCGAGCGAGGTGGCGCAGTGGTTAGACACTGGACTCGCATTCGGGAGGACGACTGTTCAATCCCGCGTCCGGCCATCCTGATTTAGGTTTTCCGTCATTTCCCTAAATCGCTCCAGGCAAATGCCGGGATGGTTCCTTTCAAAGGGCACGGTCGACTTCCTTCCCCGTCCTTCCCTAATCCGATGAGAACGATGACCTCGCTGTCTGGTCTCCTTCCCCAAAACAACCAACCAATCATTGATGACCGTGCACCTTCTCTAGAATGAAATGATAATGTAAGACATGTATAGTTCTATTGTCTATTGTCAGACCACAATTTATGAAAGATGTTTATATTTTATTAATAGGATTCAGTAGGAATAATTAATATTTGTCATGTTGGAAATAATTTTAAAAGGGCGGGAGAGACCGCGTATGGATACATGTTAAGAAAAGAGCGGGAAACACCGCGGACTGATACATTTTGTAATGGTAGCAGGGATTGTCTACACCAGAAAGCATTGTTGGCGGGAGAGACCGCACTTTAGCGTTTGTAGGAAGGCAGCAGTAAGCGAGATGTGAAGCGAGTCGGTAGCAGGTCTGAAGCGAGAGATTGAGAGGAGCGGTGTGCCTGCCAGCCACCAGCTATGATTTACAAGAGATTATAAACGGATGTAGAGAGACATCAGCTAACTATTATCATAAGAGGAACTAATATTATTGAATTATTTTTTTTAGAAACTCAATACTACTGAAGGTATGTTTGCGCAATGCTAGTTGTAAGATTATTATAAAAAGTAAGCCCCATCTGAACGTTTGCAAACTCATTTCATTCAGAATATATTTAATTTTTGCCAGCAATATTGCGTTACTGATTATAATCCATCCCAAAAACCATCAACGTAAAACTTCGCAAAATTTTATTGTTGTCAAGAAAAAGTTTAACTATGAATTACGTAACTTCAGTCAAATTAATTAAAGAATAACGTCAGCTTTGCTATTGAAGAATAACGACAGCTTTGGTAATAAATACAGCCACTAATTATGACAGCCCACCAGCAGCTAATAGAGTATAGTAAAACAGAGTAAGTATATTCATGTCGCAGTTCGATGTAGCAGTCAGATGGCGACCCAGTGACAGTAAGAAAGATAAGTAACAGTTGTGGGTTATTGCAGGTAACGACTGAGGGCCACGACGACGACACATTCTACGTTTCGTCGAAATAATCATAAAATCACTTTTAATAAGCAGCATTTAAATTTGTATGCAAAGATTGAGAAAGACAATTAATTTCTAAGGGAAGATTTCATTTGTTATTATTAAGCAAGAGATAGAAATCCAAAGGGAAGGTTTCATAGGTTATTGTAGAAGGGAAGGTTGCTTAACAAAAGAGATATCGAGGAGACGAGAAGGTTTCAATAGTTAAAGTGACACTCTAGCTGCAAACAGGCGTTGATAAACATCACTGAGGACATGTTGAAAATGTGTCCCCCGACTGGGACTCGAACCCGGGATCTCTTGCTTATATGGCAGACGTTCTATCCATGTGAGCCACCGAGGACTCAGATGAATACCACGACTGCTGGGACTTATCCCTTGCACTCTCCCCGTGAGAACCACATTCTCAACATGTCCGCAACCACTGCATTCGTAGTGCGTTTAATTGATGTTTGCCCGTCACACTCATTACTCGTGGCAAATTAATCCATCAAGAACAGATTGCAGCTAGATTTCATTCTAGTGAAGCTGCACCGTCGTCAATGGTATCTGTTCTTTCGGGAACAGATACTACCTTCATATACAGTTAAAATATGGCTACCCGGCCATTGATCTTCTTGTGCGAACGCACACGCTATGCCCCAACTTGTACAGGACTTGGTAGATTAATATGCCACGAGTAATGAGTGTGATGGGCAAACATCTATTAGGTGCACTACGAATGTAGTGGTGTGGACATGTTGGGAATGTGGGTCTCCCGGGGAGCGTGCAAGGGATAGGTCCCTTCAGGCGCAATATCCTGAGTGCCGTCGGTGGCTCAGCTGGGTATAGCCTCTGCCATGTAAGCAGGAGGTCCCGGGCTCGAGTCGCGGTCGGGGGACACAATTTCAGCATGTCTCCAATGATGTATATTAACGCCCGTTTGCAGCTGGGGTGTCGATTTAATTATAATTTCATTGTCCGTACTCTCAGTACTGGCTCTAATTTCTCGAATTTTCTACTCATGGTCATTACGTATGTGTGTGTTTGGGTCGGCGGCGGGGGAGATTAATATGTTGTCCGATTCTTCCCGGAAAGTGCTCTATCAAAATTTCAATAGTAAATCTCTCTGTAATGCACAACACGTTCGCTGAGCGTCTCCGTAACGCTCTCGTGCAGACGTGCCGTGCAAACGTCGTTGGATCTTTTCTATCAGTCCTATCTGGCAGGGATTCCAAACATACGAACAGTACTCAAAATTGGTCGAACAAGCGCCCTATAAGCCCCTTCCTCCTTGGGTGAGTTACATTTCCTTAAAGATTCCTCTTATGAATCTGAGTCTGGCATCTGATTTTGCTGATCGGGAAAAAGGGTCATGTTTTCTTTTAAAATAAGTGCTTCGTAGGCATTCTTCTGTAACATAAAAACAAGGTAATTAAAAAAAGTTTGCAAATTGACATGGCAACATCGGGAATACGACAAGGGTTAGTAATCACTTAGGAACCGGGGGCCGCAAAAGCCATCTGGGGCTACTGAATGGCGTTGTACTGTAGACGTACACTACAAGAGATGCTCAAAGCTTTGCCCAGATGCACTGACACACGCCTGACATCGACTTTGTATTGAATAGCGTACTCTCTCAGAGATACCTGGTGTATGTCGAAGGCATGCTGCTGCGGCAACAGTCCTACCCACTAGGTCCTCCGTCGATGTGACAGGTGTTTTAGGCACACCCATAGGAAAATATCGATTGGACACGGATCGGGTGATCGTGGTGGCCATGCTACTGACCCACCGGGACCAACCCAGCGGCCGGCGAAGGTTGCCTGCAGATGGCCCTGAAAATGCGTAGGGACTCCGTCGACCTGAAATCGAATGCGGCGACGAATAGGCATGGGAATATCATTCACCATTTCCCACTTAACCTTTCGGAGGAATACGAGATGTGTGCGACCACTAAGTCGGTCCATGAGAATGTGCGGCGCAACTGAACAGTCTCCGATGATGGCACCTCACACTTTAGGGGTAAATTTACGTTGTGAAGCATGTGTACGTGTAGCATGTGGATTCATATCCGGCCACGTATGCAGCTTGTGAACGTTCATCACAGCCTCGAGTGAGAACGCAGCCTCATCGGTGGACGTTCATCAAATTGGTGTGGAAGCTGTTTAGTCACACCGGGGCACAATACTCGGCCGCTGAGAAGACCAGCGCAATGAGTAATGAGCGCAAAGTATCTGGTGAAGCTCCCCATGTCATTCCACACAATTTTTGAATAATATTGTTACGAGTTTTAATCTGGCAGCAGTATTTTCAAGATGTTTTCTATATGAAAGGGTGCGGTCAAGGGTGACACAAGGTACTTAGGGTACTTGTTACAGCAAAGAGTGTTTCCGTTACGTTTCACTCTAAGCTCCGCGTTAACTTGTTTGTTTGTCAAATGGAATGTACATACTTCATTTTCACTTGCAATGGGTTTAAGTCGCCACTTTCTGAACTAGGCGCTCATAACGGCTAAATCATCTGTGTGAACTGTCTCCGCTTGTCCGAGATCCTTGGTTCTACAAGCAAGAGCTTTATCGTCCGTGCGCAGAATGTTGTTGACCTGATATTGGGGAGATCCGAGATGTATAGGATGAATAACAGGGGGCCTAAGAGGAAGCCTTGTCGTAGATCATTGCTTAATTTCCTCTCCTTGCTCACATCTTCTCCCATGCAAACACGAAAATATCTATTATTTATCATGGTGTTGATGAGAGTTATAATTTTTCAACATCGGGTTGTTTTTAGTAGTTTTTATATGATACCTTCTCTCCAAACTGTGTCATACGCCGCGGTTAGGTCTACGAACACGACAAGTTTCTTCACGTTTTCTTGGAAACCAGCCTCGAAGAAAGTTGTTCGGGTCAGTACCTGGTCGCAGCAACTTCTCTGTGGCCTGAAACCCGGTTGCTCAGCTGGGATATGTCCCGCAATGAAGCCGCTGATTCTGTTGTAGATGAGTCTCTCCAGGAGTTCATAAGTACAGCTCAAAAGGGAATTGGTCTGAAACTTTGAGGCTGGTCAGCTGGTTTACCTGGTTTCAAAATTGCCACTATTTTTGTTCTCTTTAACGCGTTGGGCACTTATCCACTATTTAGGATGTTGGAGAAGAAGCGGACCTGCCATTTTTTTCCACCATTACCAATGTTAATCAGAAATTCCGGATGTATATTATCCAGACCAGGTGCTTTACCATGTTTAGTTTGTTTTAAGACCTCATCCAATTTAGTCAGTGCAAACTGTGAAGAGAAATTGGATTCGTTAGGGCGCTGAGCTTTTAGAGAGGTGAGTTCTCGTTTTATTCTGGAAATATGTTGTTTGTGACAGGATGATATAGATGTTTCAACTAAATGGTTAGCGATTTGGTTACCTGAAACACCAGGTTTCTGCCTGGGTTTGATGGAGGGTCCACCAAGCTTACGCAGAAGACTCCATGCGTTTCCACTTGAATGTCTGAAGTTTACTTTTTCTACTTTCTCACACCATCGTGCTCTTCTAGCAGCGTCAACACTTTGGAGGAGGTCGTCTGCAATATCGATGTCGTCAGTTTCGCTATACTGTTCGTTAAGTAGTTCACAACGTTCATTCCAGCCTTGTATATATTCCTTTCCGTACCCACGAGTGATAAACTTCTTAGCAGCAGTAAGAACAACCTCGACGAATCGTGGATAGTTTTTAGGTTCTGGTGGAATAAAACAGACACATGTATCTAGATGGTCAGCAAAACTCTGTCAATCAGCCCTGCGGAAATTCCGTCTTGGTTGTGGTACAAATCTCGCTATCGGGACAGAGAGTGCCATATCAAGGATTACTGGCCTGTGCTGGCTGTGTGGGAAATTACGTATGACTCTGAAAGGTGGCTACACTGAGCCACAGCGCCAGAGATTGCACCAAAGAGTTTTATTCCGTCGCCTCCACTGGCAGTGCTTGTCGAGAACCCGTAGTAGTCAGTGCTTGCTGAGATGTCGTAGTGAAGAGTTCTTGTCGAGAAGTCGTGGTGGAGAGTGCTTATCGAGATGTGGTAGTAGTGAGTCGGTGTTGAGATGTTGTAGTAGGGAGTGCTTGTTCCATGTTTTATGCAGTTGTTTGATGGGCTAGACAGCAGATGTTGTTCGAATGGAGATATTGTAATGATCAGAGTGCTTTTCGTCAATATATATGAAGGTAAAAAAAAAATATTCCTTTTCTTTTTATTATTTCAATGTCTTAAATAATGCGTCATTACAGGTTCAGTCAACAAAGCATCTAGCTTGTGTTCTTGTATTAGAGTGTAATTCTGGTTTCCTTACGCAATTATAGTATTTCTAATTTTTTTTTTATTACTTCAGTATAAATGGTATTTAAAATTACTTGTCTTATTGAAGAAGAACCGTGCCAGATGTGTACGTTGAATCACACTTCCACACACAGAACAGCTACATTTGTGCTTGTTGTTTCGTAGGTTTTATAGTTGCTGGGGACTTAATTAATTAATTGTGTTAACGGAAATTTCATTTCATTCTTTGTTGTTATTCTATGCAGTCAGATTGCGTACTGAAACTAGTCAGGGCCAACCGTTTACGACACTTCGTAATCGGACAGACAGCGACTAAAATTTAAGAAGTATTTGCATTATAAAAATAATATTTAAGCCCCCATGCAACTTCTTTGGTTACAGGCGCTGGGTGCCCTCTGCAGCCCCGGGACACAAAGCAGAGACCTGGGTTGTAATCTCTTCGCCAAACAGCTGATCTGAAAGTTACCAAGTCCTTGGCATCATAAACCATGTCTAGATTTTCATTTTCAGCACAGTCGTTGAGCGCATTACCACACTCATTGTCACTATCCTAATTCTAGTGGCCGTGGTGACTATTAAAATCTCCAGCATAACTCGATGGGTGAGCAGTAATTGGCAGAATATCCAGTGGCCACGGCAAGTGTGGTGGCTTATAAATATTATTTATAATAGACTTCTCCGCTTATGTAGAGACGTAATGGATCTCATTTTCTGTATTTGTTGAAATGAGACGTGCATGCTCTATATTGCTCTTTACATAGGTGGCAACACAATACACATTATGATATGTACAACCCATAAGATCATAACCATGGATCCTACCTGTTCTACGCAGGTCTTCCATAGTTGGAGCATGTGTTTCCTGGATTATGACTGCGTCAGTATCATTATCTACGAGGAGTTTAGATAGGTACTCGCTTTTAGCTCGGCTAATGCCCTCTATGTTTAAACGGCATACTCGGATTGAAGGGCCAAGTCTTCTAATTAGTTGGTCCTGAAAAGGTCCATTTTTTAAAGCTTTTTGATTATGATTTGTTTGCATGTCTGTAGCCAGTAACTCCAATATCTGATCTGGCTGCCTATTCGTTCTAGCTTAATTAGCGTTACCCGGGGTGCACATGTAGTATTCCACTGCGGACGCTAGTTAGTTTACAGAACACAAAATTTACAGAAATACAAAAATCTAATTTTGTATTGACGTAAACATAAGAAACTACTAGTTGTGTGTTGCAGGTAAAAAAAAAAAAAACCCCAGTAAGTACTTATATTTTACAAATTTTGCCGTCAAAGTACACTGCGCCAAATAATTAAAGGATCACTTTAGAGAAACCCGTAATTTGTTTTCTATTGTGACTCATAAGTTTGAAATTCGGCTCAAAGGTGCCTGCGACCTTCCTCTGTAATGGCGCAGAAGTGTCGAGTCCTGTGACGTGATTCTCGGGCTCGGCGACGCCACAAACAGCAACGTGACGACACTTGAAAAAAAGCCACAGGTGAAAATTTCATGTGAGCAGTAAGGTAGGTTGATGATGCCACGTTGACACCAAATTTCACCTGAACTCTACCCAACGCCGCCGTGGACGTGTCGCACAGTGAGGTCGCCACGCCGGCCGGTGTGGCCGTGCGGTTCTAGGCGCTTCAGTCTGGAACCGAGCGACCGCTACGGTCGCAGGTTCGAATCCTGCCTCGGGCATGGATGTGTGTGCTGTCCTTAGGTTAGTTAGGTTTACGTAGTTCTAAGTTCTAGGGGACTGATGACCTCAGATGTTAAGTCCTATAGTGCTCAGAGCCATTTTTGAGGTCGCCACAGCCCCTCTTACCGACATTCTACCCCTTCTTTTGACGTCTCTGCGATGATCGGAACCGTGAAACCCAGCCTTGAAATCAGACGGATTTCAGTTGGGCGGCCGAGGGAAAGATGTCACACACATCGCCACTCAGAATCGAGACGGAAATGACTCACGGGTGGCATAAAGGGCGTTAATGGAACCACCCCATCCTCTGGGGCGTTGATTCCCACACATTTTGCTGCCGGAAAAGACAGTTCCCAATGTGGTGAAAAACGGGAGGACCATCTTGACAATCTTTGACTCTGCTGTTACCCTCGGACGTTACAACCCTTCTCAAAGGAATCTGTGTGGCTGCATCCCCGTTTTACTCCCCACTGAACGTGGTCTCACTCCTTTGGAGCGCAGCACGACCGTACTTTTTGCTCTCACGTACAGGTTGGGACCACTAGGGACTGTTTAAAACCATTCGGCGAAATTTCAATGTGATTCGAAGTATCTAGGGTACTTAACCTTTTCCAACCTCCCTGTTCTCCAACCTCCCGTGGCAGGATCACGCGAGAGTGCAACATTAACATGTGCGTGAAGAAGACAACAAAGGGTCCCTCTTAGATCTCCCAGTTCGGGAACACCCTCGGTGCCACCCATGCAACTTTCTCGATCGCGTTAGAAACGTATCTTCACAATTTTCGACTTCTTTCGGCCGCTCTAGCAACTAGGGACTTGGCAATCCCTTCGGCACCCCTTTGGTAAGATTTGCCTACTTTGAGGCACTAGAGCAACCGCCGTGCTGATTTAGTGTCGAAATTTCTGAAGCTAGGTTTCCATCGTGCTCAGGAAAGTTGCGTGGGTGGAATCGCGGATGTTGCCGAACTGGAAGTCTTAAAGGCATCCCTTGGCGTTTTACTCAAGAACAAGTTACCGCCTATCTGCAGCAAAGGCACATATGCCCACACTAATACGACACAGAGCCGGTTGGCTCTATACTGAATTCCATCCTCTGTCAGGTGAATCGTTGATTTATTGTTATATACACTACTGGCCATTAAAATTGCTACACCACGAAGATGACGTGCTACAGACGCGAAATTTAACCGACAGGAAGAAGATGCTGTGATATGCAAATGATTAGCTTTTCAGAGCATTCAGACAAGGTTGGCGCCGGTGGCGACACCTACAACGTGCTGACGTGAGGAGAGTTTACAACCGATTTCTCATACACAAACAGCAGTTGAGCGGCGTTGCATGGTGGAACGTTGTTGTGATGCCTCGTGTAAGGAGGAGAAATGCGTACCGTCACGCTTCCGACTTTGATAAAGGTCGGATTTTAGCCTATCGCGATTGCGGTTTATCGTATCGCGACATTGCTGCTCGCGTTGGTCGAGATACAATGACTGTTAGCAGAATATGGAACCGGTGGGTTCAGGAGGGTAATACGGAATGCCCTGCTGGATCCGACGGCCTCGTATCACTAGCAGTCGAGATGACAGGCATCTTATACGCATGGCTGTAACGGATCGTGCAGCCACGTCTCGATCCCTGAGTCAACAGATGTGGAAGTTTACAAGACAACAACCATCTGCACGAACAGTTCGACGACGTTTGCAGCAGCATGGACTATCAGGTCGGAGACCATGGCTACGGTTACCCTTGACGCTGTATCACAGACAGGAGCGCCTGCAATGGTGTACTCAACGATGAACCTGGGTGCACGAATGGCAAAACGTCATTTTTTCGGAAGAATCCAGGTTCTGTTTACAGCATCATGATGGTCGCATCCGTGTTTGGCGACATCGCGGTGAACGCATATTGGAAGCGTGTATTCGTCGTCGCCATACTGGCGTATCACCCGGCGGGATGGTACGGGATGCCATTGGTTACACGTCTGGGTTACCTCTTGTTCGCACTGACAGCACTTGGAACAGTGGACGTTTCATTTCAGATGTGTTACCACCCGTGGCTCTAAACTTCCTTCGATCCCTGCGAAACCCCTCATTTCAGCAGGATAATGCACGACCGCATGTTGCAGGTCCTGTACAGGCGTTTCTTGGTACAGAAAATGTTCGACTGCTGCCCTGGCCAGCACATTCTCCACCAATTGAAAACGTCTGGTCATTGGTGGCCGAGCAACTGCCTCGTCACGACACACCAGTCACCACTCTTGATGAAGTGTGGTATTGTGTTGAAGCTGCATGGGCAGCTGTACCTGTACACGCCATTCAAGCTCTGTTTGACTCAATGCCCAGGCGTATGAAGGCCGTTATTACATCCAGAGGTGGTTGTTCTCGGTACTGATTCCTCAGGATCTATGCACCCAAATTGCGTGAAAATGTAGTAGCATGTCAGTTCTAGTATAATATATTCGTCGAATGAATACCCGTTTATCATCTGCATTTCTTCTTGGTGTAGCAATTTTAATGGCCAATAGTGTACTACACAACTGATATTTAGCGCGATACCAATTGACTGCACTTGTCATTATACTCGATCACATACTACGCTGCACAACTATTCCAGCCGACAATCTTAATTTTTCTTTGATTATCCGTGCCTCAACAATGATTTTCTGTACTGTATTTCCATCCGCGTCAATTTTCGTTGCTAATTATGATACACGTTGCTTATAAACTTTTCGCTTGGGGTCCTCTAGCGCCCCTCTCAGCTTGGCGCCCCAAGCAGCCGTCTGTGTCGCTCGAGTCTTAAAGCGAGCCTGTTTTGGGGCTCGTCACGTGAGGCATGTAACGAGTTATCGATGCTGCCACTGACGACGCCGCACTCCGCGGCCAGCCAATCCCTTGGCCGGCAGCAGCGCCCCTTTAGCGGTAAGCCTGAGAGGGTGGTGACCTCGTGACCGTGGCCACCACAGTGGAGCACACGCCCGTCCTCGGCCGTGGTCGCCCACTAATAAGCGTCACGAGGCGGCGGGAGGAGGAGGAGGAGTCCGCCTTTTCAGCGCCGGCAGCGCACGCCCTCCTCCTCTGCCCTTTTGGCCTTTTTTAGCTCCGGATGAAACCCTACAGAACGCATCAGTTAGTCTTGTATTTCGCTCCTTTCACGCAGCAGTATACTTGGCACACAGTTTTTTAAGCTTCATCCACTCGAGACAGAACACCCACTCGACGTCTCCGTCGGCAATAGTAGGATTGCGTGCGCGAGCAATTTTCTCTCCTCGCTTCTCCTTCCCCCCCCCCCCCCCCTCCCCCTTTTCCACTTCTTTTCTTCTCGACGACTTTCTAGTTTGTACCGTACGTGAATACGCACTCTAAATGTACTAATATGCCGGAATACGCGCTCGCAACACCCCTCCTTAGTGTGTCACAAGCGGTTTTATACTCTCTCTCTCTCTCTCTCTCTCTCCCTCTCTCTGTCTCTCTCTCTCTCGTGCCCACTGAGGTGTAGGCCCCGGCTGTGTGTAGCTGCCTGCCAGAAATAATGCTCTCGGACTCTCCATGCTCGTAACGACGGCGGGGCCTGCTTTCCAACGAGCACTTCACTTCTTTCGCTGCAATGACATATTTAATTCTCTCTGTTGTGAGCTCGAGAGCGCATTCGTGCGCCATAATTTAAACGCATAAATATTCTTTCCTATTTTTTAATGAACGCTGGAGGTTTCAGACAACAAGAGTGCTATACAGGGGACGACCATAGAGACTTAGAATGCGAGTGTAATTATTGTACCGCTAAATATATTCCACAGACGAATACATTTTGGAAAGCACTTTCGTGGGACAAGCGTTTTTTAATTTCGCTATGGAAGTGGTGCGGTTCATTTAACGTCTTACGGTAGCTATTCATCGCAGATTTTAAGATTCTTCTACATTTTAAAGGCATGACTGCAGAAAAGTCTTTGTCTAAATTCTAAATGATAAATATCCTTCTTTCTCCTGTAATGCTCACAGAATTCTAAAGTCTTTCCTTTTGTTTATAATATGATGTGAATTGCTGCTACGCAAACAGAAAATGTCCTCATCTTTCATACCGCAACAGACGTTCGAGCAAAATGACAGCCGTACCTGCTAATATTATTCGCATTGCATTTCTGTTTTGTATTTAAGAACAGTAGTGTTGTACAGTTATATCATTTTCAACGCAGTCGTCTTATTTGTTACTTCTGCCCTTGCGGTACTAAAGCGTATCTTTACAAAACAATGTTAACGATCGAGATAACGTTTTACGAAACAGTGGCAGTTATTACATATAGCAGTAAAGCTGGTACATTTTCAAAATAATACATATTACATACATTTCAGTGCAATCCGATGCCTAGTGAGTACTTTATGGCGTACCAGAGTAGACAGGACATAAAACAATAAAACCATCGATGAAATCATCGAAGAAATTGATCGTGGACCAATAGGAGTCAATTGGACTCACAAAAACTGAACAAAACACAACAAAGGCAAACACTGAATCAAACTGACGGCTGAGCAAAAAAAGACTACTATGACCCAACTGGAAGAAGTTGAATAACTACTTCTTTGCTGGAAAGATAAATAAAAATAAATTGTCTTTATCAAATACATCTTCTAACCTATCTACATCTTGTTATGCTGAATGTCATCGAACTCTTACTGTGGCTTTTAAATAAACCGAATGGGCGGTAAAACGATGTCTAAACTGGGTATTACACTGAAGCGCCAAAGAAACTGATATAGGCTTGCATGTTCAAATACAGGCGGTCGGCAACGCCTATAAAAGACAAGTGTCTGAGGCAGTTGTTAGATCGGTTACTGCTGCTAAAATGGCAGGTTTTCAAGATTTAAGTGAGTTTGAGCGATAGGACACAGCATCTCTAAGGTAGCAATGAAGTGGGGATTTTCCCGCATGACCATTTCACGAGTGTACCGTGAATATCAGGAATCCGGTAAAACATCAAATCTTCAACATCGCTGAGTCCGGAAAAATATCCTGCAAGAACGGGACCAACGACGACTGAAGAGAATCGTTCAACGTGATAGTGGCGCAACCCTTCCGCAAATTGCTGCAGATTTCAGTATTGGGCCATCAACAAGTGTCAACGTGCGAACCATCAACGAACCATCATCGATTTGGGCTTTCGAAGCCGAAGGCCCACTCGTATACCCTCGATGACAGCATGATACAAAGTTTTACGCCTCTCCTGGGCCCGTCAACACCGAAACTGGACTGGTGACGACTGGAAACAAGTTAGGAAACTTCCTGGCAGGTTAAAACTGTGTACCGGACCGAAACTCGAAATCGGGACCTTGGCCTTTCGCGGGAAAGTGCTCTACCATCTGAGCTACTCAACCGCGACTCACGCCCCGTCCTCACAGCTTCACTTCTGCCAGTACCTCGTGTCCTACCTTCCAAACTTTGCAGGAGCTCTTCTGCGAACCCTGCAGAACTAGCACTCCTGAAAGAAAGGATATTGCGGAGACATTGCTTAGCAACAGGCTGTGGCTAAGCCATCTCCTTAGTTTCTGTCATTTTCCCTAGCTTGCTGAAATCTTCTGTGAAGGATTTTTTATGAGTGCTGTTCTTGTAACTGGATTCTAGTATTCCTCGTATTATTTTGTGCTCTTTCTGTTCCATAGCTCCGAGGATTCCTTTATCGTTACTAAGGGCAAGGGTTTCAGTTAAGTACAAATCACCTGGTTTGGAAACTATTACGTCATGACGTATCCTGATGTTCTGGGGAAGCCGATTTGTAAGAATCTTTCTTGGCGTTTAGTAACCTTTCTCAGGTTACCTATTTGTTGCCGAAGTGATTTCCTGTCATGTCTTTTGTAGGTCTTTTATTATCGTCATTATTTTACTGTATAATTTTATTTTATTTGCCTAATAAATTGTTGAAAACATTTGTTTTCTTGTAAGATTTGTATGACATCCCTCTGTCTTCATAGTGTCACAGATGCTTGCAAATATCAGTTTCCAGCCATAAAATTTGCTCCAGATCCACACAGGAAGTCTGGATGCCAACTTATTGCCAGATCAGCGCTTTGGTTTTGATTGACAGACCGTTGGCTCTGCGACGAGATGAATTCGGCAGGAAAAGCAAGCAACCTTTGTCGCACACGTAGCAGCCGTGGCTGCTGCAGTACTTGCAGAGCGTCTGGGCGACGACAGGTGGCCAAGACGTGCTTCGTCACTTCCGTTCCTGCTAACAACCGATACTATGAGCCAGTCCTCAAACTTTCATCGGAGCATTAGACGCAACACATTCTGACCTTGCTCTAGGGTATTAGGCATCAGAAGTGGAGCTTCTAATGACTTCATTAGTTTGAAAGGTGCCCTAGTTTTCCTTTTAATCTCATTCCAGGTGACCTAGTTTTCCTTTTAATTTCATTCCCGGTTATTTACGGTGATGCAGCCAAATTTGTATCCAGGTCGTGTACCGAACATAATTGCACTGTAAATGTCGTGTGACATGAGCCTCCCGTCGGGTAGACCGTTCGCCAGGTGCAAGTCTTTCGATTTGACGCCACTTCGGCTACTTGCGCATTGATGGGGATGAAATGATGATGATTAGGACAATACAACACCCAGTCCCTGAGCGGAGAAAATCTCCGACCGAGCCGGGAATCGCACCCGGGCCCTTAGGATTGACATTCTGTCGCGCTGACCACTGAGCTACCGGGGGCGGACATAATTGCACTAAAAAACGAGGGAATCGTCCGAATGGGATGGAAATCGGCAGACGTGACGTACATGCACAAACAAGCAAATAATTACAATTTCAGAAAAATTGGATGAATTATTCAAGAAAAAGAGCTTCACAAACTGAATAAGTCAATAACGCGCTGCTCCACCTCTGGTCCTTATGTAGCCAGTTATTTGTTTGCTTGGCATTGACTGGGGGAGTTGTTGGATGTCCTCCTGACGGATATGGTGCCATATTCTGTCCAAATGGCGAGTTAGATCGTCAAAGTCCCGAGATGGTTGGAGGACCCTGCCCATTATGCTCCAGACGCTCTCAATTGGAGAGAGGTCATGTCACCTTGCTGGCCAAGCCAGGTCACAGGATCACAATCTCAAAAAAAAGCAATAAAAAATCTCTCCTTGTGTGGTCGAGCACTATCTTGCTGAAATATAAGCCTAGGATGGCTTGCCATGTAGGGCAACAAAACGGGGCATGGAATATCGTCGACGCGTATGACATCCTGCTATGAAATGAAATGGCGCTCCAGAACATCATATCTGGTTGTCGGGCGTACAGTGTGCGACAGTCAGATTGCTATCCCACTACTACCCGCGGTTCCAGGCACGTCTCTGGCCTGAAATCTCATTGGCTGGAGTGGAATTGTCTTCAGTGATGAGTCCCGCTTCGAACTGAGGACCGATGTCCAGCGGAGACTTGTCTGGATGCACCTCGGACAGCGGTGGGTACCAACCTGACTGTCGACCGCCATACGGCCCAACGATCAGCCGCTATCGTCTGAGGTGTCCTCTCCTCTGGTTGTCATCCATGTCACCCTTAGAGCACAGCGGTAAGTCGACGATGTTATAGGCCCAGTTTTGTTGCCCTTCATGGCAAGCAATTCAGAGCTTACATCTCAGCAAGAGCCGGCTGCAAACGGTGAGAGTTTGTACTGCTTTTCTTCATGCTAGTAAACCGTAGCTTGGCACGTAAGATCGCCGGATCTCTTCTCAATTGGGAACGCTTGGAGCATTATGGGCAACCATCTCGGGAGTTTGACGATCTAACTTCCCTATTGGAGAGAATTTGGCACGATGCCCCGCAGGGGAACACCCTATAGCTCTCTCAATCAACGCCAAGACGAATAACTGTTTGCATAAGAGCTAGAGGTGGACCACAGCTTTATT
Source organism: Schistocerca piceifrons (assembly GCF_021461385.2). NCBI lineage: Eukaryota > Metazoa > Arthropoda > Insecta > Orthoptera > Acrididae > Schistocerca > Schistocerca piceifrons. The sequence goes on from NC_060139.1 coordinate 615,868,530, forward strand.
GACTTGCTCAATTTGTGAAGCTCTTTCTCTTGAATTAGTCACCCATGTTTTTCTGAAACTGAAATCATTTGATTGTCTGTACTTATACATCACATCTACCGACTGGCGTGCCATTAGCATAATTACTTCGTGATGCATCGTTTCTTTTTTTAATATATTTTGTCTTAGAGTGTACTTACGACAGAGATCACTGGAATACATTCTTAATTTGTAATTTGTGAGAGCCTACGTTATAGAATAAAAGCTTCACTCGTTAGCCTGGCGCACGTAGAAATGATAATTGTATGATGTAAGCTGAATGCTGCCTCAGACTGACACGTGTGCTTTGAACATTGATTGTCTTTGTTATCCTAACGCGCCACACGGCCAGAGTCATGAACGCCTCACCGTTTCTCTCCGGTTTCTCCGACCTTAAGGACGCTATGTCGATTGCATTTACGTGCGATTTAAATTAGGCGATGCTGAAGGATTTAGGTTATGTTATATGTCTATATGTGACGCTAAGAGCCGTAGATGTGTTTTGTTATGTGAACAGCAAAATAAATGACGATGGCCGAAGTAGAAAGGATATAAAATGCAGAATAGCATTGGCAAGAAAGAGAAATTTCTTAATGTCGAATACAAATTTAAGTATTAGGAACTATTCCCTGAAGGTATTTCTATAGAGTGTAGTGTGTACCAAAGTGAAACCTGGAAGATAAGCAGATAAAAAGAGAATAGAACTTTTCGAAATAAATGCTACAGAAGAATGTTGGAGATTTATAACCTAACTAAAGACGCAGTACTGAATCGAATTTGGAAGAAAATACATTTATGGAACAACTAGAGTAAATAAAAAAGGAATTGGTTGACAGAATGCATCCCGAGGAATTAAGAAACGGTGAAGCAAGTTCAAATGGATGTGGATTATATTACTTATGAAGAAATAAAGGGGCATTCACAGGACAGACCAGCGAGAAATGCTGCATAAAATCGGTCTTCGGACTGAAGACCACGACACCAAAACGCATGAACAACCCCGAGACAAACGGCCTAATGAAAAGTGACTTAGTGACAGGACAGATTCTTTGAGGATATTGAAAGCAAGAGTTAAATATAGCCTAGATGACTTTATGCGTTACACTGTGAAGAGCAGTCGAATGAATCGGAAGGAAGAGTGTTGCTCTCTAACGGCAAATAACCGGTTTCAGGTTCGGTCCAGTGAACAGTTTGAAACCAGCTGGATGGTTACTTACCGCGGTGTAACATAAGGCTGCTCAAACAGTCCCAACTTCCTTAGAGTAGGAATGCCATTCGGCTTCAGACATTCGCAAAGAGCTTGTACTAACTAGTAACGCGTAATGTTACGGTATAAAATATGAAATGCACATATGAATGGCCCGTAACAGCTTTCTTCATTTTCACTATAATCAGAACAGTGTAACATAAAAGCAACTAATTCTCTGGGAAAATTACCGATGTGTGCGCTTCGAAAACAAGTGAAGCGAAAAGTGTATGGCTAACATTTTCGTTTATTTAATCACAACGATGTTTCTCACGCAAGTCTAAAATCAAAATTGAACGACTAACGCATGGACAGTATGCGTATAAAATGATGTTACCCTCTAGGAGAGATTTAGACGCGTGAAATTACCGGCCTCTATCGCATAATACGTTTGTTTGAGTCAGTACCCTAATCTGACGAAAATCAAAGACGAATAATGAAAGATGCTGCTGTTACTGTAAGATATAATTCCTAGGACTACCATACGTTCAGGTTTCCGTGCATTTGTCATCGTTTTCAGGAGTTCTGAGGGCGTCCAGGGGAGGGAGGGTTTTCATATCGCCTTCCGGGATAAACTGGTAACTATTATGTGTCCAGAAAAATTCAATTTACTTAAAATAATTTTAATGAATTTTGGTTAAAATTCACTAAATGAAGACTGGTGCTCAGCTATTTTCGATCGTTTTATATTTAGAAATCAGCGAAGCATGCTTAGACGCCTTTCTATACACATACTTTTCAAAATTTTTTATTAAGAACAACGAGAAGCTCTCGACAATCATCGATAGCATGCACTGCACCTTGTAGACAGTCGTGCGAAGACAAGCCAATTGCGCAAATGTACGTTTCACGCAACGAGACCGTGCCGCAAAATACGTTCAAATGTGTGTGAAATCTTATGGGACTTAACTGCCAAGGTCATCAGTTCCTAAGCGTACACACTATTTAACCTAAATTATCCTAGGGACAAACACACACACCCATGCCCGTGGGAGGACTCGAACCTCCGCCCGGACCAACCCCACAGTCCATGACTGTAGCGCCCCAGACCGCTCGGCTAATCCCGCGCGGCCCGTGCCGCAAACATAATATCACGATACTGTAGTACACCGACTTACGTAGGTTTATATCGTTTATATTCGTTAAGATTTTTTAACTCAACACGGTTTTATTTGTATAGGCCAATGTATCGTCGACAGACTGTATGTGCCCGTGGAAATAAACCGATGTCACCTAAATGTCACGGATTTTCAAAGTGTTTGTACAGGGTCGCCAATTTAAGTGATAGTGTGTCAATGTATTCAAATCTTTTCGGTTTGGGTTGCGGAATGTGACCTTTACGATACACGGGGTATCCGATAAGTCCCAGTACCCCTTCTGATTTACGCAGTCTCGTCACATTTATGTGACCACCGCCTGTGTTCAACGTCAGCGTGCAATAACCGCTCACAGACTTCAGGTGGCAGCGCTAACAATGGAGATGACATGGACAACAATGCAACGGTTCTCGGAATGCGGCAGCGGAGCAATTTAACTGTCGTTCTAAAGGGCATCGCCATTGGTTTTCGGACCAAGGGTGGAAGTATTTCCGAAATGGCTAAGTTTTAAACTGTTCGAATGCCTCCATAGTGGAAGTATATCGTCCACGGCAAAATGGTGCTATCCAAAACCGGCGCCGAGTCAAATGTGGTGCCCCACGGGCCATTGATGATAGCCGTGAACGACGGCTTCGGAGAGGTGTACGGGCGAATAGACGTGCAAGTGTTGAGCAACTGACTACCCACATGAATCAAGGGACTACCAACAGATTCTCCTCAACAAACGTTCAGCGAACGGTTTTGCGAGTGGGCCTCCGCAACAGGCAGCTGGTTCTTGCACCCAAGTTAACTGCTGTTTATCGGCGACTAAGGCTGGACTTTGCACGCCATTAGCGCAGCTGGACGTCCACTGAGGGGTGACAGGTGACCTTTTCAGATGAATCACGTTTTATGCTCCATCGGTCAGATCGCCGTTACCGCGTGCTCCCCTGCAACAGTCGTCGGAAGGTGTCCAGGATGGAGGAGGTAGCGTTATTGTCTGGACGATTCGCTGGATCGTTCTGAAAGATATATTGGATCAACCGAAGTACGCACGTATTCGTGAGGACCAGTCTGTGTTTTTCCTCGTCGCGATTGCATCTACAAGCGGGACAATGTAAATGGTCACACAGCTCGCAGTGTACGTGCGTGGCTCGAAGAATAACAGGGTGTGTTTACCGTACTTGCCGGTCACCAAACTTCCCGGATTTAAACCCAATCGAGAATCTGGGATCACCTAGATCTGGCTGTTTGCGCCATGGATCCTCTATAGAGAAACCTACCGTAGCTGGCCATGCAGCTGGCCATGCAGCTGGCCATGCAGCTGGCCTACCGCAGCATGGCTCCACACCCCTGTCGATACCTTCCAGAACATCATTGACTCTCTTCTTGCATATCCGCGCTGCAGAAGATGGCCGTACAGGCTTTTGACAGGTGGTCATATTAATGCGACTGCTACTTTCACGCTGATTTTTGGAAATGGAAGGACTATGGAAGGACTATGGGACCAAACTGCTGAGGTTATCGGTCCCTAGGCTTACGCACTACTTAATCTAACATTAACTTACGCTAAGGACAACACACACACCCGTGCCTGAGGGAGGACTCGAACCTCCGACGCGGGGAGCCGCCCGAGCCATGACAAAACGCGTCAGGCCGCACGGCTACCCCGCGCGGCTTCAGGCTGATGAAAATTATTGTTTTGTTTCAACATTGCTTTGTTTCGGATGTGAGGACATGGCTGATTACAGGGGAAACACATACGGTACGGATATTGTATTCTAGTACCCGTGAGTTACACTGTTTACTGGCCTTTGTATGGGTGAACTAATATCTGCGGACGGGGAAAGCAATGACAGAAATAATCTGTGCCTTCAGTGAGCGCATCGGCAGTGCAACAACCCATAAGGCATTCCTGTTTGATTGGGTGAAACGTGCTTTTGTTTCAGGCAGTGTTAAGGACAGAATGTGTAGCGGACGTAAGGGAACCCGAGAAGAAACGTGTTTCGCCGTCGCTCGATTTACTCACCAATCTCAAATGGCGTTTGTTCACAGAAGACCAACTCAGAATCAAATAAAGCAGTTAGCACTGCATGGCCACATAAAAAAAGGGTTTGAAAATGAAAGTGGTTTGATCGGTGTTTGTAAATTAATTACCTGAAAATGATACTGAGCAGCGGGTTGCAGCTGCCATATTTCGTTGGGACCATTTTTAAATGCGTTGTCTCTCTCGAAAGAGTTATTTCATGATGTACGTCCGAAAAAGCGCATTTTACTGAGGAGTAACGCGATTCCTGTCCCACTATACTCGCTAGACCCATTTTTTTTTAAGTGTACTTGAGTGGAAATTCCTGTTTGGCTGTGCTGAAAAAGCAGCCATTAAGCCAACTCGAAGACAAGGGGATGATGGATCATGCGTAGTTTTAGCAGAGCAGAGATTGAAGAAGCTTTGTTATTTAGCAGCGTGAGTTCCTTGATAAGCAGTTGTTAGCATACTTCTTCGACAGCGAATGGACATCATTTAATTCCAATACCATGGACGTAGAGGACATACGGGGAAAGTTTAAATTGATCGTAAATCACGGTCTAGAGGAGCATGTTCCGAGTAATTGGATTGAGGAGGAAAAGACCAACCAGATTTTAATAACAAAATTTGGAAAAAAAGTCACATACCGATATCCTTAATATCGCTTTGCCGCAGAATTCTTGATAATATTTTAGGTCCGAATATAATAACGTGCTTCGACAAAGAAAAGTATCAAAATGGTTCAACTGGCTCTAAGCACTATGGGACTTAATATGGTTCAAATGGTTCAAATGGCTCTGAGCACTATGCGACTTAACGACTGAGGTCATCAGACGCGTAGAACTTAGAACTACTTAAACCTAACTCACCTAAGGACATCACACACATCCATGCCCGAGGCAGGATTCGAGCCTGCGACCGTAGCAGCAATGCGGTTCCACACTGAAGCGCCTAGCGCCTCTCGGCCGCAGCGGCCAGCTAAAGAATGGTTTCCGTCCACACGTCATCATGGATTTAAAAAACGTGCTCGTGCGAAATTCAGCTTGCCCTTAACTAGGCATTAGCTCCTCCGAACAGTGGATGGACGAAACAGGTTAATTCCATATTCGTAAATCTGCGGAAAGAGTTTGGCACGGTGCCCCACCAAGCGCGGTAGCACAGTAATTAGCACGCTGTACTCTCATTCCGGAGGACGACGGTTCAGACTTGCGTCCGGCTGTCCTAATATAGTTTTTCCGTGGTTTTCCTAAATCACTTGAGGCAAATGCCGGAATGGTTCTTTCCTTCCCTAATCCCTGTGCTCCGTCTCTAACGGCAACGTTGTCGACGGGACGTTAAACACTAACCTGCACCTACTTCACAATGCCCCATTGTATACGAAGGCCCGAGTGTAAGGAAGGAATAGGTTCTCAGATGTGTGTGGCTCGAAGACTTCTTAAGACATAGCAGTGAGTACGTCGTACTGGACAGCAGCTGTTCAACAGTGTCCCAGTAAGGGTGATATTGCCACTCTTGTTCTCTATATACCGAAACGTTCTGACTGATAGGATGAGCACCAGTCTGCGACTGTTTGCTAATGACACTGTAGCGTGTTGGCAAGTGATTTCATTGAGTCAATGTAGAATGTACAGCATGATCTAGACAGAATCTCTATTTTGTATGATGAATGGCAGCTTCCCCTAAATGTAGAAGAATGTAATTAATGCAGACAAGTACGAAAGCAACCCAGTAATGTTCGAAGACTGTATTAGCGGTGTGCTACGTGACACAGCCACGTCGATTATTTATCTTAGTGTAACTTCAAAAATGGTTCAAATGGCTCTGAGCACTATGGGACTTAACATCTAAGGTCATCAGTCCCCTAGAACTCAGAACTACTTAAACCTAACTAACCTAGGGAAATCACACACATCCATGCCCGAGGCAGGATTCGAACCTGCGACCGCGTGTAACATCGCAAAGCAATATAAGGTAGAACAAGCACATAAGGTCAATAGTAGGGAAGGCAAATGGTCCACTTTGGTTTACTGAGAGCATTATAGTGAAGCATAGCTCATCTATAAAGGATACCACTTTTAGAACACTTGTGTGGACCATTTTTGAGTACTACTCGTGTGTTTGGGGTCCCCACCAGGTCGGATTAAAGGAAGACATCGAAGCAATTCTGAGCCGTACTGATAAATTTATTAGCGGTAGGCTCGGCAACCATGCTAGTGTTAGGAAAATTTCGATGAATCAAATGAGACTCCATGGAGGGAAGACGACGTTCTTTTCACGAAACGCTATTGAGAAAATGTGGAGACAGGCATTTGAAGATGACTACAGGACGGTTCTAACGTCGCCAACGTACATTTCGTCTAAGGGCAAGATAAGATAGATCAAAACTCCTATGGAAGACTTTTTGCCTATGCTCTATTTGCTAGTGAAAGGGGAGAGCAAATGAATAGTAATGGTACAAGGCAAGCTCCGCCAAGCACGGAGGTCGCTGGATTTGACGTGGTTCACGCAACGTTCCAGCCGTCCAAAATGCCTACCACCAACTCCGGACACCACTGCATCAGAAATTTTTATTATGAACAGAAATCGAATCCCACGCTGCTAAACGAGGTTACCAGACTAATGAAAAATGGCGCTTAAGTGTTGAAGCAGGCTTTCTAAAGATGCTCGACAAGATATCAAAATATCAAGGACACATCTGCACAATGGACTATGGACCGCTGGATATATAGTTTTTACGTGTAAGTACTCCAGTATACAGGTTGTAAATTTCAAGTTGACAAATCAGAATAACTCGAAAAATAAGCTTCACACGAAAAAATGTGTAGAATCCAAAGTTGATTATTTTCGAGGGGGACATCTGCTGGTGCTGAAATTAGACATCCACCGCAGCCCCTCGGGGTGGGGTGGGAGGCAACTTTAAATTTTCAAATGAGAGCCCACATTTTTTATTGCAGAATCAGATTCTACATAAAAAACTACGTACATTTTGTCTTAAACATTTGTTTTGACTCTTAGTAGTTGGCGCTGTAATTCAAGAAAATCCATGTTCTCATTGTTGCGTGTAAAATGGTTATGGATGAATAAAAAATACTTATTTACTTCGTAAATTTTGATTCATTAAAACTAAAACTCTCCCTTTCACCCAATAGGGTGGGGTTTGAGAGAGAGGAGTTAGAGGTTTACAAATGTTTACGCAAATATTAATTTTTTTCCGCAGATTCGGATAAGTTTCGTTTGTTTCGTGGTCAACATTTGTAAAACTCTAATTCCTCTGTCTCGAAAACCCCACCCTATGGGGAGAGAGGGAGAGTTTTAATTTTCATTTTAGCACCAGCAGATGTCCCCCTCGAAAATAATCAACTTTGGATTCTACACATCTGTTCGTGTGAAGCTTATTTTTCGAGTTATTCTGGTTTGTCAACTTAAAATTTACACCCTGTATAACGTAGGTACTGTTTTGACCTAAGAGGTACGGGGACTTCTATAACATACTGCACGGCAGTTTTCATTTCGTCAGGCTGCATCATATTTGAAATGCTGAATGATTTCATAGGCTTCACAGATGGAATCGAAAAAAATGAGCAGGGCAGATGAAGAGGGCCGACTACCTGTGAGCCCCACGGTACGCTCTGTTTGACAGATTGTTCTCCACGGTCCAAAATCGGACCCCTCCGCCGCCTGAAGGGATGGGCAGCCAAGTGAGCGCGCTGGATCAGCCACGATGTGGCTGGCCTCTCAACAGCCCTCTGTCGCAACATTAATTGTACGCTCGTTAAATATTAATAGCGGCACGCCTCCTTTGTGGGGCCATGTTTTTGCGTATCCCATTACGCAGTCCGCTGCCTCCGCGGAAAACGATACGCTGTATGGAAATATGAAACATAATGGAGAGTGCTAGGGTCACCCGCGCTATAAGGCGAGAGGCCCTCCCCTCTCCCGTTGTTCAGAGCTCATCAGGCCGGCATTAAGCGCAGACACAGCGCTTTGTTCCTTGCGCCGTAAGAAGGCTAGACAAAGGGAAACCGCTTCCTTCCGTTATGATGCTCTTTATATCCGCCGATGCCATTGTTGAGGATGCTACAGCACAACCTTTGATACTGTAACAGAAATCTTGCGCTACTGCATGCAAAACAGCAAGCGTGAAGCATGCAACGCACATAAAAAGAGTCCCAAGGAAGGCTATCTCAAAGTTAGCCCTACTGAATTTACCAGTGTTACTAGGAAATTCACAATTATTCAGACGATTCTAATTCGTTACTCAAGTGTTGCTAAGAGAACGGAAAGTTACTACTACGAAAAAATTCATTACACAATCACGCTATAACAAAACGATCCATAAATTAAATATTACTATTGCTTTGCGAGAGACAGAGTATTTCTAACATCAGAATGACAAAAACAGTGCTGCAAATGATTTAGAGAATATTTTCATGAAGCAATCAGTAACTATTTTATGTGCGGTATATATCTCACTGTCATCATATCACGGAAAGAGCAAAGAAGGGTGAAAAAAACGAGCTAGCGAAAACTACGTAAACGAAGCTGAAGTTCATACAGGCGTACACAATTCAAGGAACTGAGATTGTAAACATGACAAAATCATTAATCGTTTACATATACACGTGGATGCTCTGTAGTATTAATTTATTTAGGTAACTGATTTTCTGCCTACAAGACCATCAACATAAAATATTTTTTCTAAAACAGTAATTGTCTGACAATGGCCTTGTATGGCGAAAACTAGTAAACTAAATAACCCTGTATATCGCCTACATTTTATTTATAAATGCGAAGTTGCCCTGTCAAGCAGCGACAAATGACTTAATTAACGTGAAAAATATAAACGCCACAACAGTTTCGAAGTTCTGAAACTATTAATAGACTGCATCCACGTATCTCAGCGAGTTACCGACTACTGAACTTAACACTTGATATGTAGGGCATCCATAGTCGAAACATTCCATGGTGAATAAGATGGACTTCTGCGACTGTTAAAAATCTTCATTCGAAGATGCGATGAGTTACGCAAACTACATTTACATGATCACGTGTTCATAATCAGTCTATAGAAGTAATGTGTTTAAAAGCCGGAAAAAGCACATCCTCCAACATTCTCATGCAGAAGTTTAAAATTTCTAACTCGCAAATGTGCGAACTTCAATGAATACATAAAGAGGGCTAAGGACATCCCTAAACCTCCAATGCAGCCAGCCTGAGGAGGAAGCAGTGCTGTTGCTAGTATTACGGATTACTACAGCGTAACATTCTTTTACGGGATTGATGTTAGAACAGAGACAAATTAACGAACACTCGGTTCAACAAATTATAGAACATACTCGTTCAGAACCAAAACAGACAGACGGGACAGCTTCAGGCGAATACGACCTGAGGTTTGGTGAATACATACGGAGTCATAAGGTACAAGTCAGAATAGCAACAAATACGAGTGCTGTGGATCCAACGCCACGCTCGACGGGAGCTGTTCTCAATAATAATATAAGACCTCTTCAAGTATACTGACATAGACTTTCTTTTCTTTTTTTTTTTAATATGAAGACGTAGGGTGAATCTGTGCGAACATGTAAAAGTTACTTCTGAGCCGTGGCGAGACTGGTGCCAGGGCTATCATTGGTTAGGCACAATCGATTCCCTCTAGCAGAAGTTGTCTTTGGAGCCCGGGCCGGCTCAGGATATAGGGGGCAGTACGGAGTGGAAAGGGACAACAACATTGGGCACGGCACGCGGAAGTGCGCGTATTAGCGAGACGTTGGAGAGACGACAGCGAGCATGGTGTGCCTGAGTACGAGCGTCAGTTAGAGCTTGATCGTACTGGGGTCAGTAACAGCGGGCGGGCACTGTGCCTTCTTGGCAAAATCGTGAAGCTGTGCATGTGCTCGCTTCCGTGAAGGAACATGCTGTTACTATCGGACTAAGCAACGTCTGGTGTCCTTGCCACATCGATCCAGCAGCTGGCATCAAGTTAAGTAATTCAAGTCCTACCAACGATTAGTGAAATAAAATGATGATTGCTCTTGAGGCAGCAAAGCGTTGCAAGGACTGTGATGTGATATTTCATGCCTCTTATTAAGTGTGTGCTTCGCTCCTTAATAGTATTGTTCTTACTTCAGCTGACAAGAGTCTAAAACATTGATACGTTTGCGCAGCCTTACCGAACGATCTATATTCCGTATCTAAAGATTGCCGTGTGGTACCTTACAGGCCCACGTAAGGTGTTCCATGTGATGCTTGGGTTTTAATGAGCCAGTTCCGGTTGCATCATTCGTGTAGGTGGTTCTGCTTAAAGGAATGAAATCAGTTTTATTATTGTCAATTTTATCGAAGTAGTTTTCTGTATAAGTTTGAGTATTAAGGTGAAAGAAGGGTTGTTTGGTTCCCTGTAGTCGCTTCTGATTTATGTTTCAGAGATCGGAAGCAGTGGGCCACCGAAATGCAGAGCTTCCTCTTTTAAATTACTAGCGGGCGTACAGGCGGTGGACTTCGCCTGAGCTCGCGTGTGCTTTTTGGTTCCGATTTCGGTGTTCTGAACGGGGTGGAAGTACAAACGGAGTCCACATCTTAGTTTGAAGACAAGTACTCAGTCGCCTCCACCGTTCGTGGCCAAGTCGCCGCCTCACAATCACGGGCCTCGGTTGTTGTACAAGCTGCAGTTTTCTAAAACTTGTGGTGGCTCTGCAAGGTTGCCCGGGTTAAATGTTTTAAATATTTGTCTTAAGAATTTTGAGAGATTTCTAGAAGAATGTGTCTTAGTTGAAAAAGTTTTCTAAAATTGCGGTGCAATTCAGCCTTAGTGGCATATGTCAATTTTGATAGGGAAATAACTGAGTTATTATTGATCAAACTGTCAATAACCTTGTAAAGTTGTTTGGTAATATCTCGCCCGGGAGGGGCGGTTTTCAATCTATGTGGAAATAATAATTGATTTCCTGGTTATTTGATGTAAAGTTTATTTTAAATGATTTACTTAGCCCGAGTGGCGGTTTTTTAAATGTTTTTAAAGAGATTAATTCATTTGTGGTTTTATATAACAAGCAATTTGTAAAGTTTGCCTGAATGGCGTTTCTTAAAGAAATTATTATCTGATTTGTGATTGTAATTCTCTTAATGATTTATCTATGATGCAAATAAATATGTTGAAATGAAATGGTCACTGTATGGGTCAATTCCTTCCACTCCCTTTATATAAAAGGTTAAGGAAATTGCAGTTCAAAATAGAAATAACGTACCAACCTCAGCCAAGGAAAGCTTTTAGCAAGATGAAGATTGCAATGATTGAGAAAATGAATGCAGCACGATCTAACTGCTCCTGATGTGCCGGGGAAAGCGTAGAGATGAAGCGTCACTGTATTCCAAGGGCTTGGAAATGTAAAGAATACGCAAATATTTTAATTTGTTCCTAATACGTCCCAATTTTTACTAGAAACAGACACACTGATATATCAGTATCGTCTCCGATATCCACGTCGTCTGCATGAGATATAATACTGAGAATTTAAGAAGTGGAGATGTCTCGTGGTAGGAGGGGCTTTAAGAGGGTAAATTGTACATTACTCTGGAAGGCCAAGTAATTCTTATTAAATGCAGCACTGCATTTCAAATTGCCAGAGATACATGACACTACTTTTCAATCAAGTCACCAGGTCTGTAAACAATGGTCGGAACGTCTACTGATAGTTCAGTTCCTCGACGAGAGAAATTCGTTTCTTGGTTACAAAGCCATTCGCGAACCGCTGTGTGAACATCCTCATGGTCCGAAAATCTGCTATTTCTGCGAATCAGTTCCTCAGTAGCCTGGCCATTGTCTTCTGAGGTCGATGTCAGAGGCCTTCGTCCCCGAACAGCATCACCCACGACTGTGCGGCCTTGCTGAGACTGTTGGCAGCATTCTACCGTGGCTGGATGCACACAGCATTTCGTTTATATACCGCCAAACTTCACGTTGAATCTGAGTACACTTCAGACGTCTTGCCCACAAGAATCGTACTTTCCCGCGTACTTTAAATCTGGAGTACGTTTCCAGTTGCTGCGAAACTCCACTTCCACTCTGCCGAAACATCAAAACCGTGATCTGGACGGACAAGTAAATAAAATTCTAAAAATAAGTCTTTGACACTGGGCAAGAAGGTCTTCTGAGGGATCTCCGACAATGAATGCGTAGAATTATGACTGGACTGCCGCAAAATACAGATAGGTATTACATATCTTGTCGGACACCCACCTGACTTCAAATAGGCCAGAAAAATAGGGACATCTGTAATTTACATGTTTCTCAAACCACGGTACAGTTCATAGAGGAGGGTACTTAGTACCAAAGTTAACAACTCTCAGTTCATTAGCCCTTCACTTATGCAGCGAGGGAAAAATGATTATTTATCTATATATTTGGTAATTCCACTAGCATATCTTACCTTCTGCTCAGATGAATACAGGGTCATAAGTACAAAATAAAATAGGGGTAATGCAGAAATAGGTTTAATAATGAATAAGAAAATAGGAATGCGGGTAAGCTACTACAAACAGCATAGTGAAGGCATTATTGTGGTCAAGATGGACACGAAGCCCACGTCTACCACAGTAGTACAAGTTTATATTCCAACTAGCTCCGCAAATGAAGAGATTGATGAGATAAAAAAAATTATTCAGATAGTGAAGGGAGACGAAAATTTAATAGTCATGGGCGACTAGAATTTGACAGTAGGGAAAGGAAGAGAAGGAAACGTAGTAGGTGAATATGGAATTGGGTTAAGAAATGAAAAAGGAAGCCGCCTGGTAGAATTTTGCACAGAGCATAACTCAGTCATAATTAACACTTGGTTCAAGAATCATGAAAGAACGTTATATACATGGAAGAGGCCTGGAGGTACTGGAATGTTTCACATAGATTATATAATGGTAAGACAGAGACTTAGGAACCAAGTTTTAAATTGTAAGACATTTCCATGGCAGATGTAGACACTGAGCACAATTTCTTAGTTATGAACTAAAGATTAAAACAGAAGAAACTGCAAAAAGGTGGGAATTTAATATGATGGGACCTGGATAAACTGAAAGAACCAGAGGTTGTAGAGAGTCTCAGGGAGAGCATTAAGGAACGGCCGGCCGCGGTGGCCGAGCGGTTCTAGGCGCGTCAGTCCGGAACCGCGCGACTGGTACGGTCGTAGGTTCGAATCCTGCCTCGGGCATGGATGTGTGTGATGTCCTTAGGTTAGTTAGGTTTAAGTAGTTCTAAGTTCTAGGGGACTGATGACCTTAGATGTTAAGTCCCATAGTGCTCAGAGCAATTTGAACCATTAAGGAAGGATTGACAGGATTGTGGGAAAGAGATACAGTAGAAGAAGAATGGGTAGATTTGAGAGATGAAACAGTGAAGACAGCAGAGGATCAAGTAGGTAAAAAGACAAGGGCTAGTAGAAATGCTTGTGTAACAGAAGATATATTGAATTTAATTGAGGAAAGAAGAAAATATAAAAATACGGTAAATGAAACAGGCAAAAAGGAATACAAACGGCTCAAAAATCAGATAGACCGGAAGTGCAAAATGGCTAATCAGGGCTGACTAGAGGACAAATGTAGGGATGTAGAGGCATATATCATAAGGGGTAAGATCGATACTGCCCACACGAAAATTAAAGAGACCTTTGGAGAAGAAACAACCACTTGTGTGAATATCAAGCGCTCAGATGAGTAGCCAGTTCTAAACAAAGAATTGAAAGCAGAAAGGTGGAAGGAGTATATAGAGGGTCTATACAAGGGCGATGCAGTTGAGGACAATATAATGGAAATGGCAGAGGATGTAGATTAAGATGAAATGGGAGATATGATACTGCGTGAATAGTTTGACAGAGCACTGAAAGACCTAAGTCGAAACAAGGCCCCGGGAGTAGACAACATTCCTTTAGAACTACTGATAGCCTTGGGAGAGCCAGCCCTGACAATACTGTACCACCTGGCGAGCAAGATGTGTGAGACAGGCGAAATACCCTCAGACTTCAAGAAGAATATAATAATTCCAATCCCAAAGAAAGCAGGTGTAGACAGATGTGAAAACTGCCGAACTATCAGCTTAATAAGACACGGCAGCCAAATGCTAACGCAAATTCTTTACAGACGAATGGAAAAATTGGTAGAAGCCGACCTCGGGGAAGATCAGTTTGGATTCCGTAGAAACGTTGGAATAAGTGAGCCATTACTGACCCTACGACTTATCTAAGAAGATAGATTAAGAAAAGACAAACCTACGTTCCTAGCATTTGTAGACTTAGAGAAAGCTTTTGACAATGATGAGTGGAATACTTACTTACAAATTCTGAAGGTGGCTGGGGCAAAATATTGGGAGCGAAAGGCTATTTACAATTTGTATAGAAACCAGATAGCTATTATAAGAGTGGAGGGGCATGAAAGGGAAGCAGTGGTTGGGAAGGGAGTGAGACAGGGTTGTAGCCTATCCCCGATGTTATTCAACCTGTATACTGAGCAAACTGTAAAGGAAACAAAAGAAAAATTCGAAGTAGGAATTAAAATCCATGGAGAAGAAATAAAAGCTCTGAGGCTCTCCAATGACATTGTAATTCTGTCAGAGACAGCAAAGGACATGGAAGAGCAGTTGAACGGAATGTAGAGTATCTTGAAAGGAGGATATAAGATGAACATCAACAAAAGCAAAACAAGGATAATGGAATGTAGTCGAATTAAGTCGGGTGAGTTTTGATAATCGTGGAGCAAAATAACTGATTATGATCGATGTAGAGAGAATATAAAATGTAGACTAGCAATGGCAAGGAAAGAGTTTCTGAAGAAGAGTAATTTGTTAACGTCGAGTATAGATTTAAGTGTCAGGAAGTCGTTTATGAAAGTACTTGCATGAATTGTAGCCATGTATTGAAGTGAAACATGGACGATAAATAGTTTGGACAAGAAGAGAATAGAAGCTTTCGAAATGTGGTGCTACAGAAGAATGTTGCATATTAGATGGGTAGATCACATAACTAAGGAGGAGGTATTGAATAGAATTGGAGAGAAGAGAAAATTGTGAGACAACTTTAAGAAGGGATTGGTTGGTAGGACTCATTCTGAGGCACCAACGGGTCACCAATTTAGTATTGGAGGACAGCGTAGGGCGTAAAAATCGCAAAGGGAGACCAAGAGATGAATACACTAAGCAAATTCAGAAGGATGTAGGTTGCAGTAGGTACTGGGAGATGAAGAAGCTTGCACAGGATAGAGTAGCATGAAGAGCTGCATCATACCAGTCTCTGGACTGAAGACCACAACAACAGCATCTTGCCTTAGTCTCAAGATGCACGTGATGGACATAGAATGGTAGCAGCACAACTGCTGAAGCGTCCCTCTCAATTACCGGCTCCCTAAATATACTGAACTGGGTTTCTCCAGAATCGAAGGTACCTTCACAAATTAAGAATCTTCGTTACACTGACGCCCCGGAGGTAATCATCTTACATAATTGTGTAATAAAATGCCAAAAACATTATTGGAATGCCCCTGCCCAATAGCCAGCCAGAACAATCTTAATGATTAATGCTTACTACACAATTGTAAATTAGTTAGTGTTAGTGGTTCGTAACGAAAGGCGATAACTACAACACACTGTCACATTACAGTACATGATTACGACGTTTACAAGAAAATTAATTGCCATATCTGTGTTGCATGATGATAATGTCTTGTCGTTCAGCCAAGTTCAGAATTTTACTCAGTTTTTCAGGTGGATGGAGGAGAGGACATGAAGACGTGCGTGGGTCGCGTAGCATATTTACGGATCTCGAGTGAGTTTTCCGAGCAGAATGGAGTTAGTGCAAACTGCGCAGCAACATGTTCATGATCCAAGAGTCACCAGCGAATGTCAGTGTGTGCAGCTACGAACAAAAGTGTTTCATAGTGGAAGGTATCTGGAGCAAATAGTGGGCAAATGAAAGAACGTTGTACAATAGTGACCAACCGGATGAGGCATGCTTTTGCCGAGACAATTACCTCATATTCGGGAGGATTGAGTTTGCTCTGACTGGCCATCCTCACATAGGTTTTTCGTGGTTTTCCTAAATCATTTCCGGCAGATGCTGAGAGGCTTCCTTCATCAGCGTTACGGCCAAGAACCTGTGCTATCCTCAGAAAAGCACGTATACCCTGAGTGTATGTACATTTCTGAGCTATTTATTTTCATTTTATTACAATGGTAAATCCTATATCATTGTGAGATAGTGTTTGGATGAATAAATAAACAGAGGTCACTTGTAGTTTAATATCAGTAGGTTTCTTCTTAAGGTTGTCCCAGTAACTTGAACTGCACTGGAGAAACTATGTCATTTTACCCCATCGGATGACCGGTACTAAGACCATGTTGTTTTGACCGGCTTTGTCAGCATCTGTGTTGATTAATAATTCACCATCTAAATGCTCTGTCGTTGTCTTTCGGGATGCACCGTCTTTTGGTTCTCGGTCGGCGTAACGCCGCCTGCCGAGGGCGAACAGACATCCCTCGTTTCGTTTGTTCCTTGAAAATGATGGGATGTTAACCTGTGGAGATGTCGGTGGTCATCGACGACGTTAGCCGGATACATTCCCATAATATTTTAGCATCTGGGAGCTTGTCGGAAGAGATCACATCACACGTATCCCGCATGAATTTCAGAGGCGTTTGCAGCACAGCGGGCTTAGCCGTTCTTGTACTGGACGGAAAAGCGTATGTGGACATGGAGCTGCATGAGTTTTGTGATGTCAGTTCCTATTATTTCACATTGAGGAATCACAGCCGCGCATGAAATAAGTTCGGCGCTTTTTCGACCACAGGCAACGAAACTTTTAACCAGTAAGAGGTAGGACATGTAAGAGGTAGGACGTTCTCTCGTCACAAGCAGAACTTGGGAGACTCCACACCGGATTTCGTCATTTACATATTTTATGGGATTCGTATTATTATTTACGTCCTAAGAATATACTTATTTTGGAAGCATGACGATCTCTAGAAGAACGCTTCTTTATTGATACGACTTGTAATGAAATCAGGGAAACCTCATATTGGTGGTTAAAGAATTTTCGTACTTGGTTATTTTCGTACTATAACTTGTGTGTTATGAAAGTATACCATCTCAAGGCTATGGCATGCTGAGGATTCATCAGCAACATGCTGTTCTTGGTACGACTTGTTATAATCGTCAGTTAAAAATCTATGGGCTACCATTCAGGAGATAGTACATTACACAATGTCATTATAGTGTAATGGATAGAGGTGCGAAGTTACGAAGTGAATTATTATGCTGTTAACTCGTGCCTCGCTATTTCCAAACATATTTTTGTTCAGCTTCGCATGTTCTGAAAGGCTTTGGTTGTTTCTTATTAATTTAACAGAAGTACGTTCGCAATATTCGACGTTATGGAAATGTAAAGGGCACTCTCACGAAGGAATGACTTTTTTCAAATTTGTGGACATGTCAAGGAACATGTTTCAAGATTTCTTTCTACGTCACTGTCTGATTTAATTACAAATCAGTATTTATTCACTCATCCAAGAAACGGTCTATATTCTGGGATATAATTGTTTCGTAAATGTTGTTTATAATTGTCTGTACGGACATATGCGCACACACACACACACACACACACACACACACACACACACACACACACACACAACTGCATGAAGTAAAGAAAATGTAACAGTAATATTGCAATACATCAGTGTTCTTTTTTCTTTTTTTATTTAGTTTGTCTACAGAGAGTTTGCACTACTGGCAGTAGTATATTTTGCACTTCCTGCTTCAACTCTTGTATTTCATTTTAAATCGCAAAACAGTACGGGGTGGTGAAATTATTTAATTTCGATAACACGTTTTGCGCTTTTCTGCGTCATTAGATTGTCTACAAAACAATAAAAAGAGTCCATTAAAAACTAATAAAGGGAGCAGCAGGTTCCAAGCGAATAAATACACTAGAACATATATCAAAACTTACGCTAAAGTAACTGGATAAAACACCCACCCCTCATAGAACCAAAAACAATGAGAGTTGCGTCTAATCAACAGAAAGAAATTGCGACTATATGCCACACCAGATATGAAGGAGACGAGAAAACTTCAAAGAAGTTTAATAAAGTCGTATGTTACCTGAAGTACACCAGCAGACACTGTCACAACAGCACAGAATAGACTAGGCTTAGAAAAGCGTCAGCTGTGCGCCGCACAATACGTCCGCTTAGCACTCACACAAATATAACTTTGACACAGTAGAAACAACACACAGCGCTTATGTGGCTAAAGATGTCCAGATGGCGACGAGGAGTTAGAAATTGTTAAACGCTGTACGTAGACAAGAATAATTCTCTTAACAATCAACTGATTAGTAAAAATCAAGTTTTACGATACAGTGTTAGTGATTTTTACGATGTTAATGCAGTGATACTTTCTGGTTTGTGTTATACGTCGTCTCGCACGACAGGATTATTTTAATAGTGACCTTTTGGTATGAGAGAAGATAGGAGGAGGATAGTTATGGGGCTGTTTGGGGGGGATTTATTTTATTCTATATGACATATTTTCTTTGTTACATTTTTGCGTTTCGATATTCCTTTGTTTTTAAGGTATAAGTTTAGGTCTTACTTTTTGATAGACCTTATTCTGGTACCTTGATGCTTGGATTTCTTGGTTACTGAGTGCGTCCGCTGCTGTGCAGTTTGAGTTTTAGCTAATTTACTGCGTATACTAGGCCTCTATGACATATTTGACTTGCTATGTATCATGCTAGCATCACTTTACCTTTTACTTTTGCTCGTGTATGGGAATCTTAATACTTAATTTTGTAAGAAAATGAAACGCCTACAGCCTGCCGGCCGCTGTGGCCGAGCGGTTCTAGGCGCTTCAGTCTGGAACCGCGCGACCGCTACGGTCGCAGATTTGTTCGGTTTAAGTAGTTCTAAGTTCTAGGGGACTGATGGCCTCAGCTGTTAAGTCCCATAGTGCTCAAAGCCATTTGAACCATTTGAACCTACAGCCGTCCTTATGATCTTGCTTATTGTATAGCTATCAGTTTCGGCGCTTCAGTGCGCCATATTCAGGCCTTAGTTCATGCTGGAGGGGTTATCACGATCCACAACGCTGCGTCAGTGACCAACATAATTGGTTCACAGACTATCTGTAACTGTGACGTCAGCACTCCCACCATCAACTCTCAACTCAGTTGGCGTAAACCAGTTATGATGGTCACTGATACAGCGTATATATGGATCGTGACAATCCCTTCAGCATGAACTAAGGGGTGAAGATGGCGCACTGAAGCGCAGAAACTGAGAGCTACACAGTAAATAAGATCGTAAGGACGGCTGTAGGCGTTTCATTTTCTTACAATAGTGAACGGCCGTGGTTCCGAAGACCTCCAGGATGGACATACAAAAACTTAATATTTACTTGGTTTAACGTAACTTGTATGACTTATCGTATTTTGCATACATGCATTTTAATACATTTCTTTTACGGTAAATGATAACAGCCATGTTAAAAATTTTGAGACAGTTCTTTTACGTAGTTTTATAGTCATGTACGCGTCTTACGCCCATTCTTGCGTGCCATCTGGGAATCTTTTGTCACAATAGCACTGTGTGTGCTCTCTAGTCTGTCACAGGCTTATTTGTGTGAGGGCTGAAAGGACCTATTGTGCCTTGCACGGCTGATGCCGCATTTATACTTTTGTAAGCGTAGTCTTATGCTGTGCTGCTATGACGGTGACTGCTGGTGTGCTTAAGATGACATATAGTTTATCGAAACTTTCTGAAAGTTTCCCGGCTGTTTCATAAACAAAATGGCTTATTGTCGGAGTTTCTTTCTTTTAATTAGGTCCACCTCTTATTCTTCATGACTCAACGATAGGAGGATTTTATATCCATTTATTTCTGCGCAAGTTTAAATAAATTTTTTAACTTATTTATTCTCGTACATGTACAAGAATAGACCATGCCCCGCCTTCTGTCTGTTCCTAATGGATTCGTTTCTTGTTCTGTAGACAATCTGATGATGCTCCAAAAGTATGAAACGTGTTACTTACATTTTGATTTGCTTTAAGATCGAAAAAAGTTCGTTAACAGTATTTTTGTTTATACTTACGGTGATGTTCGCTTGATTTATGGCTTACATCGCGAAAAGCCGTCTGCTAACATACCGTTGATGTTTTTCTCCTTTAGACACTGATACTTGTGGTTTAATTTTCAGTTGTTCTGCAGCACTGTGCGTTTCTTATCTTTTTGACAGCACATGTGGTTTGAAAAACATAAAAAAACGCATAGTGCTGCAAAACAAATGAAAATTAGACCACAAGTATCAGCGTCTGAAAAAGCAGAAACGATGTGTTAGCAGACAGCATTTCCCTATGTAAGCGAGAAATCAAGCGAAAATCACTGTAAGTACAAGCCAACATATTGTTAATGAACTGTTTTCGATCTTAAAGCAAATCAAAATGTAAGTAACGTACTTACAGACCACTGATGATGCTTTACTTCAATAAATCGAAACGCGTCTGGTGGAAAAAAAGAAAAAAAACATGCATTTTTGTTGTTGCAACGACAGTACTAAAATACTCTCAAGACTGTTTTTTCAGTTAGAAATAATTCAAAAAAGTTTCTGTTTCTGTCGGTTAGAATGAAATGCAAGACATTTGTCTTGTACTGTCGTATCCTGAGAGGGACAGAAGACCTTACAACGAACGATGAAATTCGATAAGTTAACTGGTAGTGGACCGCCTGCTGTTTCATCACCTCGGCTGAAAAGTAAGCTTTGAGTTGTGCACAGTACAGAACTCGATAGATATACTCAGGAAACAAGTTCCCATCTATGATGAACTAAATCGACAGTCTCTAAGTCCGATATGCATCCTACTTTGGCTAAGGCTAGACAAGTAAAATAAGTGTAAGTAGGCTGTTTAGGTTTTTATATTGGTAACGCCACGTAGCGCTCTGTATGAAAATCACTGGCTGTGCTGTGTGCAGTCTGTGGCTGGTTTGCATTGTTGTTGGCTATTGTAGTGTTGGGCAGTTGGCTGTTAACAGCGCGTAGCGTTGCGCAGTTGGAAGTGAGCCGCCAGCAGTGGTGGATGTGGGGAGTGAGATGGCGGAGTTTTGATAGCGGATGATCTGGACAGAGACAGAAAATTTGGATATCATAAACTGATATATATATATATATATATATATATATATATATATATATATATATATATATATATAATGACTTTTGAACACTATTAAGGTAAATACATTGTTTGTTCTCTATCAAAAACTTTCATTTGCTAACTATGACTATCAGTAGTTAGTGCCTTCAGTAGTTTGAATCTTTTATTTAGCTGGCAGTAGTGGCGCTCGCTGTATTACAGTAGCTTGAGTAACGAAGATTTTTGTGAGGTAAGTGATTTGTGAAAGGTGTAAGTTAATGTTAGTCAGAGCCATTCTTTTGTAGGGATTATAGAAAGTCAGATTGCGTTGCGCTAAAAAATATTGTGTGTCAGTTTAGTGTTGATCAGAATAGGGAAAGAGCGAAATGTCTGAGTACGTTCAGTTCTGCTCAGCTCTTTGAAAATCAAATAATGTAAGAGGTTTATCAGCACACTAATTCATAAATTTTTCTATGGGGACGTTTCATAAGGCTATCCCATACCGACGAGCGTCGTGAAGACGGCGCCATGTGCTCGTTGCTCGTACCGTCCTCTCCCCAATAGTGTGCAGGCATATTCTATTCAGAAAGTTGCACTTGCACACTGCTCTCCTAGAAGGTTTGACGTAGCTCCCCAGGGTGTGGCTTATCACGAGATTAGTGTTTGCTGCCATCCGTATTCGACCAGTCTGGAATTTTCCATCCTCTATGCTACTACGGCACGAGGGGCCAGTCATGTAAGTTGCTGTTGCGAGTCACATGAGCGCTATCGATATCAAATATCGGTTCGCCGATTCCGTTGTTAGAACAGGCGCTCTACTGTCTCTTGACCAAGAACTTCTTCCTAAACGGAATTAATGAACTGGTCGGAATAGTTGTTACATTCACGACAGTCTTTCAAATGGTATAAAAGTATGATGATGAAGTCCCATAACCTTCACAGAGCGTAGGGGAACGACGCGGGAGACCTGCGCCGCCGTACTACGCAAGGTCCTAGTGGAGGTGGTTTGCCATTGCCTTCCTCCGATCGTAATCTGGATGAAACAACAGAACCATTCGCATTAAACCAACGGGCCACATCAGTTTGCAACTGTGCTGCTTCCATTCTTCCTATGACGCTCCATCACAGAGTCTGGTAGGCGACTTCCATGTGCCATACTGCACTGTCTATGACTGCGTACAGAGCGGTTGTGGATGTGGACTACCTGGAAAGCTCTACTCCGTTTTATACGAGACTACACTTGATCATCCTCCTTACAGCCCGGAATTATCGCCCTGAGATTTCCATTTATTCGGACCGCCTAAAGAAGATCTAGGAGGGCGACGATTTGAAGACGACGAGACTGTGGAAGACTTCGTGCGCAACTGGCTGGTGACACGACCCAGTTCATTTTATGATGAGGACATCAAAAAGCAGCTCATAAGCTGCGACATATTCATTTCCAAATCAGGAGACTATGTGGAAAAATATATTATAATTAAATTAATTTGAATAAAAAATAAAATCCCGTTTTTATTTCATCCACCCTCGTAGGTGCCCTGACGTTATCGTTGGCGTGTTTGTACTTTGACTGTCTGCCGTACAGAACACGATCGCCGCGCGGGATTAGCCGAGCGGTCTAGGGCGCTGCGACCATGGACGTTGCGGCTGGTCCCGGCGGAGGTTCGAGTCCTCCCTTGGGCATGGGTGTGTGTGTGTTTGTCCTTAGGATAATTTAGGTTAAGTAGTGTGTAAGCTTAGGGACTGATGACCTTAGCAGTTAAGTCTCACAATAAAAAAAAAAAAAAAGAACACGATCACAACGACGTCTGTTGACAGTTTGAATTGTTATATCGTGAATTGGTTCAAATGGCTCTGAGCACTATGGGACTTAATATCTAAGGTCATCAGTCCCCTAGAACTTAGAACTACTTAAACCTAACTAACCTAAGGACATCACACACATCCATGCCCGAGGCAGGATTCGAACCTGCGGTTCCAGACTGAAGCGCCTAGAGCCGCTCGGCCACCCAGGGCGGCTATCGTGAATTACACATGGGACAGGAAAAAGGCGATTTGTTGCTTTAATTCTGGACACCAGTGTAATTTTTATTTTGTATGGGAAACTGTTGTAAATATGTATGGCACTGTTCATAATGGAATTGTAATAAGCTGATATTCTTACTGCCTGAAGACGGAACTTTTCCTTTTGCATTACAACATGTTCATGGATACTGAAGTTTCTGTTTATGTGTACAACAGACGAAACAATAAGACTAGCATATGGACAAGGTAGCAAATGTGCGTTTTAGTAGAGCTGACGTAGGAATTATAAGCCTCTCCATTTTCCTAAACAAAATGTGCGATTTGTGAGCTAGTTACGGACCAAACTTGCCGCTGTAGAGTGTTGCAGTACTAAATCGCGTTAATTAACACGTCCCCTGTGACGTGGGCGCTGTGTCTCGTGCGATGGGTTTCAGCGTCCAAGTCCAGGTCGACGCCGCGGTCCCCTGTGAGGAAGGCTTTTGGTGGCGCAGACTGTCAGCTGTCTCGACCACCGCGGCAGTGGGGTTGCTGACTCCGTGGGGTGTGGTGCGGCGCTCCCAGCCCAACGGAACATCCCGTTCCCGGGATGTAGCCGAGCTGCGGTCCGGCCCGGCACCCTTGCTTGTACCTCCGGTGTCAGACAAAAGGCGCGGACGTAAACGCCTTTGCGGTCGCGGACAGTTATAAATAAGTCCTCTCCGCGCTTGAAAAGAGAAAGCTGCTGTCGAGCGAGATAAGGGAGAACGAGTCCTGGGTGGTGGCAGCAGGGTCCAGTCGAGTCCAGATGAAAGCGAGCGGCAAAGTGCCCGCGGCCATGGGAATGCGCTGCCCCCGGGCGCGAGCCGAGCTACGCCCGGGACACACAGCTGCCTACCCTCAAAATTATTACTGGCTGACTGTCACGCTGGCGCACAAAGTTATGAGCGCCCCTGTCTTACTCTCGGGAGCACTGAAAGGTCCTGCGCTTCTGTCACCCCGTATGAGTGCACGCCGACCTGTTCTATCTCCATTGTAGCCTTCACTGGAGCCAAACGATAAGAAACGGTGGAAACGATTGACTAAGTCGCAGGTATTAGGGCTGCTAATCAAATATATATATATCGATAGTGGATACCATGTCCGAAAATATCGATATTACCGACGACATTTCCCTCACCAATATACCGATATCGAAATGGCAATGAGTACCGATATTTTTATTTTATATTATATTTTATTCGCAATTTCCGATAAATATTCGAAGCTGTTCTTTTGAAATTGTAGCAGAACGTAATTTTACTTTTACTGTGTGAAGGAGTCTTACAACTCTTTGAGCTGTCGACACATCCTGTATAAATCACATGGCACGAAGAAGTCCGATTATACTGGGGAGTGGCGGTGTGAATGTAATAACAAGATATTCAATCTGAAGAAATAGACAACTAGCTGCTTTTTTTAAAAAAAAAAAGAGAGAGAGAGCGAGAGAGAAAGAAGAAAAAAACGCAACTAGTGTGCTATTTCTTCACATCGGCATTCTTCAGAAACATTTGCTGACACTGATGAACAAAAATCTAACGGACACGATTGGTCTTTGCGGTGCGCGGAGACGTGTGAGGGGAAATGCTGACGGAATCGGCGCTCACTGCTGTCAACAGGAACTGCAACGTTTAACTTCACCACGAAATTTTGACACTACGACTACTAGGTGACTGGCGTTTTCAGAAATGAAAAAACGGGAAAGTCGACATGAAGTGTTCCAGACAAATCCGATACGTGACGAAACTGAGCGACAGATCAATCTTAAACCATTTATTGTGCCACTTAAATGCAGTTACCATTCTTAGCAAAGTGGTTATCGCCAAGCGCGAACGTGCATCGTTTTTCTTTCAACTCTTGCTCTAAGGGGAATAAGCAGGCTCCTAGCTTGTTGATGTACAGAATACCTAATAATAAATCAGTACTTAAATATACAGCTCTAAAACTGGCAGTATATTTAAAATGTGCAGCCGATATTTTTTTGACCCTTAAGTCGATATTTTTTCAGTCGTTATATCGATAATTCTTTTAGATTCATAGAGATCTGGTCGTGATATCTTTTTAAATCCCTATATTTTTAAAAACATCAAGAGTCCTAACAGGTAAATTAACATGTCGCACATTTATTAATATTCTCAATGTTTTAATAAATTTACGACCTATCCTCTATACAACAATTTCTCTTAAAATACACAAGCAATCCAAGCAATTACCAAGCTATAAGGCTGAGTCGTGATAATTATTCAGTACAGGGATCCATAAGTGAGCAAACTGTCAACATCGCTCTATTAACTAAATCGGACACGTTATCTGAAACCTAACAGCTTTACAGGAATTAAAATTTACTTAAATTACTTAATGAGGTGATAATGAAAGATGTACGCTCAGCAAAACCGATAACAGCAATCTGTACAGAACTCTTCAAAGTTTACTTAACTCACAAATAAACATTCGAAATCGTTTGGTGTAGCATCCACTAGTGAACATAGGATGGAAGTAATATATAGTACGGCGCCTTTCGTTTTTGTATAGCTTGCTTAGGTTCGAGGAGCTGCACCATTATACGCAGTATTTATATCACAAACCTTCGAGTTCCTTCATATGCCAGACAGAACACAATGCCTCTTAGCGTACCTGAAACAGGCCAGTGCTAGAAACAAGCACTTCAAAGTCTCACTGACGCTTACATCCTCCATTGGCATGTTTTGAACTAAGAAATAAGCAAACATACGCTGTACACGTTTTAATGAAATATCAATAATGCCACACACAGAATTAGAATACCACCAAGGCGTTTACATAACGAAAAAGCATCTGTAATAAAGTGCGTACACAGAAGTGTTGACTCTCTACAGCTCACATAGCACATGGAATATATACGAACGGTTTAGTGATCAAACAATAGTACACCGTAAGAATAGAAAATCATGTAGTGACACATAGTATCTGAAGGAACTGAATGTCTGACACAGTGACCACAGGCAATTTCCATGCGTCAGCTTATTCACAGTCCAAAAGTGTAAAGTGCGTTCGTGCCAAGCATACACTGCGCTCGCACAGATAAACCTTTCCGTCTGGCAGAGGGATCACAAGCAGCGTCGATAAGGAGTATGGCATATCTAGAATATATTTCAGGTATTGCTAACCTAGGCCATAGTGCCCAACACTGCACACCATTCGTGAGCAAACTTTTTAAAATCCTTTCTAAAGAACACCCATTTTACAAGTGACAGACCTGTAGATTCAGTCTTATGTGAACCACAAAGCGCCTTCAGTAATTGACTAGTATTTCAGGAAGTTATGTTACAGACTAGCTGATTGCTCGATATTGCCCAGTTACATCGCCAGTCAAAATTGTGTATTATGTCTGTCTACCGACCTGCCAGAAAATCCTAAGAAGGTTTCGTCTTACATTAAGTCAGTAAACGGATTAGAAACCATCTGTCCAGAGACTCTGTAACCATAGTGGTACTGAAACGAAGGATGACACAGGAAAGGCCGAAATACTGTACATCTTTTTCCAATATGGTTTCACAGAGGAGAATCATACTGTAGTGCCTCTTTTAGATCGTCGCACGAACGACAAAATGGCTAATACCAAAATAAGTGACCCTGGGACAGAAAAGCAACTGAAATTGCTCAACAAAGGGAAGGCAACCGGACCTGACGAGATACTATTGCGGTTCTGTATAGAGTATTCGAAAGAACTTGCCCCACGTGTAGCAGCAGTGTAACGTACGTTTTTGGAGGAACGAAATGTTCCTGATGAATGGAGTGGAAAAAAGCACAGATCATTCCCGTGATAGACGAACGAACCCATAAGCCTACACCTCTGACCTAGGTCCGTTCTAGCATTTTGCAACATGGTCGTCTGTTAGGACATTTCTGAAAGCCAAAAATCTCCTTTGTAGGAACCAACACGGATTCCGCAAACAACGATCCTGTGAAAGCCAGCTCGCTCTGTTCGCCCACGAGACCCGAAAAGCAATAGCAGTAGGCACATAGGAGAGATGCTGTTCTCCTAGGTTTCCGGAAGGCATTCGATACACTTCCTCACTGCCGCCTAATGAACAAAATAAGAGCATGTCATTTTGAACCGAAAGAAGTCTTCAGACATAAAAGTAACTTCGGGCATGCCCAAGGGGAGTCTTATAGATTATCACTTTTCACAATACATATAAATGACGTAGTACATAACGTCGGCACATCCGTGAGGCATTTCGTGAATGATGCTGTTGTATACATGGAAGCAGTAACTACCATAAAACGTCTAGGAGTGTTCATACGGATCGATTTGAAATGAAACAACCACATATCATTAACGGCGAGTGCGGCAGATGCCAGAGTGAGATTCATTAGAAGAATTCACAGGAAATACAGTCCATCACTAAAGAAAGTATCTTAGAGAACACTCGTTCGAGCAACGCTTGAATATTGCTCATCAATATAGGATCCGTACCAGATACAACTGCTACGGTAAATACAGAAGATCCAACGAAGAGCAATGTGTTTCGTTACGCGTTCATTAGGTAAGCACGGAAGCGTCACAGAGATGATCCAACATTCCTGGTGGCAGACGCTGAAAGAGAGGCGTTCTGCATCACGGTGTGGTTGATTGTTAGATTCCGAGAGCGCACTTTTCTAGAAGAGTCAACCAATGTGTTGCTTCCTCCTACGTATATCTCGCGAAAAGACCATGAAGATAAAATTAAACATATGTCAGCCAACACGGAGGCTTACCGGCAATCGCTCTTCCCGCAAACTACTCGCGACTGGAGCAGGAAAGGGAAGAAAGTGACAATAGTACACAAAGTACCCTCTGCCAAACACCACAAGGTGGCTTTCAGAATATAAATGTAGATGCAGATGTAGGAAAATGAGTGTACTCTGTCTATTGTGTAGCGACAAACTTGGATTACTTTCAAATTTTCATAAGTCAACAAATTGTAAGCAAAAAAATCATACTAATTCATTTTAATATTAATTTAATACGGAACTCGCATGTATTAGTTTCGCCCCCAGGTGCAGGAAGAAATAAATTCTTGAGTGAAGCAGCTCTTTAACAAGCGACGTAAAAGTTGCCATGGAAGTAACAAATTGACCTCAGTTAAACTACATTAAACTTGATCAATGCCTCTCTGAATATATTTATCGTGGTCGATTACTTTTGCATGTCATCCACCTCACACGTACACCTCGCTCAAAAGTGTGAAACTTATTTCATAATGATCATCCATTTCACTGGATTGTAAGTAATATATTCAACAAATTTCCTTAAAATGTCTCCACGCACTTCGGATATGTGCTGGAACGCACAAACACACATATACACTGACGGAAAAAAAATCACATCACCTTGAAGGAATTATGCGACATAAACGAAAGTTGGTAAGCATTTTCGTACATTTGAAAGATGCTGTCTAGTAGCACCACTGTTATGAGGATGCAAATCAGGGTTTTTTTTCGATACACGCTTTGTAGGCCTTGAGCGATAGTTACCTTTGAGATCGGACGTGGTGAGTTGATGTCAGTCAATAATGCCCTCACGGAGACAAAGACGCCATTATACGCCATTATCAATACCTCACTGAGTTAGAACGAGGTCGTGAAACAGGTTTGCGAGAAGCGGGATGTTTCTTCTGCTGTGTTACTGAGAGACTAGTCGGCAATGTACAGGGCTATTACAAATGATTGAAGCGATTTCATAAATTCACTGTAGCTCCATTCATTGACATATGGTCACGACACACTACAGATACGTAGAAAAACTCATAAAGTTTTGTTCGGCTGAAGCCGCACTTCAGGTTTCTGCCGCCAGACCGCTCGAGAGCGCAGTGAGACAAAATGGCGACAGGAGCCGAGAAAGCGTACGTCGTGCTTGAAATGCACTCACATCAGTCAGTCATAACAGTGCAACGACACTTCAGGACGAAGTTCAACAAAGATCCACCAACTGCTAACTCCATTCGGCGGTGGTATGCGCAGTTTAAAGCATCTGGATGCCTCTGTAAGGGGAAATCAACGGGTAGGCCTGCAGTGAGCGAAGAAACGGTTGAACGCGTGCGGGCAAGTTTCACGCGTAGCCCGCGGAAGTCGACGAATAAAGCAAGCAGGGAGCTAAACGTACCACAGCCGACGGTTTGGAAAATCTTACGGAAAAGGCTAAAGCAGAAGCCTTACCGTTTACAATTGCTACAAGCCCAGACACGCGATGACAAAGTCAAACGCTTTGAATTTTCGGCGCGGTTGCAACACTCATGGAAGAGATTGCGTTCAGTGCGAAACTTGTTTTCAGTGATGAAGCAACATTTTTTCTTAATGGTGAAGTGAACAGACACAATGTGCGAATCTGGGCGGTAGAGAATCCTCACGCATTCGTGCAGCAAATTCGCAATTCACCAAAAGTTAACGTGTTTTGTGCAATCTCACGGTTTGAAGTTTACGGCCCCTTTTTCTTCTGCGAAAAAAACATTACAGGACACGTGTATCTGGACATGCTGGAAAACTGGATCATGCCACAACTGGAGACCGACAGCGCCGACTTCATCTTTCAACAGGATGGTGCTCCACCGCACTTCCATCATGATGTTCGGCATTTCTTAAACAGGAGATTGGAAAACCGATGGATCGGTCGTCGTGGAGATCATGATCAGCAATTCATGTCATGGCGTCCACGCTCTCCCGACTTAACCTCATGCGATTTCTTTCTGTGGGGTTATGTGAAAGATTCAATGTTTAAACCTCCTCTACCAAGAAACGTGCCAGAACTGCGAGCTCGCATCAACGATGCTTTCGAACTCATTGATGGGGACATGCTGCGCCGAGTGTGGGAGGAACTTGATTATCAGCTTGATGTCTGCCCAATCACTAAAGGGGTACATATCGAACATTTGTGAATGCCTAAAAAAACTTTTTGTGTTTTTGTATGTGTGTTCAAAGCATTGTGAAAATATCTCAAATAATAAAGTTATTGTAGAGCTGTGAAATCGCTTCAGTCATTTGTAATAACCTTGTACTGTACATGACTGCTGGTAGTGGTGGTCACGAGAATGTACGATCGCAAGAAGACCGGGCTCCGGATGGCCTCGTGACAGTACCGAGAGGGAAGACCGTCGTCTTCGGCGTGTGGTTCTGGTTCATGGTACTGCATCTGCAGCAGCAGTTTGAGCAGTAGTTGGTACCACGATGACACAACGAACCGCTACAAATCATTTACTTCAAGGACAGCTGCGACCCAGATGCCCTGTAGCATGTATTCCAATGACCCCAAACCACCGCCATTTGCGACTTCAGTGGTATCAGGCGAGAGCTCATTGAAGGACAGGGTGGAAATTGTTGTGTTTTCTGATGAAAATTGGTTCTGCCTCGGTACCACTGATGGCCGTGTGTTGGTTAGAAGGAGGCAACCAACCTGTCTGCGTGCTAGATACTCTGGAACTACATCTGGAGTTATTGTCTGGGTGCGATTTCATATGACAGCGGGAGCACTCTCATGATTATCCTAAGCATCCTCACTAGAAAATTGTACTTCAGTCTGGTGACTGGACCCGTTGTACCCCTACTATTGAACAGCATTCGAGGGGTGTTCTCCAACAGGATAACGCTCACCCACTTACCGCCGCTGTGACTTAAAAGTGCTCTCCAGAGTGTCGAGATGTTGCCTTGGCCTCCTCGAACAACAGATTCGTCTCTAAACGATCACATGTCGGACGACAACTCCAACGTCAGTCACAACCAGCATTAACCGTCCTGTACCGAACGACAAAGTGGAACACGTATGGATCTCCATCCCACAAACGGACATCCTGCACGTGTACAACACAATGCAACATGTTACATTCTTGCATTCAACATTCTGTCGGTTACACCGGTTATTAATATATCAGCATTTCACAATTACAGTGGCGAATCTCGAGCTTACATTAACCTGTGATCTTGCAACGTTAATCATTTCAACATGTTACCTAAGCAAATGTATTCACGAAATTTCGTTATTCTACATTACTCATTTTTTGGTGGAACCAACCGCAGTTTTTGAACGAATCATTTAGCGTAACTACTTTCGGGCATAGGTCTATCGATCATCAAACGGTAGCTAGAATTTCTCGTACAAATTAAACACTTCTGCCTGGAGGAAAAGTTCTACTTTATACAATGTAACAGAGAGGTCTGCTACGTTGGTAGTTGACATGGTGAACCATGAGAGAGACTGAGCACAAGTACACACACACATGTGTGTTATCCTTGTTCTAGCTCATTGTGTGGCATGTCACCCATCAATGTAGCAGACCTCTCTTTTGTAGTATGTGAAGTTACAGCATTTCCCCAAGAGGAAATTAATTCGTTTTTTAACGAGAAGTCCTCGCAGCCGTTCGACGATGGGTATTGGCGCGAAACTAATTACACTGAAATAAATAATTCATTCAAAAAGTGCGGCTGGTTGCAACGTTTTCTTCAGTGTCATTTACGGAAAAAGCCACCGTCTTACAGAACCAGCATGGATATTTGCATAAGCGTACACTTGCACTGGCACGTATATACACAGGGTGTCCCATTTATCTTGACCACCCTAAAAAACTATTTGTCCAGATGAAAATTACAAAATGTTTCAAACAAATGTTCTTTAGCCGTCAGGGGGACATCAATCAGCATGATTGCCTTCGTTGTAGCTTTGTTTTCTACAAAGATATGAACAGCGGTATGATTTTTTTAAATGGCACTCTGTATTTTTTATTCGGTATTTCATTTCCTCTCCTAAACACCTATTCAAAAATGTATCACCGTGTACCATTCACTGAAGCACAACGTTATTAATTACGTAACACAGCCGGCCCTTTTGGCCGAGCGGTTCTAGGCGCTTCAATCCGGAACCGCGCTGCTGCTATGGCCGCAGGTTCGAATCCTGCCTCGGGCATGGATGTGTGTGATGTCCTTAGGTTAGTAAGCTTTAAGTAGTTCTAAGTCTAGGGGACTGATAAGCTCAGATGCTGAGTCCCATAATGCTTAGAGCCATTTGAATTTGAATTACATAACACAACATTGACGTTGACGCTCCCAGCGCTTAGTACAGGTACTCGGGGTAATGGAACACATCTACGTGTTGACGTTGACAGAGGACCAATGTAAGCATAAGTAGAATTCACACCCATCATTCCGTCCACCATCGTCAGTTGAAGAGTTGTGTGAGTAGAATGTACACCAACGAAGAGCAGGTACAAATGCTGCTCATCTATGGGGAATTAAGTTAACAGAACAGTAATTGCAATACTGTTTTCTTATGTATGGGTACATTTAGTACAGTAGTTTAGACCTTTTAAATACTGTTGTGTAGAGTGGCATACTGTAAAGGCTGTCCTTCCTACAAACTGCATCGACATAACGTTTATTGTTGTTGTTTTTGTTGAACGTAGGCGAAATGCTACACAGACAGCGGAACTGTGCAGAGACCGATATCCTGACAAGAACCCACCTTTCCGACGGATGTTTTCTCGTCTTGTTGCGACGCTTCAGGAAACGGGAAGTTTTAACCCACGACAACGTAATCGTCTTAGCACTCGTAGTGACGAAGCTGCCGAAGTTACTGTTAACGATTCCGTTGCTATGAATCCACATGCGAGCACACGACAGCTTGAACACGAGACTGGCATTCCTAAAACCAGTGTACATCGTATTCTTACACGTCACCGGTTCCATGCTTACCATGTACGCCTACATCAAGAATTAATTGCATGCGAATGATTTCCAGAATCGTGTACAGTTCTGTCAGTGGACACAGCAGCAAATCCTCGCCAACCCGAACTTCTTACCGATGAATATTCCTTCCCAAACAAAGGATAGATAAATACAAGGAACATGCATTATTGGTCAAGCGACAACCCACAATGGCTTAGACAGGTGGAACATCAGCGTCAATGGAGAGTTAACGTCTGGGGTGGGATGCTTGTTACTAGAATTATTGGCCCTTATTTCATCAATAATAGTCTATACCGCACAGCGTATGCCAACTTCGTCAGACGAATTCTTCCTCCTCTTCTGGATCAAGTGCCGCTGAGAACCAGAATGCTTATGTGGTATCAACACGATGGATGTCCAACACACAATGCCTTACGTGCACGTCGTGTTCTGAACCGAAGGTATCCTGTCAGATGGATTGGTCGAGGAGTTACAGTTAATTCGCCTGCTAGGTCTCCTGATTTAAATCCTCTGGACTTCTTTCTTTGGGGGTGCATTAAAGACGTTGTCCATCGCGATATTCTAACAACTCCAGAGGACATGCAGGAACGTATCGTGCTTGCTTGTAATTCTCTTCGGCACCCAACACTGGAAGTAGTAAATAACTCTTTCATTCAACGAGTGTACCAGTGTATCGGTGTCCAGCATCACCACTTTAAGTACCTTTGAATGTTATACTCCTGGGCAATGGTACAGGAATGGTGCAGCATTCATCTGTGCAGCATTACTGGAACCTCCATCCATCGGACCTGCTTACAGTAGTAAACTCTTGGTCTTATCCTTCCCTCCATCACCAAACTAAAGACTCCTCGATGTCTCAGCATACTTACCAACTGATTCCATGGTTTAGTCAAGTTGTACCATAATTTTTTTTCTTGAGTTCGAGTTAGTGCCTCCTCATTAGTTATCCGAGCTACCCGTTTACTCTCCAGCATTCTCCTGCAGCAACAGACTGCATAGACTACTCTTTTCTCGTCTGAGCCGTTTATGATCCACGTTCCAGATTCATGCAAGGCTACGTTCCAGACTAGCATCTTCAGAAAGGACTTCTTACCATTTATATTTATGTTAGATTTTAAGAAATTCCTCTATTTCAGAATATACAATTCGCGGTTTATACCATCACTACTTCGATTAGAGCCAGTTACTTTTCTGAGCAAGAACCAAATCTCGTTTGATATCTCCGGTCGGTAAATTTAATCGACAGGAAGAAGGTGCTGTGATATACTTTTCAGACCATTCACACATAGGAAAGTTTCCAACTGATTTCTCATACACAAACTGCAGTTGACCGGCGTTGCCTGCTGAAACGTTGTTGTGATGCCTCGTGTAAGGAGGAGAAATACGTACCATCACGTTTCCGAAGTTGATAAAGGACGGATTGTAGCCTATCGCGATTGCGGTTTATCGTATCGCGACATTGCTGCTCGCTTTGGGTCGAGATCCAATGACTGCAGAATATGGAATCGGTGGGTTCAAGAGGGTAATACGGAACGCCGTGATGTATATCAGCGGCCTCGTATCACTAGCAGTCGACATGACAGGCATCTTACCCGCAATGCTGTAACGGATCGTGCAGCCAAGTCTCGACCCCTGAGTCAGCAGTTGGGGACGTTTGCAAGACAACAACCATCTGCACGAACGGTTCGACGACGTTTGCAGCAGCATGGGCTATCAGCTCGGAGACCATGGCTGCGGTTACCCTTGACGCTGCATCACAGACAGGTGGGCCTGCGATGGTGTACTCAACGACGAACCTGGGTGCACGAATGGCAAAACGTCATTTTTTCGGATGAATCCAGGTTCTGTTTACAGCATCACGATGGTCGCATGCGTGTTTGGCGACATCGCGGTGAACGCACATTGGAAGCGTGTATTCGTCATCGCCATACTGGCGTATCACCCAGCGTGATGGTATGGGGTGCCACAGGTTACACGTCTGGGTCACCTCTTGTTCGCATTGACGGCAGTTTAAACACTGGACGTTACATTTCAGATGTGTTACGACCCGTGACTCTACCCTTCATTCGATCCCTGCGAAACCCTTTATTTCAGCAGGATAATGCACGACCGCATGCTGCTGATCCTGTAAGGGCCTTTCTGGATACAGAAAATGTTCGACTGCTGCCCTGGCCAGCACAGTCTCCAGATCTCTCACCAATTGAAAACCTCTGGTTAATGGTGGCCGAGCAACTGGCTCGTCACAATACGCCAGTCACTGCTCTTGATGAACTGTGGTATCGTGTTGAAACTGCATGGGCAGCTGTACCTGTACACGCCATCCAAGCTCTGTTTGACTCAATGCTCAGGCGTATCAAGGCCGTTATTACGGCAAGAGGTGGTTGTTCTGGGTACTGATTTCTCAGGATCGATGCACCAAAATTGCGTGAAAATGTAATCACATGCTAGTTCTAGTATAATATATTTGTCGAATGAATACCCGTTTACCATCTGCATTTCTTCTTGGTGTAGCAATTTTAAAGGCCAGTAGTGTATACACCATCATAAAAGAATGAGATGCGTGAAAAAGTCCGCATCACACATGGGGTTTTAATACATCTATTCTTTACTACTCCTACAGTCAACTTAAAGAAATCTGGCTTCGGTTTGACAGCTTTCAATTGCGAACCGCAGACTGCTGTATGAGAAAACAATAGCCATCTATAGAGCTATGAAATCAAGTCCTGAGTTACGTAAACAATACAGAGAATTTGTATTTTGCATACTATGTTTCTTAATTCGGTTATTCTATATTCAATGAAGTGGCAAAAGTCATGGAATAGCGATATGCACATATACAGATGGCGGTAGTATCGCGTATACGACGAATAAAAGGACAGTGCATTGGCGAAGCTATCTTTTGTACTTAGGTGATCCGTGTGGAAAGGTTTCCAACATTATTACGACCAAACGATGGGAGTTAACAGACTGTGAACCGGGGATGGTAGCTGGAGCTATACGCATGGAAGATTCCATTTTGGAAATCGTTAGGGAATTCAACGTCCCGCGATCCACACTGTCGAGAGTGTGCCGATAATACAACAACGATGTGGCCGACGGCCTTCACTTGACGACCGAGAGCAGTGGCGTTTGCGTAGATTTCCCATTTATAACAGACAAACAACACTGCGAGGAATAACCGTGTAAATCAATTTGGGACGTAACCGTTTGGACATTGCGGTGAAATCTGGCGTTAATGGACTATGGCGGCAGACGACAGGCGCGAATGCCTTTGCCAACGGGCGACATCGCCTGTGGCGCCTCTCCTGGACTTGTGACAATATCAGTTGGACTCCAGACGACTGGAAAACGATGGCCTGGTCGGATGAGTCCCGATTTCAGTTGAAAAGAGCTGATGAAAGGGTTCGAGTGTGGCGCAGATCCCATTAAGCCATGAACCCAAGTTGTCAAAAAGGCGCCGTGCAGTATAGTGGCGGCTCGGTAGTGGTGTGGGCTTTTTTTTACGTGGAATGGAGTGGGTAGTCTGGCCAGCTGGAAATGGTTATTTTCGGCTACTTGGAGACTACCTGCACCCATTCATGGACTTCATGTTCCCAAACAACGACGGAATGTTTATCGATGAGAATGCGCCATGTCATTGGGCCATAATTGTTCGCAGTTGGTTTGAAAAACATTGTGGACAATTTGATGGAATGATTTACTTCCTAGATCGCCAGAAATCAAGCCCATTGAAGATTTATGGGACGTAATTCAGAAATGAGTTTGTGCACAAATTGGTGCACCGGCAATATTGCCGCAGTTATGAACGACTGAAGAGGCAGCATGGCTCACCTGCATGGGACTTCCAACGACTTTGGAGTTCATGCCACGTCGAGCTGCTGTGCTACACCGGGAAAAAGGAAGCCCGACACCCTATTAGGAGGTCTCCCAAGTCATTTGTACATTATGCGTATTTCTTTGTACGACTGTTTCATATTTTCTGTTTCATATTTTCAAGTGTTTCCACTAATACATCTACATCTTCAGCTACGACTACATCTTCATAGATACTCCCCAAGCCACCGTATGATGTGTGGTGGAGGGTACTCTGTACCACTACTAACCATTTCCTTTCCTGTTCCCCTTGCAAACAGAGCGAGGAAAAACGACCATCTATATGCATCCATATGAGTCCTAATTTCTCGTATCCTATCTTCGTGGTCCTTACGCGGAAAGAATGTTGGCGGCAGGAGAATCGTTTGGCAGTCAGCTTATCTAAATCTTCTCAACAGAGTTTTCCGAAAAGAACGTTCTCTTCCCTTCCCTGCATGGATTCCCATTTCATTTTCCGAGCCAGCCGGTGTGGCCGATCGGTTCTAGGCGCTTCAGTCTGTAACTGAGTGCTCAGAGCCATTTGAACCATTTTTTTTGAGTTCCCAAAGCATCTCCGTAACGTCTATGTGTAGCTCAAACCTACCGGTAACAAATCTAACAGCCCGCCTCTGAATTGCTCCGGTTTCTTCCTTCAATCCGACCTGTTAAGAATTTCAAACATTCGAGCAGTACCCCAGAATAGTTCACATCGGCGTCCTATATACGGGCTCCTCTACAGGTGGACCACTCTTTCTTAAAATTCTCCCAGTAAACCGTAGTCGATCATTATCCTTCCTTGCCACATTTCTTAAATGCTCGTTCTATTTCATATCGTTTTGCGACATTACGGCCAGATATTTGAACGACTTGACTGTGCCAAGCAGGACACTTGTAATACTCTATCCGAACATTACAGGTTTGTTCTTCCCACTCATCCGCTTTAACCTACATTTTTTCACATTTAGATCTAGCTGCCATCCATCACACCACTTGGAATTTTGTCTGAGTCGTCTTATATCTTGCTATAGTCGCTCAACTTCGACACCTTACCCTACACCACAGCATCATCAGCAAACAACCGCAGATAGAATATATGGAAATGAATATTTTTCGATATTATAGTACAAACACACTTCATTTTTTTCTTTTCGTTTCTGATGGAAAATTGGCAAAATGAATACAACGTCAGTGCTGTGTTTGCCAGCTAGTACTCAGTTTGTTTGCATGTCGACCTAAAGTATGAAATTGTTCCACAAACAAATGATGTATCGATTTACTTCATGGAAGATTGCTTAGTGAATAGTTTAAATTACTGCTTGTATGGTTCAAATGGCTCTGAGCACTATGGGACTTAACTGCTGTGGTCATCAGTCCCCTAGAACTTAGAACTACTTAAATGTAACTAACCTAAAGACATCACACACATCCATGCCCAAGGCAGGATTCGAACCTGCGACCGTAGCTGTCGTGCGGTTCCAGACTGTAGCGCCTAGAACCGCTCGGCCACTCCGGCCGGCTACTGCTTGTAGACATAATGAGTAGTTACACCTAGTAAGTCAATGCCTCTTGTCTCCTGCATGGCGAGTGAACATAGTGTAGTGTTTGTATCATAAGGGGAAATGTTTAGAAAGGATACGAGGGATTCTGAGACTCCGAGACGCGAGGATGAGAATCGCTTCCGTAAGGTCTCCACACCCACATACACACACATACACACACACACACACACACACACACAGCTGTGCGCCCCTGCGACCTGCAGGCTCTTCCTCTTGCTCTGCTCCTAAGCCAGTCCTTACACTCACTCACTCCAATTGGCAAAAGCATCCATTGGCGGCCAGATGTAGCGGCAGTAGGCTTATTTAAATCTGTCAGCGCCCCGCACCCGCTCTCTCCGCCTGGCTGGCCCTCAATGGCCACTTGTTGGCCTGCGACAAAGAGCCCTGCCGAGGTAGCAGCCAGCGCGCCACAATATCGCAAGTGGGCTCGAAAAATACGGAAAAACGAAACGTCGGACCTGCCGGAGCTCTCCCCGCCTCCGTCCTCCCTCTCCTCTCCACCCTTCACCACACCCTCCTCCCCCTCCTCCCCTCCACCTCCTCCTCTTCCTCCGGCAGCCTTAGCCCGGTTCGATTTGGGGAATGGAACAAGTTCCACCCCCTCTCGGCGGCGAGACGTGCGTCCCTTTCTGCCGGCCCCGCGGTTCTTTTCCTTCGGCACGGAGTAGCGAGCGGGCGTCTGAATGAAGCTTTCTGTGACTGCGCTGCCGTGCTGCCTTTGTTGCATCGCTGTCTCCCGCAGATGCGACGTGAAGAATGCGGCGCGCAACAGCCACCGGCGGCGCATTGTCTGGCCGCGTCTGCCCACCCGCTGCCGCTGCCGCTGCCTCGCCGGCCCACGGCGATCCCAGTTTCGACCCCCAATAGACGCTACTCTCCAACAGGTCGACTCAAGGATACCACAAGTGCAGTCGTCGACAATTCCGCCACAGAAAATGGCGCATGTGTCGAGTAGGTGCTTGAATAAGTGCCTCGAAATGAGCACAAACATCTATTTCAGTCGCTTGTTTCCACAACTACACGTTTCGGCAACCTACTCTCGTCACCACGTAACTTTTTCTCCTGTTTCTGGCCGTACTATAGGCGTACCACTGTGTTTTAAAGAACGTGGTCGTTTCCGACGGGCTCTTTTTAGAACAATAGTATTCTAAGTATTCATACTTTGCCATTATACAAAATTACTAAATGTTAAAAAATTATAACAAATCACACATACACGCATAATGGCTCCACTACTACACCCACACTCGCCCTCCCTGCTCCTGGCCCCAATATATCACTCCAGTACCACCCTTTGCATCTCCCATGCCTTAGTCAACTGTAGTGCATGGTCATGTGCAATGCTAGCAGAAAAGAAAAAGAAAGAAAAACTGTGCATAGTGAAAGGCATATTGGTGACGTGCAGGCGTTGGATAAAAAGTAGTGGCAACACTATGTAATTCATACTATACTTTACTGACAGACATTCATACTATTAAATGCCCTCAATATGAAAGACAGAAGGCGTCGTACACTATCAGTGCGTCCATTTCTGTTGATGTCGGGCAAGGACCGTCCTACTTCACGGATGATGTCTTCCCTTGTGTCGTAGCGGGTGCCAAGGACAAGTTCCTTCATTTTGTCGTCTTCCCTTGTGTTGTAGCGCGAGCCATGAACAAGTTCCTTCATTTTAGCGAACAGGTAGTAATCACATGGGCTGATATGGGGTGAATATGATGGATGGTCCAGTATCTCCCGCCTCTAAGTACGCAGGAGTTCCCACATGGAGTTCGCCAAGTAGCATAGTGCATTGTCATGAAGGATCATTCGATGCATTGTCGTCGCTTTCTTTTCAGTGATCGCTGAAGGTGATGCGGCAAGAAATTGCAGTAGGAGACTTTCTAAACATACAAAGGCGTTCAAAAGTTTTGCACACTCGTCTCTAATTTTTATTTTTTTGCAGGAGGAGTATGAAATTTTTTGTGAACATACTTGGAACATTTAGCTATAGGTTGATACATAAAAGTATTTTCTTTTATTTACCGGTGAACCATAATGGACCGTGAAGTAGATGTCAGGTTGCGACAACGATCGGTGATGGAGTTCCTCTTCTAGAGCGGCGATGACTCTTCCACATCGGTTCGCATGAAGTTGCTCCCTGTTTATGGTGAAGACGCAGTGGATCGCAGCAGTGTCCAGTGGTGGCTGCAGAGGTTTAAAGAAGGTGACTTCTCTCTACTGGACAATCCACGATGCGGTAGACCATCGACGGCAGTGAGTGATGTTACTAAGGATCATTGATCAAATCATCCAAAATGACAGATGTGTGACGACACGACAGCTTGCTGAAATGACTCGTTTGTCACTGGGTAGCGTGGTATCACTGGTACAGTCACTAGGGTACAGAAAAATCTGTGCACGTTAGGTGCCTAGATTATTGACAAGAGAAATGAAAACGATGAGGAAGAATGTGTGTTAGGGTCTCATGAAGACCTTTACTGAAGAGCGGAAACAGTGTTTTGTCGGCGTCATTACTCAGGATGAAACATGGTTGTTTCTGTCCGAATCTGAGAGCAAAACCCAATCCATGTAGTTGCGTCATCCTGGTTCCCCTCGGCAAAAGAAACTGACTTTCACAAACAGCAGGCCGAAAGGTGATGGCCTCCTTCTTCTGGGATCAGTGTGGTGTCATTTTCATTGACTTTTTGGAACCTAGCACCACAATTAACCAGGACCGTTACTGTTTGTCATTGGACAAGCTGCGACGTGCCATCAAGACCCACAGACCACAGCTTCAGGGTCAGCTCATCAGACTACACCATCACAATGTCAAACCCCATACAGCCCTTATGACGCAGGAGAGAATCAGGAAAATGGGTTAGAAGATTGTTCCTCATCCTCCCTACAGTCCGGACTTGGCTCCGTCTGTTTTTTTACCTCTCTGGTCATCTGAAGGCCCAGCTGCGCAGTAAAACATTTGATAGTGAGAAAGACCTTATTTCCTGTGTCAGGAGATGGTGTAAATGTCAATCCCCAGAATTTTACCAAAGTCCATTTACATCACGGAAAGAACGTTGTTCCAGATGCGTCACAGCTGATAGAGGCTACATTCAGTAGGCTCAATGTATGGCTAAATGTTCCAAGTATGTTCACAAAAAAATTTCATTTTCCTCCTGTAAAAAATTAAAAAAATTAGAGGCGACTGTGCAAAAGTTTTTGAATGCCCTTTGTATTACGACGTTTGAACAGGCCTCCTGCGCTTTGGGACAGTACACACTGCAGCTGACTCAAACACAGTCGTCGTCGCTCACTGCTCTACTGTAAATGACCCGCTGCTATCAGCTACAGACTGCGCGCAAGCTATTTGACGCAGGTCCTTCATGTTACGACAGTGTTGCCACTACTTCTTATCCAAGCCTTGTACAGTCAATTTGTAACCTGTGCTGTCTAGTACCTACATAAGAACCAAAAGTCACGGAAAAGCACAGGAAACAAAAAGCAAATGAGAAATAACAATCCTACAATAAACTGTAAGTAGAAAGAGATACTGCAAGCTCTTCCACGGAACACTACATGTCTCACAAGTATAGTTGAATATTTATCTCATTTTTGGTAGGTACCTGATGGAACCTAATACAGTAAGGCTTCTGAATAACGGACGTTTGTGGGGAAAATAAAAATGTAAAAGTATTCACTTTTAGGAAGAGTCAGCTAGTCGAAAAAGGATGAAAATGCCGTATACAATAAAGTACATTCAATGTACTGTAGACAGAAAAATTCTGTGCTACTGTATAAGCAAAGCAGTGAAAATTTATCTTCATTTAAGTACAGCACTACATTAACAAATCCACACACAGTAGTCTAATACAGTATTAAAATTTCTTTCATGCACTCTGAAAGGTTGGTTTCAAATAATCACGTATATTTTTCTGAACCAGAGAGTAATCTTCAATTACCTTCTCAATATGTTGGTGGGTTGGGTAATTCGGGGGAGGGGACCAGACAGCGAGGTTATCGGTCCCATCGGATTAGGGAAGGAAGGGGCAGGACGTCCGCCGTTCTCTTTCAAAGGAACCATCCTGGGATTTGCCTGACGCAAGTTCGGGAAATCACGGAAAGC
The DNA here is from genome assembly GCF_021461385.2 of Schistocerca piceifrons. NCBI lineage: Eukaryota > Metazoa > Arthropoda > Insecta > Orthoptera > Acrididae > Schistocerca > Schistocerca piceifrons. Next base: position 615,911,302 of record NC_060139.1, read on the forward strand.
CTAAATCAAGATGGCCGGACGCGGATTTGAACCGTCGTCCACCCAAATGCGAGTCCAGTGTGCTAATCACTGCGCCACCTCGCTCGGTTTCTTAATATGTGTTTCAACTGCTGACGTTAAACTCTCTTCGTCATTTGTCACTAAATATTAGTGTTGCAATTCTCTTACCTCTTCCACTGCCTGCTTACTTGATAGTGGAGTAAAGTCTGGTTCAGTTAAGTCATTTTCATCTTCATTTTGTTGTCCATTCTCGACATTGTCTCCACACCCTTCTTGATGAAGATCTTGTTTCAGTTCACTTACTCTAGCTGATGTACTTTCTGTGAACAGTGCATCACCGATATTGGCATATCTCTCAGATTCGTCTACAAAAGTGTGAAGTTCATGCTCGTTTTCCTTAAAGTTGATTTCTTCGACACCGACGTCAATCAATGAAGCACGGCCATAAAAAATGAACCCTGCCTTCTTGAAACAGTTGTTGATTCTAGTGGATGTTACTTGTTTTAAGACTGAAGAAATCCACAGAATTGCATCCAATACTCCAATAGATTTTCCAAGTTCATATCCAGATTCAAATTTCGATTCGAGACGAAATATATCTCAGCACTTTTTACCTGTAAAACACTTCGAAATTTTGAATAATCCAATGGTTGGCAACATGAATTTGGCGGCAAAAAGATTATTTTCACGCTTTTTAGTGCAGCATCGCAATGGGAAGTGGCGTTGTCTACACTGACGACCCAAATGAACTGGTACATCTGCCTAATATAGTGTAGCGCGCCCGCGATGACGCAGAAGTGTCGCAACACGACGGGGCATGGACTCAACTGGACGGAATTGACACCACGAATCCTGCAGGCTGTCTATAAATCCATAAGAGTACGAGGGGGTGGAGATCTCTTCTGAAAAGCACGCTTTAAGGCATCCCAGATATGCTCAATAATGTTCATGTCTGATGGGGTTTGGGGCCTGCGGAAGTGTTTAAACTCAGAAGAGGGTTCCTGGAGCCTCTCTTTTTTACAATTCTGGACGTGTCGGCTGTCGCATTGTTCTGCTCGAATTGCCCGAGTCCCTCGGAATGCACAATAAACATGAATGGATGAAAGTGATCGGACAGGATGCTTAAGTACGTGTCACCTTTCAGAGTCGTATTTAGACGTATCAGGGGTCATATATCACTCCAACTGCACACACCCCAAAACGTTTACAGAGCGGCTCGATACAATTTGAAACGAGACTCGTCCGACCAGGCAACACGTTTCCAGTCATCATAAGTTCATTGTCTGTGTTGACGGGCCCAGGCGAAGCTTAAAGCATTGTGTCGTGCAGTCGCCAAGGATACACGAGTGAGCATTCGCCTCCGAAAGCCCATATCGATGATGTTTCGTTGAATGTTTCGCACGCTAACACTTGCTGATGGCCCAGCACTGAAATCTGCAGCAATTTGCGGAATGGTTGCACTTCTGTCATGTTGAACGATTCTCTTCAGTCATCGTTGCTCCCGTAGTTGCAGGACCTTTCTCCCGCCGTAGCGATGTCGGAGGTTTGATGTTTTACCGGATTCTTGATGTTCGCGGTACACTCGTTAAGCCGGCCGTTGTGGCCTAGCGGTTCTAGGCGCTTCAGTCTGGAATCGCGCGAAAGCTACGGTCGCGTGTTCGAATCCTGCCTTGGACATGGATGTGTGTGATGTCCTTAGGTTAGTTAGGTTTAAGTAGTTCTAAGTTCTAGGGGACTGATGATCTCAGATGTTAAGTCCCATAGTGCTCAAAGCCATTTGAACCATTTTGAACACTCGTGAACTGGTCGTACGGGAAAATTCCCACTTCATCGCTATCTTGGAGATGCTGTGTCCCATCGATCGAGCGCAGACTATAACATCACGTTAAAACTCACATCTTGATAACCTGCATTAGAGCATCAGTAACCGATCTAACAACTGCGCAAGACACACGTCTTAAATAGGCTGCGCCGTATTCCGCCTGTTTACGTATCTCTGTATTTGAGTACGCATGCCTATATTAGTTTCTTTGGCGCTTCAGTGTATAAAAAAATATCTCTTTCCTGGTTGTCTTTCCATTCTTCTCTCAAATGTTAATCATAACTCCTCTCATCATCTAAGATTGTTTATCAGCATACCACTAAACGTTCAATGTACTGAAGTCAATGCTCTTTAAATATCTATGCTTTGCAGCCTTACCAATAATTTAAAGCTTTTCACATACGCCTGTCATATCAACACACAGTACGATAGTGAGTAGTTCTTTGTAATTTTCCCTCCTGAACAAAAACAAAAAAAACAAAATGTTCAAATGTGTGTGAAATCTTATGGGACTTAACTGCTAAGGTCATCAGTCCCTAAGCTTACACACTACTTAACCCAAATTATCCTAAGGGCAAACACACACACCCATGCCCGAGAGAGGACTCGAAGCTCCGCCGGAACCAGCCGCACGGTCCATGACTGCAGCGCCTTAGATCGCTCGACTAATCCCGCGCAGCCCTCCTGAACAGTTTTCACCTTTCAGGACTATTGTCTCACTGAGAAGAGAAGACCAGTCTCAGCACAACTAAAATGTCTTTTTCTTCATAACCCTCACAAATTCCTGTTGTCTTTTTCTACCAGTCTGACACGATGTTTTCGTCCACTGGACTGCATTCATCACAGACGGTTAGAAATGAGATGTTGAGTCTATTCCTAAATTTGTCAAGCCAACCTACAGATGCTTCAAAATCGTTAAGCTGTAACGCCTTGGCGACTGCACTTTCTCTCTGACCAGAGGTCCACTAACAGGCAAGTTATTGCTGCGAGCATGGCAGAACCATTCAAAAGTAAAGTTGTTAACTTTTAAGCCTGGTACGTTGGAAAAGGCTCGTTTACTGGTAAGGTTATCATTTCCAGTCCACGATTTCGGAAGGGCATTTTTGTTTCTTGAAATGTCTCTGATCCGTGCTTTTCCAACAGCAAACCTCATGGCCATATCTCTAACACTAAGCTTTTCCATTTTGTAGACATTGATTATGTCGACATTTTCGTTCAGCGCCAACGGTTCCCGTTTTTGTGACATCTTAGCACTACAGTACATAAACTCTCTGGCTCGAAGTCAGCGACAGTATGCACCTTTGCCCCCCTCAGACGGAGCCACTGAGAAGCGCTTAACGGTGGCGCTCCCGCTGACGAAACAGTGGTTTAGTAGGGCGCTTTCACACATGCCTTCTGTGGCGCTTGGTGGCGGACTCGCCAATATGAAAAGTCGGCATGTGAAGCGAGGGTAGAAGCAACGGCATCATCAGAGCCGTTCGCGGCAGCATCAAAGCTACGAACAGCAACAGCTGCGACTGTTTCTCACGATCGGCGTGTCGCGCGGCGCCTTGGGAAGGTATGCATGATTATGGTTGTTCCCGGTTAACTCAACAACCGTCGTTGTTTCCACGCTGTCCGTTATTTGGAAGTTTTAATTGTTCTAGGGTGAAACTTTTCAGTGTCCCCTCCGTTACTGAGAATGTCTGCTATGCGGAAGAGTTTTACCATAAGGACTAATGTTATTTAACAGGGGAATTTTAAAACGTCCGCTATTGAGAAAAGTCTGCTATTGGGAAGTGTCCGTTAAGGGAAGTTTTATTGTATGAATAATTGAAACATGTGTAATTATCATCAAAATAATCATTTAGTTGCAAAAGACAGATTATACAGTGTTTGCTCTTATCCACGTAATAATCAAAACTGAAGTTTTAACTGACGAGTAATGCTTGCTAATATTAACAATATTGAAATAGTAGTCTTATTATTTACGGTATCCATCGGCTATATGAATTTTTATTATTATGTAAACGACACACACTACAAACGAATCTCGGAAGACCCAATACAATGGAGCGCCTCGTCGGATGCTTAGACAGACTCTCGATGCCACCACGGAATCGTCTGATACGGCACTCATTTACAGTGTGGCTCATTATCTGAATACCACCACAGTCACACGTACTGTCTCTGGAAAACCCCACTTGTGCATATTGTATTTGAACCTAACTTCTCCAGTCTGTAAGCTACTGAAGTGCACCCTCAGCTCCCCAGGACTTGAACAGGATAACCTCCTACATGGAACCACATAAGCACTCACTGAGAATATAATAAATAAATTTCAAGACTGACAAATTAGGAGAAACATAGATTCATGGAAAAACGTTTATTGTGAATCAAAACATACCTTTTTTACACGAAGTGTATTCGCAGTTGTGAATACGGACAACCGTCATTGAAAGTCTGTGCCGTTCTTCTTAACAACAGCGGCGCCGCCATATTGATATCTACATTATTTAATTTAAAAACGTATAAAGGGAATGAAAGAAATTATTTTCTTCTAAACTAGCATCGATCCAGTTTGGGGACTAGATCTTTTGTATCCTGTACTGAACCGCGATAAATTTAAAGGCAACATTTAAATTAAGAAATGTGAAGAATTTAAATACATAGTTACAAAATCTCGAATTTGGCCTGTTATACTGGTCTCATATGACAACCTACTGTGAAATGCATCTATACGTATATTTCGATTTAAGAGGACACTGTCCTCATGTCAACTATGTTTACATACATCACAAGCATAATACGACGAGAGTCTTCGTTATCGTGAATGTTGGTTGTCTTGCTGGTACGAACTGTAACCACATATTCATTACTCTTCTAGTACATTGTCAGCCTTAGAAGTCCCTCTCAAGCAAAGATACAATGTCAGTATTCACATTGCTGGACCAGGAAACTCTTTGGCCTTTGTTAGGCTCTTGAGAGTAACTACAGTTGACTTCCGGCTGCGTGGAAACGCGTGTGTCGACTTTGGTATAAACAGACATTTTCCGAGTGACCGCTGCAAGCAGTGTGTACCAGAACCTCCACTACGCTAACAAATGTTTCTCGAACGGTTTTGCGTAAACTCTGAAGCCACATTCTGGACGATTATACTCACAGAATTTAAATTAGTTGGTTTCCACGAGTTTTACCTGTCGCCACTTCGAAACGTACGCTCTAGCCCACAGGAAAGCTCTTGCTTTCACTAATCGTTCTTTCTATTTTCTGACATCCGTTTTCAGTCTGGAACCCCGCGACCGCAACGGTCGCAGTTCGAATCCTGCCTCGGGCATGGATGTGTGTGATGTCCTTAGGTTAGTTAGGTTTAAGTAGTAAGTTCTAGGGGACTGATGACCTCAGATGTTAAGTCCCATAGTGCTCAGAGCCATTTGAACCATCTGACATCCGTTCTCAATGTCTTATTCAATGTCTTCTTGTAATTATAATCATTGTAACAGTTTTCCTGACATTAATATTCATAATATGTGGTCACGCATTGTGTATCTTTAATTTCCGGCCATGTGTATGGTTTCGTTGTGATTGGAGTGCCTGATGCGTCTGTACTTCTCTGATTACAGATTAATTTGGAAATGTGGCTACTGATTACGCAAACTCATCCCGTAATTCTGTAATCCCTAGACTATATTTCCCAATGTCACAGGTTTCGACTTTTTGTGGGAGGTCCAACTAGTGGTAAGTACCACTGCACACACATAAACGTTCCTTCTATCGGTGAAAAAGACCATCCTGCTAAATCACCCAGAAGACTATTTACAACAGCGGAGCAGTCAATATCGCGCAATTTGTGCCCCTTCGGGACTTCATCATCAATGATTGGCATCAATTAGATAAAGCATATGTCACGCCTGGGCAATCTTTGGTGTCCAGTGGGCCTGATTCACATCCCTACTTAAGCTACGGGCCGTCTCGTCACGTGATACGACGCGTCAGTAGCGCTTCTAGCGGATAAAATCAAAACTATAGCGTCGGTGGCGTTATGTGTATGGTGTAACTCGCCGATAAGAAGGGAACCCCTTCCACAACACGCCACGCCTATAAATTATGCCTCAAAACGGGCCCTTTCTGAGAGTACATGCATTCTATGATCACCCGGAATTTCTTCCGCGGACAGGATTGTAACCCAACGCGGAACGGATGCGGCTCAAGAGCTGCCGGTTACCCGTCCATGGTATACAGGGTGTTACAAAAAGGTACGGCCAAACTTTCAAGAAACGTTCCTCACACATAAATAAAGAAAAGATGTTATGTGGACATGTGTCCGGAAACGCTTACTTTCCATGTTAGAGCTCATTTTAGTTTCGTCAGTTTGTACTGTACGTCCTCGATTCACCGCCAGTTGGCCCAATTGAAGGAAGGTAATGTTGACTTCGGTGCTTGTGTTGACATGCGACTCTTTGCTCTACAGTACTAGCATCAAGCACATCGGTACGTAGCATCAACAGGTTAATGTTCATCACGAACGTGGTTTTGCAGTCAGTGCGATGTTTACAAATGCGGAGTTGGCAGATGCCCATTTGATGTATGGATTAGCACGGGACAATAGCCGTGGCGCGGTACGTTTGTATTGAGACAGATTTCCAGAACGAAGGTGTCCCGACAGGAAGACGTTCGAAGCAATTGATCGGCGTCTTAGGGAACACGGAACATTCCAGCCTATGACTCGCGACTGGGGAAGACCTAGAACGACGAGGACACCTGCATTGGACGAGGCAATTCTTCGTGCAGTTGACGATAACCCTAATGTCAGCGTCAGAGAAGTTGCTGCTGTACAAGGTAACGTTGACCACGTCATTGTATGGAGAGTGCTACGGGAGAACCAGTTGTTTCCGTACCATGTACAGCGTGTGCAGGCACTATCAGCAGCTGATTGGCCTCCACGGGTACACTTCTGCGAATGGTTCATCCAACAATGTGTCAATCCTCATTTCAGTGCAAATGTTCTCTTTACGGATGAGGCTTCATTCCAACGTGATCAAATTGTAAATTTTCACACTCAACATGTGTGGGCTGACGAGAATCCGCACGCAATTGTGCAATCACGTCATCAACACAGATTTTCTGTCAACATTTGGGCAGGCATTGTTGGTGATGTCTTGATTGGGCCCCATGTTCTTCCACCTACGCTCAATGGAGCATGTTATCATGATTTCATACGGGATACTCTACCTGTGCTCCTAGAACATGTGCCTTTACAAGTACGACACAATCTGGTTCATGCACGATGGAGCTCCTGCACATTTCAGTCGAAGCGTTCGTACGCTTCTCAACAACAGATCCGGTGACCGATGGATTGGTAGAGGCGGACCAATTCCATGGCCTCCACGCTCTCCTAACCTCAACCCTCTTGACTTTCATTTATGGGGGCATCTGAAAGCTCTTGTCTACGCAACCCCGGTACCAAATGTAGAGACTCTTCCTGCTCGTATTTTGGACGGCTGTGATACAATACGCCATTCTCCTGGGCTGCATCAGCGCATCAGGGATTCCATGCGACGGAGGGTGGATGCATGTATCCTCGCTAACGGAAGACATTTTGAACATTTCCTGTAACAAAGTGTTTGAAGTCACGCTGGTACGATCTGTTGCTGAGTGTTTCCATTCCATGATTAATGTGATTTGAAGGGAAGTAATAAAATGAGCTCTAACATGGAAAGTAAGCGTTTCTGGACACATGTCCACGTAACATATTTTCTTTCTTTGTGTGTGAGGAATGTTTCCTGAAAGTTTGGCCGCACCTTTTTGAAACACCCTGCATGTGAAGAAAGTTGTGGACCTTCATCAAAGCCGAACTGAGGCAATTATCAAGATTAGTGGCAGTATCACAAGGTGTTAACGTGTTCTCTCCTGGGAGTGAGTAGTATTTTGCATGCTGTATTTATTTTTGTTCTGGCGTAACCACAAACGCCGGAACGAAGATGCGAAACGAAAGACCAGAGAAGGCAGTGAAGAAACGGCGGCCATTGGTGCGCGAATCAGACTGCGCCGCGCCATGCGCGCCTGTTACGAGAGCTGTATACTAACTCAGCTCCTGGTTGCCTCGGCCGCACGTGATCGGCCCGAGTCCACAACGTGTTAGTGCTACGCTGTCAGTATCAAGTGTTTCCTTGCGCTCTGTGTATACCAAGAACTGTACTGTTTTCACATCGCCTCTCACTAGCAACATTTTCTGTAAAGAAAGTTAAGTACTGTCAGATTGCTTTCTGGGTATAAAACTACTAATTTTCTTTGTTGGAAATTGTTGTATAGCACTCCGAGAACGGTGTATCCCGAAGTCACCCTATTGCGAAGATTGGGCAAGACTCCCACAATTTTTTGGATAACAGAAAAAGCATCTGCATCAAGCAGGCACACATTTCATCGTTCTCGTTGTAAAGACAGATATCAATTAGAACAACAACTCAACTGTATAAGGAGAGCATCTACAAACACTTTTATGATTTGTAGCATTGAAATATATTGTTGTTTTTTAATGTAATAAATGTCTGAGGACCTTCTAGACGCACTCACACTGTTCTTCTGTCTGTGCCGTAACCAGCGATATCATAAGACAGTCATGACCCTATTCCACATGAATAAGTTCGCTTCGTTGCCGTAACTCATGTAACAGTTATCGGAAGAAAAGTATGTACTGTTGCAGAATTCAGTCCAGGAGTAAATTTCTGAAAAATCCCCGTCAGCTTGCACTTTCACGAGTAAAAGTTCATATGCGTGAGTGGAAAGGAACATTGGCCAACATGAATTTTCTGTCTGACATGAATATGTCTGGGCTGTCTGGAGAACCTTAATACATCGAGGACTGCAGTGAACACCTCCAAAGATATTTTAGTTACATGTTTTATACTAAAAGGTGGTCGCCTATATGATTCCGGGAAAACTCACTGCCCACATTTTAAACATTTTAACCTACCTTCATATAACGGTGCAACACACGAGAGGTGTTTCCTAAGTAACGCAACACAATTTCTTTCTCGGTCAGTTTCTGTTGAAACAAAGCGAATTTTATGGTGGGACATCGTGGAATATATCCGCTCAGTTCCTGCGTTTTATGAAGTTGTGATAGGTGGTGGCGCCGCAAGTGCCCTTCAAAATGGCGTCTGTAACGGAAAACCAGAACGTCGTTCACATTCATAGGCACTTGCCGAATGCTGGACTATTCTATCCGATCTCATGCATTTCGGCCGGCCACCCACAGCTATGATTCCTGCGGTGTTGGAATGTGTGCACAGCCGCCCTGGGTGGTCGAGCTGTTCTAGGCGCTATGGTCGCAGGTTTTAATCCTGCCTCGGGCGTGGATGTGTGTGATGTCCTTAGGTTAGTTAGTTTTAAGTAGTTCTAAGTTCTAGGGGATTGAAGTGAGTCCCATAGTGCTCAGAGCCATTTGAACCAATGTGTGGACACCCTCATTGAAGGTGATCAACGGATCACAGTGTAACACATCGCTGCACAACTGGGCGTCTCTGTTGATAGTGTTGAACATTCGTCAATCGTTTGGGGTACTCAGAGGTGTATGCCCATTGGGTTCCTCGACACCCAGTAGGGACCATAAAGAGCAACGAAGGACCATCTATGCGGACTTGCTTGCTCCTTACGGGCTGATCGCGACTATTTTCTGTCCAACATCAAGATGGGCTCCTCACGTCGAATCGGAAACAATCGGTAATCAACGGAATGGCGTTATACCATCTCTCCTCCAAAGGAGAAATTCAAAGTCCCACCCTCAGCCGGTAAATTCATGGCGACGGACTTCTGGGACTCCAAAGGGATTATTCTGTTTGATATCCTCCTTCATGCTTCAGCGATCAATTCTGAAGTGTACTGTGCTTCCCTCAGGATAATGAAGAAGCGACTTCAGGGGGTTCCTCGCCACAAAAATGCAAACGAACTTCTCCCTCTCCATGAGACGCAAGGCTTGACACAAGTCCGCGCACCCCAGAAGAGCTCACCACTAGCATAACAGCCCGGATAATTATAATGGACATGACATTTCCGGCCGTGAAAGTCTACATTTTAGTATCAGATTCCTTTATGTTATTTGCATTCCATTCACGTCCTGACTGCTCCTTATTTACCTTTTAAAGAACAAAACCGTAAAATTTTAAGCTTTTCTGATATTTGTTTTGTGCGTTACAACTTGAACAAACTACTGTGGTAATTTAACATTTCCTTTGATATTACCTGCAATAGATATTTCCACCGGCTACATCTACATCTACACTGATACTCCGCAAGCCACCCAACGGTGTGTGGCGGAGGGCACTTTACGTGCCACTGTCATTACCTCCCTTTCGTGTTCCAGTCGCGTATGGTTCGCGGGAAGAACGACTGTCTGAAAGCCTCCGTGAACGCTCTAATCTCTCTAATTTTACATTCGTGATCTCCTCGGGAGGTATAAGTAGGGGGAAGCAATATATTCGATACCTCATCCAGAAACGCACCCTCTCGAAACCTGGCGAGCAAGCTACACCGCGATGCAGAGCGCCTCTCTTGCAGAGTCTGTCACTTGAGTTTATTAAACATCTCCGTAACGCTATCACGGTTACCAAATAACCCTGTGACGAAACGCGCCGCTCTTCTTTGGATCTTCTCTATCTCCTCCGTCAGGCCGATCTGGTACGGATCCCACACTGATGAGCAATACTCAAGTATAGGTCGAACGAGTGTTTTGTAAGCCACCTCCTTTGTTGATGGACTACATTTTCTAAGCACTCTCCCAATGAATCTCAACCTGGTACCCGCCTTACCAACAATTAATTTTATATGATCATTCCACTTCAAATCGTTCCGCACGCCTACCCCCAGATATTTTACAGAAGTAACTGCTACCAGTGTTTGTTCCGCTATCATATAATCATACAATAAAGGATCCTTCTTTCTATGTATTCGCAATACATTACATTTGTCTATGTTAAGGGTCAGTTGCCACTCCCTGCACCAAGTGCCTATCCGCTGCAGATCTTCCTGCATTTCGCTACAATTTTCTAATGCTGCAACTTCTCTGTATACTACAGCATCATCGGCGAAAAGCCGCATGGAACTTCCGACACTATCTACTAAGTCATTTATATATATATTGTGAAAAGCAATGGTCCCATAACACTCCCCTGTGGCACGCCAGAGGTTACTTTAACGTCTGTAGACGTCTCTCCATTGATAACAACATGCTGTGTTCTGTTTGCTAAAAACTCTTCAATCCAGCCACACAGCTGGTCTGATATTCCGTAGGCTCTTACTTTGTTTATCAGGCGACAGTGCGGAACTGTATCGAATGCCTTCCGGAAGTCAAGAAAAATAGCATCTACCTGGGAGCCTGTATCTAATATTTTCTGGGTCTCATGAACAAATAAGGCGAGTTGGGTCTCACACGATCGCTGTTTCCGGAATCCATGTTGATTCCTACATAGTAGATTCTGGGTTTCCAGAAATGACATGATACGCGAGCAAAAAACATGTTCTAAAATTCTACAAGAGATCGACGTCAGAGATATAGGTCTATAGTTTTGCGCATCTGCTCGACGACCCTTCTTGAAGACTGGGACTATCTGTGCTCTTTTCCAATCATTTGGAACCCTCCGTTCCTCTAGAGACTTGCGGTACACGGCTGTTAGAAGGGGGGCAAGTTCTTTCGCGTACTCTGTGTAGAATCGAATTGGTATCCCGTCAGGTCCAGTGGACTTTCCTCAATTGAGTGATTCCAGTTGCTTTTCTATTCCTTGGACACTTATTTCGATGTCAGCCATTTTTTCGTTTGTGCGAGGATTTAGAGAAGGAACTGCAGTGCGGTCTTCCTCTGTGAAACAGCTTTGGAAAAAGGTGTTTAGTATTTCAGCTTTACGCGTGTCATCCTCTGTTTCAATGCCATCATCATCCCGTAGTGTCTGGATATGCTGTTTCGAGCCACTTACTGATTTAACGTAAGACCAGAACTTCCTATGATTTTCTGTCAAGTCGGTACATAGAATTTTACTTTCGAATTCAATGAACGCTTCACGCATAGCCCTCCTTACGCTAACTTTGACATCGTTTAGCTTCTGTTTGTCTGAGAGGTTTTGGCTGCGTTTAAACTTGGAGTGGAGCTCTCTTTGCTTTCGCAGTAGTTTCCCAACTTTGTTGTTGTACCACGGTGGGTTTTTCCCGTCCCTCACAGTTTTACTCGGCACGTACCTGTCTAAAACGCATTTTACGATTGCCTTGAACTTTTTCCATAAACACTCAACATTGTCAGTGTCGGAACAGAAATTTTCGTTTTGATCTGTTAGGTAGTCTGAAATCTGCCTTCTATTACTCTTGCTAAACAGATAAACCTTCCTCCCTTTTTTTATATTCCTATTAACTTCCATATTCAGGGATGCTGCAACGGCCTTATGATCACTGATTCCCTGTTCTGTACATACAGAGTCGAAAAGTTCGGGTCTGTTTGTTGTCAGTAGGTCTAAGATGTTATCTCCACGAGTCGGTTCTCTGTTTAATTGCTCGAGGTAATTTTCGGATAGTGCACTCAGTATAATGTCACTCGATGCTCTGTCCCTACCACCCGTCCTAAACATCTGAGTGTCCCAGTCTATATCTGGTAAATTGAAATCTCCACCTAAGACTATAACATGCTGAGAAAATTTATGTGAAATGTATTCCAAATTTTCTCTCAGTTGTTCTGCCACTAATGCTGCTGAGTCGGGAGGTCGGTAAAAGGAGCCAATTATTAACCTAGTTCGGTTGTTTAGTGTAACCTCCACCCATAATAATTCACAGGAACTACCCACTTCCAATTCACTACAGGATAAACTACTACTAACAGCGACGTACACTCCACCACCGGTTGCATGAGAATAATATTAGTTGTAATGTAATATCACTTACTTGGAAACAAAATACAATGCACCAAAGTTAAGTTTGTGTACCGAAAAATTCACTAAGAACATATGACTTGTTGCCAGTCTGAAACGTGTTGACCTTTGGTCACCAGTCTTCTGACTGGTTCGATGTGGCCAGCCACAAATTCCTGTCATGTACCAACTTCTTCATGTCAGTGTAGCACTTCCAACCTACGCCCTCAGTTATCTTCTACGGTTTTTACCCTCTACATCTCCCTATAGTACCACGGAAGTTATTCCTCGATGTCTTAACAGATGACTTATCATCCTGTCTCTTCTTTCCATATATTTCTTACCTTTCCGAGTTTGTGCAGAACCTCCTCATTCCTTACCGTATCAGTATAACTAATTTTCAACATTCGACTCTAGTACTACATCTCAAATTCTTCGATTCTCTTCTTTTCCGGTTTTTGCCCCCATTCCATGTTTCACTACCATAGAATGCTCTACTCCAAACGTACATTTTCGGAAATTTGTTCCTTAAATCAAGGCCTGTGTTTGACAGTTGTAGACTTCTCTTGGCCAGTAATGCCCTTTTTGCCAATGATAATTTGCTTTTCATGTCCTCCTTGCTCCATCCATGGTGAGTTATTTTGCTGCCTAGGAAGTAGAAGTCATTAACTTCATCTACTTTGTAACCATCAGTCTTGATATTAAGTATCTCACTGTTCTCATTTCTGCTACTTCTCATTACTCTCGTCTTTCTTCGAATTACTCTCAAATCATATTCTTTATCCATTAGACTGTTGGCTCCATTCAGCAGATCCTTCACTTTCACTGAGTGTAGAAATGTCATCAGCGTAACTTATCACTGATGTTCTTCCACCCAGCCGGCCGAAGTGGCCGCGCGGTTCTGGCGCTGCAGTCTGGAACCGCGAGACCGCTACGGTCGCAGGTTCGAATCCTGCCTCGGGCATGGATGTGTGTGATGTCCTTAGGTTAGTTAGGTTTAACTAGTTCTAAGTTCTAGGGGATTAATGACCTCAGCAGTTGAGTCCCATAGTGCTCAGAGCCATTCTTCCACCCTGAATTTTAATTCCACACTTGAACCTTTTTTTTTAATTTCCAACACTGCTTCTCCGATGTGTAGATTGAACAGTAGGGGTGAAAGACTACGTCCCTGTCTTACAACCTTTTTAATCTGAGCACTTCGTTCTTGGTTTGCCACTCTTATTATTCCGTCTAGTCTCTGGTACATATGGGATGTTATCCGTTCTTCCCTACACCTAGCCCATTCCCTACAGAATTCCGAAGATCTTTCACTATCTGACATTGTATAACGCTTTTTCCATCATGTCGAGAAAACCTATGAAAGTGTCTTGATTTCTCTATAGTATTTCTTCAGTTACCAACCGCAAAGCATTACCTGTCTCTCTGGTGCCTTTACCTTGCCTGTAGTCAAACTGATCGTCATCTAACACATCCTCAATTTTCTTTCACATTCTTTTGTTTATTATTCTTGTCAGCATCTTGAATGCATGTGCTGTTACGCTGATTGTGCGATAATTCTCCCGCTTATCAGCTCTTGCAGCCTTCGGAATTGTGTGGCTGATATTATTGCTAAAGTCAGATGGTATACCGCGAGATTCATATATTCTACACATCAACATGAATAGTCGTTTCGTTGCCACTTGTAGCGGGACTTTGAATTTCGCCGCGCTGCACTCGTTCCCTCAGACACGAATTGTGCCGTCGCAGCGGTGTGAGCGCTCGACGGCAGAGAAAATACTAAAATTGTAACTCTTTTTTGTTTTTCTATCCGTTTCTTTATTGTCTCTCGAGTGCGGAAGCTTAATGCAGACGTGATCTGATGCTGACGTAAAAAACTTAATAGCTAGTCTTGATCTGATTTTAATGTGTAGGCATATTGAGGTAGTTGTTGTGAAATTTGGAGGAGGGAAGCAACGTAAAATAAATTGCGTTTAATATCAAGACGGTTTTGTGTACATTAGAAATTCCTGGACAATGAAACTTATTGCAAGATTTCGGAGCAGACTTTTCACGCAGAAATGAAGTAGGAGATTTTTGAAGACCTGGACGCCGCACGAAACAAGAAGACATGTTAACATGGTAAAGGATGAAATCTTATCTACGCCACTTCCCCCTGTCAGTTACATTTTGTTAGTCTCTCTTCTCTTTCAATAATTTTTGTAGTGGAAATTGGTTTAACTTTTGCTCAAAAACGCCACAAGGACCACCCCAACAATAGCTTTTCCGAATCACGAAGTCCGATAGCTTTTCTGTAATACGAAGTCCGATTTGCTTTTCATTCTTTCCCTTTTTCACGGTCATTTACGATTTTAAAACCCCCTTTTTATTCACCATTTCTTCCCACCATTTTCAACCTTTTCTTTTATTTTATTTTCTTTTTCTTTTTCTTTCTTATTAACCACTACACACTTTCCCCAATGATTTTAGAAATTTCATTGGAATGCTATCTATCCTTCTGCCTTACTTGTTTCAAGGCCTCCAAAACTGTTTTAAATTCTGATTCTAGTATTGGATCTCCTTTCAGTTCTCCAGCGTCTATTGTTTGTTCTTCTATCACGTCATCTGATATGTTCTAAGACACATAAAGTAACTCAAGATATTCTCTCCGTCTATTGGCTCTCTCCTCTGTAGTTAACAGTGGAATTCCGGTTGCTGTCTTAAGGTTACTACCGTTGCTCTTAGCTCCACCGAAAGTTGTTTTCATTTTTCCATGTGCTTAGTCAGTCCTTCAGACAATCATTTCCTTTTCGATTTCTTCGCATTTTTCAGTAGCCATTTTATCTTAAGTTCCATGCACATCCTGTTTATTTCATTCTTAATTGTATCTCTGTATTCCTGAATTTCCCTGAACATTTTTGTACTTCCTACCTTCATTAATCAACTGAGGTATATTTTCTGTTACCCATGGTTTCTTCGCAGTTACCTTCTTTGAACATATGTTTTTCTTTCCAACTTCTGTGATTGCCCTTTTTGGAGACGTCTGTTCCTCTTCCACTGAACTGCGTACAGGCACTATCTACAGCCTTGAAGAACTTCAATCGTATCTCTTGTTCGTTAGTTCCCACTTCCTTCGGCATTGATTTTTCCTGACTAGTCTCTCGTACTTCAGCCTACTCTTCGTCACTACTAAACTGTGATCTGAATCTGTAACCACCTATGGGTGCGCCTTACAATTCCATGTCTGATTTCAGAATCTCTGCCTGACCATGATGTAAAGTAACTGATATCTTCCCGTATCTCCTGGTTCGGTGAACATTCTTGTGGAAATCAGCTAGGTCCACCTTACGGCTATGTTTCTCCTTCAGTAAATCGTCACACACGAAGAGTTCCATTTCGTAAACAGTAGGAACATTGTTGACAACCACTGGGTACGGGGTTACATACAGCTGAAACATAGTGAACAATGTTTCTACATCTTGAAACCTAGGCTTAAACTGGTTATGACGATTTTGTAGTATTTGCACATATTCTTCAGACGGACTAATACCTCGAGTACACACTTGGCATTAACTTCGGAAAATGCGCAGAGTATCAGGCCAGCAGCTGATTAGTCCACGGGTATAATGTCAACTTTCAAGGCTCTGATTCTATAGAACGTATTTGTTATGATGAGGATCTTCAAGTGACTCGTTAAATCAGCTAGGAAAGCTGAGTCACCAATCGAAATTTTTTCTTGCAACCAAGGAGCTGGCTGATTTTGATTAGTCACGAATAATGCTATTTCGTCTCTTAAATCAAAGAATCGATCTACACTAATGGCCATTAAAACCGCTGCACCACGAAGATGACTTGCTACAGACGCGAAATTTAACAGACAGGAAGAAGATGCTGTCATATGCAAATGATTAGCTTTTCAGAACATTCACACAGGTTGGCGCCGGTGGCGACACCTACAGCGTGCTGACATGAGGAAAGTTTACAACCAATTTCTCATACACAAACAGCAGTTGACCGGCGTTGCCTGGTGAAACGTTGTTGTGATGCCCCGTGTTGTAACCTCCCCACAAAAAACAATAAAAAATATAAATAATAATATGGATAATGGTTCTGATTTAGTGTAACCTCCCCACAAATATTTATAATATATAATATGAAATAGAATTCTCATTTAACCTCCCCACAGATATTCATTCTCATTTGTGACCTCACTACAAAATTCTTTTCACATTTAATGTAAGCTCGAAACAGAAAAATTCCTAAACCTCGTAATAAAAAGATAAATTCAGTAACCTGGTAAATTTTGGACGACAGCAGTGCTGCGTCATGGCCCTGTAAGATCATTCTGAATAAAAAAGCAAAAATTCTTACCTCAATAAAGTCGCCAACTATCTGCTCTTACAATAACTATTTCCGCCACAGCTCTGTGCAATGCTGGCCGATAGATTTGTCATTTATGAAAGGAAGCAACTGATCTTTCTTTTGCAACAATCGGAATGATCATGGATTGGAGAAATTGGTAAATTCTTTAAATTGAAATGAATGCTTGTTAGAAATTACGTTATATGACAAAGATTATTATTAGGACATTTTTAAAAGATTTACGTGGGAGTTCACATAACATTACTAGATATGCGCGAGGCTGCTTTTTACCTTATACAATAATATTCAGGCTCCGGCATCGCTGCATCGCGACCGGCCAAGACAACACGATACACTATACCAGACCAGAGCAGACTCCAGACAAGTGCAGACTGGCCACTAGCAACAACTTACTGCTACAGCTACACAGTTCCTACTGCAGTCAACACTGCTCTCTGGTCAGCGATTCTCTTATACCTTGCATATCACAGGCAGCGCATGAGCAATACATCGAAATTACATCTGCTCGGACCTCTTACATAAAATCACATCTGCTCGGACCTCTTACATAACCCTCCACTGGGGGGGCAAAAATTTTGCAGCGATGGTGAGTCAATTGGACTTGCCATGAGCAACAAAATTTTCTTAATTAACTAAGTTTACAGTCACAGAGTATATACATATATATATAAGTGCAGAACATGAAATGAAATAGAGTGCACATGCACTGAGTACAGAACATATCAATAAATGACAAAATGTATACGGAATGAGTACAAATGACATAAAGTGCACAGGCACTGTATAAATTTTTTACCATTTTACAATGACTAGGATAGGAAAGGGAAGGACTGCATCATGGTTGCAGCACAATAGGTTGCACGTAGCTGCACTGAAAGTCCATATCTTTCTACAGAAGCACAACACCAAGTGAGACAATCTGAAGTTCTCTTCCCTGAAGTATTAATCAGTGTAGCCAAGACACTGAAATGTCCTATTAATATTCAATGTTATCATTTCGGTAGTACATTAGGTACACCAAACAGTGGGACCATAATAACATCTCCACTGTTCAAGGTGGTGGACAGCATGATGTGTCAACACCACACTCTTTCACCAACGTAAAAGTAGTGCAAAAACCATATATGGTGCTCCATGATCATAAGGATGGACAGGACAAACGGATGCTGCAGTAATTTCTGGTAATTAGGTCAGAAGGTGAAGGACATTAAGTCTTATGCTAGTCATCATTGAGAATTACACTAGCCTATCAACCGATTTGAGTAATTGGTGGCGCTCATTGCCTAGTTACTAAACATTTCTGTACTATGTATGAAGTATTACAGAATAATATTCATAAGTAATCTGATTACAGTGAACATTGGCACTCATTGGCCAGTTACAAACCATTTTTATGCATTATTCAAAAGTGATCATTCAAAACAAGAGTTAATTAATGGCATACCAGTTACATAATTCATCTAGTTATACTAATCATTGGCATTCATTGGCCAGTTACTAAACATATAGCAAGTATTGAATATTACTAAACACTATTCATAATTCATCTGATTGTGGTAAGTATTGGCACTCATTAGCCAGTTACAAACCATCAGATGTCATCATTCAAAACAGGAGCTAAGGAGTGTAGCATCAAGCTACTGGTATTCACATATAATAGCATGTAAGTGACATAAGACAAATTTAAAATATAAGAAACAGTGGCATTCATTGGCCAGTTACTAAACATATAGCAAGTATTGAATATTACAAAACATTTTTCGTCACTCATTTGATTGCGGTAATTATTGGCACTCATTGGCCAGTTACAAACCATTTCTTATGCATTATTCAGAAGTTAATATTCAAAACAGGAGTGTAGCATCAAGCTACTGGTATTCATATATAATAGCATGTAAGTGACATAAGACAAATTTAAAATATAAGAAACAGTGGCATTCATTGGCCAATTACTAAACATATAGCAAGTATTGAATATTACAAAACATTTTTCATCACTCATCTGATTGCGGTAATTATTGGCACTCATTGGCCAGTTACAAACCATTTCTTATGCATTATTCAGTATTATTCAGAAGTCATCATTCAAAATGAGAGTTAATTATTGGCATAGCATTTATAGAGTATAACAAAAATATTATTTACAGAAATTATTGGCATAGCATCTATACATTGTTACAAAACATCATTCAGAATTACCCAGAACTCATCATTCAAGTGACATAGGACATATTTAAAATGTATGTAACACACTGTAACTATTACTCAAGGTCTGTGGTTAGAAAACATCATTCAGTATTACTCAGAACTCTCTTAAACTGGTAGCATTATTTGGGACTGGTAATACATTTTTTCTTTGTGTTAGCAATGCATTGCGTTGGGATCGATAATTAATTGCTGGGGCATGAAAATATTTGCTTTTGACTTATTGCTGTAAATAACGATTAGTAACGTCATTTGTCATGAGTCAGCTGTAGCAAGGTTATGAAACAAGTGGAGCATATGTGATCACATTCATGAATGACACACACAAATGGGTAAAAAAAATTCAAGTACTGGAACAGGTTTAATGACTAACTGCTTATAGCACATTAATTTCATAAATAGCTTCTCCTGGAAAAATACATAATGGATTATTAAGCTGAAAGAAGAAACGCATATTATGCTGAAAAGTAGTGAACTTCGAATTAACAGGTAATGAAACGTGTACTCAATATGTATGTACTCTAGCTGTCCTTTCCAAAACATTCAGTCATTATACCATGCAACATAAGACATACTGTCAAAACGAACTGCAACAAATACTTAAATACTACATAGCATCTCTTAACTAATATATAAACTTCATCATTATTCTCATCTGCAAAGAAAAACTTAAAAGTGCTGCGTTAAGTGGCCATATAAAATTCATCACTATCATCACCTGCAAAGAAAAACTTCATTATTCATATTAGCATATTCTTCATATAACTATTCATCATCATTCATTATCATCTGCAAAAAGACACTTCATTATTCATTATTCATATTACCATTTACTTCATATAACTATTCATAGTTTAGAGTTTCTTATTTCTAGCATATTTCATCACTAAATCTAAGATGTGCAGTTCTGTCTCACAGCCTGCATCAGTCGCTTCGTATTCTGAAAGAAAAAAATTAGTTAAGACTGCTATCGTACGATGTGTATAGTATATTCTTGTTAATGCTTGTTAATTCTGATCCATTTACTCTTCATGACGAGGTATTGCATCTTCTTTCGTTCATTCCGAAGGTGAAAATCCCATTTCATAGTAATCCACTGTGGTTTGTTTAATTTATTTCTTTTACACGTTATTGTTTTCTGAAAATGATGAATAAGGATTAATATCTTGCATTTAAATCATATACCCATTAAATAAAAATTTGTTTCTAGTGATATAATTAAGCATACAGCATAGCATGACAGAAAACGTATTATGTCAAAAACATAGACAGTTTTCAAGTGCAAAAAATGTACACAGAGTATCATAATGTAGTAGTAAAAAATGTAAAATAGTCACGATGTTGAGATATCATAAGGGAAAATGGCAAAGTCAACTGGTGTTTGCTGTATCTTAAAGATTTCGTAGTGCATACAAACAAAACAGGAAAACAATCATACATACATGAAAAATGGAAAATGTGCATGGTGTGATATATAACGACAAAAAATGACTTTCTTTGTGTTCAACTTGTATGTTGTGTAGTTGACAGAGGCGAGCGTTGAAGACTTTAATGGAGAAAGAATTTGATAAAATTAATATGTTACTAGATAGAATTGCATAATTGGTCATAAAATATGTAAGTTTATCTGAAAAAATGTGCACGGTCTGATGTGTAACGACAAGAAAAGCGACCTGCTAACCTTACCTTGCTGGGCACTTGCCAAGAAATAATATGATAATCATCAGTAAGTAGTCACATAAATATAATTGCTGAAGTGGTCATAATTGTGTAAGTTTATCTGGAAAAATGTGCACAGTCTGATGTGTAACGACAAGAAAAGCGACCTGCTAACCTTATCTTGCCGGGCACTTGCCAAGAAAAAAAAAAAAAAAAAAATACGATAATCATCAGTAAGTATTCATATAAATATAATTGTATAAGTGGTCACATAAAAATCAGGAAATGGCATTACAGTGTGATAAATCATAAAGTATGTTCATTCAATAAAGGGTTTAATATTAGAGACATGGTGATTGCCTTTACATTTCCTGGTTCTCAGAGTTTCGACGTGTACAACATTGGGGTGACGAATGCTGCGAATTCGATATGGATCTGCGTATAGAAGCTCAAATTTACTACATCCACTCTTTCCTCTGTTGGATAAATAATGTGTGCGTACTAATATCTTCTGTCCAATGTGAAAGTCACGGCGTGTACAAACCTGTTTCTGCTGTCTTCTCCGGCGCTCTGCGGCACGTTTGATGTTGTTCATCGCAATGTCTATTGTTTCATGGTGTCGTAGTCGACGAGATGTAGGAAAGGATACTAATTCTTTAATTTTGTTAGGTGGTTCAACATTTTTCAGTATAAGAGTCGGAGATAGCATAGTTGATTCATTTGGTATGGAATTAATTACATCCTTGAATGAGAAGTATGTGTGTGTCCCAATCAATATGTTTTTTATGGCAGTATATTCTACATAGTTTACCAATTTCTTTCATTAGTCGTTCACAAGGGTTCGAAGAAGCATTATACCTGGATATATAGATCGGAGAAATGTTTCTTGTTCGAAACATACGTGTCCATATAGCAGATCGAAACTGTGGTCCATTGTCAGAAATTACTTTCAATACATGCCCTACATGAAATAGAAAATGTTTTACAAATGCTTTCGAAACAGATTAAGCAGTAGCTTTGCGTAACGGAGTGAAGGTAACAAATTTCGAAGTGAGTTCAACAGCGACAAAGATGTAGCAAAAACCTCTATTACTTCTGGGAATCGGACCAAAAATGTCTACAGCGGCCATGTGTCTCAATTTAACAGGTAAAGTGGGATGTAATGGAGAATATGTGAAGTCGTGTCTGACTTAGCTTTCTGGCAGATTTTACATGACGCCAAAACTCGTCGAATACGTTTCTCCATATTGGCAAAATAACAGTTCTGTCTCAATATAAGAAAACATTTTCTGGCTCCGTAACGTGCGTAACGTAAATGAGTATACCAAATTAATTTGTTAACAAGCTCGTCAGGAATACATAATAACCAATTGTTGCTGTCAGGGTGAGAGCGGTGAAACAGAATATTATTGCGTACAGTGTAATGGTTTCTAATTGTAACATTATTCCTATCTTGCCAAAGGTGTTTAATTTCTTTCCATACGTTGTCTTTACTCTGCTCTTGTGCTACGTCTCGTAATGACGACGAAATGAAATTTTCAAATGCAACTTGTTGAACGTACATGACGCTGAAATTTGCTTTGCAGAAGTTGGTTGCGATGTCTTGCTGATTGTTGCTGAGAGAACGGGATAGTGCGTCTGCTATAATATTTTGTGTGCCGGGAATGTGAACAATTGTAAAATTAAATTCCTGTAAATAATGTTTCCATCTGCTTAATCTGTCGTGTGTAAATTTAGCGGAAAGTAAAAACTGTATAGCTCTATGATCTGTGTAAAGGGTCGTATGTCTTCCATAAAGAAAATGCCGAAATCTCGTAAATGCCCATACTACACATAATGTTTCAAGTTCTGTGAC
Source organism: Schistocerca piceifrons (assembly GCF_021461385.2). NCBI lineage: Eukaryota > Metazoa > Arthropoda > Insecta > Orthoptera > Acrididae > Schistocerca > Schistocerca piceifrons. Next base: position 615,934,067 of record NC_060139.1, read on the forward strand.
AGAATAATTGCGTTCAGTAGGTGACAGAATGCGACTCGCAACGGTGATGTTTTTAATTACTGTAGTACCATCTTCTTCAATTTCCTGAAAAATGTGTACGCCTAAAGCGGTGTTAGAACTGTCGGTGGCAATGGAAAAATTTCTAGTAAGATCTGGGTGTGATAAAAGTGGTGCATTCAAGAAAGCTTCCTTCAGGTTCACAAATTCAGAATGTGCTTGCCTATCCCAGGACCAAATAGTGTTTTTACCTGTCAATTGACATAATCTAGGGGTGTCTAAAGCAGAGTAATGAATAAATTTACGAAAGTTAATTAAACCCAGAATGTTGCGTAGTTGTTTCTTCGTCGTAGGTACAGTAATGTCACGTAATGCTTGAAGTTTTTCCGGGTCAGGCGCAATACCTTCTGCTGAAATTACAAGTCCAAGAAATTTTATAGAAGTTTTGCCAAAGTGCGATTTGCTAAGATTAACTGTGAGTCCTTGGGCACGAAAAGTTCGTAACAGGAGTTCAAGAATCAGATTGTGTTCAGACCAGTTAGCTTCTGCAATAAGAATGTCGTCTACATACGTTGTGATTCTGTGTTTCATGCAAAAGTGTGTATCGGATGTCGTCAAAACAAATAACATTTTCGTGAACAAGATTCTGTGTATCAAAAGTATGGCTTACGTTGCTGGAAGATGCAATCTGTACTGTATGTAGTCAAATTCTTTCTGACGTGCTATTATTTGCGGGAGGATGCTGCGGCATTTCAACTATTTGTACTGTTCTGTTATTTCTTCCTGACGTATTACGTTCGGGATGATATCTACTGTCTGGTCGATTCATGATAATCTGTTGTTGCGGATGATTTCGTTGCTGGTAAGACCTACTGTTATTAAACGTACGCTGAAAATTGTGCTCATTACTTTTACGTCTGTCATGATAGTCATTTCTATACGGTGTATTGCGATATGAGTTGAAATGGTGTGTTTTCTGTACGTAGTTATTTCTTTGTTGCTGTGCGTTACTATTTGGTGGAGCCGATGCTATACGTGCAGGCGGCAAAACATTAAAGCTTGGTTGACCTTGCACATTACATTGTTGGTTAGGTGTGCTAACCGGTTGGTTTTGTTGCTGTTGTTGGGAAAAACCTCTATTGTTACCAAAATGTGGTTCTTGTTGCTGATAATTTTGACGACACTGATAATTAAAATTTTGTCTGTTATTAAAGTTCTGGTGGTTGTCGTTCCTGAAGCGTCTATTACCTTTGCTATTGAAATAGCGTGGCTGATCATAATTGCTGTATGCTTGTTGACCTTGGTTATTACATGAAAAATTTTTGTTTATGAAGGAATAATCTGATTGCTGAACTTCCAAAAGCTGTAACAGATCTCTGAATGCCGAAATATTTTCTTTCCGCTGACCAGTTAAAAGTGATACTCTTAATGATCGTGGTAATTTAGAAATACATAATTGGATAAGTGCAGATTCACTGTATGGCTCACTTAAGTACTGGTTTTGTTGGACCATGTGTTCAGAAAATTGCGTGACAGTGGAAAAATTTGAGTTCTCATAAGTCGGTAAACTAATTAATTGACCCTTGATTCCGCCCTGTGACGTCTTCGACCAATACGCTCACAGAAAAGCATTCTGAAATTCTTCTATCGAATAGCATTGTCTCGCGATCAGTCTCGTACGAGTTGCCGGTTCGGCTTCCAAAAATCTGCAAATAAATTCAAGTTTCTATGTTACGGGCCAAGTCGGTGGAAAAGCAAAGTTAAATTGTTGTATCCAATCCAAGGGGTGAATCTGTGTTCTGTCATTTTTAAATACTTTAAATTTTCTCACGGATAGAAAGTGCTTCTAATCAAAATCATCGTCTCTGTACGTCTGAACAGGTTCAGGATTGTATGATAATCTGTTTGTCTGTGACTGTTCGGAATCTAAGTCACGTGCTCTCTGTAAATTACCTAAATTATACTGGCTGTGTGAGTCTGACAAATGTTCGCAAAGTGGCGTATGCTGTGATGTATGAAAGGCTGAAATATTTTTCATCTCCGTCGCTTCGTGCTGTAAAGATGACAATTTTCTATGTAATGTATTATTGGACGAACCTATCTCACTGATCGTCTGCTGTAAATTTTGGAATTCGGGTGTTTGATTAAACGAAACTGGTGACGTATCGTCTGATTTGGTGTCATTATTACTTTCGATAACGTCAATACGACTGGCCAATTCATCATATTTTTCAGTCAGTGCTTTTACCTGATCATCGTTTTTATTATCACAAGCATTAATTTGTTTTTGTATTTTACGTGTGGTTTCGTTCAATTTTTTAACGTCTGCTTTGATGGCATCGGGATCCTGTATTAGTTCCAACTTTTCAAGTCTGTTGGTCATTGTCTGAAAGTCTAATGTGTGTGTGTCTGTTTTTGTTTGAAGATCGGAGATTTCATCATGCAATTCGGTGTTCAACTGTTTGATTTCGTCCGATACTATAGCAATATTGTTGTCTACGTCTGTTTTTGCTTTCGTAAATAATTTACGCTTATCTTCCTGTCTCTGTGCAGCAATTGTTTCCATGACTTATTGCTTTACTTTATTCTGTTCCTGTACAAATTTACGGTAACGCGTTTCACTGCTTTGTAAGTGGCGATTAAAACATTCGTCAATTTGGATGTTCTGTTGGTCAAATTTCGCGTCTACTTTTGCATCCAGCGTGTGTGAAAGTTCTGCTGACATTAATTTAAACTCGTCGCGTAACTGTGTTGCGTTTTCAGAGCATTGTTTTGCGACTGCACTAATTTCATCTCTAAGTAATTTAGTTGTGGCTGCATGTGTACTACTTAATTCTTGAGCCACAGATCTAATTTCTTCACTACTGTTCCTAGCACAAGCTTTAATTTCCTCACGTAATTGTTCTTTAGTATCGCGACATTGCACGGCAACGGCTGTAATCTGTTCACTAAGTTGTTTGTTCTGTTCATTTAGGTTGTCTTGTTTTTCATTCAACTGTTTAAGATTTTCATTAAGTTGTTTGAAGTTGTTGCCTTGTTTTTCATTCAACCGTTTGGAATTGTTTTCTAGTTTTTCATTAAGTTGTTTGTAATTGTTCTCTTGTTCTCTCTTCGATTGCTTGAAACTTTCATTAAGTTGTTTGAAGCTGTCGTCTTGTTCTTTCTTCGACTGTAGCAATACTGCCATAATTTGATCCAAGCCAAAATTAGCGACTCTATTTTCTATGCTGTGTAATGGTGTATGTGCATTTGTCGCGTTTTGTATAACCATTTGGTCATTCTCTGATTCTTGAACAGGTTCGACAATTGAATGTGCATTGTTAGTCACTACCTCGGAATCAAATAAATCTGATGTATTCTGACTACATTGCTTATCTTCGTGAGAAAAATTTATCTGTTCACAATTCAAATTTTGCAAACCGGGTGTGTCAAACTGGGCAGCGTTCATTGTATCGGAACGTGCCGCGTCATCATTTGTCGCATTTACTGTGGACATAACTGAATGTGTTTGTTCACCATTAGGATCAAAATCATTACTATTGATCGGTAGGCACTGATTACCTGTAATTAGACGATTATCACTATTACACTGAGTGTCGCAACTATTATCGTTCAAGTTATTCGAGTCGACTATTTCACTCATTGTACATCGCGATGTACTGTTAACAGATTTTCGCGGCATTTTTCACAAATCAAAAATTAACCACAAAATGAAACAAAGACAAAGCGAAATGGATCAAATACAATTACAACAAAGAGCAATAAATTGCCGATAATCTGTGAAAGAAAATGTGACAAATTAGTAAATGCGTTGCGCCAGATGCAAACTACATTTAAGTAAATAAGAGCAGATATATGACAACTTCTCAGAAATTCACAAAGAAATACGATCCTGACCGGTTGTCGCCAAGTGTAACCTCCCCACAAAAAATAATAAAAAATATAAATAATGATGTGGATAATGGTTCTGATTTAGTGTAACCTCCCCATAAATTTTTATAATAAATAATATGATATAAAATCTCATTTAACCTCCCCACAGATATTCATTCTCATTTGTGACCTCACTACAAAATTCTTTTCACATTTAATGTAAGCTCGAAACAGAAAAATTCCTAAACCTCGTAATAAAAAGATAAATTCAGTAACCTGGTAAATTTTGGACGACAGTAGTGCTGCGTCATGGCCCTGTAAGATCATTCTGAATAAAAAAACAAAAATTCTTACCTCAATAAAGTCGCCAACTATCTGCTCTTACAATAACTTTTTCCGCCACAGCTCTGTGCAATGCTGGCCGATAGATTTGTCATTTACGTAAGGAAGCAACTGATTTTTCTTTTGCAACAATCGGAATGAGCATGGATTGGAGAAATTAGTAAATTCTTTAAATTGAAATGAATGCTTGTTAGAAATTACTTTATATGGCAAAGCTTATTATTAGGACATTTTTAAAAGATTTACATGGGAGTTCACATAACATTACTAGATATGCGTGAGGCTGCTTTTTACCTTATACAATAATACTCAGGCTCCGGCATCGCTGCACCGCGACCGACCAAGCTAACACGATACACTATACCAGACCAGAGCAGACTCCAGACAAGCGCAGACTAGTCACTAGCAACAACTTATTGGTACAGCTACACAGTTCCTACTGCAATCAACACTGCTCTCTGGTCAGCGATTCTCTTATACCTTGCATATCACAGGCAGCGCATGAGCAATACATCGAAATTACATCTGCTCGGACCTCTTACATAAAATTACATCTGCTCGGACCTCTTACAGTGTAAGGAGGAGAAATGCGTACCATCACATTTCCGACTTTGATAAAGGTCGGATTGTAGTCTATCGCGATTGCGGTTTATCGTATCGCGACATTGCTGCTCGCGTTGGTCGAGATCCAATGACTGTTAGCAGAATATTGAATCGGTGGGTTCAGGAGGGTATACGGAACGCCGTGCTGGATCCCAACGGTCTCGTATTCGTAGCATTCGAGATGACAGGCATCTTATCCGCATGGCTGTAACGGATCGTGCAGCCACGTTTCGATCCCTGAGTCAACAGATGAGGACGTTTGCAAGACAACAACCATTTGCACGAACAGTTCGACGACGTTTGCAGCAGCATGGACTATCAGCTCGGAGACCATGGCTGCGGTTACCATTGACGCTGCATCACAGACAGGAGCGCCTGCGACGGTGTACTGAACGACGAACCTGGATGCACGAATGGCAAAACGTCATTTTTTCGGATGAACCCAGGTTCTGTTTACAGCGTCATGATGGTCACATCCGTGTTTGGCGACATCGCGGTGAATGCACATTGGAAGCGTGTATTCGTCATCGCCATACTGGCGTATCACCTGGCGTGATGGTATGGAGTGCCATTGCTTACACGTCTCGGTCACCACTTGTTTGCATTGACGGCACTTTGAACAGTGGACGTTACATTCCAGATTTGCTAGCACCCGTGGCTCTACCCTTCATTCGATCCCTGCGAAACCCCTCATTTCAGCAGGATAATGCACGACCGCATGTTGCAGGTCCTGTACGGGCCTTTCTGGATACAGAAAATGTTCGACTGCTGCCCTGGCCAGCACATTCTCCAGATCTCTCTCTGGTGGTCAATGGTGGCCGAGCAACTGTCTCGTCACAATAAGCCAGTCACTTCTCTTGATGAACTGTGGTATCGTGTTGAAGCTGCCTGGGCAGCTGTACCTGTACACGCCATCCAAGCTCTGTTTGACACAGTGCCCAGGCGTATCAAGGGCGTTATTACGGCCAGAGGTGGTGGTTCTGGGTACTGATTTCTCAGGATCTACGCACCCAAATTGCGTGAAAATGTAATGACATGTCAGTTCTAGTATAATATGTATGTCCAATGAATACCCGTTTATCATCTGCATTTCTTCTTGGTGTAGCAATTTTGATGGCCAGTAGTGTAAATTCTTTCTCCTGATCAGCCACAGTATATTGCAAATGATAAGGGAGATCTCCGTACTGACAGCCACATTAGTCAAAAAGAAGGATTTAACTGTCTACGTCTACGGCCTCTTGACTGCATGGAAATGGTACTTCGGTATTAATAACGTTTTTAGCTTTAATGTACTTGGCGCAAAGATTCTCTTGATGAAGAACGCAGTGGACTGCAGTGAGATCGTCCATTGTACCAGGAACAGTTTCATCTGCTCTCCCATCCGTGCTATTAATCCATCATTAACTCTACCATAGACGAACTCCATCAGTTGTGACAGAAAGAAGCTTATTCCCACTCAGGCCAGGTTTTCAATGGCTCTTTGAGCACCTTTGAAAAAGTCCAACCCTGTGATGGTGCCCTTAATTGGAACTGATTCCACCAATTCCTCTGTGACGTTCAATTTGTCCTCAACGCCCATAATGAAAGTAACTATTTGCGCCATATCTGTCACCACTCTCATCGCCAGCTAAGGGGTAGTGTACAGGCTTACGAGCCATAACACCTAGTTCTCTTGGACGTCTGCACCCATTTCCTGGATACGTCGCATGATATTACTGCGAGACCAATTTACTCTTTCGAAGTCTTCTGCCAAATGTGGACACGTGTCTTCAGCCGCTGTCAGAATCGCTTCTTTCGCGAACTCTCCTTCAGCAAACAGCTTTACTTTCTTGGGTTTATAACGAGCTATTCTGTAGCTGAGGACACACGCTTCGCTACTTTGATAGTCATGTACGTAAGAATGTTCTTTTAACTGCGATAGTGCTGCGTTTCCTGTATATTTCTCATACACATCTGCGTCGCACACGGAATAATAACGTTGTAAACTACATCGCTTAATATTCCAGCACTCGTTTGCTACACACTAAAACTAGTTCCTTTATTATTATTATTGTTAAACACTGACCTACAAAATTTTCTCTGACAAAGACAACTCAGACTTAACCTATTCATTTTGTAGCCACAGTATAGAAGCCCAAAGCAATCTGACTGCTATACATTGACAACATGACTTACAATAATTGACACAAAATTATGTCCCTGAATCGCAAGAAATCCTAACAATAACACAAATACAAAAAATATGAAATTAAAGAAATATGAAACTACCTCCAACTCTGTTAATTGCCTAAACTGATTTCAGTCACTAATCCCGATAGTGCGAACCCGATTATTCTTCACAAGTCACTTACCTCACAGAAAATCTTCATAACACGAACTACAGCAAATACAGCAAGTAGTGAAAGTGGCCAGCTAAATAAAAAGATTTTAACTACTGTAAACTCTAACTACTAGGAGGCATATGGTTAGCAAAAGAAAGATTTTGTTGAAGAGCAGACAATGTATTTAAAAAATTTTAGCTCATTTATGTGACATCCAGTTCCAAAAATTACATAGCTGTCAATAATTCCCGCTGTGGCCTAGCGGTTCTAGGCGCTTCAGTCCGGAACCGCACTGCTGCTACGATCGCCGTTTCGAATCCTGCCTCAGGCATGGATGTGTGTGATGTCCTTAGGTTAGTTAGGTTTAAGTAGTTCTAAGTCTAGGGGACTGATGACCTAAGATGTAAGGTCCCATAGTGCTTAGAGCCATTTGAACCATTTGAATCAATAATTCCACTACCCAAACATTACCAGCAACATACATCATCACACATTTTCTTGCATATTTTCTTATAAACACATTATTTCACCTCACTTCACATTGCGTGTCCTACCAACACAGAGTCTCCACTAAGAAAATCATGTCCATACACTTCCCTATCCACTCGCGAACTACTAGTCCGCCCAACCAGAATCTCTTGCCAAAGGCGCAGAGCGCTGTCAGCGATACACGCTTTACAACTTCATCACATCGCACAAACAAAAAATGACTTTCGCATACAGATATAAAAACTGGCTGTTCCATTTTGCTTGTGCTCGCCGTGTTACTGTCGTCTACAGTGCTTCAGCCGCACAGACAGCGCCGTTTCTCTAGGCAACATTGCAGTACACAGCTCACGCTTGACGTCACACGAACTGATAGCGAGGCCAACGAGAAAGACAAACTGCGGCGCTTATGTCAGGAGGGTAGACCAGAGCTAGCTAGCTCCCTCAGCTTGGCAGACGAAATGCGTTTCTAATCGTGTTAACTCGTAACTCGGTGTTTACATACAAACTAGAATTGCATATTGTTCTACTGAAATCTGCTTTTATAGAATCTTACTAATTACTACAACAAAATACATAACTCCGCAGTAGATTTTGTAAGGTGGCAGAATAAATGAAGGTCAATTCCGCACCTTACATAAGAGTTCATACATCGTAATGATAAGGTGAATATGACACCTAACTTGCCTCAGCAGCAATGAGCAGATTTGCCTATAAGTAAGTAATGCAAATGGGATGACATTCAATCGACGGTATTAACACACCACTCCTATATAAAGCATGCCCAATGAGCAGAAGGTGAAACAAGCAGCGAGAAGAAACGTTTTGAGTGGAAGCCATCGCAGGCAGATGCAGAGGCGGCACTCCGGGAGGCACTGCAGAATGTTCTTAAGGGGGCACGTCCTGCGGTGGGTCAGCGACCAGACAGGTGACGCATACTGCAGGCCGAGTAACAGACCACCAGAAGTAGGACAGGAAGAAGCTTTAGAAAACTGCGTTTCGGAATTGCAAATGGATACAAACAAAACCAGTGATGCATTCGATCATGTGAACTGCAAGTGGTACACACATGATAGACACATGTAACTTTTTAGGCCTCTGGAGCAGACACATAACGTCCTATTGGCGGAAACGCACCAGGAAGGAGTAAAGTGCCGAGATTTCTACACAGTTTGATGGTAGGACCCCTGCGATTGGTAGAGACAGTTTCCACAAAATAAGAAGAACGCTCCTATTGGTCGAACAAATCCATGACGTGGGGAACGAAACAACCCAGGTGTGGAGAGAGCTCGGTTACGAGAAAGACGAGAGCGAAATTTTCGGGGACTCTTCCGTGAAATGGCGTCAAGTGCAGAACGGAGCGCATAACGCTCTGTACGACGCAGAGGAGGAATTTGTGTGAACACTGCGTTCACAGTTCCTGATCTGCAGCTAGAAATTAGCTGTAGCATCGTTGAGCTCTAACTTTAGAGAAACGAATCAGCCAGTTGGTTAATTGTTCTTGCGAGAACTGAGAGGGCATTATAATATGCATGCTGCTCCAGCCATGCACGTGTATATTGCCATAGTCTGAGATTAGGGATGAGTTCATGTTTTCTCGCATATCGAGAGACATAGGGAGAGTTACTGCTGTAAAATTCAGCAAAGGCCTAATTATATTTTATAGGAATTTCAGTGGGTGAGAGCAGCCAGGCAGACGACAACTCATGGCAGGTAAATACTGCATGCAGAAGCATAAACTTGTTGGTTCAACAGCTTGCGTCCACTGTGAACTCGAGCGACCTTGGTTAATCTTCTGCTCTACTTGTCACAAAACTAACTATCCTCTGTAGACTTGATTTTCATCCTAAAAGTAGTACCGAACTTTGAAACGGAATCAGATGATTTATCGTAGAACTGGCCAACATTATAATGTAATCGTAAGAATAATTTTGTAAAGAAACTTCTAGTTAAAATTTAATGTTGTTGTATTTAGGACTATTTAACTTTCTGAGAGTTACAATTTAATATTGTTGTGTTTATGATTAGTTCACTTTCAAAGGCTGAGATGCGTCATTTTGAAAACTGTCTTAACATTGTCACATTTTAAGCTGTGTAAAAGCGTGTATTTCCGTGACAAAATTGCAATATTAAACAATGTCATCACAGCTTACACACTTGTGTTCAGTCATGGAATAAGAAACGACCTTACCTTACCATAACCTTACAATTTAATTTAAGATTTATGGTCTGCACAAATGGTACAAGAGTTCGCTTACAGCATTTAGTCTGCTGCTTAACAGTCGTCATTTCATATAAGATGTAGTACCTCATCCAATCACCGAGCGAGGTGGTGCAGTGGTTAGCACACTGGACTCGCATTCGGGGGGACGACGGTTCGATCCTGCGTCCGGCCGTCCTGATTTAGGTTTTCCGTGATTACCCTAAATCGCTCCAGGCAAATGCCAGGATGGTTCCTTCCCTAATCCGATGAGACGATGACCTCGATGTCTGGTCTCCTCCTCCAAACAACCCAACCCACCTACATCCAATCGATAACATTTTATTATACTCTGTACAGTCGTAACAAATTATTAGTAGGCATATGGAATTTCGATCGTTGTAGGACTAATAAACAATAACACTGACAGGATTCCTCTTCGTCCCGGCACGTAACACCTCCCGAAGCTGTCCTCCTCTGTGGTAGTTGCGTTAACAGCTGTGAGGGTAGGTATACTGAAGAAAATGGGCCAATATGCGCTTCGTGTGTAGGTTCACTAAATGCAATGGAAGAGCGGCACGACAACACTGTGCTGGGTTTGAAGAAAATAAATCCGACAGCAGTAATTTTATGAATTATTTCATTTGACTACTAATTTCGGTGCCTCACTGACGTTACCTACAGGCCCCTATAAACGTAGCACATTTCAGCTCTTGAAGTGAATTGTGTGGAGGCTATTTTTCCGAAAGTCAGATGATATATCGCCAGACTCATACAATCTTCACATCAACGTCAATAGTCATTTCGTTGCCACTTTCCCCAATGATTTTAGAAATTCATATGGAATGTTACCAATCCCTTCTGCCTTATTGGATTTTAAGTGTTCCAGAGCTCTTTTAAATTCTGAGTGTAATACAGGATCCGCTATCAGTTCTCCATCGACGTCTGTGCTGTTATAGCGCTCATTAATTTCAACTGGAATCCGTAGTTTTCTAAAACTTCTCGGAAGACGTGAACTCTACGCGCTTCTAACGAGCCCGAGTCTACAGAGAAGTTACAGACATCTACGGAGGCCTTCTGAAGTTAGTCATCACTGTAACAGCGCAGACGATACATGAGGTACCTAACTACGTGTATAGGAGTCTGAAGATGGTGACAGTAGGCATCGCAAATAATTCTTAAAATTACGACTGTCGGTATTTAGTTTCTACAAATCTTTGACCAGCCGCAGCCCCATTCCATTTACACAAGATGGAACTAAAGAGACTACGCTGGATTGCAGCTGAGTTGGTGTTGTTTCGGTGATTGCGTATTGCAGGATTTTGTGAAGGTATTTTTATAGAAATTAAGGCAGCTGTGACAACAAACCAAAAAGAATCATAGCTATTGCTACTGTGTAACTAGCCTTGGAGACCAAGTGTCCCTTATAATAGAGTAATCACACAGTAACCCTGGTAAACTTCAGAAATTTTGTGGTTGAAATCTGAATTCCTCACATATACCCACATAAACCGCAAAATTTGAAAACTCATTATGACTGGTGTTAATTAGTAACAGTCAAAACCTGGCGTGAATATTAACTTTTTTTGTACCTTCTGTCAAAAATAAAACATTATTTTCGGTAAGTAAAATTCGACACATAAGTAAAAAACCATTTCGCTGTCCTTTCTATTTCATTATTTTTTTAGTAAAGCATGTAAGTAGGCTGTTTAGGTTTTTATATTGGTAACGCCACGTAGCGCCCTGTATGAAAATCACTGGCTGTGCTGTGTACAGTCTGTGGCTGGTTGGCATTGTTGTAATATCCGCTATTGTAGTGTTGGGCAGTTGGATGTGAACAGATCGTAGCGTTGCGCAGTTGGAGGTGAGCCGCCAGCAGTGGTGGATGTGGGGAGAGAGATGGCGGAATTTTGAGAGCGGACGATCTGGACGTGTGTCCAACAGAAAGAGTAAACTTGTAATATTGGATATCATGAACTGATATCTATATGATGACTTTTAAACACTATTAAGGTAAATACATTGCTTGTTCCTTATCGAAATCTTTCATTTGCTAACTATGCCTATCAGTAGCTAGTACCTTCAGTAGTTAGAATCTTTTATTTAGCTGGCAGTATTGGCGCTCGCTGTATTGCAGTAGTTAGAATAACGAAGATTTTTATGAGGTAAGTGATTCATGAAAGATATAGGTTATTGTCAGTCAGGGCCATTGTTTTGTAGGGATTATTGAAAGCCGGCCGAAGTGGCCGTGCGGTTAAAGGCGCTGCAGTCTGGAACCGCAAGACCGCTACGGTCGCAGGTTCGAATCCTGCCTCGGGCATGGATGTTTGTGATGTCTTTAGGTTAGTTAGGTTTAACTAGTTCTAAGTTCTAGGGGACTAATGACCTCAGCAGTTGAGTCCCATAGTGCTCAGAGCCATTTGAACCATTTTTTTTTTTTTTTTTTATTGAAAGTCAGATTGCTTTGCGCTAAAAATAGTGTGTGTCAGTTTAGTGTTGATCAGGATAAGCAAAGAGCGATATGTGTGAGTACGTTCAGTTCTGCTCAGCTGTTTGAAAATCAAATAACGTAAGGGGTATCCAATTATAGTAATTCATAAATTTTTCTGAGGGGAGGTTTCAAGCATTGCTTCTTGTTGCAGCCTTAGACAGAGATCAGTTTGAGAAAATACGGACGTCCACCTGAAGTATATATTTTCCAGCAATATATTAACAAATTTGAGTATTTCTAAGAAGTGAGAAGCTTTTGTTCAGTAATATAATGATGCATACCCATTGAGTGTTGATTGTGGCGGACTGTGATTTGCTTTTCACATTTACAGTAATTATACTATAGAGGTTGTAGAGGTAATTATAAACAGAATAGTGAGTGACTTATTTGTATGTCCCAAATTAAATTTAAAATCTGTGTTCGTGATACGTGGGTAATTTCGACATATCCCTTCATATTGAAATACGGTTTCTGCTGGGAAACAAATTACAGCCGTTAACAACTGTGACTACAGACAAAGTTTTGATACTGATTTAATTCTTTCTTTTCGTACCACTTCTCTAACCCCCCTACACAGAAACACATAAAAACGCTTTCCATATACAATGATGAGCCAAAACATTATGACCACTGCCCACCGAGACGTTGGATACCGCCTGGTAGGCCGGCCGCTGTGTCCGAGCGGCCTAGTTGCTTCAGTCTGGAACCGTGCGCCTGCTACGGTCGCAGGTTCGAATCCTGCCTCGTGCATGGATGTGTGTGATGTCCTTAGGTTAGTTAGGTTTACGTAGTTCTAAGTCTAGGTGACATGACCTCAGATATTAAGTCCCATAGTGCTTAGAGCCGTTTGAACTACTTTTACTCTCGATATGTTGGCGAAAATACATGTTTAATTCCAGAGGTATGCGTAAAATATCTTCCGAAATTGTGCTAAACGCATTCTCTGAAAATTATTTGGAGCAGTTAGTTCATGAGCCCACGCGAGTAGTACACGGTTGTGAAAACACAATTGACCTCTTAGCAACAGGTAATCCTGAGTTAATAACGAGCATCAAGACCGATACAGGGGTTAGTGAACACATGGTTATCGTAGCGAGACTGAATATTGTAATCCCCAAATCCTCCATAAATAAGTGAAAAATATACCTATTCAAAAAAGCAGAAAAAAATTCACTTGACGCCTTCCTAAGAGACAATCTCCACTCATTCCAAATTAATAATATAAGTGTAGACCAGATGTGGCTTGAATTCAAAGAAATAGTATCGGCAGCAATTGAGAGATTTATACCAAATAAATTAACAAACGACGGAGCTGATCCTCCTTGGGACACAAAACGGGCTAGAACACTGTTGCAGAAACAACGAAACAAACATACCAAATTTAAACACACGCAAAATCTCCAAGATGGGCGATCTTTTACAGAAGCTCGAAATTTAGCGCGGACTTCAATGCGAGATGCTTATAACAGTTTCACCTACGAAACTTTGTCTCGAAACCTGGCAGAAAATCCAAAGAGATTCTGCTCGTATGTGAGGTATATTAGCGGCAAGAAACAATCAATGCTTTCTCTGCGCGATAGCAATGGTGATACTATCGAAGACAGTGCTGCCAAAGCATAGTTACTAAACACAGCCTTCCGAAATGCCTTCACAAAAGAAGACGAAGTAAATATTCCAGAATTCGAATCGAGAACAGCTACCAACATGAGTATCGTAGAAGTAAATATAATCGGAGTAGTTAAGCAACTTAAATCACTTAATAAAAGCAAGTCTTCTGGTCCAGAATGTATACCAATTACGTTCCCCTCGGAGTATGCTGCTGCATTTGCTCAATACTTAACAATCATGTACAATCGTTCGCTTGGCGAAAGATCCGTACCCAAAGACTGGAAAGTTGCACAGGTCACACCAATATTCAAGAAAGGTAGTAGGTGTAACCCACTAAATTACAGGCCCATATCGTTAACATCGTTATGCAGCAGGATTTGGAACATATATTGTGTTCAACCATTATGAGTTACCAAGAAGAAAACTGTCTATTGACACACAGTCAACATCGTTCCTGATAAACACAACTAGCTCTTTATTCACATGAAGTGCTGAGTGCTATTGACAAGGGATTTCAGACCTATTCCGTATTTCTGGGTTTCCTGAAGGCTTTTGACACTATACCACACAAGCGGTTCGTAGTGAAGTTGCGTAATTATTGAATATTGTCTCAGTTATGTGACTGGATTTGTGATTTCTTGTCAGAGAGGCCACAGTTCGTAGTAATAGACGGAAAATCATCGAGTAAAAAGCAAGTGATTTCGGGCCTTCCCAAGGTAGTGTTATATGCCCTTTTCTGTCCCTTATCTATATAAACGATTTGAGAGACAATCTGAGCAGCCGTCTTCGGTTATTTGCAGATGACGCTGTCGTTTATCGAATAATAAAGTCATCATAATATCAAAACAAACTGCGAAACGATTTAGAAGAAATATCGGAATGGTGCGAAAACTTGCAGTTGTCCCTAAATAACGAAACGTGTGAGTTCATCCACATGAATGCTGAAAGGAATTCGTTGAACTTCGGTTACACGATAAAACAGTCCAATCTAAAAGCCGTAAATTCAACTAAATGCCTAGGTATTACAGTTACGAACAACTTAAATCCGAAGGAACACATAGAAAATGTTGTATGGAAAGCTAACCAAGGACTGAGCTTTATTGGCAGAACACTTAGAAAATGTAACAGATGTACTAAAGAGACTGCCTACACTACGCTTGTCCGTCCTCTTTCAGGATACTGCTGCGCGGTATGGGATCCTTACCAGATAGGAAGTTCATAGAAGGGCAGCACGTTTTGTACTATCGTGAAATATGGGAGAGAGTGTCACAGAAATAATACAGGATTTGGGCTGGACATAATTAAAAGGAAGGTGTTTTTCGTTGCGAAGGAATCTTATCACGAAATCCCAATCACCAACTTTCTCCTACGCTTACATTTAACCAACTTTCTCCTCCGAATGCGAAAATATTTTGTTGACGCCGACCTACATAGGGAGAAACGATCACCACGATAAAATAAGGGAAATCAGAGCTCGTACGGAAAGGTATAGGTTTTCGTTCTTTCCGCGCGCTATACAAGATTGGAATAATAGAGAATTGTGAATGTGGTTCAATGAACCCTCTGCCAGGCACTTAAATGTGATCTGTAGAGTATTCATGAAGATGTAGATGTAGACTCAGTCTGTGTTGTAGACGAAGAATCTCATGAGAGGAAATTCATTTACATAGCAAAGGATATAATGTTTACTTATAGAATTGCAATTTGCTGCTGTTGGATCTCTACCTCATCATTCTCTGCTGTTTTCGAAGAGGCAGGTCGTGTAAAATACATCGAAAAGAAGAAATTAAATATATCACTGTTTATTTTGATTGCACAAGGAATACCGTGTGTAATCTATGTTAACATACCCCATCACAAGTAAATACACTGTTAAAAACTTACTGACTGCATCTTCACACTAAGCACAGGGTAGGTGAGATAGCTGGAACATTGCGCGCCCATGAGCCAGCCGCTTCACTGAGTTGTACCATGTGCCAGTGCGTGAGAGACGACATTATACCCGATCGGGCCCCCACAACAGCTGTCAGCCAATGCATCGCGAGGCATCTCACATAGTATCATGCACAATGGGTGAGAGGCGTTAAGCCCCGAACTAAGCATTAGGTGACAGCAACTGGTGTCTTAAGAAATTCCTGTCGAAATACATGCTCTCTCTCTCTCTCTCTCTCTCTCGCTGGTGAGCCGTTGTGGCCGAGCGGTTCTAGGCGCTTCAGTCTGGAACCGCGCTGCTGCTACGGTCGCAGGTTCGAATCCTGCCTCGGGCATGGATGTGTGTGATGTCCTTAGGTTAGTTAGGTTGAAGTAGTTCTAAGTGCTAGGGGACTGATGACCTCAGATGTTAAGTCCCATAGTGCTCAGAGCCATTTGAAGCATCTCTCTCCCTCTCTCTCAAGCGGTTGCTTCCTGTTTGTATGAAGCATTGTATGCAAACACACACAAACCAAGATGTCCCCTCCACCCCTCTTCCCTTCCACCTCCCTCCCCTGGCCCCCTTGCCACTCATGCAGATCTGGTATTGGTAGTAGATACATCCCCTTGGCCTCACACTTGCACTTCTATGGAAACCTGTAGCAGATGGAACAAAGACATTGAGAAGATGTAGGTAGCCACACTAGCCCCACCTTTGTCATGAACAAGGTAGTAGATACCAGGTAAACCACCAGCTGCGGAAGTCTTAGACATATTTCCTCACTCTATCAGATTGATTATTTCATTAAATCAGTACCATTTATGTGCCACCAGTTTTTCCTTATACTCCACTGGTGTAGCAGGACTGGTACATTTGGCGGGATTCGATCCTGCAACTGCCCAATTTCCAAGCCCTACTCTTCCCACTTTAGAATTTTGTTCCCTTACCCCCTATTCGTGGATACTGGCACAGTTAGGTCATTTGATAGGAAGTCCATTACGTTGCAGGTAGCTGAAATTTTCAAATTTCAGTTCAGTTGCATGGTATGTCCTAAAACAATTTGCAGGAGGGGTCGGGGTTTTTAAACCATGATAGAATTCCTAAGATGGTCCTCTCCACTACATTCAGAAGCAGAGGGAAGGGCCTACTGTGTGATAGGATAGAAACAACAACAAATACTACTGCAAGGCAGGCGATGTATTGAGAATCACTAAACGTGACACACTTGAACCATGACCCAATTCTTAGCAGTAGTAGTTGTCATGAGAAAAGTCAGAGAACACTGAAACACTCACGCATCCTACATGCTCATGTCCCTATGTCCACACGCAGCACCCCAGGCTAGATGTTGCACACCGTTAGTTGCCACCTTTGATACACATCTCAGCAATCACATCCTGTCTGCAACCAGACTCGGTCCATCGCAAAGGGTTGTTCAGCTGTGGAGGTTGTCCAGGATGACCAGATTGGTTGGACTTCAGATGTTATCAACACGTCCAATCTCAACATTCGCCATAATGAATGTTCTCAAATATCCAGGTAAAAATCGAAGAATACTCGCAACATACGCGATTGTGGAGGCTGCCTAATACACGCTGAGTGTTAGTTAGCTACTCACCTGACCAGATAGCGCCGAAAAAATGCCGTTACCAAGACTTGTCCCTGCGGCTGTGGACAAGAACTGGCTAGCTGGACAACTGGAACTTTTCTTTGTACCCGCCGCTCATGAGAGCCTTAAGCCAGAAATTCAGTTCATTCTGGCCAACAGCTACCTACACCACATGCCCTGCGTGCCAAACGGTGTCGTCCAAGGAAACCAACCACATATTAATCACAGTAATTACAATTAAATATTATGATTCCGGCCTCAATTAGGTGTCATTCAACAATGAGCGAAGTATCAGAAATGCCCCTCGTGATGGCTGTGTCTCTGGGATGAATCTCACATTGAAATATTAATATCAACATCCTCCTTAGGATAGGACGTAATTTTCCATGTAAAATCTTTCATCCCCCTTATGGCTGTTGATGCACTGAAATTGCATTTTTTCACATCAAATCCGTATCTCAATTACGACCGGACACAGTCATTTTCATTGCACATGTCGGAACACTGACCACAGTAACTTTACATTCCTACACAGACTTTATAAGCCTAATGATCATAGCTGATCTATCACATATTCCCTACTATGTACAATACTTCGCCAATAACTGAATGCTGGCAGACCAAACAATACTTGAGCAAAAATCCGCGATCGATGGAGACGCACCATTTGTTTTTCTTGTGAGTAGACCAGTGTGTCACAGGAAGAGAGATAATCGTCTTACAAGTGACCAACTATTAAAAACACGATCGCAATGACCATGTTCTTTTCACGCGGCATAAAAAGCTTCTTGGTTCTACAGCCACAAACAACTATCGCTGACAATATCCACATTAAAAACTATACATGCTTTGTAAATTGAGGTATGGTATTGCTTCCAAATGAAGTGGTCGTCTACACAAATACAGCTACATTGCATATAGACAGTGATCGTGGGGTGTGTGTTAACAGACTGAAAGTGTAGGTGCACGCCGCCAGCTGTATACGATCGTAATAAAATCATCCTTCTCACCAAATTTAGAAAGTGATTTGGCTAAGGAATGTGCTATTAAACCGACATTTGCAACTCCCTCATGCTGCAGCTAGATGTTTCCCATGCTAAGAAACACTACCTGTAATGCATTCTATCATGATACACTACTGGCCATTAAAATTGCTACACCAAGAAGAAATGCAGATGATAAACGGGTATTCATTGGACAAATATATTATACTAGAACTGACATGTGATTACATTTTCACGCAATTTTGATGCATAGATCCTGAGAAATCAGTACCCAGAACTACCACCGCTGGCCGTAAGAACGGCCGTAGTACGCCTGGGCATTGAGTCAAACAGAGCTTGGATGGCGTGTACAGGTACAGCTGCCCATGCAGCTTCAACACGATACCACAGTTCATCAAGAGTAGTGACTGGCGTATTGTGACGAGCCTGTTGCTCGGCCACCGTCGACCAGACGTTTTCAATTGGTGAGAGATCTGGAGAATGTGCTGACCAGGGCAGCAGTCGAACATTTTCTGTATCCTGAAAGGCCCGTACAGGACATGCAACATGTGGTCGTGCATTATCCTGTTGATATGCAGGGTTTCGCAGGGATCGAATGAAGGGTAGAGCCACGGGTTGTAACACATCTGAAATGTAACGTCCACTGTTCAAAGTGCCGTCACTGCGAACAAGAGGTGACCGAGACGTGTAACCAATGGCACCCCATACCATCACGCCGGGTGATACGTCAGTATGGCGGTGACGAATACACGCTTCCAATGTGCGTTACCGCGATGTCGCCAAACACGGATGCGACCATCATGATGCTGTAAACAGAACCTCGATTCATCCGAAAAAATGACGTTTTGCCATTCGTGCACCCAGGTTCGTCGTTGAGTACACCATCGCAGGCGGCTGGTCCCTGCGGAGGTTCGAGTCCTCCCTCGGGCATGGGAGTGTGTGTTTGTTCTTAGGATAATTTAGGTTAAGTGGCGTGTAAGCTTAGGGACGGAAGACCTTAGCAGTTAAGTCACATAATCTCATCCACCATAGCGATGTGGTAGCAAAGGTCTAGGTGCCCCTTTTCGAAGGGACCAAAAATATTGATTGCTCATACTGCAGCCAAGTAGGCGATTGCTGTTTTTGTGCTGACCATCACTGGAAGGTCAATCATTATGTTGTTATCACAACAGTGTACCAGTGGACAGGTGGGATGGAGAAGACACTGTCGATACAGGATGATATACTGTAATAAGCACCACAGTTGGTAGAGCAATGCCGGCCGGGGTGGACGAGCGGTTCTAGGCGCTACATTCTGGAACCACGCGACCGCTACGGTCGCGGGTTAGAATCCTGCCTCGGACATGGGTGTGTGTGATGTCCTTAGGTTAGTTGGGTTTAAGTAGTTCTAAGTTCTAGGGTACTGATGACCTCAGAAGTTACGTCCCATAGTGCTCAGAGCCATTTGAACTATTTTTTTGGTAGTGCAATGAATTTTAGCAATTTAGACAGTTTTTCGTAATTTCAACGGTGACCAGTGACACAACAACATGCTTCCCAGTTACTATATCATCACTAAACCATCCCTCCACTACTTTGCATGAACCAAGTACTACATTGCGAATGTAGATGGATGCCTGTGCAGTATGTCAATTCTAGGCTAATTCTCAGACATATACACTAAAGTACACTAGACAACATACTGTACTGAGATAGTTGGGTTAGCTACATTTTTCTAGCACTTTGATCATAGTGCGCAATTTACGATTACAAATCTCTCTCTATACGGATGAGAGTCACAGAGTACTATCGCATTCATAGGATAATGTAGGAGACTGAAAGATCTCACCACATTGTCTTTGACCAACCTTCCCTGCAACACTGTTGACAATTTAATTTGCAACTAACCCGAAGTAGGAGAGTATTACTCCTGCTCTATTCCACATCTCATGAAGGAACAGAGTGAGCTGAGTCGTAAGTGCTGTTCAGCAAAATCTGTTGCACACCAGTCTTACTCGTGTCACACATCCAAGTGCACAAGACCTCTCTGATGTGTGCATTTGAGGAAGTTTGCACCCATTACTGGTATATAGCAAATATGAAAGTGATAACCGCCAGGTTAGCCGAGAGCGCTAACATGCTGCTTCCTGGACGCAGGTAGACGCATCAGCCCCGGTTCGAATCCACCCGGCAGATTGACTATGGGGGCCGAAGTGCCAGCCAGCCTGAATGTGGATTTTAGGCAGTTTTCCACATCCTACTAGGTGAATACTGGGCTGGTCCCCATGTCCCACTTCAGTTACATAACTCACAGACATTTGAAAATGTTTGCCTTATTTCATGGATTACACTAGATACAGACAGTTGGGGTACACTACTTCTGGCCCAAGGGGTATGGGGTGGTGATAGGAAGTGCATCTGGCCGCCCTCTGACACTAACATTGCCAAATCCATAGTAACGTGGCTGACCATGCGTTGAAGTGGGTCAAAGACCCAAGAAAATGATGATGAGTAATTATGAGTGTTGTGGTGGTGCAACAGATAGTTACAAAGGAACATGTGTTTTACATATGATGGCGCTCCATATGGTCGGAGTTTAAGGAATTTTGTGTAAATCAACAGTGCTTTTAACTCCAAAGTGTTGGGGATCAGTACCTAGAAGGTACTACCTAGAATAGATCATAGAACATAAACACATACACTCCTAAGTCTGCACAGTTCCATTATTAAACATACTACAAAGTCAAATTTATGTGGTATCCTAGACATTAGTCATCCATAGTGCAATGCTCTTAATACTGTATTGCCAGACATATACATCTAACATCTGACATACATCCACCCTGTAAGTTGTCTGTTCCACTCACCACAGTGACGAACTATGAAATGATAAAACAACTTCCTTCTGCACCAAAGAAAACCGTAGATTCTTTATGATACATACACAGAATAGCTTTCCTTAGGTGTATAATGCCCACTATTGACATCTTATTATGGTTCACAAATTATGCTGTGTTCACATAGTCCTCTAAAATATCGTCAACATCGGGAAATCCATCTTACAAGGAAACAGACAAATGACTAGCAGCAGTGTTTGGCATATGAAATTACACACCATGCCACACTAACTCTGAAAACAGGACAACTCTTGAGCAACTGTATACACAGTATTTGCTGTAATTCACAAACTCCTATCACTATCTTAGAATCACTGCAGTTAAGAAACTGAAGATTCGATTTATGAACTTCGAGCAGGTGCAGTGTTTTGGGTCAGAAACTTTTATTAATCAATAGAACGAAAAACCAGTCCAAGATGCAAATATTTTACTTTCTTATATACTCAATGACTAGTTTTGGGCTGAGACCCATTTTCAAATCAATTCACAATGCAGAAAACCAAATTTACAGTCATGCATAACACAGTTGTTACCAAATTCTTAAGGATATGCCAAAGATACATAACATATCATTTTATACTTACATAATGAAGTCGAAAACGGCATTTTCGAAGATGTAGAAAAGAATGTAGTGTACATTTACAGTGCATACAGATGACTGGCAGTTTACTCCTTCCACTGTCGTAAGGAAACTTTGGGAAGGGGGCACCCTATTAGGATAGAGGAAACCTCTTTATGTATTAAAACGTTCTCCAACCATCAAGAATACAACAATTAATACAATAACCCTACAAGCTCACAATAAAATTTATACTTATTAGAGTCTTTACCAAAAAGAGTCAAAAACTTAAAATCACTGACCAATAATACACAGCAGCGCCACGTAAGGCACATATTACAAAGTTATATACCACGTTGGCACATTAAATTAATTAAATATAAACAGTAATGTTAGTATGAAGAGAAACTAAACAATAGGAGAACTTTTAAAATCTTTACAAAATGAGTCAAATTCCTAAAATCATTTACCATTACTACACAGTGGCACCACATAAGGCATGTACTACAAAACAGTGTGCCATGTTGGCACATAAAAATCATTGAACATGAAACCACGCAAGTCAACAATAAAATTATTAACCTTATAATCCTCTACGAAAAACAGTCTCTTTAAAACCAGTGAACAGTAAAACATAGCAGCACCACATATGGGGATATTACAAAGTTGTATGTCATGTAGGCACGTAAAGATCATTAAATGTGTAAAGCGACAGCATTAAAAACAAAATAGGAGACCCTTTTTTAAAACTTTACTAGTCATCAAATGAATAAAAAGTAAAACATTTGCAACTTCGACTGTTTTTTCATTCTATTGATTCAATTTCTGTGCAAGACTGGGCAGAGACTTCGAGTACTTTACAAACATCTTCGTTTGTCTAGAGGAGGATGTTGAAATAGGCTTCCCATAGATGGAGACATCCTTCATCATACATGCGTTGGCAGTTCTCTGCTGACTGTGGTATGGAGAGGTTTGCTGTTAACAATTGCAGGTAGGAAGTACACCATGTCATACACATAACACGCAACTGTATACGAGCTGAACGCAAGCTATACCACACAACTGATGTATGCTGAGAGAACAACAACATGCAGAGAAATAGTGCATTTGCGTTAGGTGTTGACAACTGTATTACATTTACAAACAATTTTACAATATGTGGTGAGAAGTTATGTCATGATCACACTAGTAGAAGTGAGGGATGAGTATTGTGGTGGAGGTGCGTTTGAAAAAAATGGTTCAAATGGCTCTGAGCACTATGGGACTTTACATCTGAGGTCATCAGTCCCCTAGAACTTAGAACTACTTAAACCTAACTAACCTAAGGACACCACACAACACCCAGTCATCACGAGGCAGAGAAAATCCCTGACCCCGCGGGGAATCGAACCCGGGAACCTGGGCGTGGGAGGCGAGAACGCTACCGCACGAGGTGCGTTTGAAGGTTCCTTTCGTATGTTTTCTTGAATAAATAGAAAACTGTGGCCTCCAGCATAAAACTTATCCCTGTACAAAACTAAACTACATTACATTTCATACAAGAATGTCCTGCTCATTTTTTTTCTGTAGGACCAATAGTTTTCTCGTAGCAAATGAGAGAATATGAAACCGGTTTTTGACGGCCTAATATAACACTACGGATTGCGTAAAACGACATCGGTAGGAGAAGCTGAATCGCCCTGCGTAACAAAACGATGTGTTGAGGTATGCTAGCTGGATTATTTGCGACAAATGAGCAAAAAAACATAACTTTTTCTCGAGTATCAGAACGTGGGCGAGAAACTTTTTCTCTGCTGAAGCGTTTAATTGATTTTTGGTGTTGCTTCTGACAAGGAAAGAGTAAATGAGACAAGAAATGAAGGACAGAAGCAGCACGCATATCATTAACTTCTGCAAAAGAGAGAAAGCCTGTCCACGCGGGGTGACGCAGCCCGCAAGTGGCACTCCGGTAGACCCGGCAGCAGGTCGTGTCGTAGTTTGCTCCGCCTGTGTCCGGCGCCCCGCCCGCCAAGAAAATCCATCAGGCTGCTCTCAATGGCGGGCGCCCTTATCAGATGCGCGTCTCAATATATTCAATCAGTGCCATTAATGAGGTGTATCGGAAGGTGGAGAGGGGGGGGGAGGGGGAACATCGAGTGTCAGTTACACTTGTCGGCCGCGGCGGATAGGACGGGGAATTGAAAAGTGCCCGCCTGTCGGAGCGGGCGCCGCTGCCATTGAAGCGCCAGAGACGCCTCGCCGCTCCGCCCGCCCGTCTATTTTTCGTTTGTGCAAACACTTTGTTTGCGCGCGAACCGAAGCTGCTCCTGCTGCCCGCTCTCCGATGGATGGACCGTCCGCGCGCGATTCATTTGTCAGCGGCGCGCCCAAGGCGGGCCCCGCCAGCGCGCTGCCGCCGATCCCGTGTAAACAATAAATTAATCAAGCAGATGGCAGCCGGCGCGACGCCGTAATCGAATTCTGCGCCGAGTGTCTGTCGACGACTCTCCAGCGCAGGCGCATAATGCGCGCCACAATGCGCGCCGCTCCGAAAGTTTCCGCCGGACGCGTCTCCGCTTTCCCCCGGCCCGTTCTTCGCGCCCACACTCTTTCGGGCAACAGTAACGGGGCCGGAGGCACACTGGGAATGTTTGCGAGAATAATCAACACCGCGAGGCAGGGTTCATTACTCTTTGTGATCGGATCTCCGCTGGTCGTTCACTCGTAAGTGTCCGCTTGTACCGGGGGCTACGGCAGCGCTGACTGGCTCAGAATAGTGTGTCCGCTTACAATTCAGTATATGACGAGGAAAATAAGCTGAAGTTAACTACATCATCTGTTGGCAAAAAGTTTCTAATTTAGCAGGTTGTACAGTAATATACGCGGAAGGACTGGAATTCATTCCAATACTATGTTCGTGAAAGTACACAGAGATCAGGCGTCTATCGAGGAGGCGCAATTGCAAGTTACTCACTTTGAAGAGGAGGGCTAGAAAAAAAAAATGGTTCAAATGGCTGTAAGCACTATGGGACTTTACATCTGAGGTCATCAGTCCCCCAGAACTTAGAATTACTTAAACCTAACTAACCTAAGGACATCACACACATCCATGCCCGAGGCAGGATTCGAACCTGCGACCGTAGCAGTCGCGCGGTTGCAGACTGAAGCGCCTAGAACCGCTCGGCCTCTCCGGCTGGCTGGGGCCTCAAATACATCATCAGCAACTTAGGGGCAGTTTTGTTGTAACCGCCTCTTTCTTGTAGATGCAATGTTTTTTGCTAATTGAACGTGGCAATAAGCCTGAGGAATTATTAAAGATATGAGCCTCTTGATCCCCAATTACCCGGAACGCTAGTTCTCACCTTCTAATCTGCTGTTTCCTTGACCGTGGCCGGGAAAGGACTTCGTCTTGTCTATCAGGGGTTTCTGATCGGTAAAGGGATGATTTGTAGGAAGCAACAGGGAAATCCTACAGACCAGAAGACAGACAGGACTGATAAAAATTTCAATACATAGTCCCACAAACACACTGAAATGCAAGATACATCATAAAAAGCTTACTCAACCCAAAATAAAAGAAATATTGGCGTGAAAATGTGTTACTGCAGTTCAACACAAACAAAACGAGTAACTGAAACACAAATGGCCGGCCGGAGTGACCAAGCGGTTCTAGGAGCTACAGTCTGGAACCGCGGGACCGCTACGGTCGCAGGTTTGATTCCTGCCTCGGGCATGGATGTGTGTGACGTCCTTAGGTTAGTTAGGTTTAAGTAGTTCTAAGTTCTAGGGGACTGTTAAGTCCCATAGTGCTCAGAGCCATTTGAACCATTTTTGAAACACAAATGGGCGTCTGTACAACTCGTCCAGACCCTCTTTAGAGAGGGACAACGCACTGGGATTACATTCAGATGGTTAGCGGCCAAGAGAACAGAAATGAATCAAGCCCAGAAAGTGGCACCCCAAATTATCTATAGCGAAAGCATGCTTACCTTTAACACGCCTATCGATCGGGATGCTAACTGTTTCATCATTATGAAATCACAACCGAAATATTCGCAGCTGTATTACTGATCAAACCTGCACTAACACTAGTGGTACGGGAAATTGGAGTCTTAAGTTATCAGAATGAGGTCTTACATGGTGCGTTGATGGGCAGATTACAGGGTGGTCATTGCAAGGTGCTCGTTATACTATTTGTATAAATAGAAGAGACCAGCGAAAGCAAAAACGAAGCTAAGGGTGCGAAAACATCCAACCAACTGAGAACTTACACTTCAAGAGGAGCTGTAGCTGTTGCCCTTGGGTCGCACATCACCTGTCACGTCGAACGGTCGCTCTGTACGCTCATCAATTCGTCAGAAGCTCTCTAATCACGCAGAGTACCCATGTGACACGGTACATGTTGTGTATTTCATGCCGTATGTGGACCAATGGACAGCGGGTAATATACTGTTCACGGATGAGACATTTTAAACCAGAGAGTGACTTGAGGCACTTGCTCGTCTAGAACAACCATGACAATATTGTGGAAGAGCTTAATATGGTGGCCTAAATTTACTCGACTTGGGTAGTGTAATGTTAGGGGTATGTACAACATCGCCATGTGTTTCCTGCACCTGAATTCCATCTGACAGACCGTAGTACTCCGGCACTCAGTGTTGGGCTGGTGAACGAGTACGTGGAACGTGGGGGCATGTTGTATGCTAGCTCTCTGGATTTGAATCCTATATACAATGTACATGGAGCGCAGTATCGTGCAATACTGCTGCCACGGACTGCTAATGACAAACGAAAGGAATTTGTCCATCAGTCGGTGGCACTACCGAAAGACATGTACGACGCCCAGATCTGCAGTGTTCTCGTGTTTTCACGAGAACACGTCACATCCTGTATTGTTCTTCTGTATAGAAAATAATAATAAAATGGTTCAAATGGCTCTGAGCACTATGTGACTTAACATCTGAGGTCATCAGTCTCCTAGAAATTAGAACTGCCAAAACCTAACTAACATAAGGACATCACACACACCCATGCCCGAGGCAGGATTCGAACCTGCGACCTTAGCGGTCGCGCAGTTCCAGACTGAAGCTCCTAGAACCGCTCTGCCACAACGGCCGGTGTATGACAAAATGAGACTAGTGTGTTCTATATGAGAAAATCGTAAGGCAAATAGTGTGTTCCACCATAAACGGGTGTGCTGTTATTGTTCACGGCCATCTGAGTCGACCGCAGCTTCTTTCTAACAAGCTCGATTGTGGAAATTAACGTATCTTTTTTCGTGAAATGCTGCCGTAAACTTTGCACAATACCTCGTTAGAAGGCAGGCAACGATTATAATTCCAGCCTCATGGAGTACCACCGCACTCTGCCGGTGTGTCAGAGAGCATTTAGACAATGCATTCCCTCAACTGTGGGATTCGGAGGAGTGGGAAAATACGATGACACCACATTCACTCCTGTGAATTTCTCTGTAAGAGTGGAGATTAAGCATTTGGTGTACGAGACACCGATAGACACTCCAAGACACCTAACTGTCCATTTTCCAGAATTGCAGCTATTTTTCGTGAAACGCTTGATTGCTCTGAGCATTACACACAGTTACTAGCACGAAAACACAAGTTGTGCATTAATGTAACCGGACGTCAGTTGCAGCAACATCTCTAAAAGAATATCCATCACAAAGTGATTTGAAAACCATCTCTGAACATCACTAGAACCAAACGAAGCAGTTGCGGCATATTTGTGACATAAACTTCGTGGGATGAGATGGTATGAGCCCACTTATCAGTATGACGTTACACCTCCTCTAGCT
The DNA here is from genome assembly GCF_021461385.2 of Schistocerca piceifrons. Classification (NCBI taxonomy): domain Eukaryota; kingdom Metazoa; phylum Arthropoda; class Insecta; order Orthoptera; family Acrididae; genus Schistocerca; species Schistocerca piceifrons. The sequence continues at coordinate 615,961,739 of NC_060139.1, forward strand.
TGTAAGTACGCACTGACTTGCTTGGGAAGGATCACATATAGCCTTTGTATTCTCTCCCCAGGCAAGCTGGCTGTCAACATTTTTTCCGAGTTATTAGCCTTCCGACTAGTTTGAAGCGACCCGCTACGAATTTCCCTCCAGTGCCAACCTCAGAGTAGCACCTGCAACCTATGTCCTCAGTTATTTGCTGGATGCATTACAATCTCTGTCTTCCTCTAAATTCTTGCCCTAGTTCCACGGAAGTCATTCCCTGATGTCTTAACAGATGTCCTATCATCTTGTCGATACTTCTACTCAGTGTTTTCCACACATTCCTTCACTCTCCGATTCTCCTCATTCCTTATCTTAACAATCCACCTCATTCTCAACATTTGACTGTAGCACGACATCTCAAATGCTTCGATTCTCTTCTGTTCCGTTTTTCCCACACTCCATGTTTCACTACCATAAAGTACTGTGCTCCAAACGTACATTGCTCGAAAGATTAAATTTTAATCATGTGATAATACACACTCAGATTTCTATTATTATTAATGCCAAAGCTTAACGTTGCCTTTTAACTGACTTCCGCCATAAAATAATCAAAGACAAGTGATTTCATAATTTATTTAGTTTCTGCTCGTCGACGAGAATCACTCTACAATAACATATTATATCACTTGTAATAATTAATAAATGCTAGTCACCAATCACTGCCGAATACAGGACACATAACACAGAGTCCCCAGTGCTCTGCCCAACGCACCACCTTCATAGTACAGCGTTACGCGCTACGCTCTCTACAAGCCCAAACATCAGTAGCGCAAGTTAGTTCTCGCGCAGCGGAATTTAAATAGCTTAGCAGGCCTTAAAACAGATTTAGTCTAAAACAGGCCAGCTTAAAAGCCCTAGATTTCCATAAGTATCACTTATGCTAGATGACTAATAAGTACACAAGCATAAGGGACTGTGGTGCACCACATCTAACTTCAGAGTTAGGAGGCAGCCATGCTGAGCGCAGAAAAAAAATCTTATATTAGTGCTCGTAATTAAGTGCAATATAACATTGGCAACGAGTATAGAAAGGCCGGGCGGACTGCGCTATATCACACAAAATCGTCGGTTTTTTGCTCATACTTAAAAGCGGCCGACCGTAAACGTACTTCCTGGTATTTTTCATCACCATTCATATATCGTACAATACTTTCCCAAGCACTACCGCTACGACGGAAAACCCTCCACTTCTATAGAAAGTGTGGTGCCTAAAAGATTAGTCTCAACAAAAATCGTAAATACAATGAAATCTTAAACAGTCCGCATACATTCCTAAAAATCTGTTATCACGTTCTCACACATAGGTGTAAAACGTCACTGTAAAATACTATTAGAGCATTCAGAACAGAGAATGAGAGAAAGAGAGAGAGGGAGAGAATGAACAACGTACGACTTGCTACTGACTGAACCAAGTCAGACAGAATAACAGCAGTACCATTCAACACTGGAACACGTGATGTGGTACGCGCTCTATGCCAGCACCTCGCGCGAGACTCAAACAACAGTGTCTTTGTTTTGCGCCCTTAGGTCAGACACATGGCCCATCGCGCAAAGTCCATAGTTAACTTGCTGGGTCTGCTGATTAAATGTTTCCACAAAATTCCGCTATCGTTTAGTGAAAAGAATACGAGCTTACAGAATACCGGGCCAGATTTAGAAATGGATTCAATACAGAATTGAAGACGTCGCTTTTAACGGACAAAAATGGGAAGATGTAAAGATAAAAGCCGGAGAAGCCTAAGAAAGTATGATAGTACCGTGTAAGTAGGCCGTTTAGGTTCTTATATTGGTAACGCCACCGCCACGTAGCGCTCTGTATGAAAATCACTGGCTGTGCTGCGTGCAATCTGTGGCTGGTTTGCATTGTTGGAATTTGCTATTGTAGTGTTGGGCAGTTGGCTGTTAGCATCGCGTAGCGTTGCGCAGTTGGAGGTGAGCCGCCAGCAGTGGTGGATGTGGAGAGAGAGATGGCGGAATTTTGAGAGCGGATGATCTGCACGTGTGTCCATCAGAGACAGTACATTTGTAAGACTGGATGTCATGAACTGCTATATATATTATGACTTTTGAACCCTATTAAGGTAAATACATTGTTTGTTCTCTATCAAAATCTTTCATTTGCTAACTATGCCTATCAGTAGTTAGTGCCTTCAGTAGATAGAATCTTTTATTTAGCTGGCAGTATTGGCGCTCGCTGTATTGCAGTAGTTTGAGTAACGAAGATTTTTGTGAGGTAATTGATTTGTGAAAGGTATAGGTTATTGTTAGTCAGGCCCATTCTTTTGTAGGGATTATTAAAAGTCAGATTGCGTTGCGCTAAAAATATTGTGTGTCAGTTTCAGCACAGTCATGTATAATTTTCCTAAAGGGACGTTTCAACCGTTACTGCTTCAATGTGTATAAATGATCTACTAGAAAGCATAGGAAGCCCTTTAATACTGTTTACGCTGGAAGACAGAACTGACTTGCAGAATGATCTGCAGAGGGCTGAAGAATGGTGCAAGCTCCGGAGGTTGACTCTGAACGTAAATGGATCTATTTCACATACCTAGGAAAAGAAAACAATACTGCACAACTGCACAATTGATGTCAAATTGCTAGAAATAGTTTGACATAATAACTGTTTAGTGACATGCCTTTGTGCAACAGCATATAAACTGATTGCTGCAGCATATAAATTGATTGCTTTCCTGGGAAAAGCAGAAGGCCTGTTGAGTTTGAAACGTGAGAGCAGAATTTCTCCGCCGTTGGTGCCACGTAGAAATAGCTGGCGGTAGGTCTGTTGGCGGTGTCCACACAAAGCAAGGGATTATGGGAAAGGAAACTCGTGTTTCCCTGGCCGAAAGACGCGAATGGTCTCACTTCACATTGCGGTGTCCCTAAGCCAGAAGTACAAAGTGTGTTTCCAAAAGACAAGACGACCCTGGAGAGGCCCTGTGCGAAGCTAGACCCGTCCACGGACTCTCCCACTTGAATCTACCTATTAGAGCCTCCATTGGTTTTCCGTACACAGCGTGGGAAAACAGCTGCCTTCTTGTCCAGAGACATTCTCAGTCGAAGACGGCAAGATGCTTGTACAGTGACACCCACTATAAAAATGAGGGAACGGAGAAATTCTCATTGGTCAGTGTGGTAAATTTTCAGGTCCTTCCTCCACGTGATAGCCTTCGGGAGTGGGACGGAGGGCAAGAGACACGCGTCTTTGATACTGGCGTACGTATAGCCCGTCGTCGATAATAAACTTGTTGTTCGACACACTCGGTGTCTAACATTTATCAAACAGAGTTCGCGATTGCAGGGTGACATGTTGAGCACACGTACATGGTCCAGTGGCGTCCAACTGCAATTTGGCATTGCTCCGGTGTGGTTATTTTGAATAACTGTAGCATTTGGCCTTTTCGCTGCTTTACGCTCTCCGCAGCTCGTAAGTGTCTAATTATTCAGTAATAGGAGTTGTTTTCTCATTTATCGTAGACAGATTTCATTAAAGGAATCATGAATCAATCCTCCCCAGCTTACTAGCATTTGTCAGCTGCTCAGACTTAGACTAGTCATTTGAATTGTCCTGCAAAAGTCTTACACATGAAATTCAGGTGTCTTTGGCACAAATAGAGATAATCAGTAGCCCTGAATGCTTTTATGGTGCTAACTCATGTCAATAATTCTTGCATTCTTGCGCGCCTATTTATGTTGATTTCATATTCAACTATTTGTAGATGCATTGAGTAATTCAGTATTTTAATTGAATATGAATGGCTTTAGTGTCACATTTTGTTCCTTTCAACCAATTGACGAGCCGACCCAGCAATTAACAATTACCGTTGGTACATTTCTAAAATGTGATCTTGCTGTGACGGTGTTTTTCGTTGTAAAACAGATGCCATTGTTAGGAACATTACCAAATGGAAGAAGATTTATATAAGTATGTTGGTTTAGGTAACTGATAGTCACCTGAAAGTGAATAGAGCGCCGTGAGTATATTTCGTTACCAGTGTGTTTTACGGTGCTATTTTACCTACAAGGCGTAATATTAAATACAGTGTGTTGAGTTGGCAAGTTGCATATATCACTGCTCAGTTCCACACCACTCACCCACATGACACGTATAAAGCACCGAACAGGGAACACACACAGAATGTGCCGTAAAACATAGACGAAGAGCAGCAAGTTTCATCAGGGGATCGTTTAGTCGGCACGATAACATTACAAAGATGTTTAAAACACTTCACTGGCAGGAGTTACAAGAGGGACGTTGGCATGCAGGGTGGTATGCTATTGAGATTTTCCGTGAGAACTTTCCGGGAAGAATCGGACAAAATATTACTCCCTCCCACTTACACCTCACGAAATGACCGCGACAGTAAAATTCGAGAAATTAGAGCTAATATAGAGAGTTACCGACAATCATTCTACCCACGCGCCATTCACGAGTAGAACAGGGAAGGGAGGGGGGCAGTTAGTGGTAACAGAAGAACCCTCCGCTACGCGCTATCAGGAGCCTTGTGGAGTAGGATGTAGAAGTGAATGTAGATGTAGATGAAAATATAAATCCTGGACACTGCGCAACGCAACAGCATCTCTTTCCACTACGGGAGCCTTTCTGTAAAGCAACAGTGAATACTCGCCAAAACAACTAAGAAAAGGAGCTCCCAGTGACAGCAAGGATGGAACAAAATCATATTGCATGCCACTCACATTTCCGCCCACAAGAGTGTGCCTGCACGAGACAGTCACCAACTACAGCAATGACGTTAACTAATACTGTTAATAACAACCTGACGTGTAACACAAACCATTCAAACTTTACATAAAGGAATGGTCCCCATAAGAGTCTCCATTCAGTAACAGGGTATCTGCAGTTTTCAGCAACGACCTCGCATACTACTCATGCGGAATTCACAGCGATGTGGCTACGGACACCAACCACACACAGTTTTACTGTATCATGCCTGAGCCGCACAATGCTACTTCGGCGTCCAAATCATAAGTTCTTAATGGAATCAAATCACGGAGATGACCACCAGCTTGTCGCCGCTGCCTTACACCACACGTCTGTCGCAGAGGGCACTCACTCATCGAACCGCCTAGAGGCCATCTGCGAATTAGCGCCCCCCCCCCCCCCCCCGGCCCCCTTCCTCCCCACCTCAGGCTGTAGCCTTCTCCTTCTTCATCGGTCTACTGGACTGCGATGTAACTGATGGTGAACGCAAATGCCTAATGAAATTTTACAGTGAGTAAGGCTATCGTTATCGAAGGAAAATATCACCGGTTACTTGGAAGAAAGTGTACAGCAGAGTCTTCTGAATGAAGAATCTGTTCTAATCTTAAGCTACATACTTATGATAATTTTGAAATGGGTGGAATATAGTGTAATCGCTCACGAACCGCACAGAGGGGGGGGTCCCATGTATAATTGTATACTTTACTACAAAAATCGGTGACAATACAAATAAAACAGTCTCTCTCTGTCCAAGCATAATAGTCCCGATAGTCCCGACTCTCGTGGTCTGCTGGTTAATCGGATGTGTCATGTTAATTTTGAAGGGGTGGCCAGATTTCCTCCCCCCAGGAAAGAATTAGTGTACCCCAACTGTTTGCGTCTAGTGAAATCCATGGAATATAGTGGATGTGTTCAGATGTCTGTGAGTCGTGTAACTGAGGCGGAACGTGGGAACCAGCCGAGTATTCACCTAGTGGGATGTGGAGAACCGCCTAAAAACCACATCCAGGCTGGGCAGCACACTGGCCCTCGTCATTTATCCGCCAGGCGGATTCGATCTGGTGCCCGAGCGCCTGCCCGAGTCCAGGAAACAGCGCGTTAGCGCTCTCGGCTACCCTGGCGGGTTAATACAAATAAAACGCTGATTAGCCAAAAAAGGGGATAACTAAACGGTCGCCAGCCGGCTAGGGCAATGAATCTAGAGAATCTTAAGAAAGGTAATGGCAAAGAAATTTAAGCAAATAATCACTGGCGCGGCAACAGAAGCTTGTAATGCTTTTCCACAGCACGACCGTTCACGATAAAGTAAATGAATCAGAAAGCACTGCGTTTGCAGTTACTTATTCTCAAATACTAAATTTTGAAAGCAAAATAAAATGAAGTTACTAGTTAAATAAATGGCTGGCTTAACTTAAACTTCGTTATGTAAAAAATGACTTTCAGTAACCTCAGTATAACGTAATGCAAAATTTAGGAAAAAGGCAAGCAATTTACTCTTGATTATTGAAACACTGAATTGAATTTTTTCAAACAAATGAGCAACTGGTTTTACTATAAAAATAACAAAATAGAATACATACCAAGCCAGCAGAAGTCACTCTCTAAGCTGAATACAGACTAAATTAAATTGCACATTCTTAATCTGCGCTGTATTTTAGGTATTAGTTTTGCCAGTGAAATTTTACGTTACTTTAAATGAATGAAGTTAATAATAATATTGCAAATTAGTTTAGCCTCTGTTACGCAATACAAGAATGAACAGTTACTGAGGTAGAAAATTTAAACTGAAACTGGTCATTAGCAAACACACAAAACTTGCAGTAAATAGTTAATTTTCATATGATTGCATGGAAAGGAAACGGGACCCCGCCTGGTAATAATGTCTCAGGACAATAACAACAGAGGTGCCCAACAAATATTGACTATGTTAAGTTGTTACTCAAGTTAGTCATACTTTGTGAAATAAATGTAACTGGGTAAACCTATTACTTCCTATATCTGTCAGTTAACCGTCTTACGCCAGCTGCGTCTTCCTCCGCCTGTTCACTCGTACCGTGCTCCCAGTACTCGCAGATTAACGAATGAGGTGCGTCTACACGGGCGCGAGCGTAGCTGCAAACCGTGTCGGGGGGAAACGCCCAACAAACGCTTCCGTTCTCTTTCATGACTCAGACTCGTCTGCTTCCTCCCTGCTCGCAACGCGACGGAGACTCTCCATACGCAAAGGTCAACAACGGCACAGCTTCTGCCATTTCGTCGTTGCCATCGATACAATTAAATAAAGTCCCATTGGCGATAACCCAACAATTTACAGTATTTTCATTATAATTACAATCAGTTATATACAGTCAGAAATAAATACACTATACATCGATTACTTATTAAATATAGTTTTTGTAATACAGCTTACAGCTTCAGAATCTGAAGTATTATACAAATTATCAACAGATATTAAACGCCGAAAACGTTTGAATGATGCAGAAAGTATTTTATCTGCATTTTCGGTGTTACATGGCGCCCACCAAGTATATCAGCGAATACAAATCCCTGCAGCGATGGACATCTGGCATTATATCCTCCCCACCCCCCTTCCCTTCCCATCCCCAAACTTCAGACTGTCCTGAAGAAAACAGCATGGAACTTTTATTATTGCTGGTTACCCACTGACGGGCTTAATCCGGGAGACATGCTTGCAAAATCTAACTAGTCTGACTGACCAGGCGTTATCCAATAACTAGAGCGAGGAAATGCTGAATAGCTAATGGTGATGTACAGTAGGGCAGCAGTTTTTTCGAGACCTTTTCACTAGCCTTACCCACAGCAGCATAACCTCTAATGAGCACTTTATCGCCTGCCTGGTGACTATAAGGTTGCCTTTCCTCACTACCACAGTTCTCGTGTCTACAATGTGCTGCTATTATATTGTTGCATGCTTTTCACTATTACTCCCTGTTAGTAGCAGGAGATTTTCTGGAGCAGAAAATAATCAATTCCTCACAGATTACTTTACTGGAAATTGGATGCGTAAGAAAACATCCAGTGTGCAGAAGTGCCTAGATGACTTTGATGTTTAGCTTAGAGATTGCGCATGCAAGCCGCTTTAGTGTCTCATCCCAGTCCATCTTTATCTTATAATGATCCGCAATGAGAAACACTCGAAAATTGTGGTTGACTGTCACCACAAAAGAGGGTGATATAATGACGCTTAACCCTCTTGCCGGAGCGATGTTTTTTTTTTTTGTTTTTTTGTTTTTTTTTTAAATTTCCTCACAGGAAAGTCAGCTGCATTGTCGGCAACCAAAATTCTGCTGGAGCCGAACACCCCAAATACCCCCTTTCAGTGCATTTACCACTACTTCCACCATCACCAATCTGGTAGGGGAGAACCAGGAGAGCCGACCGTTGTGGCCGAGCGGTTCTAGGCGCTTCACTCCAGAACCACGCGGCTCCTAAGTTCGCAGGTTCGAATCCTGCCTCGGGCGTGGATGTATATGATGTCCCTATGTTAGTTAGGTTTAGGTAGTTCTAAGTTACAGGGGACTGATGACCTCAGATGTTAAGTCCCATAGTGCTCAGAGCCATTTGAACCATTTTAGAACCAGGAGAATCTCAATAAACCATCAACTGCAAAATAGATGTACACATTCCCTCTTTTGGAATGCGGTAGCTACTCGACGGAAACTCTAAAAACCTTCTCTATGGGTTCCTTTTACCGATTTGGAGGCCACAAGACAAAGCATCCAATTAATAGGCCATTCTTTGTTCCGTATGGTTTATGGAACGCGAAGCAAAAGCAACTGGCTGCGGCGCTCCTCATGCTGTTGCAATAAAACGGCTTCGATGCCCGAATGGAACCATCAGTTTCAGCGATGAAGGTCTTATCGATGGAAGGCAAAGCCAGAACTGGGGCCGCAGTAAGCGCCTTCTTAAGGTCTGAAAATGCAGCCTCCTCAGACTGTCCACTGAAACTTAACACCTTTCTTTCATAACAGTAAGGGGAGCCACCTTCTGCGCAGATCTCTGTATAAATTTACGAAAAAAATTAGCCATTCCGACGAATCACGCCATCATAATAAATTTTACCTTCTCATTGTCAACATCTGACCCTTTAGCGGTGACTATATGACCCAAAAACTGCACTGATGAAAACACATATTTAACGGTATAATGATATTTTTTACTTTTTTGGACCGTCTGACTCAAACTGAATGAAACATGATTTTCGTGCCATACGCGTTTCGCCTTTATACTCTGCAAGGCATCTTTAGTGGCCTAGAATATGTACATGTTTTTACGATTTAGTTTACAATTGGGATAATGTACCTATAAGTTATAAACTACATCTTAGTAAAAACCAACCACCAGAAATGCTTATAACCTATAGATACATTACCCCAAAATATACATATTCTAGGCCACTGAAGGTGACTTCAAGAGAATAAATGTGGAACGCGTATCGCGCGAAAACTGTGTTTCATTCAGTTGTAGTCAGACGGTCCAAAAAGTAAAAATTATCAGAATACCGTAATATTACACGCGACTGAGGAAGATAGGACAACAAGAGTTGAAGACGCAAATTTAACCACATCCAGGTTAAACGTTTGTCCCACTTTCCATCTCTCAAATACGGTCTCGAAACGCTCCAAATGCTCCTCCATGGAAACATTGTACAAAACCACATCAACGAGGTAATGGTGAACAGTCACCAACATAATGCTTTCAAACACAATGTCAAGTAACTGAGACAAAACACCTCTCCCTGAGGACACCCCAAAGGGGACCTGGTTAAATTTTAAGATTCTAGTCTGTGCTAAAAGCAGTTAATGGCTCGGAGGTCTCCTGGAGAGGTGTGTGGTAATGTGACTGATTCAAATCTAGAGTGGTAGAATTCTAGCATCACTGAACGAGACAAAACATGATTCGAGGTTGGGGAGAGGAACTGTAATGAACTATTTTTATTGTATTTGAAACCAAACATTCAATGTGCACCGTAATACTGTCATCACCTAAGATGTCTTGTGAATTTAGATGTTAATTTTAACAATATTTCGGGCACAATATTCACCTCTTGTCTCTTGTTATTTGCCTTGCTTTTTCGTCTAGTATACCGTAAGCGTCTCATGTTATTTTCCCGTAGTATATTTGAAATGATAACAATAAAACGTAAAATAGTCTATTTTATTTACCAAAAATGATATTACTATCCTTTGCTGTTGAAGTGGCAAGATTTTTTATGCTTTTCCATGCAAATCACTTTGAAATGCGATCAGTTTGGTTACGTGTCGATTAGCGCATCATCCGTGCGCAATTATGGCGCAGATTTGCACCATATAAAAAAATTCGAGCCTTGCAGTCTAGATTTCGTCATCTGGTTCAGGTTTTCTAGTAAAATGCAGATCATTTTGTCCCATTACAATTCAAGCAAGCACGGTACAGGAGATGATGATGGCCGAATTACCTCCTGTTCTAACATCTTCTGTATCATCTGCTTGTGTTGCTTCACACACAGGGGTGATAACCTATATGGTGGTTTCCTAATAGGAACGTTACCGGGAACATGTGTTTTATACCTGATACATTGAGTAAGCCCTAAACTTTCTGTAAGCACATCAGGAACCATGGCACGACTTTATTTTCTGCTTATCTTGACTAGACAAATGGGAAATTGGTCCAGAATTTCAGGAACTCCTACTCGATGTCATGATCTAGCATATTCGTAACGTTCGTCACCTTGATGGTCACAAAACAACAGCTGGCCACTTCTACAAAATATTAATTTAAAATAACTGTCTGACTAGTTCAGTAATAGACCTATTTTCGCAGTTATATCAGAGACAAGATTTGCCTTGGTGGTAATATTATTCAGCAATCTAAACTGAGATTTTCAAGTGTAATTGTCATTGCACAACCTAAAACCTGCGGTATTAATTATGTCAACAAGGGAAGGGTTACCAGATATCACCCTACATCAACCTAAACTGGGGAAAGCTTGCAGTGTTGCTGATATAGTTGTAACCAATGGACACTAGTAGTCAAGATTGTATTTCCTGAATGCAGGAGTGCGCAAGAGGTTCATCATTAACTTCACAACAAATGAAAGACAGTGTGCTGGCCGTAAGGCACCATATTAGTGCAATGTTGGGTCGGTTGGGTTGGGTTGTTTTGGGGAGGAGACTAAACAGCGAGGTCATCGGTCTCATCAGATTAGGGAAGGACGGGAAAGGAAATCGGCTGCGCCCTTGCAAAGAACCACCCGGGAATTTGCCTGGAGCGATTTAGGGAAATCACGGAAAACCTAAATCAGGACGGCCGAACGCAGGATTGATCCGTCGTCCTCCCGAATGCGAGTCCACTGTGCTAGCCACTGCGCCACCTCGCTCGATAGTGCAATGTCTTGCGAACGAATGATCTTTGGTTTCCACGATTTTCTTAATTGTCAGTTCCCACTTTTGGCTTTAGGTTGGGTACAGAATCGGCAAATGTGTCCCGTTTTACCACAATGATAAAATGTAAGCTCACTTCAACGACAGCTGCCTAGCCATCTGTCCTCTGTTTGTACTTGTAGGATGGCACTTAACATCCCGTCATTGACCCATGAACATTCCGCCTTGAATATAGACGGTTCACTAGAGCCCTCAGCAGATAGCTTCAAGCAAATCGTTTTTGCGAAGGTTTTGTTGCGCCTTCGATATCCTTGGATGGTTCGAGTGTTCTTCCGAAACTTGCCGTCAGAGGGTTTCTTGTGCAGAGAGCACGAGGCTACTTGGACACGCGCGTTGCCGTTAGAGAGACTTGAGTAGGTGGCTCCCCTCGAGGACCCGTGTGAGGCAACAGAGTCCGGAGAAGTCGGTTGTGGTGCATTCAGTGTGGCTGTCATTTGAGTAATAGCATGGCCCGCTTTACCTGTGCTAGAGGCACGTGTGTCTCTAAGGGCTGTTTCAGCATCCTGAAAAACAAATCAATGTGTTGCGTGTTACCCTGGAAAATGATTCTGAGCACTATGGGACTTAACATCTGAGATCATCAGTCCCCTAGAACTTAGAACTACTTAAACCTAACTAACCTAAGGACATCACACACATCCATGCCCGAGACAGGATTCGAACCTGTGACCGTAGCAGTCGCGCGGTTCCGGACTGAAGCGCCTAGAACCTCTCGGCCACCGGGGCCGGCGTTGTTCTGGAATTCCGTGGCGTGCAGTCTTGTGAAGTTTGCAATAAGTTGGTGATGTTGTGGCGGACTATTATGGAGTCTTGTCAGTTCTTCTTCACTCTGGGAGCCTGTAGCCACGATATTATTTCTAGTTAGTCTTATTGTATAAGTTACTTTGATGTTTTAAATAACGTACAGAACAGCCATTTGACAGTGGGACTTGCAGCTGTGTTTTATTTTTTGGAGCCAGGCTCTTAAGTAATACGTATTTTTTTTTTTAGATTTGACATCCTATAGTTAGTCAGTTGTTATTATTACTTCGCTACTCAGTTTCTTTGCACTGTGGGGACTGCTGGTTGCAGAAATCTGCTATTTATTTCCGAGCTGTCATAACTGATTTTTGATCTGTCTGACTGAATTTGCCTTCTAATACTGTAGATCAGCACTTGGAGATAGACACATTTTTAAAAAGCTGTTTGCCTGTGGTTTATGTTATTTCGTATTTGCGTTCTCAGGCTTCAAGTTTTAAATGTTGTTTACCAATTTAAGTTATGTCATTACCGTTGTGTTTTCTTTAATCTGTTGGCATAAAGCATGTAAGGTGCGATTTTGCTTATTCTAGAATTGAGAACAATTGTGCAAGGTGAAATGACAAGTTTACTGTCGCAATTTTTCTCACAAAGTTACACTCTTTTACACAGTTTTCAACTCGATAACATTAAAACAGCGCAATTGATAACGCATCATGTCAACATCAAAAAGTGAAATAAATTTATACAAAACAATGTTAAATATTAACTCTCTGGAAGAACATTAATCTTAAACACAATATTATGAAAGTTTAATTGGAAGTTTCTTTACAAAATTGATCCTACACATACGTTATGATGTTGGTCAGTACTACGAAAATCGTCTGATTCCAGTTCAAAGTTTGGTACTATTTAGGATGACAATCAAATCTACGGTGAATGGTTAGCAAAGTGCCAAATTTGAGCGCAAGTTTATGCAAGACCACTCGAGTTTACAATGGACGCAAGCTGATGAACCAACAAGGTTTACACCTCTGCACGCGGTATTTACCTTAAGCTGTGACGTGCTGCCGACTGCAAGGCCGCCCTCACCCACTGAAATTCCTTCAAAACTAATCTGGCCTTTGCTGAACTTTCCAGTAGAAACTTTCCCTATGTTTCTCGATATGCGAGAAAACATGTACCCAGCCCTAGTCTTATTATGTGGTGATATACATGCGCATGGTTGGAGCAGCGTGGATATTATAGTGCCTCTCAGTTCTCGCAAGAACAATTAACTAATTTGGCTGGTTAAGTTCTCCACAGTTGGAGTTAAATGTTGCTACAGCTAATTTTTAGCTGAAGTGCAGCCGCTGTAAATGCAGTGTCCACACTTATTTCTTCTCTGCATCGTACAGAATGTTAAGCGCTCCGTTTTGCACTTGACGCCAGTTTAGAGAAGAGTCCTCGAAAATTTCTCTCTTGTCCTACTCATGGCAGAACTGCCTCCCCCCACTTGAGTTCATTCATTTTTCACTTCTCGGCCCATTTCGACCAATAGGAATATCCCTTTTATTTTGTAGAAACTCTCTCTACCAATCCCAGTAATTACAATTTTTGCAAGGCGTGGCTGATGATGATCATGCCTACAAGTTAAATAAAGGTAATGTTAATGTTGCTGACGCTTTATGTTAACTTGTAACGTATAGTGTGCAGTGTCCCTTCTATCAAACTGCGTCGAAACTTATTTTTCTTCTTCGTAGTGCGTTTCTGCCAATCTAGACGTCTAAAGTACATTGACCTACCCGTGTGTCGCACTCGCTGGACGAAATGAGTCACTGGCTCTTGTTCGTATCCCGTTGGAATCCCGAAATGCAGCTTTCTGAAGCTTTTTCTCTGTCCCTTGTGCAGATGTGCCACAACACGCAGTCCTCCGGCTCGAATCACCTGGCCCGTTGTCGCTGACCTTCCTCTTGCCACCCATTTAAGCGGTTTCCGTCATAACCCCCACAGTGCGCCTTCACTAAAAGCGACTCGCATTGCCTGTTCCACCTTCCACTCAAAGACATGCATTATATAGGAACGGTGTAATAATTACTGTTGATTGGCTGTCATCCCTCTTTGCATTCCATACTGATAGGCAAATGTTCTTATAACCCCCAAATTACGTTAGGTAACTCGTTGCGATGTATAAAGGTCTCATTTAAGGTGCGAATCTGACAATTTATTCTGCCACCTTACAAGCAAAACGCCATTTACAAAGTTTAATAATTTATATTACAGTTGCAAGTTCATATTGCCTTGATCACGTGGAAATACGGTATTGTAATTGGTTTATGTCAAAATTTCGTAAGCACAGTTATGTTGCTTAACTCATGGTTTAGCGTGTATATTAGGTGGATCTGTTTCTTTATGGTTGCTATCTAAAATCTTTGAAACCCATTTGAGTTCTGAGACCTCCTCTTTTCCTAAGCTATAGTCAGGGTGTAAATTTTGTATTTGCAGCTTGGTTTGGCGTGGATCACCATCAGACAGTTAAACTACTCTTTCTTGTATCATGATGTCATCAGAAATTGTAAAATGAAGTACAAAACATACGTTATTTATACTGTGAAATTCAAACAATATTTTTGGACCTTAATACTGAAGTCTGAATTTCCGTGTATTACATTACTTTAAGCAGAATGTATAACGTAAATTCGGCCCAGCACCTTGCAACTTTCTCTTCTCCCCTGCCACTTCACGGATAGCAAGGATATTTAATCTTAATTCAGGACCTCCATTTCTCTGTGGCGTATTTTATGGAACTGTTTTTATCTGTTTTTTCTTAAGTCGACTGTGCTTAACGTGAAGTCGTTTTTTACTCCTTTTCCGTCTTCGTGTTTTACGGTTCTTACATGGGTGTGTATGACCCTAGATATTCCTGTGCCCCGAAACTAAACAAAACAAGTGAATGATAGCGGAATGCTGTTACAAGGAAGTGGTGGGGTTCTGATCCAACGGTAGGACTAGGTTAAACAGTGTAATTAATTGTGGTCTATTGGTGAATGGGCTTATTGTTTCTGTATGTTACATTTCAGGTTTTGCCTAGGTGACGTATAGAAGCTAGAAATATGCAGGGTATATCTTATTTAACGACGGTGCAGCTGGAATACGAGCTTGCTATCTGTGGAGAAAAGTTTGATGGTAGTGTGGCAGAACTGTCAGGTAGGTGATGCCTGTTGTTTTTGTAGTCTTTTTGTTGTTGTAGTCTGCTGGACAGCGTGCGGGCTAGTATACTGCTGTTGGAGAAGAAATTTCCTAGCCTGGCCCAAGTGCTTCGAATGCAGGCTCAAGTAAATCATTTGATTAAGGTCACGGAATCTTCGTTGCTGATGTGTAAAGTAATGAAACTACAATTGGAAAGTAATTTATTGAATTAGCAGGTTAACGAAAGTTTGGAAGATACTCATGTTTCTGGCAAGACAAATGAAATGCTGAATAAGCCTAATAATGTTGGCAATGGTATAGAAGGTTGGGGGCTGTATAATAAGATACCCAATACTTTATCCATTCTCCTGGAAGGGATCTCGAGTCTTGCTGTATATGCTAGTGAGCAAATAATTCAGTTACTGGGCTGACACTGCTGTTACATAATTCCTATGTCTTTCACGTGCAACGCGTAATGAGGACCTTGCTCGATATATTGAAGAAGTTTGGATAACACTACCAGCCCTTTGTTTAGAAATCTCCAAGGCTGATGCCTTGAAAAATATGGGTGAAAACATTCAGACAGAAGATAGGTAAATGGTGCTATTCTTCACTAAACCGCAGGCATTTGTTGAATTAGATCACCTAGCCTCCCATATTGATCATTTTTGCTTTAGTGACGAGAAGCTTAAGAGTGGGGAAGCTTGTGTTAACAACAAACAAGTAGACGATACTATAACTGGGTGACCTCATCCAATTTTGGTTCTGGAAACAGTTTCGTGTGTTTTCGATGAAATAAAAAAGGACATGTGCGTGATTGCGGAAAGGGTCAGAATAAAGGAATATTCTGTGTCTGAAAACATGTGTATTTTTGGCATAATGAAGAAGATCATTTTCCGCCTGATTGAGGAGTACTTGGAAAAAGAGTTGTCAGCAGAGGATGGTGGAATGGCGTAATAATGTCAGTAGGTTAGTTAGGAAGAAACGTAAGGTAAAGGGAACTCTTGATTTGCGTCCCTTTTCATGGGGTGGTGTCTGTCCATGGCTCGACTCTGGTAGCAACCTTCACTCATTGTTGCCAACACAATGTTCGTCTTTCCAAGACTCTTCTTCTTTCCAAGACTGTTGTTGTTGTGACAACAACATCAACCTGGAGAGTCTTGATAACTCTGATTTAAGCTCATGAAGTGTTACTGGTGATGTTATTCCCACGGTAATAAGGATTGCTCGTTATGACAGATTTCAAGAGTTCAGTTCGCCTAACCAATTTAGCGTTATTAGGGGGTTGGTTGTGATTGTCATCCTTCAGCATGATTTTCTGAGGAAAATGGGTTGTGTGTTAGATTAAGTTGATACTGCCATTCCGTTCAAATTTCGACCAGATGTCAAATATCCTTGGTGTCAACATCAGTGTCTACCTAAAGCAGGTACCGTCCAATCCAGTAGTCCCATGTTGCATTTGAGCCCAGAACAGAGGAAGGCTTTGTTAGACATGTTACATTAATTCCTGGAGGTGGTGATGGACTGTTTGGGAATGTAACGTTACGTGTATGTAGATGTGCTAATCGGCCACCTCAAGTTGGTACGAGGTAAGGTGAGTTTGCTGAATGGCAGGACGCTAGTGGGCCCAGGGCTCAGGGCGGGCCACGACCGGTCAGGCTAGGTGACAGGTACCAGTCAGCCAGGTGCGAAGATGAGCAGCATGGCCAGAAATGGAGAAAATACCAGAAGGGGGAGCTGCACAGTGGTCACTTGCTTAGCACAATGTAGAATGCAACAGGAGTGATCGAGTCTGAGTCATGCTGAAAGATGGCCTCTTACAACTCTGACATTCGACAGTAATTTGCAGACACGTATTAAAGTAAATCCGAATGTGTGTTGTTTGAGGCTTTCCCGGCGCTGCATCTGCTTGATAGGTTCCTAGGAATTACGCCGGATTATATTGTAAAAATCGCACAATATTTCAGCGAGACAACAGCCCGCCATCTTCAGGTGCTACCTTGTGCGCTACCCGATCCTAAACACTACGTTAAGTTACTTAAAGATGCCTCCACTTGTCCCAATTATTGATGTGGATTCTTGTCTCCACTAGCCTCGCTTACATCTCTCAACCTTTTCCAATAAAGAAACACCCTGCCGTTCAGCCTTCTCTGCTGGGCTAATGATTGTGGCCCAACATGAAAAAGTTCACTAAGAAGTTGCACTTCTGCAACAGATGCTGTTATAGGAGCCAGCGCCTCACTCACCGTTTTGCTATTGACGGACAGGATCACCGACTACTTGTTCAAACATATTAATTTGTTGTGATACTGTACCCTCACAATCATTTTCTTGGACAGGTAATTCGTATCACAGTTCCTCCTGTCGGAGAAGTTGCGGATCCCGTACAGTACGTGCGCCCACATTGAAACAAATTAGAACTTATCACAAAACAAGTTCTAAGTTACCAGCCCAACCTTAGTCAACATCGTAAGCTCGCTCAGTTTAGCTTATCCAGTGTTTGTGATTTTGTCGTGCACCCTGTGTTGAAACCGAACGTGAGAGACTAAAGCGTTTAAACCTAGTCATCGAGCTGGACACTCTATAGCACTTCCTCTTCGTCTCATCCATTTCGTAAGAGCTGTGCGACTGAGAAATTCCCTCACATCAACTTGAGATGGTACCCCATCCTGTTGAAAGTAACAATCTCCATTGTCATCAGTATTCCACTGGCACAATCGTACTCTGTTACCGACTGAACACAGATTCTTAATAGTCGGGAGTGGAGTGCTGGGTTTTATTAAATCGCAAGTTGAGCTGAATATCATTTATGGAAACTTTTATTTGTGGCAGGCTCAGTAATCTTGAAGGCTACACTGCGGGACCGACTGCTTGTAAGGCGTTGAGCACCACCGATCCCCCCAGTAATAACCACAAACAGCTTCCTGTAACTGTGATCGGTATAATAACCACGGCTCAACCACTTCACCAGTCCTTAAATACGGCAGACAACGCAATGCTTACGTTGAATTTCGAAAGACAAGACAACTTTATATCGAAGATATTATGAAGGAATTATCCGTTTAAAATTTTAGAATTGCAATATCAACAAAACTCTAAACCCTAAGAAAAGTAACGCTTTCTAAAACCCACATATTCTCATTTAATAAAACAATGTTTCAAAACTGAGTCCAAACGCAACCATTATTCGAAAGCTTAAATTTTAATCATATGATAATACACACTCAAATTTCGATTATTATTAATGTCAAGGCTTAACGTTCCCTTTTAACAGACTTCCGATATAAAATAATCAAAGGTAAGTCAATTCATGATTTATTTACCTTCTTCTAGTCGACGACGAATCACTCCGCAATAAGAACTTGTATCACATGCAACAATTAATGACCGCTGGTCACTAATCACTACCGGACACAACACACATAACACAGAGCTACCAGTGCCCTGCCCATCGCACCACCTTAACTGTAGGGTGTTACCCGATACGCACTCTACAAGCCAAAACATCAGCAGCCCAAGTTATTTCTAGCGCAGAGATGTTAATATTTGTCATATACGTAGTAAACTTTACTAGCCTAAGTGTCCGTGGTGCACCACATCTAGTTTTAGAATTAGGAGGCGGCCTCGCTGAGCACAAAAAGAAATTCTTTTACTAGTGCTTGTAACTAACTTAAATATAACTCTGACAACCAGTATAGAAAGTCTGCGCAGACTGCATTTTATCACACCTACAAAATCATCAGTTTTTTGCTCACACTTAAAATACGCCGGCCGTTGTGCCCGAGCGGCTCTAGGCGCTTCAGTCTACGCTACGGTCGCAGTTTCGAATACTGCCTCGGGCATGGATGTGTGTGATGTCCTTAGGTTAGGTAGGATTAAGTACTTCTAAGTGTAGGGGACTGATGACCTCAGATGTTAAGTCCCATAGTGCTCAGAGCCATTTGAACCATTTGAACTTAAAATACTTTTTCACTAGAATTCAAACAGCGTAATGATACTTCCACACGCACTGCCGTTGACGGGGTAAACCCTCCGCTTTTATCGCGCGTGCAGTACCCAAGAGATGAGTCTCAACAAAAATCGTAACTACAATATAAGTTTGCACAATCAACGTACACGCGTTAAATCTGTTATCACATTCTCACACAAGGGTGTAAAACATCGTTATAAAACATCGTTGTAACAACCATTATAACAAGGACTACGCTCGAACATGTGGCGCGGACCTCACTCTGTGCATCGCACAAGACTCGAACAACACTGGCCTTGTTCCGCGCCCGTAGATGATTCACGCGACCCACCACACAATGTGCATAGGTAATTTGTGGCGTCTGTTATCCAAATGTTTCCATAAATTTTCTGTCCTGGTTGTTACACATACCCCCTTCCACTGTAAGATTCTTTACGCAAACCATTAGAGAACTATCGCCTAAACAACGAAGCGAAGGAACTCCCAGTGAACTGTCGCCATTCAGTAACAGGGTGTCCGCATTTTGCGCAAATAACCGCGCCCACTATTGTAATAGAATTATTTCAAAGTGATAACTCTGACAAGTCATGCAGAATTCACATCTTCAGAAGCTGCAGACCAGCGATGTGGCCACGGACACCAACCATTAACACTGTGCCCTATTACGCCTAAGCCGCACGACGCCGCTTTGGCGATCACACCAGAAGGTCTCCCTGGCACCAAGTCACAGAGCTGAGAACAGCTCCTCGCCTCAGCCGTGCACCGCGTGTCCGCCACAGAGGGCGCTCAATCGACGGCTTAGAAGCGTAAGCTAGTTGCGGGTCAGCGCCCACAAGTCTGGCGCCCTTCAAGCAGACGCGCGACTTCAAATCACCGGAATGATGATTATGGTCGTCCGGCACTCATATATGAAGTTACATTAACATCAGACTATGTCTTCTGGATGTTTCACCTTTTTCGTCAGGTAGTACATACAGCATGAGTTTGGCTGAAAACGTTGGAGAATTGAAACTCCACCTTCAATGTTAACAATCATAAGAATATGAGACAAGTTCGAAATGGATGGAACGGTGCACGATTTGAGAAGGGACTAAATGTAAGAAATATGCGGTCATCAGAAAACGTAAGTGTTTATGCAATGAATGTGGCTTACACACAATCCTGAAAATGCTCTCGTGAGATTGGTATCAGGGAAAACTGCGTTCACGAAATTATGTGGACTCACAGAAGCCTTACAGTCGGATACATCTCCATGCTCTGAACACGAATGGTATCGAAAATTGTATTGAATTTTTATAATGAAAAGGATGAACGTTTCCGGGATCTAAAACATTGCTCAGATGAAGCTACATTTAAACTTAAAGGATTAATTAATCGCCACGAGCTAAATGCATGCGCAACTGGACAAAGACATGTTAATCTACCAGGATTACCAGTCTGCTATGGTTTGTCGGCTAGAGGATTAATCTGTCCGTAAATCTATGAAAAGACTGTCACAGGTAACTATTACCTAGAAATGTTGTACATGATAACCACATGTCTTAACATTGTTGACAATAGAGATTATTACTTTCCATAGAAAGGGGGTGCCATGTCAAGTTCAACTTGATGTGAGAGATTTTCTCAGTCGCACAGTTCTTCTGAAATGAATGGGACAAAGAGGAAGTGTTACGGAGGGTCCATATCGATCACCGGGCTTAACTCCTTTAGAATTCCATGTTTGGTTTGCTGTCAAGAACGCAGTGTGTACGGCAAAATCACATCCACTGGATGACCTAAATTGAGCGAGCTGTCGATGTTGTTTCATTAGGTACAATAGAGTTAGTACGTCGCACTGGTCTGAATCGCGCTTTTCTAAGTCTTCCAGCCTCGACCAGCTGAGGAGGTAGCCCTGACAAGGCTTAAAGTGGAACATTGCTTCTTAACACATGACCTTCTCTTATGTCGGAAGAAGGCACCAGTGTGTCATAGATGTTGAAGACAGATATCGATACCATTTACGTTAACTGAGTTTGTTTTATATGACGACCTGAAGGTAGACCTGGGATTCACACAAGACCTGTACACTATTTTACACTGATATAACAAAATTCATGGTATAGCGATGTGAACATATACAAATGGTGGCAGTATCACATACACAAAACACAAAGCGACAATACATTGTCAGCGTTGTCCTTTACACTCAAATGATTCATGTGAAAACGTTACCGACTTGATTATGGCCGCACGACGTGAATTAACAGACTTTGAACGGGGAATGGTAGTTGGAGACAGACGCATGGGACACTGCATTTCGGAAATCGTTAGGGAATTCAATATTCCGAGATTCACAGTGTCAAGACTGCGCCGAGAATACCGACGGCCTTCCTTTAACGACGGAGAGCAGAGATCTTTGCGTAGAGTTGTCAGTGCTGACAGACAAACAATACTGCGTGAAATAACAGCAGGAATCAATGTGGGACGAACGAGGAACATATCCTTTTGGACAGTGCGGCGAAATTTGACGTTAATGTGCTATGGCAGCAGACGACCGACGCGAGTGTCTTTGCTACCAGCACGGCATAGCCTGCAGCGCCTCTCCTGAGTTGTGACCGTATCGGTTGGATCCTTGATGGCTGGAAAACCGTGGCCTGGTCAGGTGAGTTCCGATTACAGTTCGTAAGAGCTGATGGTAGGGTTCGAGTGTGGTGCAAATCCCACAAAGCCATGAACCCAAGTTGTTAACAAATGGTTCAAATGGCTCTGAGCACTATGGGACTTAACAGCTGTGGTCATCAGTCCCCTAGAACTTAGAACTACTTAAACCTACCTAACCTAAGGACATCACACACATCCATGCCCGAGGCAGGATTCGAACCTGCGACCGTAGCAGTTGCGCGGTTCCGGACTGCGCGCCTAGAACCGCGAGACCACCGTGGCCGGCAGTTGTTAACAGCGTACTGTGCAAGTTGGTGGTGGCTCCATAACGGAGTGGGCCTCGTTTGCACGGAATGTGATGTGTTCTCTGGTCAGCTGAACCGATGACTGACCAGAAACTGTCCTGTTCAGCTAATTTGGAACTTTGGCAGCCATTCACGGCCTTCACGTTCCCAAACAGCAACGGAATTTTTATGGATGACAATTCGTCGTACCACCGGACCAGAATTGTTCGCAGTTGGTTTTAGGAACATTTTGGATAATTCGAGAGAATAATTTGGCCACTCAGATCACTCGACATGCATCCCATCGAACATTTATGGAACATAATCGAGAGGTCAGTTCGTGCACAAAATCCAGCACCAGCAACACTTTTGCACTTGTGGACGGCTATAGAGGCAGCACCGCGTAATATTTCTGCAGGGGACTTCGAACGATTTGTTGAGTCCATGCCGTGTCGAACTGCTGCAATACGCCTGGAAAAAGGAAGTTCGACATGATATTAGGAAGCAACTCATGATTTCTATCACCTCAATGTAATATAGAGACGTGTGGACGCAGAACGACTGGGAGCGCATGAAATGTTCATAGTAAAATATGTGTTGGAATTATTGTGGACTGGACTCGTTTTGGAGCCATGTATGTTCTGTTGGTAATATGGCTTGTTGTTATCGCTATGAAATGTAGGAGAACCCGTGTGGTGTTGCTTTCGAATATAAGTGCAATTGGACTTCAGTGTCCTTCTGTAACGGTTTGTTGGCCATAAACTGTTCCTAATCGTGTTATGTTTTCTACGGAGGTTTTGTTTATGAGGGTTTTGGTAACATACCAGATAAATGTAATACACTACTGGCCATTAAAATTGCTACAACAAGAAGAAATGCAGATGATAAACGGGTATTCATTGGACAAATATATTATACTAGAACTGACATGTGTTTACATTTTCACGCAATTTGGGTGCATAGATCCTGAGAAATCAGTATCCAGAACAACCAGCTCTGGCCGTAATAACGGCCTAACGGCCTTGATACGCCTGGGCATTGAGTCAAACAGAGCTTGGATGTCGTGTACAGCTTCAACACGATACCACAGTTCATCAAGAGTAGTGACTGGCGTATTGTGACGAGCCAGTTGCTCGGCCACCATTGACCAGACGTTTTCAATTGGTGAGAGATCTGGAGAATGTGCTGGCCAGGGCAGCAGTCGAACATTTTCTGTACCCAGAAAGGCCCATACAGGACCTTCAACATGCGGTCGTGCATTATTCTGCTGAAATGTAGGGTTTCGCAGGGATCGAATGAAGGGTAGAGCCACACATCTGAAATGTAACGTCCACTGTTCAAAGTGCCGTCAATGCGAACAATAGGTGACCGAGACGTGTAACCAGTGGCACCCCATACCATCACGCCGGGTGATACGCCAGTATGGCGATGACGAATACACGCTTCCAATGTGCGTTCACCGCGATGTCGCCACACACGGATGCGACCATCATGATGCTGTAAACAGAACCTGGATTCATCCGAAAAAATGACGTTTTGCCACTCGTGCACCCAGGTTCGTCGTTGAGTACACCATCGCAGGCGCTCCTGTCTGTCATGCAGCGTCAAGCGTAACCGCAGCTATGGTCTCCGAGCTGATAGTCCATGCTGCTCCAAACGTCGTCGAACTGTTCGTGCAGATGATTGTTGTCTTGCAAACGTCCCCATCTGCTGACTCGAGACGTGGCTGCACGATCCGTTACAGCCATGCGTATAAGATGCCTGTCATCTCGACTGCTAGTGTTACGAGGCCGATGGGATCCAGCACGGCATTCCGTATTACACTGCTGAACCTGCCGGTTTCATATTCTGCTAACAGTCATTGGATCTCGACCAACGCGAGCAGCAATGTCGCGATACGATAAACCGCAATCACGATAGGGTACAATCCGACCTTTATCAAAGTCGGAAACGTTATGTTACGCATCTCTCCTTCTTACACGAGGCATCACAACAACGTGTCACCAGGCAACGCCGGTCAACTGCTGTTTGTGTATGAGAAATCAGTTGGAAACTTTCCTCATGTCAGCACATTGTAGGTGTCGCCACCGGTGCAACATTGTGTGAATGCTCTCAAAAGCTAATCATTTGCATATTATAGCGTCTTCTTCCTGTCTGTTAAATTTCGTGTCTGTAGCACGTCATCTTCGTGGTGTAGCAATTTTAATGGCCAGTAGTATAAATGTAACTCCGAACTCATCTTCCGAGTTTAATATTAGTAGTCAAAGTCCAGCGGAACACTGTGGAACTATCACACTTACACAGTCTTCATAGAAGTGACGGGGCAGCGCGAGGCAACGGAAGAAACGCAGGACCCGCCAATGGACCGGGCGAGGCCGGTGTCGCAGGCAAGGTGGCCGCCCCGTTTGGAATATCGTGTCGCAGCCGCCGGCTAACGAGACCCTGCCCTGGCTGTGGCGCGGTGCTGCGCTGCGTTGCTCCTAATGATAGGCGCGTGTTGCGGGCGTGTCCGTGACAGCCGCCATTGAGGCGGGCGACCATTGTCCGGCGCGGCGCCCCGCGCCCCGCTAATGCAAAGTTGCCGGCCGGCTTTCTGTTAAGTAAAGCGCCCTGGCTGCGGGCCTCCACCGCTGCCTCCGGGTCTCTGCCGCGCCGCCCTCGCCGCGATTTTTTTCGCGTGGCCTCCCTGGCCGCCCATTGTCGGCGCCCAGCGGCGGGATGCATTAGCGGTCGATATCGCGGCCATTGAACAGTGCCGAGTAGTGGCCCGAACACAAGAATTAGCCCCCTCGCGCACCCCGCCAACATTCAGTTCCGGCGTTTATTGGCACCGCTTCCGCCCGCGCCCCGCGCAGACGCACATGCACGTGTGTGTGTGTGTGTGTGTGTGTGTGTGTGTATGTGTGTGAGTGCGTATGCGTGCGCGCGAGCGTGCGCGCACTTGTCCCTTTGTTATCCGGCGCTCGCTCCGCATTCTGCTTAACGTTCCACTGATTTTCGTACTCTCCGCCCCCTCACCCCCTCGCGGCCGCGCGTCCACATTCGGCGCTCGCCAGGAGTCATTCTCTCTCTTGTTTCGGGTTTTCTGTATTTCGGCGGACAAGAGAGGATTTAATACCGAATCTCTCGCGTACGCCGCCGCCGCCGCCGCCGCTCGCCTCGCCGATTATGGCGTGTTTTAGTTATTTCCCTCTCTGTGAGCCGGAGTGCTTGCTTCGCTTTTCGCGGGGATTATTGTGACTCGGAGTGGAAGGCGGCCGCGGATCCCGGCGGCGAACAACGCCGCCAGCGGATTAATATTTTTCGTTATTCGCCGCTTTGTTCGCGCGAGTCGCCGGGCGGAATTTTTCGTAAACAGCGACGGCTGTGCCGGAATGGAGCCGCGGCGCCGCGCCGCGCGCCGAAATCTTTTGTCTCGCCCGAGCGCGGATGTTTCGTCGCTTTCACGGCGGCGTGGCGCTATAAGCAGACGGCTGTCTGTACGGCCCGATTCTTGTCCACGTCGCGTCATCGAATACCAGCTTCGGCGTCTCTCACTGAACGCCGTGTGAACGCGCGTTTTGTGGTTCGAACAGTCTTGCGAGATGGTAGCCTCTGCAGCTGTCTTCCTCAACGGCTTCTCTACTGGTATAACGTATTTTCTTTTTATCTGTGTATACATGAGATTTAGTTTTATAATTGCGAAACGAATATTTTACTTCAATATTCAAGAAAAATAAAAAAAAAAAAATGCTAAGGCATTTACCAAGAAAATAATAGAAGCTGTGTAGTTGTAAGCCGGCCGAAGTGGCCGAACGGTTCTAGGCGCTACAGTCTGGAACCGCGTGACCGCTACGGTCGCAGGTTCGAATCCTGCCTCGTGCATGGATATGCGTGATGTCTTTAGGTTAGTTAGGTTTAAGTACTTCTAAGTTCTAGGGGACTGATGACCTCAGCAGTTAAGTTCCATAGTGCTCAGAGCCATTTGAACCATTTGTACTTGTAAACATAAACGCCACTTTCTGATTAGGCGTTAGGCCTTTTCCGACTACCAACATGGCAGTACGAGGAGCGTTCTATCATCATGTTGCATGTGATCAGCGCGTCGCCAATCCCTCCAGCTAGAGTTCTAAAACTACTACACGCTACTGTGGACTGTTGTAAGTAAACGTAGACTACAGCAATTTCCTTAAGAGCTTTGGTCAATTAACATCGTACCCGGATTACCTGTGCATTACATGTGTTGCATACATATCGGGGATTACCTCATTTCGAAAGCTTTGTCTGCAGATGCAATCAGGGTCTTATTGGATTCCCCGAGAAACCATCTAGAGACTAAGTGAGGACGTACAAAGGGCCACGAAGCATACGGAATGTTTTTGTGCCATGAAGTTATCCTCCAGTATGTTACTTAAAAAAAAAACAGCATTTATAGCAAAATAGAAACAGTGATTGTTTAATTGAGCTTTAATTCAAAAATTGTTGATTTGTAACCTGCAACAAAGGTATGTTGTAGTAAAAATGAAAAGAAGAAATACAGACGTACCATATAGTGCGAGAAAAAGCATATTCCTCAAAAAAGGGTAAGCTTAAAAAACCGCAAAACAAAAACATATCATGTAAATAAGTTATACAAAACTGCAACCAGTCACTTTTTTTAATAATTATGTTTTATTCCATGAACCGGTTTTCGAACCTTTTCAGGTTCATCTTCAGACGGTTTCAGAAGTTACGTCATTATTGCTAACATAATGGTGGGTGCTGGCTCAATGACAAAACGATGGAAAAGACTTTAAATCACCATGGCTATAGCTTATCTGTCGATATGGATGTAAATTTACTTTTTATACTTACTGCGACAGTATAGCCGACTTTTTTCGGTTAGTGTCCATCTGTCTGTCCCCATTTTTATGTCCAGTTGTTATATCAGTACAAATGGATCACTACAAATCCGTAATGGATAAGCATAAAAAGGTATCAAACACTGCTTCAATATTTCGTCTAGTTTATGACACGTGTTTCTATTATTGCTAAACAACTTTCGCACTTATCAATACTAACATGAAACTCTTGCGTTTAATCAATATGAAGGACATTCTATTGCAAACAAAATAAATACAACAATTATACAGATTTCTCTATGTTTATGCATGTAAACTCTGCCTGCATCCGGTCGCAGGTTCGAATCCTGCCTCGGGCATGGATGTGTGTGATGTCCTTACGTTAGTTACGTTTAAGTAGTTCTAAGTTCTAGGGTCTGATGACCTCAGATGTTAAGTCCCATAGCGCTTAGAGTCATTTCTGCATCAAAAGTAATTGTTTTATTTGCCTAAGAGTGCAGAAATTACGGTGGTCAATTAATTTTTGTTACTTACAAATTCAATTTATATTTTCTAAGGATATAAAATACACATTGGACTCTAAGGACCTGCAGTCCGAAGTACGTGCAAAACAAACGAATAAAAAACAAAGAGAAATCTTCAGCTGCCTGTTTCTGTCTCATATCTTTATTTATGTTTCAGCCCCACCAACTCCACCAGAAAAACTGGTAATCCTATCATTTAACACATCGTTTATATACTATACCAAAACTACCGAACCATTGTTTTCGTCGAGCGCAACTCTACTTCGAGCCATTATTGCCAATAGATGAATCCTGATGCTGCTGCACCTTCTTCATCCAAGCAGCTCAAGTCTCACTTGCCCTCACAAGGCCGAAAGAACCCCTTTCCAGACCTTCCTAAATCAGAAGAAAGCCTGAAGATCTACCGAGAATCGAACTCGGGTCCTTCTGCAGCGGAATCTGAGACGCTAGCCTTTTGCAGCGAATTCAATAAATTGTATAATCAATTTTCTTAATGTCATTTCTGTAAAAAGTTGCCTGTTTTCCCAATGTAGGGGTGTCAGCTAATATGATGTCAAAGTACCTTTATAACATATGAGGTCAGAAATCTGGAGAAGCTGAAGTCTCAAACACATCTTTTCATCGGCGTTGCATCCATCATCGAAATCGCCGTAGCCTTAGATTTTTTGAAAACATAGCCTTCCACGGCCCGTGTGGATGTGGATAAAATTCTTTTCGGAGCTAGGCTACGTATTATAAAAATTACTGCGTCTATGTACGTACGTTCCGCATCTCTTCCTAAATCACTGGATCGATTAAAGTCAGACTTGGTACACATATGACCTACTGTCTGGAAAGAATCGCTTTGAGGGTAAGAAGCACATACCTTTCAAAGGGGTGGGGGTGAAAACGAAGCATTCCTCACGACGCATGAATAGCCATGTTATATTCATCCAGTATTACAGAATGAGGGTACTTGGTGACTTTCAACAAACTTTATACTACGAGATCGTTTCACGCTGACACCCCTCGCGAAATGGTGAAAGGAAAAAAGTTAATTGCTTATTACAATTTCGGTGTTCATACCGTAAAACTTCCGAGTCAGAAAAGTCGTTTAGATTTACTACTTCTGTACTAGTAAATCTATTCGCAACACAGACAGAAATATATCATTGTACGTCACATAATTCAGGACTTATCACGTCATAAACTTTGAGCTACCGGAAAACGAAAGTACATAGTGAAATTCGATAGAGGTGGAAATATGTATGAAATGTGTTAAACGTGTGTGACATGTTGGTATGCGGGCAATGACGTGACAAAAAATTCCTCCTAAGCCCCTGCATCGACTTCAATCGGAAAGAAATATTGTGTGGTAAGAACCAGATAACTCTTATTGGCGTTGGAGTGATAACGTGTCAAGAAAAGGAGGTACAGAGAGGAGAAGGAGGAAGAAACAGATTGACAAATGACAAAGGATGTGACAGAAAGAGAAAGAGGGGGGGGGGGAGGGGGAAGATGAAGTGAGGGAGTGAGTGAGGAGGAGATGGACTCCGTACGGCGGGACGACGAGGTGGACAGAGAGAGAGGGAAGGAGCAGCACCTACCTTGGCAACGCCCGGTGCGCAGCTAGTGAAGTACTGAAACAATTGGAAACCCGATGTTCCAACCGTCTTTGCCATGGTTCGCTTCAGGGCGACCAAAATAATCGGGTTAGTCATCCTGAATTGGACCACTGTAAAGACGGTCGAAATGTTATATTTATAACTGTTCAGTGTGTCATTTTGACGCAACCAGACACCCAAAAGGATATTTAAAACTGGAATTTTCCCTTAATTCGCGTATTACATAAACACGTTCTTCGCCAATGTGTCTGTTGCGACGCAATCAGTTCCATTAACTACTGTAATTAGTCAATGCACAATAAAGAAAACAATTTCTTCTCCCACTGTGGTCATAAAATATTTTAATAATGTTCGCCAGCATCGATATAGGCTATGAGACAGACTTAGTATCCACTTCTGTAATACTGGTTTGAGCCCTCTTACTATCTGACCTCTTCCTTATCTGACAAGCGGAGCAAAAGTTATATGACACTTCCCGTTTGAACTTGCCAACACTCAACGTCTTTGAATGTATAGATAGTAAAGACAAGATAACAGCAAGCAAAAGTGCGAGTCTACATTAAGGGTAGATCCTTAGTACTAAATATGCTTCCTCTACATCGATGATTTCCCAAGCAACATTTATTTCAACCAGAACTTGAAAGCCAGAGGTTCATGTGAGCAGAGATGAAACTCGGGGGCATCCAGTTAGAGGCTGTGTTGTAGGTGATCAAACACTTTCCATCGAAAAGGCTACAGGGGCATCTTCTTTGTCCCTGCAGAGTGCGGGCAAGAGTTGTCATGGAAAAGGAACCGAATGACAGTTGTGTTATGTGGGCTGCGTGACGTCAGGCGAAATCTCTCACTTGGCCCTCATAATTAGCGGAAGACACTACTTAACCTGGCTTGTTTACATACTCACTCTGTGCTCAGAACTGAAAAGAGCGACGAGACTCCATCGACAAGCGTGATAGAGACACTGTCGACACATCTGTACAAAGCTTTATGGGATTTTCACTGTAGTTTCCATGTCGCACACGATCGGACCTTACTTTCCGAATCATCTTCGTACAATATGTGCATTATACTTACAGTTTGTAAATCACTTGACTACTAGACTCGTTACTTCTCAACTGACAGACTTCAAGCTGCAAATATTTTGTTTTTGACCTCTGCAATTGATAACAGTAATAACATTAATAATAATAAAACAATAATAATAATAGTAATAATATTGTGTATCCCTACAGTAGTGAAGGAACCATTACACAGTTACTGTTGTGTTGTGCTGTCAATTAGTTCCTGCATACGTTGCGAAGTGAATGGCGATGCAATTTCTGATTCGTTGTGGAAACTACAACTAGAAGAAGTCACTTTCATGAGACATTAAAGCATATGTGACGTACGCTCAACGGATAAAAAGTTAGCGACCCCTAGAGAAATAATTAGGAGCACCTTTTAATACCATGTAATTCCGCCCCTGGACTTGATAACCGCCTCGAATCGGTTAGGAAGTGAGTCCACAAGGTTATGCAGGTACGTCGCATCCGGGTTAAGCCACTCGCTGAGGATCGCGCAGTTCCACCAAACTGGGGGATGCTGACGTAGGCGCTTTAGCGATTGTTCCAACCTGTCCCACTGATGTTCTGCGAGGTTTATGTTCGGTGATTTTGCAGGCCAATCGAGATGTAACAGGGTGGGGGGCGTGTTCAGAAAATCAGTAGCATATTATTTCAGTACAATAAACTATACTGCTGTCGTCTTTACGTGCCAGTGTGAGCAATGGCCTCTTGCGAGGTGACCGACTCCCGATGTTCGTTTCATGCAGTTCCCGTAGCAATGTTCTCCTGCCGACAGGTTAGGATAGACCTTCATTTACTACCTGCAATTCCTGTGGGGCTTAGAAGCGATTTTGATTCACAAGACGTGAAACGCTTCTCAGGACCCACTCATTCAGGATCCTTCTCCGACCACTGTTTTGACGTCGTGTTTCGTGACCATGTGTGTTACATCGCTGTTTGTAGAGATGTTGAACAGTACACTGGGAACATCAACACATCCAGCAACTTCACATATCGTGTGGCCATGGGCACAGTCAAATACGATGTACCACTCTGTCACGTCCTTACATTTACCAATATTTACGTAGAATGTCAGCTTGAAACATAAATCTATCACTGATCGCTCTTCCTTATTCTCACGTGGAGGCACTGCACGCGTGGTTGAGCGCGTGACTCGACTGCTGCGCCACGTGTAAAGGCTTAACGACTACTCTATGCGTGCGTACTGGTGTGGCTGTTTTTTGTCCGATGAGCTTATACGTCTCAATTTTACTGTGAGAGATACATGGCACAAAGCAAGAAGTATGTTCGTAGTGAGTGGACTACGCGAGGAAGATGTTTATCAATTCGTTTCAAAATCTGTACAGAATTTATAAAAATTTAATTATTTTGAAATGTCCCCGTAGAAAAATTAATGAACTACTGTGCTGGTAAACCCCTTACGTTATTTGATTTTCAAACAGCTGAGCAAAACTTAACGTACTCAGACATTTCTCTCTTTACTTATTGTGATCGTCACTAAACTGACACAGAATATTTTTAACGCAACTCTGTCTGACTTTCAATAATCCATACAAAAGAATGGGCCTGACTAACAATAAACTATACCTTTCATGAATCACTCACCTAACAAAAATCTTCGTTACTCGAACTACTGCAATACAGCGAGCGCCACTACTGCCTGCTAAATAAAAGATTCTAACTACTGAAGGGACTAACTGCTGACAGGCATAGTTAGCAAATGAAAGATTTTGATAAAGAACAAACAATGTATTTACCTTAACAGTGTTCAAAAGTCATAATATATATAGCAGTTCATGACATCCAGTCTTACAAATTTACTCTCTCTGATGGATACACGTCTAGATCATCAGCTTTCAAAACTTCGCCATCTCACTCCCCACATCCACCACTGCTGGCGGCTCACCTCCAACTGCGCAACGCTACGCGCTGTTCACATCCAACTGTCCAACACTACAATAGCGAATATTCCAACAACGCTAACCAGCCACAGACTGCACTCAACACAGCCAGTGATTTTCGTACAGAGCGCTACGTGGCGTTACCAATACAAAAACCTAAACAGCCTACTTACAATTTGTAACTTATCTAACCAATAATACTATCTTACGAAAAAGTGATAATACTAAAGATATTTTACAAATAATTTAATTTCATGAACAAAGCACAGTTTTTGCATTTACCCCTCAGGAAACTGAATTTTTCACATCAGTGCGTAATTACCTCGAGGTTTGGAACCACTTGTCTTGGTCTACTGGAGCGGAGAAAGGTCACAGCAGTTGTTGTTGTAACGTAAGTTTTGTTCACTAACAGTTACTTTACAGTTTGATGTGTTACCATATGCAGGAAACTTTTATTCTGAGTTTGTCCACAGAAGTCAAAGCATTTAAGACCAACAGCCATCTAAATAAAATAAAAAATGTAGTCCATCGACCACGCGTCTCTTCAGCTGACTAGTCTACCACTAAACTCGTGGCTGTAGAGAGAAGTGCACATCAAATTAAAACAAAAGCCTAAAAGCTGTTCTGTTCCGTAATCAGCAGACGATCACTACCTTCAACTTCGTTCAGCGCATTCACAAAGTTGTTTTCGTGCAGAGCAGATCTTAGAGAGTGTTGAATATTGCTTTCAGCCGATTACCCCTAATGTTACATATACATAACTAACACTCTGTTTTGATGGTTCTGCCTCCCGTTATACTATTACACCTATCGTGTTCGAAGTGCGACTGGGCATGATTCGTAGCTACTGCATAAGTTAAGAAAAAGTTGAGTGCCGCTCGGGAAACGATTCTGGTTACCGATTCCAAAGAAGCGTGGCCTCATGTCCTACTGTGGCTGAGGATTCTCTCTGGGCAACGAGTTGAGTGGACGTAGCGCAGGCTGGTCCCTGGAGTCAGCAGTCACAGTCAGTTAGGCAGAGGTGCATCCTTGGAGCGTCGCGGGCAAGTAACAGCATCAGATAGAATGACAGGCATCCAGTGTATGCTATTTCTGTCCTTCTCTCTCTCTCTCTCTCTCTCTCTCTCGCTCTAGCACAAGCTCACACATGTCACTTCCGATAAGGCTACATCTGGAATTCACAGTTACACGCTGGCGGGATTGCTAGCTGTGGTTGCCAGTGGAATTATAACAAGAACCGACAGAGTGGAATTTTTCTACTAGCTGGCGGTCTTCAGCAGTACTCCTATTACTCTTAAAGGCCATTCAGTACATTTATTACTGATTTGTGAGCATATTGTGTTATTGGAACGTTATAGGGCGCCTGATCGGCGTTTCGGCGGCGTTGTTCAAATATCTGGCTTCTTCAAGATGTTGTTTTTCTTAGTTTTAGTGTTTTTTGTATTAATTAGAGTGTGCCTTTTAGATAATGTTAAAAGAGTGTAATATTTTACCAAACGTTTTATTTATTTAAACTGTTTTTAAGTATTCAGTGTACTGCAGGCTCCAACTTACTGTTTAATCCATGAAGAGTTCGTTTTGAAACTTAGTTAGTAAAAATTGGTATTAATTGCTGCTCATTTTTCAATGTCTTTTAGTGCTTTGAAGGTGAAGAATGATTTGTCATGTCACCAATTTTATCCAAATGGATCTGACTATCAAGCTGTGGCACTTTGGCCGACATTAATTTAATTCTTGCAGTGAAGTGTAAGTTTCTGATTGTTTTCATTAGTAAATCTGTTTTGTTTTATATTTATGCTTAAAACCAGCACGTTCCACATCCAATACCCAGGATCCCTATCTTTTTACTGGTAGCAGAGCGTGGTTGAAATGTATGCTGGGCAGTAATTGCAAAGTATTTTGCAGTCCATATTTTTTATCCAGAGTATCTGAACTGATCAGTAAAAGAAGCTGACACAGCAGCTAATTTTAACTGCAAGTGTGTGAAGGGAGATGATCTGGACTTTTACAGAGAAAAATAAGCCAAAAGTAGATTCAGTCTCTTACACTGATGTTTAAGTGTGGGCTGAGTGCAACACACAGCCAGTAGATCAGTCTGTTCTGTTACCTGGTTGCAGCAATGTCTCCTGAATTTGCAAGAAGTCCTTATACTGATTTACCTGTTCGATTAATTGTTTCAAATGGTTTCTGTCGATCTGCAAAATATTTTCCTTTGAACTGCCAGGAGTTTTAGTTCAGTGAAGTTAGTAACTGTCCGGTCCCTCGTTAAAAGAGAATGGTTCAGATGGCCCTAAACACTAAGGGATTTAACATCTGAGGTCATCAGTTCCCTAGACTTAGAACTACTTAAACCTAACTAACCTAAGGACATCACACACATCCATGCTCGAGGCAGGATTCAAACCTGCGACCGTAGCAGCAGCTCGGTTCCGGACTGAAGTGCCTAGAACCGCTCGGCCACAGTGGCCAGCGATAAAAGAGAGATATTAACCTGTTTCACTACATGAAGCTTATACCTAACTTTCCTTCTATTTTTGTTTTTGTTTCTTTCTGATTCAGATACCCACAGAGAACTTATTTTTCATTTATCTTGCTGCCACGTGGCATATGATACATCGTGTTGAAACTCATGAACCAAAACATTATGACTACCTTCTTAACAGCTCCTCATCTGGAATGCAATACACGGTGGTAAATTACGGGGAAGTAGTTGGTTTGCATGGATGTGGCACCCAGTTGCATCTAAAACATGTTCCATCTGGTTCAGATAAGGCAATTTTAGTGACCAAGGGGAATGAGAGTTGTATATCATGTTGCATGGACCACTGTAACATTATACTGGCCTTGTTATACAGAAAGTTATTTTGCTGGAAGATGCCACTGACATTGGGATCGAACTTGAACGGATGCAGATGGTTTGCAATAACGAACACATAGTCAAAAGTTGGCATGGGGCCTTTGATTTCTAATACATGTCCTATGGAAGCCCAGGTGAATTTCCTCCATAGCATAATACTGCTTCCACCAGCCTGTCTCTATGGCATATTACATGTTTCGAGCAGTCGTTCACGACCATTGACTTGGTGTATTAAGAAACGTGATTCATTCGGCCATGCGACATACAATATCGGATCAAAAGTATCCGGTCACCTGGCTGAAAATGACTTACAAGTTCGTGGCGCCCCCCTCCGGTAATGCTGGAATCCAATATGGTGGTGGCCCACCATTAGCCTTGATGACAGCTTCCACTCTCGTGGGCATACGTGCAATCGGGTGCTGAAAGGTTTCTTGGGGAATGGCAGCCCCCCATTCTTCACGGAGTGCTGCACTGAGGAGGGGTACCGACGTCGTTCGGTGAGGCCTGGCACGGAGTCGGCGAACCAAAACATCCCAAAGGAATTCTATAGGATTCAGGTCAGGACTCTGTGCAGGCCAGTGCATTACAGGGATGTTATTGTCGTGTACCCACTCCGCAACAGTCTGTGCACTTGAACAGGTGCTCGATCGTGTTGAAAGATGCAATCACCATCCCCGAACTACTGTTCAACAGTGGGAAGCAAGAAGGTGCTTAAAACATCAATGTACGCCTGTGCTGTGATAGTGCCACGCAAAATAACAAGGGTTGCAAGCCACCTCCATGAAAAACACGACCACACCATAACACCACCGCTTCCGAATTTTGCTGTTGGCGCTACATACGCTGGCAGATGACGTTCACCGGGCATTCGCCGTACCTTCACCCTGTCATCGGATTGCCACATTGTGTACCGTGATTCGTCACTCCACACAACGTTTTTCCTTTGTTCAATCGTCCAATGTTTACGCTCCTTACACCAAGCGAGCCGTCGTTTGGCATTTACCGACGTGATGTGTGGTTTATGAGCAGCCGCTCGACCATGAAATCCAAGTTTTTTCACCTTCCGCCTGACTGTCATACTGCTTGCAGTGGCCCCTGATGCAGTTTGGAATTCCTGTGTGATGGAAGGTCTGGATAGATGTCCGCCTATTACACAATACGACCCTCTTCAACTGTCGGCGGTCTCTGCCAGTCAACAGACGAGGTCGGCCTGTACGCTTTTGTGCTGTACGTGTCCCTTGCGTTTCCACTTCACTATCACATCGGAAGCTTTGGGCCTATGTATGTTTAGGAGTGTGGAAATCTCGCGTACAGACGACAAGTGACACGTTCGAAGTCCGTGAGTTCGGCGGAGCGCCCCATCCTGCTCCCTCACGATGTCTAATAACTACTGAGGTCGCTCATGTGGAGTACCTGGCAATAGGTGGCAGCACAACGCACTCAATATGAAAAACGTATGTTTTTGGGGGTATCCGGAGACTTTTGATCACATAGCGTATTTCCATTGATCCACGGCCTGAGCTCGATTATCCTATGTCCTCTCAATGGTAACCAGCGATGTCATTGGGTTAAAATAGAAACATTTAGCGATCGACAACTGCGAAGCCTCATCTTTAACATTTTCACTACGAAACACTTGTGCCTGCACCGACATAGTTCTCTGTCGTCAGTTCTGCCACATTTCGTCGCTTGTCCTGCTTTACAGAGCACACACGCTCCCGACTTCACGTCGTCTGGTGAGGCGTGAACGTCCAACACCTTTACATGGTAGTGGTTTGACCGTACCTCAGCCACTTCCCACAGATACTCGCAATGGTAGCACGTGAACAACCGACCAGCTTCGCCTTTTCCGAGATGCTCGTTTCCAGCCACCAACTCCTGATAGAATCCGCTTCTGTCAGAGCAGCTTATGCCAGTCGATACCCCCAATTGCGACCAGCATCGTAGCTAGATGACTGTCCATTCGTTACTATTCCGCGTACTCTTTCACGTGTCCGAAAAACCACCGGTCGCCAACAATTTCGTGACTGTCAGCGGTCGTAATGCTTTGGCTTATCAGTGCTGCATTACTTGTGTAACGAAGGTGTCGTAAGTGTTTACTAGTGTACTTTCCAACCGTTCTCTGTGCTGCCAGTTCTTTCAGCTGTGCATAAGGTAAAGTTTTATATAGTGTTTCATGTTTATTTAGTACATGTGCTGCAAATCAAGTAAATGCAACAAAAGTAGGTATGTAGCTGTGGGCGGTTTGGCACAATCACAACTAAAACTGACTGTAACACCGAGAAACTCCACAGAGTAACCATTAAAAATTCTCTTTGTCTTATATCTCGAAAATTCAGTAACTTCATGACAAGAATGTGACATGTTTCAATGTTTATAACCAAAGTAAAATTTCCTCATGTGAGGCTAGAATTACACTTCTCGCATTTCGTTTGATTTGTTTTATTTTTCTATGTCAAAGAATTTCATGCTGTGAGACCTATAGCTAAACAATCCCCGTCTGTCACGGGTCTTCCATATTAAAATGCTATGCCATCTAGGTTAGTTTTTTCCGCTTTATTAGACACAATTTGAAAATATCCACGGTGATCAAAAGACCCATATTACCGTATTTATAGGTGAGGTTGAGTGTCTTACATGGAGCAGTCTACCTCCGTGAAACGCACAATGTTCATATGGTTCAAATGGCTCCAAGGACTATGGGACTTAACATCTGAGGTCATTAGTCCCGTAGAACTTAGAACTAGTTAAACCTAACTAACCTAAGGACATCACACACATCCATGCCCGAGGCAAGATTCGAACCTGCGACCGTAGCAGCAGCGCTTTTTCGAGCTGAAGCGCCTAGAACCGCTCGGCCACAACGACCGGCCGCACAATGTTCTGTGACAGTTTTTATAATGGAATCGTAATGTTATGACTACGTGAAAAGTAATACGCATTTTCAACATGTTGCGCTAATAATGGGACAGCAACTTGTGTTAACCTGTTTGATACAGGAGCAGTCACAGTTGCAAAATTCAGTATTTTTATTTAATTGGTGACTAGTTTTGGATTACCTGAATCCATTTTCAAAACACCAGGACATAAAAAACACTATTTTACGTATTACCAGGTAAACCGTGTTAATATTGCACATAGAAGTATATCGAAGTCAAGTTTTTCTATGAACAGTGGCAGGACAAACACACAACGCAAAACATAGCGTTGTATGTTTGTTCCACCGCTATCCATAGAAAAACTTAAGTTTGATATACGTATATCTACAACGAGAGGTAAAGAGACTTCCCGGTCCGAATAATTTAGAGTCCAAAAACAGAGGATTGCGCATGCCAAAATTCAGAAATTTCTGTGTTCACAATTCCAGCGGTCTGTGGAAGGTCGGGTTACTGTTTACACAGTCAAATAGAAGCAGTAAAGTATTTAAGATACAGTATATGTCGAGACTCACTGAAATTTAATTCATGGTATCATTCCTTTTGAAATGTATTCGAGCACGTAGAAACGGTTGAAATATATTCGTAAGAACTCCGTGTCGGTAGAATTACTACAATGACGAACGTTTCACATCTGTTTCAATAGCTGAGTGGCTAGGCTGACGGTTTACGTACGTAAAGGATGAGCATTCGAATGCAACTGGAGAAATTGTCTTTTTCTTTGAATTTAGAACTGTGCAGGTAATATTTTAAACGTTACTTCGCTACAGACTGTACAGTTGTAGGCATTCCTAGATTCCGCACCCTTTCAAAAGATTTCGTTTTATAGTAGTCTAATTTGTAAACATACAAATGGTCACAGCAAAAATATTGAAAACTGATGCATTTATTTGAAATTTCTTCGACCGCTACCTGGTGTCTATAGTTTTCAGCTAGGAGAAACGTATTGGCTGACTGGCATGTCGTTACGCGCGGTTTACACGAATGTGTGGATGTGCCAGCCAGTATCTGTTGTTTCCTGTCTAATATTCTTTCTTGAACTACGGCAGGGCTATTCGAGAGTTACGCTAAAAAAAAGAGATCGGTAGCGTGTCGACTTGTTGTACTGGTGGCTGTAGTATGTGTCTGATCGAATCTCACCGCAGCATTTTTTTAATTGTGTCGCAAATGTTTCGTGCTTTATTTATAATTTTGTTATTAAATTATGTTTTCTTTTTTTAAATTTTTTCATCATTTTCTGCCGTATGTCTACTTATGGTTTGTGAATTTGATGCCTAAAAGTAATCTTTCTTGGAAGGTAATATTTATCTGACCTCCCATAATAATAAAAATAATCATTACACTTTTTTGGAGACATATGTGTCTCAACTTTATCTTCGATAAGGGTAGAGGCTGAAATAATGAATTAAAATCTGTACTAAGGCCAAGACTTGATTCCAGCTCTCCTCCTTCCTAGACAGATGTGCTAACAAGTAAACCACCAGGACATTACAGCGCACACATCAACATGGACAACATAAGACCAACGTCCTCGCTAACAGCAGTTTCAGGTACAATGCGTTTTTGGCGTGATGGTCAGTACATCTACCTAGACAGCAGGAGATCCACGTTCGAGTACCGCCTTTAGCATGAATTTTAACTGATTACATCAGCTTTTATCCTTATCGAAGAATACTGGAATTGATAAACGAAACGAAAAGTATCACACTTATGACGAAGATGTTCAAATTACTTACAAAAAAAATAATAACTCTTCCATTCGCTATGAACTTACAGTCATATTATCTCAGAAGAGAAGCACAGACGTGGAGTCAAAATCGCAGAAGAAATCCATAGTGGTACGATCCAAGGTGTGCTAAATATCTGGCTATTAAAAATTTGTGAAAAATTGGTCCTACTGTGATACTTCACTCAATGTCTATAGGAACGAAGACAACTGTATAAAACAGCGTGACCGTAAATGAGTTAAATTACCAGCTACCTCCCTCTGCTTTATTTTCCTTTCATTTCTACAGTGGGTGAAGGGAGGAAGGTGAAGGCGTGGGGGTGCGGGCGTTGGGGGGCGTTTGTGGAGGTAGTAAGGTAGGACTGAGTTGCGTGTTGGGGAAGTCAAGAAAACAGAGGCGAGAAATTTTCTTTGAAGGAAAGTTAAGAGATGTTGCTAACCTGGGTAATTGTTCAGCCCCGTAGCTGTGAATTAGTTAAAAAAGAAAAACCTGTCCGAAAATGAAACTTCTGTTTTGAAGTAAACTCTTCCACCGCGTAAAATCGCACTCCACAGAGGTTTTTCACATTTGCATGGTGGCAAGAAATGTAATTCAGTGCGTGCTGTACGTGACTATAGAACTTCGTCTAGCCATATATCAGAGCGCATATCTCTCAAGACTTAGCTGCGCCTTCCGTTTTTATTAACAGGACGCACGATGTACCAGAAATGCTCTTACGTTATTACCGACATGACTGACTCCTTTCAGGGACTTTTTAACAAGAATGCGCCAGAGTTAAGCTCCTCCCTCATTCATGTACTAAAGGAAGTTTTGTAACCTTCGCTTATATTTTGAGATCCTTTCAACTTTACTATTCAGCTTCCATTATTTCTTTGCCCCTATTCACGTTTGTTGATTAGAATTCTTTCTTGCTTTGTTGAGTAATGAACTTACACATTTCTCATTTCTTTCTGCTTTCTCCGTCTTTATTCCATCCTTAGAAAGACACAGCATCTTTTCCTGCAGAAATTTCGGGTTTCTGACTTGCAAACAAATCCTTCACTCGTCGTTAACATACGGCAGAAATGCACCACAGGACTATACTGAATTAGCTTTAGTGGCTCTTTGGAAGAAAGGAGTGGGGAAAACATTGTCATGTACGTTTCGCTGCGACATTTACATTATCGACAATGGCTTTTGATGATTTCCTTGTCTTTAGCTGACCGATTTCGTTTCTGAAATGTTGAGCGATTGTCTGATGATTACTACTAGTGAGTTAGAGACCTGAGGCAAGTGAAAGTTCTTCAAACTCGATGTCAGAAAGTGTATACTCGAAGCATTGAGAGGTTTGAGATAGCAAATCATCACCTGATCATCACGAAAGGTGCCCGTCCAGAAAAAAGAGTAGTTTGGAGCATGAGATGCACGTATCTTCGAGACGATATGGTGGTTGTGGCGAAATAAATAAAAAACATTTTACATTTTAAATTCCACGTCATTGTTGATTTAATCAGAGTTCTCACCTTAGACGTAGAATTAGTCCTTCTGCCACAATATTAATTCATTAGTCGCCATCGATGTTCTTCTCTTTGTTGACCGTGTGTACCATCATGAGTCGGCATCGGTTCACTTCACGAAGACGGTGGAAACCAAGGAATACTATGCTACGTCGCTATAAATAATTTTCGTAACACTTCGATACTTTTCACTATTTTTTTTATTCACAACACAATAAGACTTGCTGTGCTCATCGCACAAACCATAATTACCAACCACATGGCTGCCTTTCCGCACAGTCCAAAATCACGTCCATCCTCCACAAGGCAACAATCGAAAGTGTCCCTTAGCTCCTTGGAGTATCAAACAAAAGAGAATCCAATGTGAACTTTACAAAGATTATAATATACATGCCTCTCAATTTATCTTTGGCGCAGCTTTTAAGATATCGTATGTCTCTGCATAGGAATATGTCATTACAACTGCCCCCCTACTGTATACTGTCACTAGAAAATTTTATTTGATTGACAGGATACAGTAGTCGACCTTGCAATTGATAAGTTTGGGGGTCTTTTATTTACAAACTTCATTTTTATTGTCTCATTTTCATGGCACTGTGAATTCTTTGGTATTTCTGAGTGTGTGTCAGTTTTTTGGTATACTTATGCTAATATTTACAAACCTTAATCCTAATATACAAAGTTCTGGTTAATACTGAGAAAATGACATCATGTAGTAAAGTTTGTACAATAAAATATACACTGAATACAACGTTACATACAAATGTTTCCTTCCTCATCCGAGGTGAAAATTAAGTCCTTGTATTGCTTTCTGTATTTATTCTGGGGCGACGAGCTTTGTTCGCTAGCCCGTGTTGAATATGGGCGGGTGACACGCGCGCCTGATTGTTTGGTCGTCCGTTAGCTGGCGACGTTGGTTGAATGCGCGCGCCAGTGCACTGAATATACACCGACGTGCGGGTACCGTCAAGACTTCCGAACCTCAGTATGCGTGTGCTTTTTGTAGTTCCTTCCAGTACTTAGACTGGATACAACGAGGTACATTGGAATATGTGCCCCGAAGAACACACCACACTATGTGCGAGGCGGAGGACGATCCCGTCGATGCAGCTCCTGGTAAGAAGCGTACCATGTCAAACTTGTTTGGCATTGTCCTTTCCTACTGTGACGCCATGGGTCGTTTGACGATACAAGCTTCAATTTTCGCTGTCACTTGTTTAGGGTCGCTGACATTTGCAACGTAGCACTACTTTGCACAATTTTAATTTCTACACACACACCACTTTAACCGCGAGTATTGCGACCGAAACTTCCTTTTCACTACACTTTTTTTTTTCTTCGCATTAACCCCTTTTACCTATTGTACTGAGATTCATTCCCCTCAATACTTCTGGTCAATGTACATAATTTGTAAGTCACGGGACTTGGCATGAAATACAAAATACATCACATACAATGGAATAACATATAATACATACAATACATTGTTTACATTAACTGTAGGAAAAAACTATCGACTAAAATTGAAAAAATTTTTGACCACTCATAGTGGCTTCTTCGTCTTGGATTTTACTGACACACACACACACTCGCCTTTTTCCATTAATCTGTTAGAAGGAACAAGTCCTTTGTTTTCCTTCTTGAACTCGAGTATAAGTTAAGGTTTACCTCCATTACGTATTCTTCACACGCAACGACATGCATCAGCATGCAGAGAATACACCTGTAACCGCTCCACTGAAGCTTGGGAAGGGAATTTTCTACCTTCTACTTCGGGTAGTGGCAACGACTACGTGTATGCTACGGTTTTTTGCGTATAAAATCTGAAAATGCACGAAATAATCATTTATATGCAGCATAACCCTAATATGTACAGTGTTTTGGGCGTAAGCACATTCTGGTGTGCTTGTAAATCATTAACCCTAATAAAATTTCCTACATTAACATAGACATATAAACCTAAAATTTTTAAGTTCAGGGTGTAGCTACTATTAATATGTACAGTGTTTCACAATAGCGGCACGCCCTTGTGTGCGTGTATCATTTTCAATTAAAGTGCGCTTATAGGCGTCTTGTGTTATCATGGGAGAAAAAATACAGACATTTTAATGCATCGGTTGTCATAAAAATCTATGTACACGAACAATCAGACTTTCATAGCTTCAGTGCAGCATGAAATTCTTTATGACGTTTTGTTCATAATTCATTTTATAGGCGATTCCTTTGCTTACAGGTCGCCGATCACACTACTTACCTGTTTCTCGTATAGCGGCGATATCATTTTCATTCCTTGTGACTGTAAATTGTTATATGTGTGAAAGATATAATTTTAACATGATTTTTCCTTTCATGTTTCAAGTGGGTAAAGTAATTCATACCTTCCTTTTGCATACATGAGTGAAGCATCGCTAATGTTGCACTTTGTATCAGGGTTTTCGCATTTTCTCGTAAACTCGTAGAGTCTTACGGTTTTAATTAAGTTGTTTCTTGACGTTAGGTGTACATGTTTATAAGAGGTTGTCTTAGAGTTTAATTTTCCTTATACACTTCTACGTTGTTTAAGTTCAGTACACGTACAGGGCTTCTTTTGCCTTTCACACATTCATACATACGTTTATACACAAAAAAATATCTACCACTATAATATACACTTTGCTGGTGGGGCCCTTTTTCGGTACCCTGCACCATTCCTTCAATATTCCAAAATAATTCAGGGTGTGCTGAGCATCGTCCCTTATACTAATAATACTTACAACTAAA
Organism: Schistocerca piceifrons; assembly: GCF_021461385.2. NCBI lineage: Eukaryota > Metazoa > Arthropoda > Insecta > Orthoptera > Acrididae > Schistocerca > Schistocerca piceifrons. The sequence goes on from NC_060139.1 coordinate 616,005,421, forward strand.
TATTTCTTCTTACATACATAACTGCCTTACAGTCCATTAATGCGCAACATTCCCTATTTTCCTCCTTTACACTTTAGCTTTCGTACATGTACCCTCGTGTATAGCTTATATATTCTACAAAGTTGTTTGCTGAGTGCTTCAGGTGTTTCCTAACGTTAATGTGTGTCTCTCTCTCTATAAACCCTAGGTATTTGTTTTGAGAGCGATTCAGTTCATTGCTCACGCTGCATAGGTCTGTTTATTATTACCCTATTTTAAAGCTTGTGTCACTCTTTTCCTTAGTCACAAAAATTCCCGCGTTTACCTTGTTGTTCATTCTGAAAATCGCTAGCGACTGTGTAATGTAAATGTATGCGTTATCTCTTTGATTTCCTCTTTGCTGCTTTTTCCCTATATGTAATTGTGTGCTGTTCTCGTGTACATAGCCTTTCTTCCGGTTATATATCTGCATTATTTATCTATTTATTTTTTTTCTATTATCTTTCTCCTTCCGTACAAGCTAAGATTTTACTCAGTATAATATAATATTACAATACCGTCCATGACCAGTATGTACTTGCATGTTCACTTTTATTACGTAATACCAGCTTATAATTAAATTTTCTAAGTTACTATTTACAAGACTTGTGTACCCTTTCCTTTCTTGTTTTTGAATGACTTTCGTCTCTGTGTCTCATAGTACGAGTGGTCTTAAAACTTTTAAACGTTCCGCGCATGCGCGCTTACGTACCACGACTGGACTGTAGGTGCGGGGAAAACTCTGCATTGTTGGTGAACATTATTCGTGATAGCCACCATCGTGTAATAGTCACGTGACACCTGGACTCGACCGCGCATGCGCCTTTGCGCTTTGTATACGCTCAGCTGATCGGACATGGAAGGGGGGAAGATTTCTCCCCGGCTCGCTGCCTACAGCGCGGCCAATGACCTCGTCTTGACATGCAGCTATCGCGTGCTCATGAGCTGAACGTTGGATTGCAACTTCGACGTGTGGTTTGTTGCTCGTCTCAAGCGAACAAACTCTGACCTTCGCGCTAATTTGTCTTTGTTCCCCTCTCTTAAATAACTGAGTTAGACTACAAAAGTACTGTATGGTTTATTTTTATAGTGTTAAGACTCACAGTAACACATGTTTCATTAGGTTTGGTTAAATATGCGCTTTTAAGCTGGCATATGCCCCCAGTTGTTCGCAAGTTTCTTAGGTTAATGACAGCAATTTTACTATGTGATCCAAGGTTGTACAATTTCAATTTTGCTAAAATAACATATAACCTTTAATGAAAAAATTCCTTGATGTCCTTGTGGGGGTATAACCCTTTCACCTTGCCCGTTCGTGTGTTACCTAACAGATAACATCCTGGGTGAGGTTTGTCTATTATAATGAAAGGGCCATCATACAACAACTGCCACTTTTTGTTTAATGCCTTAATTTTAGAGGATTTTGGGTGGGTACGTAATAGTACTTCCTGTCCAATGTTAAATTCTGTAACCTTTCTTATCTTTTTGTTGAACTGCTTTCTCCTTATTTCTGCTTGTTCTTCCATCTGTATTAATGCTTGACGTACCTTTTCGCCTAGTGTCATTTCCTTTGTGGCTAATTTAGGTAAAGGTTTAGCCCATTCGTCAAGTTCTGTGCCTTGAAACATTAACTCTGTAGGTGTAAAGCCTGTTGAAGTATGAATTAAATTATTTACAATATGCTGAAATGGAGCTAGGTATTCTACCCATTTTGTCTGTTTATTTGGTACATAAGTACTTATAAAGCGATTAAATTCTTTAAAATTTCTCTCAATCGGGCTCGATTCTGGGTGAAATTTGGATACCAATATATGTTTAATGTTTTGAGATTCGAGAAATATTTTCCATTTATTACTAGTGAAGTTTGTTGCATTATCAGTTAATATAATTTTCGGTTTTCCCACTAGTGGTATGTAGTCTTCTATCATGCGTTTGATTATTGATCCCGACAGTACTGCTTTTATAGCATACATTTTTAAGTACTTTGTGAAGACATCATAAAATGCGATCACATATCTAACTCCTCCCCTAGCTCGTGGATATGGTCCTGCTGCGTCCACGGAAACTAGTTCTCTTGGTCTAGTTGGAATGATAGGGTGTAATACGTCCAAACAAGATCTATTAAGACGTTTAACCTTCTGACATATTGTACACTTTTTTATTATTTGTTCAATACTGCGTCTGAGATTTGGGAAGTAACAATACGTTGATATTTTCGCTGTACATTTTGATACCCCATAGTGTCCCCATACTCTATGTGTGTGTCTTATCAAATTGTCTATGTATTCTTCCGGGATGCAGACACGCCAGGTGTTGGATTGTGGATTGCGCCTGTAGAAAAGAACATCGTTTGACATTGTGTAATATGGTTTCAATGTACTATTGTCATCTGCCTGCAGTTTTTGCATAACTTGTCTCCATCTATTGTCTTCCTTTTGTAGTTTGCTCATGTCCTTACACATCTTTCTGTAATATGGTTGAAATGTGCCATCATGCATCAGAAAAACTCTAAAATCGGAAGTCTGTTCGATCAATTCATTGAACTCGCTCAAACCTTGTGGCAAGCGCGATAATGCGTCGGCAATTACATTCTGTTCACCCTTGATATAAACTATCTCGAAATCAAATTCCTGGAGGAATAAACACCAACGTGCAATCCGTTTGTGCAACAATTTGCATGTGAGTAAAAACGATAGTGCTTGATGGTCACAAAACACTCGTGTATGCCTTCCCCAGAGATAGTACTGGAACTTGCGGAAAGCCCACACTACAGCTAACGCTTCAAGTTCAGTTGCCGAATAGGCTCTTTCACATTCCGTTAACGTTCTACTGGCAAAACTAATTATGTTTACTTTCTGTTTTCCATTGTCATTTACTAATTGGAACAGACAAGAGCCTAATCCCTGATATGAGGCGTCCGTGCTCAAACAAAAGTTGTAGTTCATGTTAGGATGCTTCAAAATGGGTGCGTTTATGAGTGCCTGTTTGATTTTTACGAAATCTTCCTCACATTTTACTGTCCACAACCATGTGTGGTTTTTCCTTAAAAGGTTGAGTAGGGAATCACTATTCAGTAACTGTTTGGACACGAATTTTCGAAAAAATGACGTGAGCCCCAGAAACGCTTTCAATTGTTTACATGTTTGTGGTGAGGGGAAATATTCTATGTCATCAAGCTTTTTTTTGGATCTGGTAAAATTCCGCCTGGTGAAATAATATGGCCTAAAAATTTTATTTGATCCCTTCCAAATTCGGACTTCTTAAAATTTGCTGTGACGTCATATTCTCGGAACTTTTGGAACACCTTGTGTACCAATTCCACATGCTCTTGCCAGGTGTCCGTGGCTATCAAGAGATCGTCTACATACAACGTCACTTTGCTAATCAGTTCTGGACCCAATACTCTGTCTAAAGCCTCTATAAACACCCCAGCACTCACGTTGAGTCCAAATGGCAGTACTTGGAATTGATAGCTTCTGCCAGCATGAATGAACGCAGTATATTTTCTGCTATCACTATGTAGGGCTATTTGCCAATACGAAGCCTTCATGTCAACGGATGTTAAATACTTCACTCCATGAAATTTAAGCAATTGCTCATCTAAGTTCTCTGGCCTAGTGCGTATTGGTACGATGATCTTATTAATTTCCCGTGCATCAAGTACTAATCTGACTGATCCGTCAGGTTTGCTAACAGCTAGGATGGGACTGCAGTACGATGAATGTGAAGGTTCTATCACCTTCCACAGAACCATTCTATCTATTTCTTTGCGAACCGCTTCCTTCTTTGCCCATGGTATCGCATATGATTTATGGCAGTACGTTTTATGTGGGTAGACTTCCATTTTGTATTCATAATTTTTGATTATTGTCGGCTGTTTTCTAAAAATGTCTCGGTATTCATAAATAAGATCTGCTAGTTCATTTTGTTGAGTTTCTGAAAGACAAGTGGATTTTCCTACCTTCTCGTGGGCGGCCTGTTCGTTAATTATTTCCGTGTCTAATTGTTCGGGGAAAGGAATATCTATCCATAAAACTTGTGGGTAAACTAATTTTACTTCAGCTTGTTCCTGTGATTGGCCATTACGATCTATTGTTGACTTTACAGGATTGACCTTCACACTACGACTGCCCACTCGGAAATAGCAAAGTCCACTGCCTATGTCGATGTTTACTTTATGCTGCCGGAAAACTTCCATGCCTAAAATACAATTGACGATTAACTTGTCAACGATCAAGAATGTACAGTTTATCGTGACATCGCTAATGGTAACAGGTATTTGCGTCTGCCAGTTAATACTTTTTGACTTGTTACCTACAGCTGTCAAGATTTTACAATTTTCCGTTGGCAACACTGGTACTTTTAATGCTTTCGAAACTTCTTTAAATAAACTGTTAGAAATAATATTCGTAGATGCGCCTGTATCTAAAATTACGTTGGTAATTATAGTTCCTATCTTTGCTGTTATTACAGCCTGCACGAGGTCACTTACCTTGTCCGGTGCTTTCATCTCTTCTTCACATAGATCATCTTCTACGGTCGCATCCTGATCATATCTTAAAAATAATTGTCTAAGATGTAATGTGTGCTTGTTTGTGCCCCCTGTTGTCAAATCGGTCGGCCGGTGGGGGCTCATTACGACCGATTGTTGTTTACCGGGGGAGACAACGGCGTTGCTTCAGTAGTGTCCGTTACCTCTACAAAGTGTACTGAGTGGTTATTCTGTCGCCAATTAGTTTCCGGACCGCTGCGTGCAACATTTTCTTGCGACCGGCCGTCGCTATTCCTCCTTGGTCTATCATTCCTATTACTGTAACTATTGTAATTTTCATTTGTGTGCCGCCTTTCATCACGCGGGCCTGACCAATCATTCACGTGATTTCTATCATTTCCATACCGGCGTGGACCGTAATCTGTACTATACCTTCGGTCTTCACGTCTCTGTGGCGCCGAATTCCTCCGATTTCCGTAATTCCAGGTTCCATTATTTGGCCTTGTCGCATACGGATGCCAACTGTGTGGGTTTTGTCCACTGCCATTAAAATGATATCCGTTACCGTTGTTTTGATTGGTTCCGGAATATTCATTCCGATTACCTGTGCTCGGCTCTTCTTCGTATATTAGATCAATTGAGTCAAGCACGGAAAGAAAGTATTCAAGGTCGTTCTCCGGTATGGTTACCAATTTTTCGCGTAAGTTCGCGGGTAGTTTGTTTTTCAGAATTTTGAGAACATCTACGTGCAGTATTGGATTGTTCCAATAGCGCGTCTTATTCAAGTACTTTTCGAAATACTTTCTCAACCCGCCGTTTTTGAGGTTGAACGGTTGTGGGTTGAATACTTCACGGCGCAGTCTTTCTTGGACCCCAGCAGATCAATATTTCTCCAAGAAAGCCCGTTCGAATTGTTCGTAGGTGACGCACTGTTCAGCCATGTCTGTGGCCCACAAAAGTGCGTCGCCTTGTGTGAAGCCTACTACATACCTAATCTTCTGTGCCTCAGTCCAGTTTCTTGGTAAGACATTTTTAAATGCTCTTACGAATACGACTGGATGAGTTTTTCTGGATTCTGTGGAGAAAACTGGAAACTGTCTATGTTTCAACAGGCTCTCATCGACTAGAATCGTCGAGATGCAAGGCGACACACCTACTGCCTGTTGCAGCACCGCGTTTGGCGAATAGCCATTGTTTGCCTGTGCCGGTGCGTGCACATACGCCGGACAGGGCGCGTGATGTTCTGCGTTATTGACATCGTAATCTGGCACGGGCGAATAAGTGTCGCACTGCCTGTTGCTTGACGTAGGCAAGTCATTTGAAACATTCAGTCTACCAGCAATTTCCTTGCGTATTCTGTCCTCGGCTACTTTGATTTCATTACCTAATTTTTCAAAAAGTTTTGTTTCCCGGTCAGTTATTGATTCATTTACACTACCGTTTTCTAAAGTTTCATTTATTTTGATAATGTCCGCGTTGATACGTCGAGTCTCCTGTTTCAGAAAACCGACTTCTTCGTTAACTTTATTAACTTGGTCAGGTATTTCTTCACATGCGGACTGTACTCTTGTTAAATTTAATTGAATAGCCTGTACGTTTTCATGTATTTCTTTTTGTACGGTTTGTGTTTGATTGTGTGTTTCTACTATTTCTGACAGTTCCTGTTCCTGTTTGGTTGTAAGATCTGACAATTTCTTTTCTAAGTCATTTGCCAATACATTGTATACACTATTGACGGTTTTGATGACTTTGTCTTCGATCTTTTGATCGATTTCATTGGTGAGTTTATTTAAGCGTTGATCGAAATGTCTGTGTATGTTTACAAATTGCGTGTTTACACTTGAAAACTGCTGTTGGAACCCAATTTCCATGTTTGACAATTTTGTGTTTGTCATTATTTCTAGATTCGCCAGTTTCTCGCTCACATTTGACATCAGACTATATAATGCCTCAAGCGTAACTGACGAAGCTTGTGTGTTTGTATTTATGCCATTATTTGTTGCCATTGTTTCTCTGCCACGGTCTGATTGAATCGAAACCGGGCTAGGTTCACTGACTTCACGCGAAATATTTTCATCTGATCTGGTAATCGATGCTTCATCAACTGTGCACAAGGTTTCATTTGCAAGTGGTTCGTTATTGTTAATCCCTGTGGAGTGCAATTGAATTGTATTTACTTCTACATTATGTTGTGCTGAAAAACTAATTGCGTCATCATTTACGTCACTATTGTCAGAATCGGTGACGTGTCCATGAACATTTGTTAAATTAAAGTTCTCCGATTCCATTGTGAAGATATTATTTTTATCTGTACTTTACTGTTAATCTAAATCTTTAAATTCTCTCGCAGTTGAATTAATAAAAATATCTCGCGATTGTTATTTGTTGCGCGTCGGAAATTTACAAGATGGCGCACTACGTCTTCTAATTCTGCGATTGTTGAACATAAAAAGTAATTATCAAAGTGTAATTGTGTGTTGCCACAAACACTACCAGGATTTTAATATGGACAGGAAAAGGTTCTGCTTTAAGTGGAGCTAAGCCAAGGTGCAGCCACTGCATGCGTTTGCGCTTTCCTACCTTAATTCCGACTGAGCTGCGTCACTCACGATTACGTTAGTTTTGTAAATCCTTGTCCTTGTTCCTTCTGGTTATTGTGCCACCCGTTTATACAGTTAATACTGTTTCACTTTATTCGTCATTTTCCATGTGCGTCATGTAACAGAGAAACAGTAATTAGTACAAGTACATTTGTAGCACAACAATGAAGTACTTACTCTTTGTTCCACCAGCACTGTCCCTGTCAGCGGTCGCCAGTGTGGCGAAATAAATAAAAAACATTTTACATTTTAAATTCCACGTCATTGTTGATTTAATCAGAGTTCTCACCTTAGACGTAGAATTAGTCCTTCTGCCACAATATTAATTCATTAGTCGCCATCGATGTTCTTCTCTTTGTTGACCGTGTGTACCATCATGAGTCGGCATCGGTTCACTTCACGAAGACGGTGGAAACCAAGGAATACTATGCTACGTCGCTATAAATAATTTTCGTAACACTTCGATACTTTTCACTATTTTTTTTATTCACAACACAATAAGACTTGCTGTGCTCATCGCACAAACCATAATTACCAACCACATGGCTGCCTTTCCGCACAGTCCAAAATCACGTCCATCCTCCACAAGGCAACAATCGAAAGTGTCCCTTAGCTCCTTGGAGTATCAAACAAAAGAGAATCCAATGTGAACTTTACAAAGATTATAATATACATGCCTCTCAATTTATCTTTGGCGCAGCTTTTAAGATATCGTATGTCTCTGCATAGGAATGTGTCATTACATGGTGTAACGACACGGAACAAGAAACAACTGAAAACTGTGCATGTCCAAGAGAATCCGAAAATAACAGGTCAGGTAGCTATCATATTCGATAATTTCAGATGACACAGTATCTAAAAAAAGAGAAAAGTGTACAAGTATTAGAATTTTTCCAGTTCAAAAAACGAATAATAAATATCAATTAATAATTAATGTAACAATATATAATATTGTAATATTGTAAAATTGTATTGCAAAATATACAAAACCATTCAAGGCATGAATAACAGAAGACACCTGGAGATGATTTCCATTCAGCGAAATGGTTAATGCTGGAGGTAAAATAATACCCCAAGTGCTCACAAAATATTTTTCATAATATGTGGAGAAAGAGATTTCCTCAAAATTGTAACAATGGTGTTACTGTTCTTCTCAACAAGGGACAGAAAACATATATGCTTTCTCTCCTTCAAGTATCAAGCATCAACTTCATGAGAAAAACCGAACTCTAATCAACGTATAAGCTGGCTTTAGAAGTGGACGCAGCACAGCGGGATATCTTCCAGTCCTGAATTTAATTTAGAGACCGGAGCAGTGACTATTAACAACAGCTTTGTCTCGGATTATCATAATTTGTGAAAGCTTTTATCTTAGTGTCAGCATTGTCTTTACTAACAACTCTTGACAAACAATGCACGAATCAGCTTATGTTTTGGTTGTTGTGGTGCTGATGCAGCTCTCCATGCTGCTTTATCCTGTGCAAGCCTCATCACCGAATAGCTACTGCAACCTGCATCCTTCTGAATCCGTTTACTGTATTCATTTCTTTTTCTCTTTCTACGATACTTACACCCCAAACTTCTCTCCAACACTAAACTGATATCTTAGCATCTCAGAATACTTCCTACCCACCGATCTCTTCATCTAGTCTAGACCTCGGAGACGATCAGTTCAGATTCCGAAGAAATATAGAAACACATGGCTTCTCATAGAAGATGGGTTAGGAAAAGCAACCCTACGTTTATACCATTCGTAGACTTAGAAAAAACTTTTGACAATGTTGACTTGAACACTCTCTTTCAAATTACAAAGGTGGCTAGGGTATAATACAGGGCGCTAAACGCTTATTACAATTTGTACAGTACCATGAACCATGGACCTTGCCGTTGGTGGGGAGGCTTGCGTGCCCCAGCGATACAGATAGCCGTACCGTAGGTGCAACCACAACGGAGGGGTATCTGTTGAGAGGCCAGACAAACGTGTGGTTCCTGAAGAGGGGCAGCAGCCTTTTCAGTAGTTCCAAGGGCAACAGTCTGGATGATTGACTGATCTGGCATTGTAACAATAACCAAAACGGCCTTGCTGTGCTGGTACTGCGAACGGCTGGAAGCAAGGGGAAACTACAGCCGTAATTTTTCCCGAGGGCATGCAGCTTTACTGTATGATTACATGATGATGGCGTCCTCTTGGGTAAAATATTCCGGAGGTAAAATAGTCCCCCATTCGGATCTCCGGGCGGGGACTACTCAAGAGGATGACGTTATCAGGAGAAAGAAAACTGGCGTTCTACGGATCGGAGCGTGGAATGTCAGATCCCTTAATCGGGCAGGTAGGTTAGAAAATTTAAAAAGGGAAATGGATAGGTTGAAGTTAGATATAGTGGGAATTAGTGAAGTTCGGTGGCAGGAGGAACAAGACTTCTGGTCAGGTGACTACAGGGTTATAAACACAAAATCCAATAGTGGTAATGCAGGAGTAGGTTTAATAATGAATAGGAAACTAGGAATGCGGGTAAGCTACTACAAACAGCATAGTGAACGCATTATTGTGGCCAAGATAGATACGAAGCCCAAGCCTACTACAGTAGTACAAGTTTATATGCCAACTAGCTCTGCAGATGACGAAGAAATTGAAGAAATGTATGATGAAATAAAAGAAATTATTCAGATTGTGAAGGGAGACGAAAATTTAATAGTCATGGGTGACTGACTAGGTAAAAAGACGAGGGCTAGTAGATATCCTTGGGTAACAGAAGAAATATTGAATTTAATTGATGAAAGGAGAAAATATAAAAATGCAGTAAGTGAAACAGGCAAAAAGGAATACAAACGTCTCAAAAATGAGATAGACAGGAAGTGCAAAATGGCTAAGCAGGGATGGCTAGAGGACAAATGTAAGGATGTAGAGGCCTATCTCACTAGGGGTAAGATAGATACCGCCTACAGGAAAATTAAAGAGACCTTTGGAGATAAGAGAACGACTTGTATGAATATCAAGAGCTCAGATGGAAACCCAGTTCTAAGCAAAGAAGGGAAAGCAGAAAGGTGGAAGGAGTATATAGAGGGTCTATACAAGGGCGATGTACTTAAGGACAATATTATGGAAATGGAAGAGGATGTAGATGAAGATGAAATGGGAGATATGATACTGCGTGAAGAGTTTGACAGAGCACTGAAAGACCTGAGTCGAAACAAGGCCCCCGGGGTAGACAATATTCCATTGGAACTACTGACGGCCGTGGGAGAGCCAGTCCTGACAAAACTCTACCATCTGGTGAGCAAGATGTATGAAACAGGCGAAATACCCTCAGACTTCAAGAAGAATATAATAATTCCAATCCCAAAGAAAGCAGGTGTTGACAGATGTGAAAATTACCGAACTATCAGCTTAATAAGTCACAGCTGCAAAATACTAACACGAATTCTTTACAGACGAATGGAAAAACTAGTAGAAGCCAACCTCGGGGAAGATCAGTTTGGATTCCGTAGAAACACTGGAACACGTGAGGCAATACTGACCTTACGACTTATCTTAGAAGAAAGATTAAGGAAAGGCAAACTTACGTTTCTAGCATTTGTAGACTTAGAGAAAGCTTTTGACAATGTTGACTGGAATACTCTCTTTCAAATTCTAAAGGTGGCAGGGGTAAAATACAGGGAGCGAAAGGCTATTTACAATTTGTACAGAAACCAGATGGCAGTTATAAGAGTCGAGGGACATGAAAGGGAAGCAGTGGTTGGGAAGGGAGTAAGACAGGGTTGTAGCCTCTCCCCGATGTTGTTCAATCTGTATATTGAGCAAGCAGTAAAGGAAACAAAAGAAAAATTCGGAGTAGGTATTAAAATTCATGGAGAAGAAATAAACACTTTGAGGTTCGCCGATGACATTGTAATTCTGTGAGAGACAGCAAAGGACTTGGAAGAGCAGTTGAATGGAATGGACAGTGTCTTGAAAGGAGGATATAAGATGAACATCAACAAAAGCAAAACAAGGATAATGGAATGTAGTCTAATTAAGTCGGGTGATGCTGAGGGAATTAGATTGGGAAATGAGGCACTTAAAGTAGTAAAGGAGTTTTGCTATTTGGGGAGCAAAATAACTGATGATGGTCGAAGTAGAGAGGATATAAAATGTAGGCTGGCAATGGCAAGGAAAGCGTTTCTGAAGAAGAGAAATTTGTTAACATCCAGTATTGATTTAAGTGTCAGGAAGTCATTTCTGAAAGTATTCGTATGGAGTGTAGCCATGTATGGAAGTGAAACATGGACGATAAATAGTTTGGACAAGAAGAGAATAGAAGCTTTTGAAATGTGGTGCTACAGAAGAATGCTGAAGATTAGATGGGTAGATCACATAACTAATGAGGAAGTATTGAATAGGATTGGGGAGAAGTTTGTGGCACAACTTGACCAGAAGAAGGGATCGGTTGGTAGGACATGTTCTGAGGCATCAAGGGATCACCAATTTAGTATTGGAGGGCAGCGTGGAGGGTAAAAATCGTAGAGGGAGACCAAGAGATGAATACACTAAGCAGATTCAGAAGGATGTAGGTTGCAGTAGGTACTGGGAGATGAAAAAGCTTGCACAGGATAGAGTGGCATGGAGAGCTGCATCAAACCAGTCTCAGGACTGAAGACCGCAACAACAACAACAACAACAACACAGTACCATATGGCAGTTATAAGACTCGAGGGCGCGAAAGGGAAGCGGTGATTGAGAAGTGAGTGAGACAGGACTGAAGTCTATCCCCGATGTCATTCAATCTGTATATTGAGCAATCAGTAAAGGATACAAAAGAAAAATTTGGAGTAGGTATTAAAATACATGGAGAAGAAATAAAAACTTTGAGAGTTGCTGATGACATTGTAACTCTGTCAGAGACAGGAAAGAACCTGGAAGAGCAGTTGAACGGGATGGACAGCGTCTTCATAGGAGGATATAAAATGGACATCAACAAAAGCAAAACGAGAATAATAAAATGTCGTTGAATTAAATCAGGTGTTGCTGAAGGAAGTAGATCGGGAAATGAGACACTTAAAGTAGTAGATGCGTTTTGCTATTTAGGGAGCAAAATAACTGATGATGGTCGAAGTAGAGAGGATATAAAATGCACACTGGCAATGGAAATAATAGCATTTCTTAAGAAGAGAAATTAGTTAACATCGAGTATCGATTTAAGCGTCAGGAAGTCCTTTCTGGAAGTATTTGTATGGAGTGTAGCCATGTGTGGAAATGAAACATGAGTGATAAACAGTTTTGACAAGATGAGAAAGAAGATGGATAGATCACGTAACTAATGAGGAGGTACTGAATAGAATCGGGGAGCAGAGAAATTTGTGGTACAACCCGACTAAAAGAGGGGATCGTTTGGTAGGATACATTCAGACGCATTAAGAGGCCACCAATTTAGTACTGGAGGGAAGCTTGGAGGGTGGGAGGGGAGTGAAAATGATAGAGGGAGACCAAGAGATGAATAGACTAAGCAGATTCAGAAGGATGTAGGTTGCAGTAGGTACTGGGAGATGAAGAGGCTCGCACAGGATAGAATAGCATGGAGAGCTGCATCAAACCAATCTTTGGACTGTAGACCACAACAACAACAACAACAACGTGTTGTCCATAGTAGCCTACCCTCATTTCTATTTTCCTCTTCATTATTAAACCTACTCCTGAATTATCCTTATCTAAATTGTATAAATAACCCTGTAATCAGCTGATCACAAGTTCTGTCCCTCCAGCTTCAGAACTTCACTAATTCCGACTATGTCTAACTTACACCTAGTCACTTACCTTTTCAAACTATCGAACGTAGTTGTCCGATTACGGAATCTAACATTTCGTGCTCCGGTCTGTAGAACGTCAATTTTGTCTCTCCTGATGACGACGTCCTCCTGAGTAGTTATCGCCCGAAAACCCGAATGGGGCCTTATATACCTCAGTAATATTTTACCCAAAAGGACGCCATCATCACTTAACCATACAGTAGAGCTGCATGCCATCGAGAGAAGTTACGACTTTCAGCCGTTCGCAGCACGAGAACAGAGAAGCTGTTTTGCTTGATGTTACAAGTCCAAATCAGTCAGTCATCCAGACTGTTGCCCTTGCAGCTACTGAAAAGGCTGCTGCCCCTCCTCAAGAATGGCATGTTTGTCTGGCCTCTCAACAAATACACCTTCGTTGTGGTTGCACCTACGGAACGGCTATCTGCGTCGCTGAGGTGTGCAAGCCTCCCCAACAAAGGCAAGGTCCATAATTCATTGGGGGGGGGGGGGGGGGGGAGCTGGCAGCTAATGTTAGTATACGGCAGCTAATGTTAGCATAATGAAAAAATTATATACATCCTTGCTACAATTTCCATTCGGTTTCAAATAAACGAAAGGCAACCAAAAGATAGACATCAACCTGAACACTCCCAAAATGATACTGGCCTACCTGCCTAATAAATTTACTGGGTACGACATTGTAAAAAATGCTAATTGGTAGATCAAAACGGCACAGGGTCTAACGGGATTAAATAATTCTCAGCATGAATTTTGGAAGGGTAAATGTATAGAAGATGCGTTTAATGAGGTGAGATAATTAATATACGCTGCAGACACAAAATTTACGGTACCCGTAATTATATACGTATCTGTGGCGTTTGATAGTATATGGTATCCTTCCTTCTTTAGAACCTTAAGGGAAACGGCTGTCCAAGATTGCTATACTACTGTTTAGTGAATTACTGCATAGACTGAAACGTGACACTGTCAAGTCTCACACCAGTAGTAACCACACTTATTATGAAAGAATGCGATTTAGGCCCCAGATTCTTGAATGCTTACTTAGAACCACTTCTGGGTATAGTAGAAAACAGTCTGGAATCATTAGGAGTTGCAGCATGTGCTGCTGACCTATTACATTTAGTGCACGCCAACAACCGAGATCAGCCGGAAAATAACTGTGGAAAAATCGTTCGCGTCTTTCATGAGTAATGCTCGCAGGTGCGATTCAAGATCGAACTATAAAATCGCCATACATGTTGCTTAAAGGAAGACTTACTAACGACTGGCTATTTAAAAAAAAAATGAAAAAAATCTGGCGTTAAATCGAAGGTGCAGCATCGACAGATATTTAGGTGGATACCTGGACGAGCAATGGACATTAAATGTTCACATAGAATTTGTGGCAAGGAATGACAACTCTATTTAATGAGCAAAATTATTAATTGGAACCAAACAGATTTTATTGGCCCCTGAATTAGACTGTATCACGCATCTATATTAAATCCAGTTGCGGGCTATGTTAGAGGTGTTTGGGTGCATAGGTTACAGGTAATCAGACCTGCCACTGCAGTAAGAAAAATACAGTGAGAAGTTCTGCTACCATGCGGCGGAAGCTTGAGCACAACATCTACAGACGTCCTGAATCGTCCCCTTAGAACAATTATACATGACTGTGCTTAAACTGACACACAATATTTTTTTTAGCTTAACGCAATCTGACTTTCAATAATCCCTACAAAAGAATGGCCCTGACTAACATTAACCTATACCTTTCACAAGTCACTTACCTCACAAAAATCTTCGTTACTCGAACTACTGCAATACAGCGAGCGCCACTACTGCCAGCTAAATAAAAGATTCAAACTACGGAAGGCACTAACTACTGATAGGCATAGATAGCAAATGAAAGATTTTAATAGAGAACAAACAATGTATTTACCTTAATTGTCATAAAATATATATAGCAGTTCATGACATCCAGTCTTACAAATTTCAAAACTCCGCCATCTCTCTCCCCACATCCACCACTGCTGGCGGCTCACCTCCAACTGCGCAATGCTATGCGCTGTTAACATCCAGCTGCCCAACACTACAATAGCGAACAACAATGCAAACCAACCACAGACTGCACACAGCACATCCAGTGATTTTCATACAGAGCGCTACGTAACGTTGCCAATAAGAAAACATAAACAGCCTACTTACGTAGCCCCCATGCTCCCCACCAAAAATTTTACAAATTGTTTTGGGCAGTGGCCAATAATGATTTGATAAAATTTTTCATAATTACAATAACAAAGAAATCAAATGCACGCACTTATTGATACAATGTTGGTCAAAAGCTAAAATTTTCTCACAGTCCATAAAGACAGTCCTGATCGTTCATCACAGTAAAATAGCAGTGTTTTTCTCAAAGTCTGAGCAGTAGAAGAAAATGCACACAGAAGTAGTGGATTTCCATGCAGTCTTGAAGAAGTAGTGTTGTCCTTCCAACGAAAAGACATTGCTGACTCTCGACATGCAGATGGGTAATGGGCCACAACAGAGCAAACCCACTGCAGAGTCAGTCGAAGTTTTGAAGAATATTGGTAGCCAGGTCATCAAAGAGCAGACCCACTGTAGTCCTGGTAGAGATTGTGGTATTGGTGGGCCATCAAAGACGCAGAACCACTATAGTCCTTGTAGAGATAATGGTATTGGTGGGCCATCAAAGATGCAGACCCACTGCAGTCCTTGTAAAGACGGCCAGCAGCCATCTGTTGCAACTGTGCAGGTGCACAATCACCATCGAAGAGTCTTGTGGACAATATAGCAAGTCCATAAACCACCACTTGTGCACTCACAAAGTTTTTGAAATTGTCCTTAGAACCAGCAATGCTGTTATCAAGTCCCTTGCTGAATCATTAACACACGTGCAAACACTATCAGTCCCTACTTCTCACATATTGTCCGTATACTATGACCAACAGAAATGTGTGCAGTGAAATGGAACTTACAAGTTACTTAATTTGATGAACTGGTGTCAATTACAATTTTATAACATAAGAATACAATTACAAAGGTACAAAATACATCATTAAAGAATATAACAATACAGATAACATTTGTAGTACAGGCTTTACAAAAGAATCGAAATAACATATACATCAGTGTTACAGGAATTATGACATGAGTACATACATAAAAGATCAGAATAACTTTCGAAACATCAACTTCACACATGAGCATTAAAACAGAACAGAATAAATAATGTCTAAACACATTTACAAAGAAAGTAACATATTATCAGAAAAAGTCTACAACATAACACATTAAGACAGGAAAAACACAAATTCACATAGTGTAATAACACAAAAATACAGGACAGGGTTTATTTTCAGTGTGACATTTGGTACTGCAGTCCAACCCAAAACTTCATTCCATAGATCTTTCGTCTTATTTCAACATTTGTTTCCACCAAAAAAAATCCTATCCAAGCATGCTTTTTTATTTGTATATTCACATATTTCTTACCTCATTATTTATTTTCCATAATCTTATCTCATCATTTATTTCCAAGAAAATCCTACCTATACCTGCTTTCTGTACTTTTTTCGTATAACTTCTCAATGCATTTCTTCCAATGCATCGCAACTCATTCTCTTATATAGTCTACTCCCTCTTAGACTAACTTAAATCTACTGAGCTCAGATGCTAAACTAAGGGACGAGGCAATGTAGCAGCACAAAACAATTCACACAAACAGCAATGATAAAAAATGCTAATTGGCAAACCCAGGTACAGTAAATCTAAATTACCAAGCAAATGCAACATTACAACTAATATGAGCCAATGTGCACCAACGAGAAAAATAAATCAGTAGTAAAACTGGCTTAACAGGGTAATGTAAAGTGAAATTTAGTAGCACTATGCCTGGGAAGCAGCAGCAGCAAATGCAATAACTTATATCTAAACATGAGATAGCTCAAGCAGAAAAAATATTACAGTAAAATTGGCCATGTTTAATACCTATGTCACATCTTAACACTAGAGTGATGCATCACAAAAACTTACGCTAGCAGATAAGTTACCAAATCGTAAAAAAATTATTCATGCAATTCCTGTGAAGGGAAATGTCTATTTATGTGCCCTCGTTT
Organism: Schistocerca piceifrons; assembly: GCF_021461385.2. Taxonomy (NCBI): domain Eukaryota; kingdom Metazoa; phylum Arthropoda; class Insecta; order Orthoptera; family Acrididae; genus Schistocerca; species Schistocerca piceifrons. The sequence continues at coordinate 616,022,433 of NC_060139.1, forward strand.
TCTTGGAAGTAGATCATAAATTTATAATTGACTGGATCTGTAGGCATAATATAACTATATTAGTACATCTATTAAATTTTATTTTAACCAATGCTGCAGTGCAGCTAGAAACTAGATATTAAACAAAATGAGTAAATAAATACATAAAGCAAGCCATATGGCATTTCTCTCAACTAGCAAGACAATAGCCATGCAATGTTTCTCATCGTTTCATTAGGCATTTTAGTAAATATAACTTAAAAGCTCCACAGTATAATCATATGTTTTCAAGTTTGAGCGTGTCGTATTTGTGATGCTTTCTACAAAGGAATGTCAATAGCGAGGTTAATGGCCTCTTTTTTTTTTCTCCACCTGTGCCTCTGAAAGGCACACACTAATGGCTTTTTTCCAGGCAATTGTCGCACAGCTGCCCACGTAATGCGTCGTGCCCACGACGCATTACGTGCAGGTGACTTAACTTTCTTACTGAAATATTTACAACACCAGGTTGCACTACAGTGGCAGTCTCATATACAAAATTTCACGGGTCTAGAATTTGCGTTGCAAATGTGTAGAAACAAAATCTTATGAATATAACAGTGTCCAAAAAATTTTCGCCGGCATTGTAATACATTCACGCATTTACACATATTTCATAACTCTTGCAGTACGATTCTTGATTTCCAACATCCTTTTCCACAAATCAGGGTCCCTAACCACTACCCATTATTCCTTACCTTATTATACATATACATATTCGTCGACACTTCTTCAATATTTCATCATAAGAAATACATAGCATAATCAAATTCCTCATATATGGTAGCATCATCTTATTGATCATAAACATACCTCAACAGCATAATACACATAGTCATCATAAAAATAACATCATAACACCTCAGTCAAATCTCAAAAACGTTGTAGCTTTCTGCAATAATTACAAACCCTAAAAAATATTCTCTGCTCATTTCAACAGTGTCATCTACCTCAAACGTACTTTAAAAATCATGATGTCATACCAAATATATCATTCGAAGCTCTCATAGTATCACAATGGTTCCGAAAAAATATGAACATTTCACAAAGTACAGACAAAATACAATTTTGTAAGTGTGAAGTAATCCAACTCTGTAATTGCGTAAACATGTGTCACTGACATAGTAAAAAAATGTTTATCTCTCAGTTAAATGATCAGATAGCTGTATAATTTGTGTGTTAGAGAAATATGGTACCGATGTGTAAAGTTGTATAAGCAAATACCATATTAGCTAGGGCTCCTTGTGCTTGCCAAACACATGGTACACAAAGTAAGTGTGTACCGCCCTGAGGATTAATGTAATTATACCCTCAGGTGTTACAGATTGCAGCAATGGAATGAAATGTATCACGGAAAATCTTTGTATCATTGTACTTCAAATATCTTTAAAAATAAATGTTTTAAGTACAAAATTAATCACTCAAATACATGTCCTGTAGCGCTAAATGTGCGTCTTGCTGTAAGATAATCTCTGTGGAAGTGTCGTAGTTATCGTCCTCCGAAAGCTAAGTTCTGCAGAAGCCGATGTACTTACTGTGGTGTCACCACCAGACACCACACTTGCTAGGTGGTAGCCTTTAAATCGGCCGCAGTCCATTAGTATATGCTGGACCCGCGTGTCGCCACTGTCAGTGATAGCAGACCGAGCGCCACCACACGGCAGGTCTAGAGAGACGTACTGGCACTCGCCCCAGTTGTACAGCCGACTTTGCTAGCGAAGCTACACTGACCGATACGCTCTCATTTGCCGAGACGATAGTTAGCATAGCCTTCAGCTACGTCTATTGCTACGACCTAGCAAGGCGCCATAATCCTATGCTATATATATTGTGGTTATAACATGTACCATCAAGAGCGATGTTCTACAATTGTGGATTAAAGTTAAGTATTACTTCATCTACGTACTTTATTTGCAATTCTCAAGATATTGTCCTGTGCCAGACCTCACGCCAGTCAGCGTGTAATTAAACGCGTGCATTTCGGCCTCCTCTAGAAAAACAGTGTTGGCTCTTCTGCCAACACTACACTTACCTCATCAGAAACGAAAGTGAAATGCTTTGCGTATAGATATCGTAGTTATTACGTACCTTACTGTGATCAAGAAAGTACTATGATGTAACATATTGTTGTGCTACAGAAAAGGCAGTCTCATTGTGGCTATACCACAAAAGTTACTACTAAAACATGTTTTACTTTCCAGAATAATGCAGAAAAACTGTGCAGATATAAATCAGATACACCGCAAACCAACAATGTAAATTGTGTCACACATTAGTAGCGTCGTGATATAGTCGTGTAGCTGTCACATAAACTAACCACTGTGTCATCTGGTATCTCACTGAAAGTACTTTAAATCCAAAATGTATTTTCAAGTAAACCAAAATGTTGCATTAAAATCTCATTAGCAGTACTGGTAAATGTTCTAAGTATGTGAGCCTTAAGGACGTTACTTAATCGTGCAACTAACAAGCAAGAATGTACACACACACAATAACACTGTGTTGTCTGTTCACAATAACAATGCACTCGTAATTTCTGTTTAAATAAGTTCTCTTGGTTCTTGACTGGATATTTAACTTCAAACATTGTTGCATGTTAACAGATTCTAAGTCTGACAAATTGTACTGGTAGCGTGAAGTGAAAAATTTTATGGCAGAGACTAAGTTAAATAGCAGATTATCTCTCAATAAACGGTTTTACATGTGAAATATGGTGTAAACCTTTACTCTTCCTACTATGCAGAGCTCCAGCTTCAGTGGAATTGTCATGTGGTATATGGTACATCGGTAAAGAATGCAAAAATTTTTTTCAAGGTTAGCGTCTATGTTATTTTTTTCTGAGCCAGCCGGCGAACGCGGCTGCCTGCGGTGCGAGTCATTGTCTGTTCCTTTGTTGGCGTGCGTCGTTATTGGGATTAGGAGACCTAACTTCTACAAATTCACCTTGACGAGAAGACCCTGCCCTGTTTGAGGCTAGCCAGTTCTGATGGAATTCAGGTCTGTCGTTTTGTCGGTAGTTTACATTGTTTCTTGTTTGTCGTTCATATGGTGGAGAATTTCTCCCAGAACAGTAACTGCGTGGTGGACCGTTGCGTCCGAAGTTATTCTGTCTCCCTTGATAATAATTATTTTGGTTCCCATTTTGTATGTTTCTATGGTTGTCTCTGTCACATTCATTACTATGGAAAAGCGATCTTTCACTGTAACTATTATTCTGACAACGGTTGTCATACGGATGGTGTCTGTTTTGGTCACGATTTGTATTGTGAGAATAGCCTTGTCGTGTCTTATTTCTGTCATCGCGGAATTGTGACAGATGTGACCTGTAATTGTTGTGCTCCTGTTTTCACGTTCCGCGATTGTCAGTGTCAATTTCCAGTTCTTTTAACAGTCCCTGAAAAGCTTCAATGTCGTCTTTGCAATGTCCTGCTAAAATAATATGTCGTAAATGTTCAGGCAATTTGATTAAGCAAATGCAGATGAGTTCTGAGGGGCTGTATGGGTTTGAAAGATACTGATTCTTATGCAACACGTCTTCAAAATATTTCATAAGACTGGAAAATTCAGATTGTTCGAAACATTTCATCATTATGATGCTATGTTTTACTCGGTCTTGTGTAGCTTGAGACCAATACGCTGAGAGGAAGGCATGATAAAATTCTCCTTCACTGTGGCAACTGTGAATGACCGATCGCATTCTTACAGCTGGTTCATTCGCTAAATAGCCACACATAAATTCTAACCTGTGTTCCAATGACCAGTTGGGAGGAAAACAATGAGAGAATTGATGAAGCCATGCTTGTGGATGAATGTCGTTGTCAGAATTCTTAAATGTTTTTTAATTTACGTGTAGTAATGAACAGCTTATAGTCATAATCATGGTGTCGGTGAGTCGCACATCACTCATTGTTACTTCGTTTTGGCGGTTCCGTCTCAAAATCCAATGCGCCTTGCCAATTTCTTTCATAATTTACGAAGTGTCCTGTGTTACTATTTGTGGTTGTTTCGTATTTCTATGTCCCTCCTCCCATACTGGAGTGCGAGTAATTCTTGTATTACTTGTGCCAACTGATCTTGTACTTCCCGAATTTCTCTTTTGTACTGTGTATTGATTTGATTTTGATTTTGTTTGAATTTTCTAATTTGTTCATACTCTTCAGTGTCAATGAAGGCTACAGGTCTTGTGTCATTCAGATCATCATCTACCTTCGTAGATAAGTTAGTGAACTGATCTGAAAGTTTGGCTACTTTATCCGCTAGTGAAATTATTTCCTCTGTGTGTTTTTCTGAACCAAGTTTCAGAGTGTCCATTTGTGTTGAAATCGTATCTACTGTGTCTTTTAAGTTTTCCTGAGATTTTGCAAGCTGCATAACCGAATCGGTAGATGCAACTGAGTCAATTTTAGCTTGCAAGGTGTCGTGATTTTCATGAACAATAGTTTGCAGTTCCTTTATGGCTGCTTCGTAATTCTGTAATGCATTTTCATGCCGCGAAAAAATAGGTTGGAAATGCTCACAAATCTGTGTTTTTGCGTCGTTACAGACTTTTTGACATTTCGATTCGATTTTATGTAACTCAGTAGTTAAATCTTCACGTGTTTGTTCAAGCGTGGTGTGAAGATTTTGTTCCATTGCGTCTAACTTTTGAAGATTTTGTCAAATTTGTTTCTGATTTTGTTCAAGCGTTGTGCCTAACTTTTGAAGATTTTGTTCCATTGTGTCTACCTTTTGTAGCCTTTGTGCCATTTGTAGCATTAACTGTAATAACAATGCCCTGGTGTCTGAAAAATGTTCTTCAGTGCTTTTCGGCAGTGAATTTGCACCGGGAACATTCACATTCTGACAAGCGTTAAATGTGTCTAGACTCATTTGAGAAAACGGTGAGAACCGAAAACCTGAGTCTACAGTATTTGCAATATTGTGTTCTGTCATTCCCGATTCCTGAGGCGAGCTGTTGCCATCCGATCAATCGATAATGCTTCCCTGTTCACTACCTGTTTCACTGTCTACACCATTATTTGCCGCCCGCTCCATTTCCCTATGCACAGTTACCAAATTACTACTTTGAATGTCTGTTAATTCATTACACAGTAGTGTTGGTAAGCTACGCTCGTCGTCACTATTATTTCTCAGTTTACTTTGAAGTCTAGTGTTACGTTTTTCACACGCCATTATTTTCACAATATTTCACACGATAACACAGAAAAGCACAATTTGAAGAGCAAAAATAAGAGAACACATTAACATAGCGCTGAAAATAATATCTAGTTAATTGCAAGCACAGCTGCGAAATACTTGGTGCAAATCTACAAGCATGCCACAACTGTTTTACAGTACAACAGTTAAAGACTGCAACTACAAAGGAGATTCTCTCTACAATTACGCGCTAGCAGTAAACAAAAGCTACACTAATTACACAAACTACAAGAAAAAATCAGAAGATTCCAGTGAGGCATCCTCGGCTAAGGGTCGACATATGATACGTCCCCTTAGGACAATTATACATGACTGTGCTTAAACTGACACACAATATTTTTTTTTTAGCGTAACGCAATCTGACTTTCAATAATCCCTACAAAAGAATGGCCCTGACTAACATTAACCTATAACTTTCACAAGTCACTTACCTCACAAAAATCTTCGTTACTCAAACTACTGCAATACAGCGAGCGCCACTACTGCCAGCTAAACAAAAGATTCAAACTACGGAAGGCACTAACTACTGATAGGCATAGATAGCAAATGAAAGATTTTAATAGAGAACAAACAATGTATTTACCTTAATTGTCATAAAATATATATAGCAGTTCATGACATCCAGTCTTACAAATTTCAAAACTCCGCCATCTCTCTCCCCACATCCACCACTGCTGGCGGCTCACCTCCAACTGCGCAACGCTGTGCGCTGTTAACATCCAGCTGCCCAACACTACAATAGCGAACAACAATGCAAACCAGCCACAGACTGCACACAGCACATCCAGTGATTTTCATACAGAGCGCTACGTAACGTTGCCAATAAGAAAACATAAACAGCCTACTTACAGTCCTAATTATATTAACAGGCGTATGTCGCCTGACCTACAGAAAAAAGGGCTGTAATCTATCAACTGAAGAAAAAAAATGAAACAATATGCGGAAATTCTTGGGGAACCACCAACAACTGCATTAATAAAAAAAAAAGTTCGCAAAACGGTATGAATGATGGACTTCCGAACACACAGAAAGAAGAACGATTGTATTATTCCTGATAGAAATGGAAGTATAAATATCACACATTCTGAGCCAAGCAGGAAACTGATCCTCTACCTTTCCGATTGTGGGCCACATCCTACATAACTGAAGAAAACGTTGTGTAGGGGAAACGACCAACTATCAGTTTGATCGTGCAGTATGGGTCTGTCCCGTAGTTGAAGATATGGCAAGGACTGTTAGTTAGGCTTTAATTGATGCGCTCTGATCCGTCGTTATGCTATCTGAAGGTAGCAAAATGTTGGTAGGCCCAAAAGGTGGCCGACCTGACACAGACCGTAGAAACAAACTAGATACAGTCTACAGTGGTACATTGTGTGAGTGTGTGTGTGTGTGTGGTGTGTGTGTGTGGGTGTGTGTCTGTTTGTGACATTACAGTACATAGAAGTAATGGAGGAAATGGACAGAGGAAGGAAAGAAAAGGAGACGGAAAGAGAGTGGAGAACACGAGAGGCGAGAGAAGGAATGTGGAAAGAGATGGAGAGCAGGAAGAGGGGGGAGGAGGACATGAACGGCTAGAGGGGGCGGGGGAGGAAGACAGGGAAAGAGAGAGGGGAGTAGGAGGGGATCGACAGACAGTGGGGGTGGAGGAAGTGGACGGAGAGAAGGGGAAGAAGAAATGGACTAAAAAGAAAATTGAGTCCCCAAGTTTGGTAATTAGTCGTTCGACGTTTAAGCACGAAAAGTACAGAGAGGTGAGCGCTCTGTCTTTACGTATTTAATACCAAGATGTCGTTTAACAGCTTACCATAAAGACTCAGCTGGATTCGAACTTACTATCAAACTGAATTTCATTTCGATAATTTGTTTTAACATGTGTTTTTCGATACATCACAGATGAGGAATGGGCAGAAGGTCATTACAAACTAGTGTAGCATGTGACGTACTGAATCGTCAAGAGTGAGTATTTTACTCATTAACAATGGGCAGCGTTCCATCACTTACATATCGTAAATCAGTAACGCGTTTTGATAGACATTACTCTCATAAACACGTTGTCAACAACCAAAACATATGATTAAAACAATACAACTCTAGCAGTACGTTTTGAGCGTTCATGAAGTAAAATAAAAACAAATGCCGCAAATTATTTACTAGACTTTTAGCATTCAACCATATGCGTTGATTGTAAGGTGGTGATGAAAAAAATGACTCTCGAAATGCTTTTCTGATTTGTATTTAGTACGATTAAAGTGGAGAACGCTACCAATTATTATTGTTAAAATTAAGCATCCACCGCCTCACATTAGAAAAATGGGCACTATTAAATACTAGTTCACTGCTGATAAGCTACAAAGAACAAAAAACTCTATACCCTGAGAGTAAACAATGTCCGTGCGAGTAAATGAGAGAAACTCTAAAACAAGTAAATGAGAGAATAATATCGATATTGAGAATGTAGCGCACTACATCTTTCGGGTCTGTGTACCCAAATACCAAGTGCTACAGAAATAGGAGATAGATCAATACATCGCAATACTACAAGCAATGACAACCATATAAAAATATTTATACCGTCCACTGGGCACCGTCAAAAGCAAAAACCCATCAGCAAACATGCATTGTCAAAGAAACTCTAAATTCTTCTAAAAGCACAGCTGTAAACTAAAGCCAGCCGTTTTCACCTACCAGAAATAGTACTTCCCTGCAACACATGTCACAGCGACCAACGATGGTACTTTCTCGTCATAAAATCTACACCTATGAACATTATACGTCAACTACCAGTAAATTCGAAAACAAAAGCTACACCTATGTTGCAGTTGTGAATCCACATAGAATGGACAACAGAAAACAACCTAACGCTGCCAATTCCAATAAGTTGATCGCATCTTCCAAAGGAGGATATGAAATGGCCCTTGGACACTCCTGTCTTGTCATTTAACACGCTCACGCATTCTTTTCTTTGAGCGCAAAAAATCTCCACTTTCTCTGAGTCTGTGATGCTACCCAACTGTGTTGCTCATTCTTGAGGTACTTGGCCCCCATCCATGAACTATTCTCTTTTTTCTTATGTTCTTTGTACCTCACTTTTAATTTTCTTCCCGTTTGCCCCATGTATTTTAATTTCGCAATCCTGTCTCCTTATTTAATAAACATCCGCTAACGATAAATTGGCATTGTTTAAAATGCTGTGCACGAAGCAAATTCCATCCCACTAAACCCTGAGAACAACGCTGAAGAAATGGAAACACTTAGTCAAATAGCTGTAGGAAATGGTTTTGACGCAGGTGTAATAGATAGTATGCATGCAGCGGTAGTGCACAGGAACTAACAAAACGAGAAAAATCTTTCGAAATATAGAGTCATGCCTTATTAGGGGATTATCTCATACAAAATCGTAAGATTATTTAACAACGAAGAGGTAGAAATTGCATTCAAAATGGACCAAAAGGGGGGGTGGGGGGTCAGTGCCTGAAGCATAGCGTTGGCACAGTGGAGAACTGGACGGGGAAAGCGTGAGTTTATGAAGGGTCAGAATTGTCCACGTGGAGCGAACTGGAAGAAACTCTAAAGTAAGGTTTAAAGAGCACAATAACAAAGAGAATGGCTCATCGGCGGTGGAGAAGAACTTCAAAAATGAGCAGCATACGTTGAGTAACATTAGAGACGGCGTGAGGGTATTGTACTTTGAGGACAAAGGGTGATTGTTGTCACATGGAGAGGAAGTGAAGATTTTTTGCGCTTCAAGAAAAGAATGCGTCAGCGTGTTAAATGAGGATATCGAAGTGTATAAGGGGCATTTCTAGACCCATTTTAGAGATGTTCTCCTTGGGAACCAGCCACCAGCTTGTTCGAATTATCAGCGTTAAGTGTAACGATTTCTGTTGTTCATTCTATATGGAAGCACACGATACAAATTAGATGTAGTATTGGTTTTAGAATTTACTAGGACTTGGCACATAACGTTCATAGATTTTATGATCGTATCATCGTTGGGGGTTGTGACATGCGTTGCAGGAAATTACTATCTTCGGTGGATGAAGGCCGTTGCCTTTAGTTAACAACTGTGCATTGTGAGTAAAACATGGCAACATCAGAAATTTTAGAAGAATTTGTCTGACAATGCATGTTTCCTGCTGGTTTGATACTTTTGAGAGTGACTAATGACAAAGAAACTTTAAGGTACGTTGAATTAATAAAATAGGAACCCCTTATGTCCAGTACCACAGAAGAAACAATGATAGAAAGTTGTTAAGAAATATCCCATATTTTCTACTACATGTGCCGCATGGGGTAGCCGCGCGGGCTAGGGCACCTCGTCACGGTCGCCACGGCTGGCCCCGTCGGAGGTTCGAATCCTCCCTCAGGCATGGGTGTGTGTGTTGTACTTAGCGTAAGTTAGTTTATGTTAGATTAAGCAGTGTGTAAGCTTAGGAACCGATGACCTCAAAAGTTTGGTCCCATAAGATCTTACCACAAATTTCCAAATTTCTACTACATGTCATGTTGTTCTAGACCCAAAAGGTTGCACGTATCTGTTATAGGAACCAAAATATTAATATGTTGGACATAAGAGGATTCTGCGCAAAAGTTTGGACATTGGAGTGATGCTGTACAATGTGTGCTGCAATGTAAGTCATGAGCTTCGGGCAAAACGTCCTTCCCCTAATAGTTTGTGCATTTTCTGTTTCTCAGACTCGCTTCTTTTATAATATTAATGTTTCCTATGAACGCCCTTCCTTCCCTATCTTGGTGATTCTACATCAGTGATTTAGAAATGCCATAAAGTTGCAGAAATAATAGTTAAACAATGTAATAATGCAATGAAAATTGAGCGTAATATTCATTGTATTGCAGTAATATAATGTTTATCTGCTTTGTAGACTGTCAACTGTTTAGCAGCCAGATACAACAGCTTTAGAAAAGAAAGTAAACTATTAAGGAAATCAACGAGAAATCCAAGAGAATGATGTGCCCACTCATTAACTGTAGAAATGCCTCATGCCACTGGATATGAGGCGTTTCTGAGCAAAACAGTAAAGATTACCATCTGATAATACGGAAACAATTAGGTGGACATTAGATATTTCTATCACAATCAAAGTCTCTACATGCAGAAATACATAATCCGCCATTATCTCATTCTGAAAAAAATGTGTACATGAGGGGTTTCTGATTTTATCGAGGCATTATACTGCAGGATGATATAAATATTTTTTTATGGTTGCCAGTAAGTGCGGTGCTGTAATGTGCTGATTTGTTTCCCAGTTGTATAGCACTTAATAATGGGATAACATTGGTCCGAAACAAGCTGTGGTAAAAATATCACACGTTTGACAACTTGTGCATAAAATTCTCAGTACGTGTCATGAGACAGCAGTACGATGGCTCCACAACAAAAAGAATAATAGTTGTAGCGATGCACACCATTAGACGCCCAACCTGAATTTAAGTGCTACATCTGATAATGGCCTAATTCTCCAGAAATCGGTAATAACAGTTAATGAAATATGGCCTATACTCATTTGTTCATTAAAGAATAATAACAGATGACTCTTCATGTCGTAACAGGAGCATCACATGGTAACTGCCTATCCACGTGCGTAAATATAGCCGGAGTTTAATAGGATGGGGGAGCTGTAAGGTGGTGTGGTCTCCTGACATTCATTTGTAACATATTCCGACTTCACCATCGTATTCTGCGTATCAAGACATTTCATTTGAGCCCAAACTCCATGGGGTAGAGTCAATTTTACATATTTCCATTTAATCAACATGCAAATCTAATAAATAAATCGCAAGTGCGTACCTAGATTAAAAAGTCGAGGCAGGTGTACACAAACATTCAAGACACAATGCCCACAGGAGTTTTTGTTTGGCGGAGGCAACTAGCCCGACCGCCCACGGACCAAAACACATGAAAAAGGCCTGCATGTTCACCTTAAAATCAAAATCTACTGTACTGTTTGGAGGAGCCCCAGCAAACACATTTTTTGACGGACCTACTGCGCTGTTTCAGAGTTCTCACAAGTGGACAGTAAACGCCTAATGCAGATGCGATACAGGGTGGTCCGTTGATAGTGACCCGGCCAAATATCTCACGAACTAAGCATCAAACGAAAAAAACACAAAAAACGAAACTCGTCTAGCTTGAAAGGGGAAACCAGATGGCGCTATGGTTGGCCCGCTAGATGGCGCTGCCATAGGTCAAATGGATGTCAACTGCGTTTTTTAAAATAGGAATTCCCATTTTTATCACATATTCGTCTAGTACATAAAGAAATATGAATGTTTTAGTTGGACCACTTTTTTCACTTTGTGATAGATGCCGCTGTAATAGTCACAATTGTATAAGTACGTGGTATCATGCAACATTCCGCCAGTGTGGATGTTATTTGCTTCATGATACATTACCTGTGTTAAAATGGACCACTTACAAATTGTGGAAAAGGTCGATGTCGTGTTGATGTATGGCTACTGTGAGCAAAATGCCCAACGGGCTTATGCTATGTACGCTGCTCGGTATCCTGCATGACATCATCCAAGTGCCCGGACCGTTCGCTGGATAGTTGCGTTATTTAAGGAAACAGGAAGTGTTCAGCCACGTGTGAAACGTCAACCACGACCTGCAACAAATGATGATGCGCAAGTAGGTGTTTTAGCTGCTGTCGCGGCTAATCCGCACATCAGTAGCAGACAAATTGCGCGAGAATCGGCAATCTCATAAACGTCGGTGTTGAGAATGCTACATCAACATCGATTGCACCCGTACCATATTTCTATGCATCCGGAATTGCATGGCGACAACTTTGAACGTCGTGTACAGTTCTACCACTGGGCACAAGAGAAATTATGGGACAATGACAGATTTTTTGCACGCGTTCTATTTAGTGAGGAAGCGTCATTCACCAACAGCGGTAACCTAAACCGGCGTAATATGCACTACTGGGGAATAGAAAATCCACGATGGCTGCGACAAGTGGAACATCAGTGGCCTTGGTGGGTTAAGTATGGTGCAGCATTATGGGAGGAAGGATAATTGGCCCCCAATTTATCGATGGCAATCTAAATGGCGCTATGTATGCTGATTTCCTACATAATGTTCTACTGATGTTACTTCAAGATGTTTCACTGCATGACAGAATGGCGATGTCCTCGCAATATGATGGATGACCGGCACATAGCTCACGTGCGGTTGAAGGGGTATTGAATAGCATGAAAGGGTACAGTACCGTCCGACGCTGAAAATAGATACAACATTTTTCGTTATTCTTGTCAAAACAACATATTTTTTCTAATAATAACTCAATTACAATTAATACAGCGAAGCTGGATATCAGTGTGGGAAAGAATGACAATTTATTTATTTAATTGATCACATATGCACTCCCACAAAATAAATCCCTACATCCAGTTTGGTGAGATCTGTGAAATGAATGAATGTATGGTCATCTGCTAACTGCAGATAGTGAATGTGAATATATGATCACCTTTGAGACGGTACTTGGGTCACCTTTGGTGGGACCAAAGAGATGAAATTTACCTGAGCTTTGAGCACCTGAAATGTGGCTGACCAATACGGTAGGAAGGTGCTCCCCCACTTCGGCAGAGGTGCGAGAGGACCTGAAGAGCGGCCATGTTTCAGCACTCTGCCACAGGATCTAGCGTTGGTAAGCCCTGTCTTAGGCGTGCTCCGTAAGGACGTAAGAAGGGAGACATGGTATGGTTCAAATGGCTCTGAGCACTATGGGACTCAACTTCTGTGGTCATCAGTCCCTTAGAACTTAGAACTACTTAAACCTAACTAACCTAAGGACATCACACACATCCATGCACAAGGCAGGATTCGAACCTGCGACCGTAGCAGTCCCGCGGTTCTGGACTGCGCGCCTAGAACCACAAGACCACCGCGGCCGGCGAGACATGGTATGCATGTAAAATACTTAAGAGTAGTTTAGAATAATATTTTCTCTATTTCAGGAACTTTTGTGGGGAGAATTAAATATCAGGCAGGTAATATTAAGTTGACCGTAGTAATCTTCGGAAGTGACCAACGGTCACAATGAAACCACGTGTAGCAATAAGTTGAAATACTTCTGAGTGCTTAAGTTAAGCTGAATTACTAGTGCGTGTACTATAAGTTGGAAATAGTTAAGAAATGGCGTGTGCAGGACTTGAAATTAGAGACGAGTACTTCCACATGGTGAGTACCGTGTGAGTCTCAATCTGTGTATGAGACAAAGGATAAAGAGAAGTACTCGTCCATGGTATCAGTTGAGGACTCGCGTGTGTGATGAATATGTTCTTAATATTACTTTGCGTGTTATGCTTCCGTGTGATGCTTGATTCAAACTATAATACTCTGAGAGAGAAGCAAGGTGAGTCAGCCGTCTTTCCAGCAACGCCACTTGGCTTGCATTGCACAGGAAGACGAGCATATATCGTCCAGAATTCGTAGTAGGAAAGAAAAGTTACGAAGTGGGGGAGTGTCGTGTGAAACTGGGATGAATTGTAATTGAAGTGGGAAAGCTGAAGGTGATGTGATTATAACGTTGTGACTCTTCCTTGTTTTTTATTGTATGTTGCCGGTGTGATGTATTTCATGAAATTTAAGTATGTGTGGTTTGCGTGGGAGAGTAGCAAGGTAGTTTCGGAGGTAGTGGGTTATGCATGTTCCTTTTGTACCGCTCGGTCTTGAGGAAAGTTTCGTGATGATGGTTGTGAGAGTCGAAGTGTGAGATATAGCAAAAGATCCACCATCCTATCCAGAAAGTGCACTGTAGCGTCAAATAATTACGAGACCATAAGATAGAGAATCACCAATGTAAAGCCATGCCCACTGGGCGGAATTTCTCCTGTTATTGTTGTAGGTTATAGAATTTGTGTGTTTAGGTTATAGATTTTATCGGAAAAAATATGATAGTGGAAAGAAAAATATTGGTGGCCTTTTCCTTCGAATTGTATGTTGTCATGATATCCAGAATTTATAATGTGTGCGCCATTCACATTCAGTGCGATGGCCACGTGTTGATAAAAGCCGTTAAATAAAAAAAGAAAATGTGGTATTGCCGATGCATAGTGAGCAGTCAGAGTAGTGTAAATTACTAAAAGTCAGATGTGCGTTTCCGTTGCATAATATTCATACAGAAGAATAATTTGTAACTTAATTGTGAGTACTAGAGTTCATGTTACTCGTAAATAAGAATGAATCCACTCGCTTGGAAGACCACTCATCTTGTAGGCCTGACTGCTTGATGCCACAGTATGAGCAAGCCTCTCATAATTTCGACCCTGCCAGGATTTTGCTGTTAGGGTTTGCTGTTAAGATTTTTTTATGGAATCTCTTGTGATAGCGCTAAGGAGTAAAATTTTTTTTTGTTTGCAATTTCTTTCTGGATTGGTGAGGATCTTTAATTTCTTTTATGTAATCGCCTGCTACGTAGTCCAGGGCTGGACTATCGTTGTATAAATTTTTTTTGCGTAATTCCGTGGTAACTAGGTTGCAGTCGAAAAGTGTAGTCACCATGGAGAATAGTGATTCTGGGGTGAACGTAGCAGTGCAGCAGGAAGTAGGTGTCGACCTTGGGTTAATGAGCGAGAATGGCAAACACTCGAGAGGGGCTGAATTGGTCAGCGGACCGCGGCGAGGTGATCCTTGAAGCGGCGGGCTTTGTCCACAATCGGGGCCTTTTCCCGACGACGCGGACGAGCCGGGACTATGTCAGGTATGCAGTGAAAGTGTAGCTACCCTTAGAGAAGCTACGGTTACTCAGGCGAACGAGGTGAGCGCACCAAAAGTAGCAAATGACAATGTGCTACTGCAGTTTTTACAGAGGATGGATAGAGATAATAAGGAAAGATTGGAAGCGATGGATAGAGATAATAAGGAGAGAGATAGGGAGACTAAGGAAAGATTGGAAGCAAATAAGGAAAGATTGGAGGCAAATAAGGAAAGATTGGAGGCAATGGATAAGGGAAATAAAGAGGCAATGAGGAAGCTGCACTCAGTCATCGATGAGTGTCTGCCCACAGTTAATAATCAGGTAGATGAGGGGGAGAACAATCTGAGAGCACTGAAGCAAGTATGTGATGCCGTGAAAGAAAAAGCCAATAATTTGGAGGCACGAATAATTGCAATAGAGAGTGATATTACAGAACGTAGGGACGTGTTGCCAGATGAGTGAATCAAAGAGGTAGTGGAGGACTTACTTGCAGATAAACAAGGGGCATTAGACAGCGTGGAAGCTCAAGGCACCCGGCAAGAAGTGGCGCTAAATAAACACAGGTATGAAGTTGCGGAGGTAGTCGTCAGAAAGCATAAGATTAGTGCAGATGTAGAAAAGATCAGTATAAGAGGCGAGGCAGATTCTGACAGTACGCAACGAGAGGTTTATGCCGACCAGGAGGAGATACGATCACCATTACTGTTTAAAGAGGCACAATTAGAAATAAATAGGAAACAAGGGAAGAACTTGCACAGTTGCAAAAAATGTGCAGTGGCGAAGGTGACACACCACCAGGTAGATTGCAGACAGAGGGTGAGATAAATTCAAAAAAGGAAAATAGGCAGAAAGAGGAAGACGAATTCAGAGAGTCAGAAGAACGGTTGTGTCGGATAAAGCAGGTGGCATACCCAACTGGGTATAGTCCAAGGCTGTCTCAATTTCAAGATTCATTACCTTCATCGTTGGGACCGCTCCTCAAAATGAAGTTTGTGTGTAATCATTTGACGGACGAGGCTACAGCGAAAATGCAGAAAGTTATTGAAGACTGTGGTAGCTACAAGATATTTTGTGACAAGTTTTTAAATGAATTCTGGTCGAAAAGTATGCAGGACCAGGTTAAGCAAAGCATATTGATGATGCAAAATTGTAACGAAGGTGGTATAAGAGATCCAGTGGTGTGTTATCAGGAAATGCTGAGACGAAATAGGTATTTGGATGTGCCATACGAAACTGGGGATCTCATTAGGATCTGTATAACGAAGTTGCCAGTGAGATTGCGCAGAGATATAGTGATAGCAGGCAGAGGCTTAGACGATTCTGCGTCATTTCAGCACTTGTTACAGGAACTGGGTAATGAGAGCAATATCGTGAACGGATACACGACTCATAGGTCAGACAGTGTCGAGGATAGGAACGGCAGAAACTATCAGAATGACAGGAGAGCATGGAAGCCTGGCATTTCATTCTTGTCATAATGGATTGAAGGATAGGAGAAACTAATCCAACATATCAGACCTTAGCATCTTGCCTTAAAACACATGCCGCTGGCACTGAAAATTGTCTATGTAGCAGACATACTCTCCTGATATGTAGGAATGCAAATACCATACTTCTGATCACAAAAAAAAAAAAATTACCAGTAACGGCATCTGTTAGGCTGGTCTCTCAGAGCAAAATTTGCAAATTTTATTTGAACACTAAAGTAAAAGGACTGTTTCCTCAAAAAACCAGTTGCTTAAACTGTTAGGTTAATGCCATTGAGTCCAGTTTAATTAGTGCGATTTGACTATTGCAGGTACTTAACACATAATGTAAAAAATCAACATTGTGATCGAAGTTTTTAGATTAGCTGCCATCTGATCAGTAGTATGTCATTGTCATAGTGATAGTTATAATGAGGTGCTGCGTATGGTTGTCCGGAATCTGGTGTTAGGGAAAGAGACCACTAGCACCAAAGTTTCTAACACTTGGGCTGTCCCATTTCTCCCAGCTTGTATATTCTCTGCACACATTTAATTTTCATGTAAGCACAGATTCCTAACTAGCAAAATCTTTACTGTGTACAGTGAACCATTCTGAGTGAGGCGGATTGTCCATGAAAATGCTGTACTGATTGAGACGATCAAGGGAAGACAATCGCGTGGGCTTCATCACATTTCTAACTTCAAATTATGGAAAAGTTAAGGATAGATCGAAAGTAGGCAATTTATGGTGGATAGTCAGTGTATTTATTTGTGGTGTGTAATGTTGTGCAGGGTCAAATCGAACATAAGAATTTTCAGGTGGGATGTCAAGAAGTATGACGGAATACACTGGTCGAATGAGTCACGAACAGAAGTCGACACAGTGGTGCATGTACGTATTTTTTGTCATATGAGCAAGGATCAAGCAGAAATGACGTAATGATTAATGAGTGGATAAGGATGGTAGATAGAGAGAGAAGCGACATGATAAATAATAGGGGATAAAGGTGATATTTAAGGAGAGAAGCGACGTGAAATAAATCTAATTCTTACCATAACATTTGCAAAATGAAAAAAATAATTTTTGGTGTTGTTGTTGAAGCCTGGTACCAGTATAACTTGAAAGGGTACAGTACCGCCCAACATTGAAAATAGGTACAACATACTTCACTATTTTTGTCAGAACAACACACTTTTTTTTGTAAAATAACTCAATTTCCAGTAACACAGCAAAGCTGGATACTAGTGTGGGAAAGAATGACAATTTATTTACTTAATTGATCACATGTACACTCCCATAAAGTAAATCCCTACATCCAGTTAGGTGAGATCTGTGAAATGAATGAATGTATGGTCGTCTGCTAACCGCAGATAGTGAATGTGAATATATGATCATCTTTGAGACGATCCTTTGGCCACCTTTGGTGGGACCAAAGAGATGAAATTTACCTGAGGTTTGAGCGCCTGAAATGTGGCTGACCAATACGGTAGCAAGGTGCTCCCCCACTTCAGCAGAGGTGTGAGAGGACCTCAAGAACGGCCATGTTTTCAGCACTCTGCAGCTGGATCTTGTGCTGTTAAGACCTGTTTTAATTATGCTCCGTAATGACAAAAGAGTGCAGACATGGTATGCATGTGGAATATTTAAGAGTAGTTTGAAATAATAATTTCTCTATTTCAGGAACTTTTGTGGGGAGAATTAAATGTCAGGCAGGTAATATTAATGGGAGTGTAGTAATCTTCAGAAGTGACCAACGGTCACAATGAAACCACGTGTAGCAGTAAGTTGAAATACTTCCGTGTGCTTAAGTTAAGCTGAATTACTAGCGTGTGTACAATAAGTTGAAATATTTACGAAATAGCGTGTGTACCATAAGTTGAAATATTTAAGAAATGGCGTGTGCAGGACTTGAAATTAGAGACGAGTACTTCCACGTCGTGAGTACTGTGTGAGTCTCAATCTGTGTATGAGACAAAGGATAAAGAGAAGTACTCGTCCATGGTATCAGTTGAGGACTCGCGTGTGTAATGAATATGTTCTTAATATAACTTTGTGTGTTATGTTTCCGTATGACGCTTGATTCAAACTATAATACTCTGAGAGAGAAGCAAGGTGAGTCAGCCGTCTATCCAGCAACACCACTTGGCTTGCATTGCACAGGAAGACGTGCATATATCTCCAGAGTTCATAGTAGGAAAGTAGAATTACGAAGTGGGGCAGCATCGTGTGAAACCGGGATAAATATTAATTGAAGTGGGAAAGCTGAAAGTGATAATGTTGTGACTATTCCCTGTGTAGTGTTTCATATTGTAGTGTGGTGTATGTCATGTAATTTGTGTATGTGTGGTTTGCATGGGAGAGTAGCTAGGTAGTTTCAAAAGATTAGTGGGTTATGCGTGTTCCTTTTGTACTGCTCGGTCTGGAGGAAAGTTTCGTGATGATGATTGTGAGAGTCGAAGTGTGAGAAATAATAAAAGATCCACCATCCTATCCAGAATGTGCACTGTAGCGTCAAATCATTACGAGACCATTAGATAGAGATTCACCAATGTAAAGCCATGCCCACTGGGCGGAATTTCTCCTGTTATTGTTGTAGGTTATAGAATTTGTGTGTTTAGGTTAGAGAATTTATCAGAATAAATAAGGTAGTGAAAAGAAAAAGATTGGTGGACTTTTCCTTCGAATTGTATGTTGTCATAATGTCCCGAATTTATAATGTGTGCGCCATTCATATTCAGTGTGATGGCCACGTGTTGACAAAAGCCGTTAAATAAAAAAGAAAGAAAATGTGGTATTGCCAGTGCGTAGTGTACAGTCAGAGTTCTGTAAATTACTGACTGTCAGAAGTGTGTTTCCGTTGCGTATTATTCATACAGGAGGTTTATTAGTGACTTAATTGTGAGTACGAGAGTTCATGTTACTCGATAAATAAGAATGAATCCACTCGCTTGGCAGACCACTCATCTTGCAGGCCTGACTGCTTGATGCCACAGTATGAGCAAGGCACGTGGGTGCCTCTCATAATTTCGATCCTGCCAGGATATTTTGCTGTTAGGGTTTGCTGTTAAGATTTTTTTTTATTTTTTGATGGAATATATTGTGAAAGCGCTAAGAAGTAAAATTTTTTCTGTTTGCAATTTCTTTCTGGATTGGTGTGGATCTTTTATTTTTTTTATGTAATTAATTGCTATATCGTCCAAGGCTGGAAGATCGTTGTATAATCTTTTTTGCGTAATGTCCGTAGTAACTAGGTCGCAGTCGAAAAGTGTAGTCACCATGGAGGATAGTGATTCTGGGGTGAACGTAGCAGTGCAGCAGGAAGTAGGTGTCGACCATGGGCTAATGAGCGGGAACGGCAAACACTCGTAAGGGGCTGAATTGTTCAGTGGACCGCTGCTAGGTGATCCTTTGAGCGGTGGGCTTTGTTCACAATCGGGGGCTTTTCCCGACGATGCGGGCGAGCCGGGACTAGGTCAGGTATGCAGTGAAAGTGCTGCTACCCTTAGCGAAGCTACGGTTTCTCAGGCGAACGAGGTGAGCGCACCGAAAGTAGCAAATGACAATGTGCTACTGCAGTTTTTACAGAGGATGGATAGAGACAATATGGAAAGATTGGAAGCGATGGATAGAGATAATAAGGAGAGAGATAGGGAGATTAAGGAAAGATTGGAAGCAAATAAGGAAAGATTGGAAGTGATGAATAGAGATAATAAGGAGAGAGATAGGGAGATTAAGGAAATATTGGAAGCGATGTATAAAGATAATAAGGAAAGATTGCAAGCAATGGATAAAGATAGTAAGGAAAGTATGGAGGCATTGGATAAGGGAAATAAAGAGGCGATGAGGAAGCTACGCTCAGTCATCGATGAGTGTCTGCCCGCAGTTAATAATCGGTTAGATGAGGGGGAGAAGAATCTGGATGCGTTGAAGCAAGTATATGATGCCGTGAAAGAAAAAGCCAATAATTTGGAGGTACAAATAAGTGCAATAGAGACCGATATTACAGAATGTAGGGACATGTTGCCGGATGAGCGAATCAAAGAGATTTTGGAGGACTTACTTGCAGATAAACAAGGGGCATTAGACAGCGTGGAAGCTCAAGTCACCCGGCAGGAAGTGGCGCTAAATAAACACAGGGATGAAGTTGCGGAGGTAGTGGTCAGAATGAATACGATTAGCGCAGATGTAGAAAAGACCAGTATGGGAGGCGAAACAGGCTCTGACAGTACGCAGCGAGAGGTTTATGCCGACCAGGAGGAGATACAATCAGTATTACAGTTTAAAGAGGCACAATTAGAAACAAATAGGAAACATAGGGAAGAACTTGCACAGTTGCAATTAGCGTGCAGAAGTGAAGGTGAAACACCACCAGGTAGGCTGCAGAGGGAGGGTGAGATAAATTCAAAAAACGAAAATAGGCAGAAAGAGGAAGACGAATTCAGAGAGTCAGAAGAACGGTTGTGTGGGGTAAAACAGGTGGCAAACCCAACTGGGTATAGTCCAAGGCTGTCTCAATTTCAAGATTCATTACCTTCATTGTGGGGACCGCTCCTCAAAATGAAGTTAGTGTGTAACCATTTGTGGGACGAGGCTAGAGCGAAAATGCAGAAAGTTATTGAAGACTGTGGTAGCTACAAGAAATTTTGTGACAAGTTCTTAAATGTATTCTGGTCGAAAAGTAAGCAGGACCAGGTTAAGCAAAGCATATTGATGATACCAAATTGTAACGAAGGTAGTATAGGAGATCCAGTGGCGTGCTATCAGGAAATGCTGAGACTAAATAGGTATTTGGATGTGCCATACGAACCTGGGGAGTTCATAAGGACCTGTATAACGAAGTTGCCAGTGAAATTGCGCAGAGATATAGCGATAGCAGGCAGAGGCGTAGACGATTCTGCGTCATTTCAGCACTTGTTACAAGAATTGGGTAATGAGAGCAATATCGTGAACGGAGACACGACTCATAGGTTAGATAGTGTCGAGGATAGGAACGGCAAAAACTATCAGAATGACAGGAGAGCATGGAATTCTGGCATTTCATTCTTGTCGTAATAGATTGATGGATAGGAGAAACTAATCCAACATATCAGACCGTAGCATCTTGCCTTAAAACACATGCCGCTGGCACTGAAAATTGTCTATGTAGCAGACATACTCTACTAATATGTAGGAATGCAAATACCATACTTCTGATCAGAGAATAAAACACCAGTAATGGCATCTGTTAGGCTGGGCTCTCAGAGCAAATTTGCAAATTTTTATTTGCAACACAAAAGTAAAAGGACTGTTTCCTCAAAACAAACCAGTTGCTAAAAATGTTATGTAGTAATGCCAATGAGTCCAGTTTAATTAGTGCGATTTGACTATTGCAGGTACTTAATACGTGATGTAAAAGGTCAACATTGTGGTCAGAGTTTTTAAATTAGATGCCATCTGATCTACAGTATGTCATAGTCGTGGTGACAGTTATAATGAGGTGCTGCGTATGGTTGTTCGGAATCTGGTGTTAGTGAAAGAGGCCACTAGCACCAAAGTTTCTAACACTTGGGCTGTCCCATTTCTCCCAGCTTGTATATTCTCCGCACACATTTAATTTTCATGTAAGCACAGATTCCTAACTAGCAAATTCTTTACTTTGTGTATTGGACCATTCAGAGTGAGGCGGATTGTCCATGAAAATGCTGTACTGATTGAGACGATCAAGGGAAAACAATCGCGTGGGCTTCATCACATTTCTAACATCAAATTATGGAAAAGTGAAGGATAGATCGAAAGTTGGCAAGTTATGGTAGATAGTCAGTGTATTTATTTGTGGTGTGTAACGTTGTGCAGGGTCAAATCGAACATATGAATTTTCGGGTGGGATGTCAGAAAGTATGACGGAATAGACTGGTCGAATGAGTTATGAACATGAGTCGACAGAGTGGTGTATGTACGTTTTTTTTGTCATATGAATAAGGATCAAGCAGAAACGACGTGATGAGTAATGAGAGGATAAAGATGGTAGATAGTGAGAGAAACGACGTGATAAATAGTAGTTGATAAAGGTGATATTTAAGGAGAGAAGCGATGTGAAGCAGTGTGATTAATAAAGAGAGATTCGACGTGATGAAACAGTGGTAAATAAAGGTGAGTAGAACTAATAAAGTGGAGATGTCTTAGAGGTATGTTACAGAGAGGCCTGTGTATGCTGCAATCGAGATTGATGCGAATGGCGAAGGAAGACCAGGAAATGCTGGAGTAATGGACGGACGGAGAGCCGAAATACGAATGAAGAGATGAGGATAACTGCACAACGTGAAAGGACATGAAGGGAGTATGAGATCCAGATGGTGAACGTTGTGGAATACTGACGTAAGATATAATATAAGTGTAAATCTAATTCTTACCATAACATTTGCTATACGAAAAAAATAATTTTTGTTGTTGTTGTTGTTGAAGCCTGGTACCAGTATAACTATTCAAAACGGTACCAAGAATGTGTACAGTTATTTTGCAGGATGAATAATTTGTGTATTTTTTGTTCTTAGATGAAATGTCGCAATTCTAAGTTGATATTTAGCAGGATGAGTAATCGGTAAAGTGAATGCAGAGGTAAGCCGATGGAGAGAGGTGCCAGAGTGAAAGGACGAATTCGGAGACTGGAAAGCTATCTCCGAAACAGCTTCATGTGTTATGTGGTTGAGTATAAGGGAGCAAAGGTATGGTATGTTGTCGTGAGTGTGGTGGTGTTAAGGTTAGCTGACTTCTAGACCTATTCTGTTAGTGTATTAATGGGTTGAATGAGAAGGAAAGGTATGGTATGTTGTCGTGAGTGTGGTAGTGTTATGTTTAGCTGACTTCTAGACCTATTCTGTTAGTGTATTAATTGGTTGAATGAGAAGGAAAATGTGATGTCTGGTGAGTGAGAGTCGTAGAGTAGTGTGATCAGTGCGCACACTCCTGTAAAGGGGATGCTACCGATCCATAACTAAAACATTATTGTGTTTTATTGTTTGATTGGGATGAACCTCGATGGCAGGTCAGGATCTGACATGTGGATGGTACATATGTGTCCTAGAAATGTTGTTATATATAATAAAATGTAAAATATATAAAGAGATACTAATTTCAGTCTGTCACAAGCACAAAGGTGCGTTGTATATTGTAGTTTTAAAATCAACAGTTTCTAATACTTTCACTGTGATAGGATGTTAGAGTAGCTTACTATTTGATATTGTAATTATGAGCTGTATAGATTGTTTCTTATTCCTTTTGTTTTTTTTTTACACTTTCATGTTTTGTATGAAGGTCGACAGGTACAATCAATAGCATGAGTGTGGGCCGTATATAGAAAAGGGATAAATGTTGATGTTGTATGTGTAGAAAACTAGGGTGTATGATTTTATGTTTTTTTAGAAAAAAGATTCTTTTATTACCAATGTATCTAATGATCATACCTGTAAACAATGAGTATTTAAATACTGTAAGAATATCCTTTTGTCTGTAATGTTGCGAGATGCACGGAAGGGTCCGACTGATTGGGTGTCGTAGCGCTGAGGGTCTACACCGAACGCGCCCGTACCACGTAAGCCAAGCAGACGTCGGCAACAGAGCCGGTGTGCTCCCCACTCCACTGCTTGTCGGGGTACACACCACGCGCCCGCTACAGCAGGTCAACGGCCTGGGGCGACATGCACGTACCACTGGCCATTCGTTAGTTCCGCCACCCTAACGACTGGGGAAAGTATCCAGCGGAGGCAACAGCAGGTGGTTACTTCTGCTCAACAGCGGAGCGACGGCAGAATGAACGACTCACGGCAGAGCCCGGCGGGCATTTTTTACCAGCAACTATTAACTAGTACTGGACTGTGGAGCCGTGAAACAAGATGACTGCTCGTATGTCTCCATAAGGTGGAAAGTGAAGGACTGGTGTTTCCACATTGTGAGTGGTGGAAAAGATTTTTTCTTTAGCAGACAGGATGATCGTTTTGTTTTGTCTTGACCACTGAACGGTGGGATCTATAAACTTTTGGCAGTGACTTGTTAAGTGTGCTTTGTGAATTGCATGTGGGACGCTTGGTATACTTAAAGAGGACAGTTGTCGTTTGGTGACTAATTATTGTATGAACGCAAGAAACTAAAGTGGGACACTGACATTTGCATTTGTAGTAGGAGACATTTCTTTAATTGGTGCGGGAATAAGTGCTGTTTGTTGGAACTTATGACTTTTAATTACACCATGAACTGAAAGGACAGAACCGTGGGTAATAGTAGTTGTAGGGCCAATTTTGGACGACCAGATTCGTGTGGATGGTACTCTGAGAGTGACTATGACATTTGTGTTTAATGTGAGATACAGTCTACTGTTCAGTGCGTATTCAAAATGCCAATTTGAGTGACTTAAAGACTTTCGTCCAGGTAACCATGGGAGAGCTTTAATACCGAGACAGTGTTTCTGGGGAACCTGTCAGCAACTTTTTTGACCCCAAGAAAATCACAGAATGAAATGATTCCGTGTGACTCGCAAGATAGGGAATAATGTATTTGTACTTATAATTGTGTAAATCTTTGTATATGTTTCATTCCAGAAGGGACAGCAAGTGTAATTGTATTTCAATAACATTTGTGTTTAGAATAGTTAGTGTTTCTTTTGTTTGTTTGTTCTGGGCTACCAGTTCATGTAGCATGTTTATTAGAATATTTGGTACAATGATGCTTTAATTATTAGCCAGTGGCGTAATACTAACGTAGCGGCTCTTGTTGCAATGGTCAGTAAGGCTGTCACAGGGGACAAGAGTTTGCATTGCACAACAAATACCGGAATTAACTGATGCATTTGATGGCATGGACAGTAATGATCTTGTTGGTGTGTTGACTGAAGCCACTTATTTGCATTATCACAGTGGTGATATTTCGCATTAAAGTGTAACGAAGGCTAGTCGAAATGCAAGTTCTTGTCGTCAAAATGTGTAACAACAGAGAAATGAGCAGTAGAGTAAGATACGAGAGCTACTATTGGATTCAAGCACTTATTACTAACTATTTACTGCGTGTATTGATCAAAGTTGAGGGACTGACTAGTTCAGCAGCAGGTATTTGTACTGGTGGACAAGGATAAGGTTAAACTCACAGTCGAGTAGTGGTGGCAATTGTTTAAGTGATGATAGTTAATGAGGTATGACATGATGTCTTAGATGAACTATATTACGTAACCAGTATGTAACTTCTGGTATATATCATTGTTTTTCTTCTCAGTTTTATTTCTCTGTAGGTTTGATGTATATTTTAGAGTAATGGTATGGAGCCTGACATTATACATGGAACTAGTGTACGCAAGTTTTTTCTTTTGTTGATTTTGTTTGTATTTAGAGATTGCTGTGTAAAAGATTATTACAACGCAATTTATGAATGTCGGATTACTTGTTCTGTGTTTGGACGGTGAGCTATTTAAAATTTCATGAGTACAATTAGTATTTTTTTTTATTTGTCATAGAATTAGTGAAGTTTGGATTGCTCATGAAAATAACGAAGATCCCAGTAACTAAGCAAATTTTAATCTCAACATCATTTTTATTTGTATGATGTAATGTTTTATTTGTCATTTGGATTGATGTAAATTTGTATGTGCACGTTACTCCGGATTGTGGAGAGTACAATAATGCAACAACTGTGCCAATAATTTGGTAAAGTAACAGCATTTGGTCGTCTATTTGAGGTCACCAAGGACTAAGGTCTCCTCCTGGTAATTTGGTGACTTGCTGCGTTTTTTCTAACACAGTTTTCTTAAAAACATGTTCGGAACTACCCTCGCATTGCAAGGATAGTACTGTTCCATTTTTTTCTGCATGAATAGCCGGTGGTGAAAGGGTAGAGTACCGCCGGACATTGAAAATAGGTACAACATTCTTACATTGAAAATAGGTACAACATTCTTCGTTATTCTTGTCAGAACAACATACTTTTTCTAATAATAACTCAATTTCAATTAATACAGCAAAGCTGGATACCAGTGTGGGAAAGAATGACAATTTATTTATTTAATTGATCACATGTGCACTCCCAAAAAATAAATCCCTACATCTAGTTTGGTGAGATCTGTGAAATGAATGCATGTATGGTCGTCTGCTAACCGCAGATAGTGAATGTGAATACATGATCATCTTTGAGACGGTACTTGGGTCACCTTTGGTGGGACCAAAGAGATGAAATTTACCTGAGCTTTGAGCGCCTGAAATGTGGCTGACCAATACGGTAGAAAGGTGCTCCCCCACTTCGGCAGAGGTGCGAGAGGACCTGAAGAACGGCCATGTTTCAGAACTCTGCCACTGGATCTAGTGTTGGTAAGACCTGTCTTAGGCGTGCTCCATAAGGACAAAAGAGTGGAGACATGGTATGCTTGTGAAATACTTAAGAGTAGTTTAGAATAATAATTTCTCTATTACAGGAACTTTTGTGGGGAGAATTAATTGTCAGGCAGGTAATATTAAGGGGACCGTAGTAATCTTCGGAAGTGACCAATGGTCACAATGAAACCACGTGTAGCAATAAGTTGAAATACTTCCGAGTGCTTAAGTTAAGCTGAATTACTAGCGTGTGTACTATAAGTTGGAAATAGTTAAGAAATGGCGTGTGCAGGACTTGAAATTAGAGACGAGTACTTCCACGTGGTGAGTACTGTGTGAGTCTCAGTCTGTGTATGAGACAAAGGATAAAGAGAAGTACTCGTCCACGGTATCAGTTGAGGACTCGCGTGTGTGATGAATATGTTCTTAATATTACTTTGCGTGTTATGCTTCCGTGTGACGCTTGATTCAAACTATAATACTCTGAGAGAGAAGCAAGGTGAGTCAGCCGTCTATCCAGCAACGCCACTTGGCTTCCATTGCACAGGAAGACGAGCATATATCGTCCAGAATTCGTAGTAGGAAAGAAAAGTTACGAAGTGGGGGAGTGTCGTGTGAAACTGGGATTAATTTTAACTGAAGTGGGAAAGCTGAAGGTGATGGAATTATAACGTTGTGACTATTCCTTGTTTTGTATTGTATGTTGCCGGTGTGATGTATTTCATGAAATTTAAGTATGTGTGGTTTGCGTGGGAGAATAGCAAGGTAGTTTCAGAGGTAGTGGGTTATGCATGTTCCTTTTGTACCGCTCGGTCTTGAGGAAAGTTTCGTGATGATGGTTGTGAGAGTCGAAGTGTGAGATATGGCAAAAGATCCACCATCCTATCCAGAAAGTGCACTGTAGCGTCAAATAATTACGAGACCATTAGATAGAGAATCACCAATGTAAAGCCATGCCCACTGGGCGGGATTTCTCATGTTATTGTTGTAGGTTATAGAATTTGTGTGTTTTGGTTATAGAATTTATCGGAATAAATAAGATAGTGGAAAGAAAAATATTGGTGGCCTTTTCCTTCGAATTGTGTGTTGTCATGATATTCAGAATTTATAATGTGTGCGCCATTCATATTCAGTGCGATGGCCACGTGTTGATAAAAGCCGTTAAATAAAAAAAGAAAATGTGCTATTGCCAGTGCGTAGTGAACAGTCAGAGTAGTGTAAATTACTAAAAGTCAGATGTGCGTTTCCGTTGCGTAATATTCATACAGAAGAATAATTTGTAACTTAATTGTGAGTACTAGAGTTCATGCTACTCGATAAATAAGAATGAATCCACTCGCTTGGCAGACCACTCATCTTGCAGGCCTGACTGCTTGATGCCACAGTATGAGCAAGGCTTGTGGGTGCCTCTCAAGCATATTTCATGACAGGTGGATTGGTCGTTGAAGCACTATACCATGGCCCGCACGTTCACCGGATCTGACGTCCGCGGATTTCTTTCTGTGGGGAAAGTTGAAGGATATTTCCTATCGTGATCCACCGACAAAGCCTGACAACATGCGTCAGCGCATTGTCAATGCATGTGCGAACATTACGGAAGGCGAAATACTCGCTGTTGCGAGGAATGTCATTACACGTATTTCCAAATGCATTGAGGTTGACGGACATCATTTTGAGCATTTATTGCATTAATGTGGTATTTACAGGCAGTCATGCTGTAACAGCATGTGTTGTCAGATACGAAAAGTTCACAAAGGTACAAGTATTACATTAGAACAACCGAAATCAAATGTTCCAAAGGTAATTACTCGTTACCAACTGTTTGTGTAAAATTGTGAGACATATGTTTGTGACTATTACAGCGCCATCTGTAACAAAGCGAAAAAAGTGGTTCAACTAAAACATTCATATTTCTTTACGTACTAAACGAATATGTAATAAAAAATGGGGGTTCCTGTAGTATCGGTAGCTGGACCGACACTGTGAAGTGGATTGCTGAAAAAGAAAGCTTGACTACGCGGTAGCCGATAGTGCACGGCATACAGCATACGGGCGTGAAGTCTGGAACTTGAGAACTTATGAATGAATAAGAAGAAAAGTATGTAGATGCTTTTTACTTAACTTTTCTTTATTCCGTGGAATACATCTCTCTTGAATACTTGTAAGCTATAGGCACTGATACAACTGGCTCCTTGCTAGTTCGTTGCCATTAACGTCTGATGGCTATTCTGTCTCTCGGCTAATGAGAGAGAAAGGCTTCGTACAACTGGGCGATAGCTAGGTTCGCGTACAACTGGGGCGGTAGCTTGGTTCTCGTACAACTGGGGTCGAGTCCACTCTCGTATCACGAGACCTGCCTTGGTGGTGGCGCTAGGTCTGCGATCACAGTGGCGACACGCGGGTCCGACATGTACTACATGGACCGCGGCCGATTTAAACTACCACCTAGCAAGTGTGGTGTCTGGCGGTGACACCACATTCCTCCCCCGCAAATCGGCGAACGGTCGTGGAATAAGGCTTCCGCCCGCCGTGGGGAGGACCACATGTTGACGTATGCGAGGAGGTGGGGAGCCTAACAACAGGCGAGGCTGTGCCACCCGCACCCGGCCATCCGGTCCGAGGGGAGCTAGGAAACGCCTGCAAAACTAGTCCAGGGTGCACGTCAACATGTGGTGTATGCGCCCGTAAAGAAACATGCGGGGCCGAAGTGTCGACCTCCATTGCGTCGGGGGAGCCGACGCGCGATGACGTCACGTGGTCCGGAGCGGGCGGGCGTTCCATGGCGGAGGACAGCTGGTCACGGGAAGCGATCGGCGGCGCGTGACCCTGGGAGGCGCTTGGCGGCTGCAACGAAGCGTCGAATGCGGTCGGCGGCGGCGGCGGCGGCTGCTGCAGCTGCTGCTGCTGCGGCGGCGGCGGCGCGTCGCCATGGGGCAAAATGGAAGGCATCGTCGGTAACACCTGGGGATGAGGCGAGCCAGTAGATGGGTCCCCAGGGCGCTGACCGGACGGCACCGTCGCTGAAAGCAGACGGGGAGCGGCAGAACCCGAGCGACGACAGAGGCGCAGCTGATTGAGATGCCGACGCACCTCACCAGAGGCCCCCAAAACCAAATACATCGCGCGGCCGAGGCAGCGAAGAATGCGCCCTGCGAGCCAACGCCGGGAACCTCGATAGTTGCGATAAAATACAACGTCGCCTGGAGCAAAAGCAGGAGTCTGCCGCTGCGCAGGAACCTGATGCGGCGGATGCAGCAAAGACATCAAGGTGCGATGAGGACGACCGTGGAGCAACTCAGCCGGCGAGCGACCATCTCGGGGCTGAGAGCGATACGAAGACAAAAAGAGCAACAATGCGTCCTCCCGAGAATGCGACTCTTTCAATTTCAACATCTGTGACTTGAAAGTCCGGACCAATCGTTCAGCGGCACCGTTGGACTGAGGCGAAAACGGCGCGGAAGTCAGATGTTGAATACCATTGGCCTGGCAGAATGACTGAAATTCGGCGGACATGAATTGTGGGCCATTGTCGGAAACAATAGTCTGCGGAAGACCTTCAATGCAAAAGATAGCAGACAACGCTTGGATGGTGGCGGAGGACGTCGTGGAAGACATCCGGACAACAAAAGGAAAATTACTGAAGGCGTCGACCAGAACCAACCATCGAGCATTCCAGAATGGACCAGCAAAATCAATGTGCAAGCGTTGCCAAGGGGAAGTGGCTTTTGGCCATGCAAAGACTTTCCGCGGCGGTGCGGATTGTTGTTCGGCACACGCCGGGCACGAAGAACACATATTCGTAATCGCAGCATCGATTCCGAACCAAGTACAGTGCTGACGAGCAAGTTGTTTCGTTCGCACTATACCCCAATGTCCTTGGTGAAGAAGCCGTAAAACAGAGGACTGCA
Organism: Schistocerca piceifrons; assembly: GCF_021461385.2. Taxonomy (NCBI): domain Eukaryota; kingdom Metazoa; phylum Arthropoda; class Insecta; order Orthoptera; family Acrididae; genus Schistocerca; species Schistocerca piceifrons. The sequence goes on from NC_060139.1 coordinate 616,053,069, forward strand.
ACGAACGTGGGACCACGACTCTGGACTGATCATTATCAGAACGCAACAACAAAACACCACGGCGAACAAAAAGTCTCTCTTTGTGAGCAAAAAATCGGCGAACCAACGGATCCTCGATCCGAGACTTTGACAAAGGCCATTGCGTAGCAACAAAACGTAAAACAGTAGCAAGAACAGGGTCAGCAGCTGTGGCTGTAGCTACACGACGAAAATCAATCGGAAACGATTCGACCACTTCATCGGTTTCCGAATCAATGAACACGCAAGCAAGTTCGGAAGAATCGAATGCTTTATCCTCAGCAACAGGCAAACGGGACAACGCATCGGCGTTTCCGTGCTTAGCAGTGGACCGATACAATATATCGTAGCGGTACTGCGAGAGGAAAATAGACCAGCGAATGAATTTCTGCGCTGTACGTGGAGGTACAGGCTTGGTCGGATGAAAAAGCGATGTCAACGGTTTGTGGTCTGTGATGATGGTAAAGTGACGACCATACAAGAAATCATGGAACTTAGTAACACCAAACACGAGAGCCAAAGCTTCTTTCTCTATCTGTGAATAATTTCTTTGCGCAGACGAGAGCAATTTGGACGCAAAGGCAATAGGGCGATCATGGGAGCCAACTTTTTGCGCAAGCACAGCACCGATCCCGAAATCCGATGCATCTACCATCAACAAAAGGGGTTTCTAGGGATCGAATGGCGTAAGGCAAGTATTAGAAAGCAACGCCGATTGCAACTGGCGAAAGGCGCGTTCGCATTCCGTCGTCCAGACGAATGGAACACCTGCACTGCGTACGCGATGAAGCGGAGCTGAAAGAGAAGAGGCATTGCGCACATTCACTCACACCTTGTGAGTCGAGATCGTGTAACGTTCTGGCGACCTCATCACGCAATGCGTGGGGAACATTGCGCGCCCTGAAAAATTTCGGTTGCGCGTTTACCTTCAGTTCTAAATGTGCCTCATAGTTTTTAGCGCAACCTAAGCCCGGTGCAAAAATGTCTGCAAATTCGTCACACAGCCGAGAAACACTGTCTGTAGGCACAGTCTGATTCACTGATAGGACCTGATTTACAATAGACATGTTAAACAACTTAAATAAATCTAGACCAAATAAGTTCACTGCAGAAGAAGAACGAAGAACGTAAAATGACACAAGTTTTGTTTGTCCCTTGTATGTTGCAAGAAGGCTGCACTGTCCTAACACAGGAATTTTCTGTCCGGAATATGTAGTTAGCTTAACATTTGCGGCACGCAACGGAGGTGCGCCCAGTTGTTTGTACGTGTCGTGATTGAGCAATGAAACTGCAGCTCCGGTATCGAGCTGGAATGGTATCACTTTGCCTTCAAAGTCTAAGTCCACAAAAAGTTTATTGTCCTGCTGACGACAAGAGCGACTGTTTTGTGCAATTGGAACAGACACTGGTACAGAATCACTTGCTAATTGACGTGATTTCCGGCGACGTCGACGCACAGTTTTTGTGGGACGATCACAGTCACTGTTAGAGAAAGTGTCACTGGACGAAGTGGAATTAACGACATGAATGTCCATAGGCGAAGGTCCACGAGCCTGAGTGTCCTTGGTTCGATTCCGGCGCGAAGCAAAGGGCCTGGAATGATTGTGATTGTCTGATCTGAGCTTTTTCTGGCAAACACTTTGAACATGTCCTTTCCTATTGCAGAAAAAGCAAATAGCTTGGCGTGACGGGCAATGTTCACGCGAATGTCTAGTAGCACACCGCGGGCATGATTTCACTGCATGTGTGTGCTGGCGCGGCACACCTGGCTTAACACGCGGCGGTCGCTGGGCGGCCGTGCGCGAGGCCCGGTCACCGGGCCGCGGAGCGCGTCCAGCGGGCCGGTTAATGTTACACACGGCTGGCGAAGTTTCAAAAGATTCCTGAGCACAGTCCAGTGTGTCCTGTCTATCCAATATGTCTATCACTTGTTGAAGGGAGGGATTAACTAGTTTCAAAATTTGCTCCCGTATGCGAACATCAGAAACGTTCTGTGCAATTGCATCACGCACCATTGTATCTGAATAAGAAAGACCACAGTCACATTCAAAGGCACAGTCCCTAGTAAGTCCTTGCAATGTTGCTACCCACTCCCTATTAGTTTGACCGGCCGTACGTTTTGTACGAAAGAACGTATACCGTTTTGCAACCACATTAACTGTTTCTTTGAAATAGGCATCTAATGCAGACAAAATTTCCTCGTAGGACAGAGTTGCTACGTCGCGCCGGGGAAACAATTTCACTATCACACGGTATGTGGACACACCGACACAAGAAAGCAAAAACGGCTGCCGCTCATTACCTTGAATTTTGTAGGCTGCTAGATGAAAGTTGAACTGGCGAGACCACTCGTGCCAGGTCTCATCGGCTGCCACGTATGGTCGAAAGGGAGGTGCAACAGCGTTTAGTGGCAGCGGTAGCGAAGAAGCGGCGGCGGCCGCATCGGTTTGAATGGTACGTTGACCCTGGACGAGCTGTCCAAGGGCATCCAGTAACGCCTGCGTCTGCTGAGTCTGCAAGCGATAAAATTCGGACAGTACATCTGGAGAATGTGACGAAGCCATGACACAAATAAATGTAAGCAATCAGAAAACTTTAAAACGGCGCCAATGAAGCAAACAAACGAAGTAATACAAACTCTTTATCTCGTCGCCATATGTAGTATCGGTAGCTGGACCGACACTGTGAAGTGGATTGCTGAAAAAGAAAGCTTGACTACGCGGTAGCCGATAGTGCACGGCATACAGCATACGGGCGTGAAGTCTGGAACTTGAGAACTTATGAATGAATAAGAAGAAAAGTATGTAGATGCTTTTTACTTAACTTTTCTTTATTCCGTGGAATACATCTCTCTTGAATACTTGTAAGCTATAGGCACTGATACAACTGGCTCCTTGCTAGTTCGTTGCCATTAACGTCTGATGGCTATTCTGTCTCTCGGCTAATGAGAGAGAAAGGCTTCGTACAACTGGGCGATAGCTAGGTTCGCGTACAACTGGGGCGGTAGCTTGGTTCTCGTACAACTGGGGTCGAGTCCACTCTCGTATCACGAGACCTGCCTTGGTGGTGGCGCTAGGTCTGCGATCACAGTGGCGACACGCGGGTCCGACATGTACTACATGGACCGCGGCCGATTTAAACTACCACCTAGCAAGTGTGGTGTCTGGCGGTGACACCACAGTTCCTATTTTAAAAAAACGTAGTTGAAATTCGTGTGACCTATGACAGCGCCATCTAGCAGGCCAACCATAGCGCCATCTGGTTTCTCCCTTCAAGCTAGACAAGTTTCGGGCTTTGTAGTATTTTCGTTTGACGATTATTTCGTGAGATATTTGGCCCAGTCACGATCACTGGACCACCCTGTATATTTCCAGTTGGTTGGCTTAGCCATTCTCCCGTTTGTAAGAGTAACGCTGATTGGTGGATTATTTCTGACGCAATGAGCTGGAGGAGTGAGGGAAAGACAGCGGATGATACACCCTTTCGCTTTTTGCGAGGAAGGAAGTTGTTCCGGTGACGCTCTTGTAGCGGGAGCACATAGCGGGAGCGAGTGCGATCGTGGGTGTATGCAGAGAGCGAAGAAGAAAGTCTCTACTCAGTACTGCACTGAGAGAGCGCCTCTGTCGCTAGCGAATCGGAGTGATACTCTATACAGAGTCGCTCATGATTAAGCGTTTGTCCACTGTGTTGGCCGCGACACTTAATGTGCGGTGTGAACACAGACAGATTATTAGTTAGCACCTGCGAGCGAACATTGAGTGGCATCGTGGTGGACTGGTTATCTGACCGGTGTACCACGCCAATAGTTAGACTAGGGGCAGATAGGAGTCCTTGACTTCATCAAGGCGTAGTGAGAGTTCGGTTGGCGATGGTCAACCCAAATAGAAATAAATAGTTTTGTTATACTGCAGTGGCGAGAGACGCAGGCAGCAGTCGTCGCAGCTCACGGTATTGTGCACTACAACGTAGGCGAGCCCCATCTTTCCTCCATTAGAAATAACATACTTCATTCACGTCACTCCATTACATTTCTCACATGACAGCCTCGACCATACTTAGAAATATTCAATCGGATAATTATTCAAGTTCAGTAGGCACGGCTCTCGGCCATTCTGCTGAGTAAATAACATTCTTAAAGAAAAGGTATAAATGAGCTTTCCCACTCTTTGTATATAAATGTCATCAACAGGATTCCTATCCATAAGAGGTAACCTCCTATTATGAAAAGAACCCGGAAATTTGTGTATGAGTTTATAAATAAAAGTTTCACTTGATTTTCTTAAATTTTGCAATAAATAATATTTTCCGTTCGTTTAATGTTTTTCTGACTAGAAGTACTCCAGTACCCGAGTATCCCACTAGTTACGTAAGAAAATAGAATATTTTTGTGTCTTATCCTTACAGCGGACGACTCCAGAAGATATTTATTGCTGAAAGTTATTCAGGCATTTCTTTTTGGTACGTTAGGAGCGGCTGTGTGACTTCTGTAGTAGTGTGGGGTGGAAATTGCTTCTTGCAGGAGCCAAAGGGTACTTGTCAGATCAATCCGCCTATCCGTCAACTCGTCAACGTAACACCCACACACTGACAGAGGTTGGAGGTGTTTGCTCTTACATGGGGTACACAACTGGCGACCTGGTCTTATACGAGTGTACCACACGACAGAGGGCCCGTTAGCTGCTTCCGTCTTGCTCGCTGGTGCATCCCGAGTCGAACGTTCATCTCACATTCTTCATCGTGCGCTGAAGAGACGACTGTAGACAAACCACCGATTGACTTTAACAGATTCGCGAGCTGATGGGAACGCGTCTTGTTCCGTGACATCTTATATACTTGTAGTCTCACTTTCGTTAGATCTTTGGAGAGCGCTGGTCCTGTTCAAAATCTTACGGTTGTGCCTACCTATCTTCTTGACGTAAAAAAAGATGCTATTTGCAATCGTCTTGCAGTGTTATATTCATTGGTTGTCTCGATATGAAATTTTATCTGATCATATGCGTGCTATTCACTTACTTTGTCTGCTTATTTTCTTTCTCTTTCTGTTAAGCAAGAAATTTTTACAAATAGGTTAAAAGTTTTAAAGGTTGTTAACGGATCAAGTTATTAATTTCATTTACACCATCTACCTGTCTTGGGACTTAAAGTAAGTGCGAAGAAGTTCCAAGTAATTTTAGTACTCTACAGGAAATTAACTCTGAATCCTGCGACCCCTATTGTTCTCGTCGGTATCCCAGTACCATATCACAGAGAGTGAGAGCTTTTGTTACGATTATGAAAGATGACAGATATCTAAACTCTGACGCGAAAGACGTGGTACACGCACATTGACGAACCGATGTAGTAGTTCCGCAATTTTTCTGGCGGCAACCAACCTAACTTAACGTAGGAAACAGTGACATGTTCCAATAGATGGGTGACGCAGGTGTTAAGCACACAAGAAGTTATGGTTAGTTCTAACCGTCTAGAGTTCTCGCTACGAGTGCCGTGTTGGATTACATTGCAATAGTGGAGGTTCGGCACAGCTAGTTACTGCATAATTTTACGTTTACCGTACATACTGTTGACACTCTAATACTGGAGGTTCGTTAGAACGAGTGATGAAGTAACTTTTCGTTTCACGTACTGTGGACATATGCTCCGAAACTTTTATGCTCAATATTCTGATGTGTAGTTGCGATACAGACACGACGGATTGATGACACAGCTACTTACATCTGTAGATAATCCAGGGAGTTCGAAACCAGACGTACTGTAGAAATGTACAAGTGAAAGTGGAAAATAAACGACATATAAAATTTTTTAAATCAAATGTTGCTGAATTCTTTCGCCCCGAATGAGATAATATATATTTTCTTTATTACAAAATCTGGCCAATTGCAAATCGTTTAGAACCTAAGGCAGTGGTATAATTGTTTAGTTCTTATCTTCCCAGAATTTCATTTGTTTGCTGATAGCCTGCCTCTGTTCATTTTACATCACTCACCTAGGCTGTGGTTTTTGTTGTTGGGTAGGAGATGCTGTAGTATTGATCATTAGCCTGAAATTTTACCCTACTGTATGGTGTCTTCTGTAATGTTTTCTCGCATTTCTTCTTGTCCTTTCCAGCCGTCTTATCGTATTCTTTAATTTGAAAATGAAATTAAAATTTTTAAGTGAGGCTTTTGTCATTCATTCTGTAAATATGACTCTACAACTTCAATTTCCTCTTGCTTACTGTGTCATTGATTGTCTCTATGTTTCTGTACAGATCTTCGTTTCCTCTCTTCGTCCAGTTGTTATCTTCCTAGTTTCGTGGATCTAAAATTTTTGTGAGTATTTTCCTTTCTTCCTTTTCTAGTTTTTCTTGTTCACATCTTTTAGTATTATGCTTTCAGATCGGTATATTGCTTTAATCACTGTTGCATAGTGATTAATGTAGGCCTAGAACGATAATGATCAACTATTACATCGGTTTTGGATGAGTTTGGATGATAATTCCATTTTCTTATTTCGTTTTATCGTAAGATATTTGTTACCCGGTTTTAGCTGCGTTTTGTGAAGTGTTTCTGTCTTTATATCCGTTTTGTCCTTAGAAATTATTGCAATACCGTCAGCAAAAGCGAGACATTTCACCTCAAATCTTCCTCTTCCTTGTTTTAGATGGATTCCTTCATTTTCTCTTGTACAACTGTATCCAACTCTCTGATTGCCATGTCTAAGACCAGATTGAAGAGAACCGACGAGAGCCCATCGCTGTGCGGGGCACCTGAGTTACTTTCGAAGGGTTCAGAAACTTCTTCTAGAAATTTAACTTTTGAAGTACCGCCTGTGAGTGTCTGCATGACTAACAGTCTGATGGTTTTGTCGATATCTGCCTCTTCTAGCGTCAGAAATACTGTCTGTCTGTATATAGAACCATAGGCTTTTTGTAATCAATGAGCGTGCAAGGTTTAAACAAATAACACACGTTACATTGAATTCCAGAAATAATTCTGGTTAAATCAATATGTCACACGACATGGTTACGTGAAAATGTACGAATTTCATGGATATGCAAATTGAATAAACAAGACAACATTTTGTTAAAATAAACCACTAACACACACACTAGTAACTGCAAGGAAGTAATTTCCCAAAACCGAGTTACGACACGCAGTTCTGAGAAAAGGAAAATTTTATGACACCAATGCCCGTCCCACTTTCGGCCGAAACCTTCACGGTGGGACATTTAGCAGACACAATGCGACACCGGAGTTACTACGCAGGTCAGCGGCGAAAGCCAACCTTGTGTCTGCTTTTAACCATGACCCTTCGGAAAGCATTTCTACAGGAACACAGATGGAGTTAGCAAATAAATTTACGAAGAAATCCAAATGAAAAAGTTGGTGACACATTGTGGCGACCTGCGTAAAAACCCACGTGAAAAGAGGTTGTTTGTCTGAGTATTACATAGCAGAAGTTAAACTCTGCTCTACGAAAGAAACAACGACTGTAATAGGCTACAGAAACTCTAGTGGGTGGAGTTACAGTAAGTACGAACATTCTGAGTGATCAGAAAGACAAAGCGTAGCGTCCAGCTTTGATATAGGCAAATTGCAGACAGAGAACTTCGCCTCTTCTATTGCAGCAAATCGTCGAGTGTTTGAGCAAGGCGACTCGCGCCGCGCTGAGGCAATTGCGAGAGTTATTATGTGAACACTTGTTCACACGCTCTCCTTAACTCTTGAGGAATTAAAATGAAAAGTCTCCTCGTAAGGAGAATTGCACCGAGCACTGCCAGTTAACACTTGCGAGCAAACGTGAGCGCAACCACATACACGCTGTTCCAACCAAATAGCATGTACCACGCCAATTAACTTAGCTAGAGAATAACTAGGAGTCTCAGCTTCGCCGAAGACGTGGGAACTGTATCAGACTGGTGTTTAACAGTGGAAAGAGATTTAGAATAGTTTCTCACGTTCACAGCTCTCGCCGACTGCAGCCACTGCCGAAAGGTAAACAAGCGCGCTCACGCTACGCCAGCAAGTGATATTCAATTGGCACTCAGAACTGCTGTCATCTATGCCTCTCCTATTTTTCGTACTTTCAACCGTGACCTGCAGTTAAACATATTCACGACTGTCAGGCTTAACTGAAGCAAAACTCGAGATATCCGATTCAACGGAAAGAATTGATCAGCCATTGTAGAGTGATTTATACCCTAAATTTAATGAATTGTTTTCATTGTGTTAACTTCTTTCTGATTGCTCTTTATCGACCCCCATCCATTTTTTGATTACTTTAATTGTGCATTTCAGCTTAATTGTCATCTCTGGCTCCAACTGTATTTACTTTGTTTCTATTTTATCGACCCCTAGACATGGTCATCAACCATCTTACCACTAAAGGACCTTAGAATAGTTAGTAATTTCGCTTCACAGTTGTGAACACCCAGTATCAATATTTCACCATCGTGTACACATTTCAATTATGATGGATATGTCGTAAGATCGTACTTAGAATAAAAAATAAACCTAAATAACGACAATCTAAGATTTTCAGTTTTTGCTAACATATATTTACACCTGAATCCGGACAGTAATTTGTGTTAGCGATTACGTTTCCTTTACACAGAGTGTAGTGAAATCATCATTGAGATCATTGTCTGATTACATAACTGTCTGTACTGTATGAAACGTCTCCTTAGAAAAATTATATATGACTGTGCTTAAACTGATACACAATATTTTTTAGCACAACGCAATCTGACTGAAGAGTCTTGCAGTAAATATAGCAAGTCCATGAACCACCACTTGTGCACTCACAAAAAATTTTTTTTCTTGAAACATCCTTAGAACCAGCAATGCTGTTAACCATTCCCTTGCTGAATTATTAACAAACGTGCAAGTACTAACAGTCCCAACTTCTCACATACTGTGCATATATTATGACCAACAGAAATGTGTGCAGTGAAATGATACTTAATTTGAAGAACTGGTGTCTATACAATTATAAATTTATAACATAAGAATACAATTACAAAGGTACAAAATAGATCATTAAAGAACATAACAGTACAAGTACAGATAACATTTATAGTAACACAGGCTTTACAAAAGAATAGAAATAAACATATACATCAGTGTTACAGGAATTATGACATAAGTAAATATATAAAAGATCAGGATAACTTTTGAAACATCAACTTCACACATGAGCATTAAAACAAAACAGAATAAATAATGTCTAAACATCTTCACAAAGTAAATAACGTATTATAAGAAAAATTCTACAACGTAAATCTTATTGGCTAGACACATAAAGACAGGAAAAACACAAATTCACATAGCGTAATAAAACAAAGGTACAGGACAGGGTTTGTTTTCAGTGTGACATTTGGTACTGCAGTGCAACCCAAAACTTCATTCCATAGATCTTTCATCTTATTTCAACATTTGTTTCCACCAAAAAAATACTATCCAAGCATGCTTTCTGTATTTATATGTTCACATATTTCTTACCTCATTATTTGTTTTCCATTATCTTACCTCATCATTTATTTCCAAGAAAATCCTACCTAAACCCTAAACCCTACTTTTTTGTTCATATCCTCTTTCAAAATACTTTTTTTGCCAAACCTTTTTCTTATAACTTCTCAATGCATTTCTTCCAGTTCATCACAACTCGTCCTCTCATATTACCTACCCCATCTTAAGCTAACTTAAATCTACTGAGCTCAGATGCTAAACTAAGGGACAAGACAATGCAGCAGCACAAAACAATTAACACAATCAGCAATGACAAAAAAATGCAAATTGGCAAAGCAAGCAGCAATATATATAAATTAGCAAAGCAAATGCAACATTACAACTAATATGAGCCAATGTGCAGCAACAAGAAAAGTAAATCAGTAGTAATACTGCCTTAACAGAGTAATACAAAGTGAAATTCAGTAGCACTATGCCTGGCAAACAGCAGCAGCAAATGCAATAACTAATATCTAAACATGACAAAGCTCAAGCAGAAAAAATAGTACACTAAAGACAACAATCGAGATGAGGGAAATGTCTATTCACATCTTAATGTCTGTGTAATTAAATGGTGCACCACAACTTATTCTACAAAAGAAATTACCAAGTACTTGAAAAGAAAATTATGTATGCAGTTCCTGTTATTAGTCCCTTCTTATTATTCTTTCCTTTCCAAGTGCTCCTTTTGTGTTAGAGAAATATGGTACCGGTGTGAAAAGTTGTATAAGCAAATACCATATTAGCTAGGGCTCCTTGTGCTTGCCAAACACATGGTACACAAAGTAAGCGTGTACCCCCGCGAGGATTAATGTAATTACACCCTCCGGTGTTACAGATTACAGCAATGGATTGATATGTATCACGGAAAACTTTCTTTGTAATTCAAAAATCTTGAAAAATAAATGGTTTAAGTACAAAATTAATCACTCAAATACGTGTCCTGTAGCGCTAAATGTGCGTCTTGCTGTAAGATAATTCCGTGGAAGTGTCGTAGTTATCGTCCTCTGTAAGCAAAGTTCTGCTGAAGTCAATGTACTTACCTCATCAGAAACGAAAGTGAAATGCTTTGCGTATAGATATCGTAGTTACTACGTACCTTACCGTGATCTAGAAAGTACTATGATGTAACGTATTATTGTGCTACGAAAAAGGCTGTCTCATTGTAGCTATACCACAAAAGTTACTACTAAAACATGTTTTACTTTCCAGAATAATACAGAAAAACTGTGCAGATATAAAACAGATACATCGCAAAAGCAACAATGTAAATTATGTCACATATTAGTAGCGTCGTGATATAATCATGTAGCTATCAAAGAAACCAAATGCTAAGTCACCTTTAATCTCACTGAATGTATTTCAAATAAAGAGTCTCTTTTCAAGTAAACCACAATGTTGCATTAAAATCTCATTAGCAGTATATGTTCTAAGTATGTAAGCCTGATAGTCGTTACGTAATCGTGCAACTAACAAGCAAGAATGTACAAATAACAACATTGTGTCTTGTGTTCACTATAACAATGCATTCGTAATTTCTGTTTAAATAAGTTCTCTTAGTTCGTGACTGGATATTTAACTTCAAACATTGTTGCATGGTAACAGTTTTTTAAGTGTGACAAACCTTACTAGAAATGTGAAGTGAAAAGTTATATGGCAAAGACAAAGTTAAATAGCAGATTATCTTTCAATAAACGGTTTTACATGTGAAATGTGGTGTAAACCTTTACTCTTCCTAGTATGCAAGGTTTCAACTTCAACGCAATTATCATGTGGTATACGTCGGATTCTGTTAGGTCCATTGTAAACTAGAAAGAATTTGTGACTCAAGTGTTTCTTCTTATGTGACAGTGAATGAGCTTTAATGAGAACTTTCTGACCAATATATAATTTCTTTGCATTTGCTTTACCGTGTAGTTTTCTCCTTTTGTCTGCTGCAGATTTTATATTTTTAATAGCCAAATCAATTATGTCTTTGTGTCGAAGTTTACGTGTATTCGGGAAAGGTACAAGCTCTATGATTCTGTTCGGTGGTTCTTCATTCTTCAGTACAAGAGTAGGTGGCAAAGCAGTGGAGTCATGAGGCATTTCATTCAGCACGCTTTTAAATAAGTGTAAATATCTGTCCCAATGCTGATGCTTTCTGTGACAATAAAGTCTGCAAAGCTTATTGATTTCTTTCATAATCCGTTCAGACGGGTTACAATGTGGTGAGTACAACAAAACAACAACAGGTTGATTTGATGGTTCCGAAACATGCGTGAGCAAACAGCAGATCTGAATTGCGATCCGTTATCTGAAATGAGTTTACTAACGTGTCCAACTTCACGTAAGAAATATTTAAAAAAGGCGTTGGATACAGACCGTCCAGTGGCTTTACGTAACGAAGTGAAAGAGACAAATTTTGAAGTAAGTTCAACAGTGACTAGAATGTACGAAAATCCATTCGATGATCTGACAAGGGGCCCCAAAGTGATCAACAGCAGCAAATTCTTTTAATTTAGAAGGAATGATAGGAAACAACGGAGCACGATGTGAGATAGTAGATGGTTCCGCCTTTTGACAAAGTTTGCAAATAGACAAGAGTCTTCGAATTCTCTTTTCTATGTTGTTAAAATAACAAGTCGTTCGAAGAATACGATAACATTTTCGTGGACCAAAATGTGCGTAGCTGAAATGAATGTACCAAATGAGCTTATTAACAAAATCATCTGGAATGCAAAGTACCCATAGCTTGTCATCAACAGTGCAGCGTTTGAAGAGTATGTTGTTTCTAACCAGATAATATTGCCGAATCTGAGTGTGTGTCTTTTCATTCCATTTACTTTTGATGTCTTTCCAAATCGGATCTTTATCTTGTTCATGAGCAATGTCCTTTAAAGATGTGGTAATGAAGTTTTCAAAGGCGACTTTCTGAATGTAAAGAATACTGAAATTTTTCTCGAGGTTGCCTTCTGTGTTACTTTTCTCAAGCCCATCCGGTGCGCGTGACAGTGCGTCCGCAACAATGTTCTCCTTGCCGGGAATGTAGACAACTGTGAAGTGGAATTCTTGCAGAAACAATGCCCAACGTTTTAACCTGTCATGATTTAATTTTGAAGACATAAGAAATTGCAATGCACGATCATCACTGTATACTTTTACGTGCTTACCGGAAAGAAAGAAACGGAATTTGTTAAATGCCCAAACGATAGCTAAAGCTTCTAATACAGTAACGGAATAATTTTTTTTCTGCTTTTGTTAGCACTCGGCTAGCAAAAGCAATGGTTTTCTGAACAGTAGTGTCATTTTCTGTGGCTTCTTGAAATAAATGGGCACCAAGACCGACTTTAGAAGAATCCGTGCTAAGGCAGAAATCTTGTGACAGATCTGGATGAGCTAATATTGGCGCATTAAGTAGCGATTCTTTCAAAGAATTGTATTCCAACTGTGCTTGTTCGTCCCAGTTCCATATAGTATTTTTTCCAGTGAGAGAACAAAGTTTTGGTGTAACTAGAATTTGCATATTCAGAAAACGACGGTAAAAATTTACGAGACCTAGAAAACTGCGGACTTGTTTTTTTGTGGATGGAACTGGAATGGCTCTGATTGCTTTTAACTATTCAGGATCCGGCTGAATGCCTTCAGAAGAAATAATATATCCCAAAGACTTCACCTTTGTCCTACCGAATTCAGACTATTCCAAGTTAGTATGCTCACAAACACGAAATTGGTATTGAAATCCCTTGATTGTTCCTGTTTTGTGAGTAAAAACTGTGGAATGTGCTTGTAAAATCTCAAAAAGGTCTTGCCTATCAGTGTCATTACAATTCTCAATTGTTTGAATTTTATTCTGAATTAACTCATTAGTATCAAATGCGCCGTCGATATCATCCCTGTCAGTACTTGCAGAGTGATTGTTAGTGTCTAGTTCCGTCGAAAATTCCGAACTGTTGTCTAACAGAAGGTAAAGCCGATTAATTTCTTCGTCATGATTTGAAAGCCAATCTTCAAATTTCAGAGCTATTGACTTACCTTCCTTCTCTAAACTTATTTCAGCATCGTGAAAGTTTAAGATTGCTTTGTATTCATTAAAAAAGTCTACTCCCAATATAATTTCCGTCGACAATGGAACAATAAGAAAGTTCATCGAGAAACTGTGGCTTTGACGAAAGAATTCTAAGTTGGTTTGTTGGCATACATCTACACTTTTTCCAAAGATTGCACCTTGTAATTTAATCTTACGTAACGGAAGTGTGGGGCAATCGCTCGAATTGTTGCATTTGCTAAAGGCTGTTTCACTAATTACTGAAATGGGACTGCCGGAGTCAAGTACTGCCGTAAATTTTAAGTCATTTACTGTAATGTGAATCACAGGATATGCCATGTTGTTATGCTTTACGTCGTGTTGCTGGAACAAGATGTCCCTAATGTTTTCCATTTTTATGTAATTACTACCTACGGCAGCTGCGTCGTCAGTTTCAGAGGTACTTTTTGTGGCTGCCAGCGGTATGAGTCATTGCCTATTGTCTCTTTGATGGCGTGCGTCGTTATTGGGATTTGGAGACCTAACTTCTACAAATTCACCTTGTCGAGAGGGCCCTGCCCTGTTTGAATCCCGCCAGTTCTGATGCAATTCAGGTCTGTCGTTACGATCATATCGTCTGTCGTCATGTCGGTAGATTCCATAGTTTCTTTCTTGTCGGTCACGTGGTGGAGAATTTCTCCTTGAATCGTAACTGCGCGCTGGACCGTTGCGTCTAAAGTTACTCTGTCTCCCTTGTTAATAATTATTTTGGTTCCCATATTGTCTGTTTCTCTGATAGTCTCTGTGATAGTCACTACTGCAGGGAGGTGATCTATCCCTGTAATTATTACTACTCTGCCAATGGTTGTCATACGGGTGGTGTCTGTTTTGGTCACGATTTGTGTTGAGAGAATAGCCTTGTCGTGTCCAGTTATTATTTCTTTCATCGCGGAATTGTGACGGATGTGACCTGTAATTGTTGTGTTCCTGTTTTCGCGTTCCGCGATTGTCAGTGTCAATTTCATATTCTTGTAAGAGTCCCTGCAAAGCTTTAATGTCGTCTTTGCAACGTCCTGCCAAAATAATATGTCGTAAATGTTCAGGTAATTTGATTAAGCAAATGCGCATGAGTTCTGAGGGACTGTATGGGTTTGACAGGTACTGATTCTTGTGCAACATGTCTTCAAAATATTTCAAAAGACTGGAAAATTCAGATTGTTCGAAATGTTTCATCATTATGATGCTATGTTTCACTCGGTCTTGTGTAGCTGGAGACCAATATGCTGAGAGGAAGGCATGATAAAATTATCCTTCACTGTGGTAATCGTGAATGACCGATCGCATTCTTACAGCTGGTTCATTCGCTAAATAGCCACACATAAATTCTAATCTGTGCTCTAATGACCAGTTGGGAGGAAAACAATGATAGAATTGATGAAGCCACGCTTGTGGAAGAATGTCGTTGCCGGAATTCTTAAATGTTTTGAATTTACGTGTAGTAATAAACAGCTCTTAGTCAAAATCATCAGGCCGATCGGAGCGGCCGTGCGGTTCTAGGCGCTACAGTCTGGAACCGCGAGACCGCTATGGTCGCAGGTTCGAATCCTGCCTCGGGCATGGATGTGTGAGATGTCCTTAGGTTAGTTAGGTTTAAGTAGTTCTAAGTTCTAGGGGACTGATGACCTCAGAAGTTGAGTCCCATAGTGCTCAGAGCCATTTGAACCATTTTTTTTTTTCAAAATCATCATGTTGGCGAGTCGCATGTCGGTCATTGTTACGTCGTTTCGGCGGTTCCATCTCAAAATTCGGTGTACCTTGCCAATTTCTTTCATAATTTCCTAAGTACATCGTCTTATTATTTTGTGGCTGTTCCGTATTTCTATGTCCCTCTTCCCATATTGGAGCGCGAGTGTCCTCTGAAATACATAATTCTTGTATAACATGTGTCAGCTGATCCTGTACTTCCCGGATTTCTCTTTGGTGTTGCGTATTAATTTGATTCTGATTTTGTTTGAATTTCCAAATTTGTTCGCACTCTTCTGTGTCATTAAAGACTACCGGTTTTGTGTCATTCAGAATATCATCTACCTTCGTAGATTAATTATTTAGCTGATCCGAAAGTTCAGCTACTTTCTCTAATAATGAACTAATTTCCCCCATGTGTCTCTGTGAACCAATTTTCAGAGTATCTACTGTGTCCTTTAAGTTTCCCTGAGTTTTTGCAAGTTGCGTAACCGAATCGGTAGATGCAACTGAGTCAATTTTAGCTTGCAACATCTCATGATTTTCATGAACAATAGTTTGCAGTCTTTTATGGCTGCTTCGTGATTCTGTAATGCATTTTCATGCGGCGAAAAAATAGGTTGAAAATGCTCACAAATTTGTGTTTTTACGTCATTACAGACTTTTTGACATTTCGATTCAATGTTATGTAACTCAGTAGTTAAATCTTCACGTGTTTGTTCAAGCGTGGTGTCTAATTTCCGAAGATTTTGTTCCATTGTCTCTAGCTTTTTAAGCTTTTGCTGTGTTTGTCTCTGATTTTGTTCAATTGTGTCTAACTTTTGAAGCTTTTGTTGTGTTTGTCTCTGAATTTGTTCCATTTGTTGCATTAATTGCAATAATAATGTATTAGTGTCTGGAATCTTTCTCTATGCTTTTTGGCAGTGCATTTTCACCGGCAACATTCACATTTTGACAAGCAGAAAATATGTATTGACTCATTTGAGAAAACGGTGAGGACCCAGAACCTGAGTCTACAGTATTTGCAATATTGTGTTCTGTCATTTCGAATTCCTGAGGCGAGCTGTTGCCGACCGATCGATCGATAATGCTTCCCTGTTCACTACTTGTTTCATTGTCTACACCATTATTTACCGCCCGCTCCATTTCCCTACGCACAATTACCAAATTACTACTTCGAATGTCCATTAATTAATTACACAGTGGTGCTGATAAGCTACGCTCATCGTCACTATTATTCCTCAGTTTACTTTGGAGCCTAGTGTCACGTTTTTCACACGCCATTATTGTCATAATATTTCACACGATAACACAGAAAAGCACAATTTGAAGAGCAAAAATAAGAGAACACCTTAACAGAGCACTGAAAATAATATCTATTTAATTGCAAGCACAGCTGCGAAATACTTGGTGCAATTCTACAAAGAATGGCCTTGACTAACATTAACCTAAACCTTTCACAAATCTCTTACCTCACAAATATCTTCGTTACTCGAACTACTGCAATACAGCGAGCTCCACTACTGCCAGCTAAATAAAAGATTCAAACTACTCAAGGCACTAACTACTGATAGGAATAGTTAGCAAATGAAAGATTTTGATAGAGAACAAACAATGTATTTACCTTAATAGTGTTCAAAAGTCATAATATATATAGCAGTTCATGACATCCAGTCTTACAAATTTACTGTCTCTGATGGACACACGTCCAGATCATCCGCTCTCAAAAATCCGCGATCTCACTTCCTCACATCCACCACTGCTGGCGGCTCACCTCCAACTGTGCAACGCTTCGCGTTGTTCACATCCAGCTGCCCAACACTACAATGGCAGACAACAATGCAAACTAGCCATATACTGCACACAGCACAGCCAGTGATTTTCATTCAGAGCGCTACGTGGCGTTACCAATAAGAAAACCTAAACAGCCTACTTACAACGGTTGCGCTCTGCTGAACTCTGCATGGTGAGCAGGTGTCTTCCTACCTTGCAGGGCGTGGGTTCAACAGAAATTCCTAAAACTCTCACAGAGCGTCCTTGCGCAACTGTGGTAGGAAGATAGATCAGAAAGTCTCGCACATGTTAGAAGTGGCCGGCCGTTGTGGCCCAGCGGTTCTAGGCTCTTCAGTCTGGATCCGCGCGACCGCTACGGTCGCAGGTTCGAATCCTGCCTCGAGCATGGATGTGTGTGATGTCCTTAGGTTAGTTAGGTTTAAGTAGTTCTTAGTTCTAGGGGACTGATGACTTCAGATGTTAAGTCCCATAGTGCTCAGAGCCATTTGAACCATTTTTTGTTAGAAGTGCAACGTCTGTTTTAGTATTCTGCATTGTTGTAATCCTGAAGATCTCTTGAAGTGAAAAATTAGCTCTAGGCACGATCAGTTTTTTTTTC
This sequence comes from Schistocerca piceifrons, assembly GCF_021461385.2. Classification (NCBI taxonomy): domain Eukaryota; kingdom Metazoa; phylum Arthropoda; class Insecta; order Orthoptera; family Acrididae; genus Schistocerca; species Schistocerca piceifrons. The sequence goes on from NC_060139.1 coordinate 616,070,713, forward strand.
TGAATTTTGTACACTCCAATTGTGTGTCTTGTGTGGTCTTTTATCTTTTTCTGCAGAGCCCTGGATATGATTTTGTAGGTTACTGGAAGTAGAGGTTTGCCTCGAGTATTGTTGGTGTGCCAACGGCCTTACCACAGTGGTAACACCGGTTCCTGTCAGATCACCGAAGTTAAGCGCTGTCGGGCTGGGGTAGCACTTGGATCGGTGAACCACCGGTCTGCTGAGCAGTGTTGGCAAGCTTAGTGCACTTAACCCTTGTGAGGCAAACTGACGAGCTACTTGATTGAGAAGCAGTGGCTCCAGTCTCTTAAACTGATATCCGGCCGGGAGAGCTGTGTGCTGACCACATGCCCCTCCGTATCCCCATCCAGTGACGCCTGTGGGCTGAGGATGACACGGCGGCCCGTCGGTACCTTTGGGCCTTCATGGCCTGTTCGAGAGGAGTTTAGTTTTAGTTTTATTGTTGATGTCTGTCCTGTCTCCCTTCTTATGTGGCAGATGGGTTATGGCTTCTTTACAGTCATCCGGTTTCCTTCAATAAACTTGTAAACGGTTCCAGCTGGCTACTTCACTCCCAATTTCCACGTCCCACCTAACATCGCAATGGTATACGATAGCGGAAATTAGTATAAAGGCAGGGATCCTACGAAAGTGACTGTACAATGTGTAAGCATATATGTATCGAATTTGTTAGATAATTAGTAGGTACATGTAAGACATACAAAATCGTGACAGAGTTTCTTTAACAACACGAGTAACAAAATAAGGCACTTGAATTTCCTGGATGGAAATTGTTATAAAGTCAGTCACTGTCCTGTTGTGTCGTATTGTTACTACTTTCTCCAACTTCCGTTCCTCCTAGTTACTTCAAAAATAATCTTCGGAAGTGATTTTGTCGGGGTTTGTAGTTCTTCAAGTGAAATCGTCTGCAATTCATCGGGCATCGCTCTTTTCAGTCGATATACGGCCTCAACTGGCCTTCCGCTGTAATATCACGCCTTGCAAGTGTTCCATATAGGTTTTCCACAGGGTTCAGACCCCAGCTACGTGGAGGTCAGGGCATGACATCCATATCCTTATCCTCAAACCACCTTTTGGCTATAACAGAAACATACACAAATGCATTATGTTGTTGAAACAGACTTTCGTCCCTAGGTCCTCACACATTCTAAATTATTTCTTTAGAAGCTCAGTGTATAGGTTAGAGTTCATCCTAATGTTCAGCCAAGCAATGCGTGATTTATCTTTAGCATGGAAGGCTGCCCAAATCACAGCACTACCACCACCAATTCTTGTGTTCATTATTACCTGCTGCTCTGTTCTCGTATCATGCCAATCCATCCGGCCAATCTAAATTAAACTTATTCGTATCACTGAAAATCACTTTATCCCATTATGAACTCCATGACATATTGTTCAGTAAACTCCAGACTAGCCTGTTTGTGTTTGGAAGTTAGAGGAGGTTTCTCCAGTCGTTACTTGAGTGTAAAATGTGTGTCACGTGACGGAAGTCGTACACGTCTGGCAGTTACTTGGGGACTGTAAATCAGCAACACAGTGAGGTTACTAACGGTTTGTGGCCCTTCCTGTGCACAAAAATAACCTTTCCGATGACCCAGATAATTTTCTACTTTGCCATATTTTCCTTTCTGTCTATATCGTGCAACCAATCTAGCTAAATCATCAATCACTGTACTTGAACGGTTAATTTCCTTGGCGACTTCACGATTACAAAGTCCCATTTCCTTGTACGCACAGACTTTTGCTTTTTCATCACGTGATAACTGTTTTCCGCGTAGCATTGTCACAGTCGTAGCTTACATACACAACACTAGTGGTATCTGTTCCCAATCTGCGATAAACACACGTACGCTCTCACTAACGCCGCAAAGAGCCGATTGCCTTTACAGCGGGTTCCACCCTCTGCTACCTGAATCGTTGATGTGTTGCTACGTACTTTACTACTGACATCAAGTGCTGTACCATTTGACAGCATTTGTCGATATACTGGATCTCTTCCTACTGCATATACAGGGTGGTCCACTGATAGTGACCGGGCCAAATATCTCACGAAATAAGGCGTTGCCATAGGTCAAACGGATATCAACTGAGTTTTTTTTTTTAATAGGAACCCCCCTTTCTTATTACATATTCGTGTAGTACGTAAAGAAATATGAATGTTTTAGTTGGACCACTTTTTTCGCTTTGTGATAGATGGCGCTGTAATAGTCACAAACGTATAAATACGTGGTATCAAGTAACATTCCGCCAGTGCGGACGGTATTTGCTTCGTGATACATTACTTGTGTTAAAATGGATCGTTTACCAATTGCGGAAAAGGCCGAAATCGTGTTGATGTATGGCTATTGTGATCAAAATGCCCAACGGGCGTGTGCTGTGTATGCTGGTATGTATCTTGGACGGTATCATCCTAGTGTCCGGACCGTTCGCTGGATAGTTGCGTTATTTAAGGAAACAGGAAGTGTTCAGCCACGTGTGAAACGTCAACCACGACCTGCAACAAATGATGATGCGCAAGTAGTTGTTTTAGCTGCTGTCGCGGCTAATCCGCACATCAGTAGCAGACAAATTGCGCGAGAATCGGCAATCTCATAAACGTCGGTGTTGAGAATGCTAAATCAACATCGATTGCACCCGTACCATATTTCTATGCATCCGGAATTGCATGGCGACAGCTTTTAACGTCGTGTACAGTTCTACCACTGGGCACAAGAGAAATTATGGGACAATGACAGATTTTTTGCATGCGTTCTATTTAGTGAGGAAGCGTCATTCACCAACAGCGGTAATGTAAACCGGCATAATATGCACTATTGGGGAACGGAAAATCCACGATGGCTGCGACAAGTGGAACATCAGCGACCTTGGCGGGTTAATGTATGGTGCGGCATTATGGGAGGAAGGATAATTGGCCCCCATTTTATCGATGGCAATCTAAATGGTGCAATGTATGCTAATTTCCTACGTAATGTTCTACCAATGTTACTACAAGATGTTTCACTGCTTGACAGAATGGCGATGTATTCCAACACGATGAATGTCCGGCACGTAGTTCTAGTGCGGTTGAAGCGGTACTGAATAACATATTTCATGACAGGTGGATTGTTCGTCGAAGCACCATACCATGGCCCACACGTTCACCGGATCTGATGTCCCGGGATTTCCTTCTGTGGAGAAATTTGAAGGGTATTTGCCATCGTGATCCACCGACAACACCTGACAACATGCGTCAGCGCCGGCCGATGTGGCCGAGCGGCTCAAGGCGCTACAGTCTGGAAGCGCGCGACCGCTACGGTCGCAGGTTCGAATCGTGCCTCCGGCACGGATCTGTGTGGTGTCCTTAGGTTAGTTAGGTTTAAGTAGTTCTAAGTTCTAGGGGACTGATGACGTCAGCAGTTAAGTCCCATAGTGCTCAGAGCCATTTTTGAACATGCGTCAGCGCATTGTCAGTGCATATGCGAACATTACGGAAGGCGAACTACTGGCTGTTGAGAGGAATGTCGTTACACGTGAAACGTCCCCTTAGAAAAATTATTGAATTACTGTGCTAGTAAGCCCCTTACGTTATCTGATTTTCAGACAGCTGAGCAGAACTGAACGTACTCAGACATTACTCTCTTTACTTATTCTGATCAACACTAAACTGACACAGAATATTTGTAGCGCACTGCAATCTGACTTTCAAAAATCCCTACAAAAGAATGGCCCTGACTAACATTAAACTATACGTTTCACAAATCACTTACCTCACAAAAATCTTCGTTACTCGAACTACTGCAATACAGCGAGCGCCACTACTGCCTGTTAAATAAAAGATTCTAACTACTGAAGGGACTAACTGCTGACAGGCATAGTTAGCAAATGAAAGATTTTGATAAAGAACAAACAATGTATTTACCCTAATAGTGTTCATAAGTCATAATATATATAGCAGTTTATGGCATCCAGTCTTACAAATTTACTGTCTCTTATGGACACACGTCCAGATCATCCGCTCTCAAAACTCCGCCATCTGTCTCCCCACATCCACCACTGCTGGCGGCTCACCTCCCACTGCGCAACGTTATGCGCTGTTCACATCCATCTGCCCAACACTACAATAGCGAATATTTCACCAATGCCAATCAGCCACAGACTGCACACAGCACAGTCAGTGATTTTCATATAGAGCGCTACTTGGCGTTAACAACATAAAAACCTAAACATCCTACTTACAGACGTATTACCAAATGCACTGAGGTTGACGGACATAATTTTGAGCATTTATTGCATTAATGTGGTATTTAAAGGTAATCACGCTGTAACAGCATGCGTTCTCAGAAATGATAAGTTCACAAAGGTACATGTATCACACTGGAACAACCGAAATAAAATAGTAAAACGTACCTACGTTCGGTAGTTTAATTCAAAGAAACCTACCTGTTACCAACTTTTCGTCTAAAATTGAGAGCCATATGTTTGTGACTACTACAGCGCCATCTATCACAAAGCGAAAAAAGTGGTCGAACTAAAACATTCATATTTCTTTACGTACTACACGAATATGTAATAAAAAATGGGGGCTCCCATTTAAAAAACGCAGTTCATATCCGTTTGACCTATGGCAGCGCCATCTACGGGGCCAACCACAGCGCCATCTAGTTTCCCCCTTCAAGCTACACGGGTTGCGTTCTTTGTAGTTTTTTCGGTTGACACTTATTTCGTGAGATATTTGGCCCGGTCACGATCAATGGACCACCCTGTATACTGTACACAACTGTTTCATTCGACAATGTTGATTTTCCTGTGCCAATCCATGCTTCTATACTGATTCAGACTGCTGTATGGGGAAGACCACATCTAGAATGTAACTGCTAGCCGTCCGGATAGTGGGAACGTCGCTGTACCGGCTACTCACTGACTGCCCGTGGCGGTAGCGGGCGGGCCACGCACACAGCGTCGCCGCAGCCGCTGCCGCCTCCCGGCCGCGGTCCGCAGCTGTCACGCTGTCACAGCGCGGATTCGCGCGGCGTAATCGATTACGCTCCCCTGGTGTGTCGGCCAGGTGAGAGGGGCGCATCATAAATTTAAAGGTGTGTGCCGCCGTGGCGAATGCAGGCCGCTTCTCCCCCGGCGGCCGCGTGCAACCTGTGCCGCGCCGAGCCGCTCCGCGATACACTTCCCTCCTATCCGTCCGTCCGGAGGACAATGCCGATCCTCATCGTCCTGTCTCACGCTCTGCCAAAAGGAGCGCGTGATGGTCTACCCTCCCCTGCCGGAACTCTGTAGAACGTACCAAACGGTTTCGGGTCATAGCCGACGCTCTCCGGTGGCGTGAGAACACTAGGTGACTTCTATACCGGAATTTCCCATCTATTCTCCAACCATAACCCATTTTCAAGGGCTTCCGCTTGTACTGTAGGAAAAAGTTTCGTTTGTGAAAAGGAATGTGTTCAGTATGTTTTTAACAACCACCGTTTGTTATTGATTATATAAAATCAACCTTCGCCTACCGATATAAGGGTTCCATAAATTATCTTTACAAATTATGACTTTAATACCTTTAAAACATATTAGGCATTAAAAAATGATTTTCGATATGTGATAAAATAACTCAAAAGATTTTCCTCATTCATACACATCAATATGTGCACCCTTAGTGGCACGACTAATGTCCACTCGGGGTTCCATTTCTCTCCACATACGATTCATGGTGATTTATCCACATGCACTGCAAATGACTGCCGGCCGGTGTGGCCGAGCGGTTCTAGGTGCTTCCGTCTGGAACCGCGCGACCGCTACGGTCGCAGATTCCAATTCTTGCTTCGGGCATGGATGTGTGTGATGTCCTTAGGTTAGTTAGGTTTAAGTAGTTCTAAGTTCTAGGGGACTGATGACCTTAGGTGTTAAGTCCCATAGTGCTCAGAGCCATTTGAACCATGTGCAAATGACTGCTTTCAAGTCCTGTAGGACTCTAACCTTGGTTCGGTGCACCAGACGCTTTACAATAGCCCATAGGAAGAAGCTTTAGTGGTGTCAGGTCAGAGGATCGTTGCTGCCGTCCAATTGGATCATCTCGTCCAATCCACCAATCCAGAAACTTTTCATCTTCAGATTGACGGACATTTAGGGATCCGTCAGGTGGTGGCTCATCCTGTTGGAATAGACGTCAAGTTGCAGGTGTTCGAATTCTGGCACAACAAACTCTGGTGACATTTAAAGGCGGTTACACTGAGTCACAGCGCCAGAGATTGCGCCAAAGATTATTATTCCGCCGCCTCCACTGTGTAGTAGTAGTTCAGAGGTTTTCCAGGGCAGTAATAGCTCAGAGGATGTCGAGTGCAGTTGTTCTGTTGGCGAGAGAGTAGATGCGGTTCGGTAGGTGTAATGTATAGATGGAAGATGTTGCAATGATCACAGTATTTTTCGCCAATATATATTGAGGTAAAAAAAGTATTACAGATTTCTTTAATGACAATGCCTCTTGGTCACAGGTTCAGTCAACAAAGCATCTGGCTCGTGTTCATGTATTAGACTTCTAATTCTGGTTTCTATGTGCAATTATAGTATTTCTGGTTTTTCAATTAGTTCTTTGTAAGTGGTGTTTAAAATATCTTTTCGTATTGCGGAAGAACCGAGCCAGATACATGTACGTTGAGTCACACTACCACACACAGAACAGTTACACTTATGCTTTGTTGTTTCGTAGTTTTTATAGTTGCAAGGGAGTTAATTAATCAACTGTGTTAATGGAAATTCTTTGCCATTCTTTATTTTTATTTTATGCAGTCAGATTGCGTACTATTACTAGTCAGGGCCAATCGGTTACGAGACTTCGTAACCAGACACACAGCTACTAAAATTATTGCATTTATCCTGCATTTTAATTAAGCCCCCATGCAATATGTCTAGGTAAACACCACTGTTGACGGCGGACTCGATGAGAAAGAATGGACCAGTGATGCAACTGTGCATCAGTCCGTTCCAGAAATTGACCTTGGGACTGTCTTTTCCCACTTCACACGTAAAAGAGGATGCGGTGAATCTCATATACGAACGTTATGGCGATTCAGTTTGCGGGATACGTGAAACGTTGTCTCATTGGAGAAACATATCTTTTCCAAACAGCCGTTGTTTGCATCAGACTTGCATAGCAGATCTACTGCAAACTGTTCGCACTAAGATTTGTGCGTAGGCTCTAATGCCTGAAGTAGGTGCGCCTAGTGGGAATACAGGGCGGAGTTCACGCATTGCGCAGACGTAGAACAGATAAGAGGCTCTAAAAATTACAATAATTTCGCATTGTTTATTACTCCACACCTACCTATCATTTGGAGAAAAGTCGTGCAAGTAGAGGATGAATGTTGCAATCACAGAAGAAAAAACTGAAATTGTGGTATCGATAGCTACGATGCCACGGCTTAGGTACAAGTTCTTAGGTTGGCACTACGAGAGCGGACGATCCACACCGACGACAGCGCCCTCTAGCCGGCGCTGTGCAGATCGAAGAGCGCAGGTCGAGATTCAGCCCATTTGATCACGGTTGGTTGGTTGGTTGGTTTGAGGGAAGAGACCAAACAGCGAGGTCATCGGTCTCATCGGGTTAGGGAAGAACGGAGAAGGAAGTCGGCCGTGCCCTTTCAAAGGAACCATCCCTGCATTTGCCTGAAGTGAATTAGGGAAATCACGGAAAACCTAAATCAGGATGGCCGGACGCGGGATATTTGATCACGAGCAGACGATCAACCAACATTGTTTCATTTTCATAGCGGGCGAGCCACTACAGATTTTGCCTGTGGTACCTTTGATACATCCAGCTTCGCAGCTACGTGCTCCTCAGCACAAATTTATGTATTCACGTTTATTATTGTGTTGAGATATAGTAAAACCACTTTTACTTTACTTGCAGTACCGAGAGTTCTACCTCATCTGCTCCTCCTAGCTTCCTACATTCGGCCCACCCTCTAAATTACAGGAGCAGACCCACGCGCCCCATTCCAGGCGGGATACAAAAGAAATGTTCCTGATTGGTGGAGAATGTAAGAGAAATGCTGAGGGTCTTTGTATTTCAAGCGTTTTCCAGAGAAAATTCGCTCTCGTTCGTTCTTTTACAAAGCTGTGAAGATCTTTATGTCTCACAAGCTACGACATTGTCCTGAATAAAACAGTGACCCGTATATGCAATAAGTTTCCTTTACTTTACGCCTATGGTCACAAACTTTTAGTTAGCAAAAATTTTGTGACCATAGACGTAGGAAACCTTTATGTCTGATGGCAGAGTACAGACCGGAAAAAGCAAACGAAGCAAATGTCTTACAGAAGAAGCTAATGAAATAGCTGTACTAGTAGCAGTGCACCACAACCCATGGATAAGCGCCGGCAATTACAGAGCCATTCTGGTATGTCCGTAGGTAGTATTGTTCACCACGCTGCATCGTCAGAAGTGTCATCCATACCACGTATCGCTGCATCAAGAACTTCATGGGCCGACTTCTATAAGAGGTTAGTGTTTTGTGAATGGGCGCGTCAACAAATGGTAAAGTCCCCACGTTCTTTGCCGAGGTACTATTTTCCGATGAATCTACAAGTACGAACCATAGTAGCGTTAACCAGCATAACATGCGTTACTTGAGTGTAGACAATACCCACTGGTTACGGCAAGTTGATCATCAACGTCCTTTGACGGTTACGTATGCTGTGGCACCATAGGGAACAAACTCATTAACTCATTGGTCCGTATTTTATCGACGGCACGTTTAATGGTCGCAAATATGGAATGTTTTTGGAACGACCGGCACTACTGTAGGATGTTGCCCCAGACGTTCGACAACGTATGTCGTTTCAGTATGACGGCTCCCCAGCGCATTACGCACCTGAAGCACAGGAGGTATCAGACCTTGTTTACACTGGTGGGTGGAATGGCAGAGGTGGCCCTATTAAAATTGGCCCGCTAGGTCGCCGGATTTGATGTCGCAGTATTTCTTTCTGTGAGGATATTTATAACAGGCTGTGCAGACATGGTCGACCGCGTCGAAACGTCATTCCCCGCGGAAGTTGGCGGTACTACGTATCAACACTTACTGTAATTGGAAAAACAGATTAACGATCGCCTCGAGCCACGACCACAGTGGCGAGTTGAGTAGTCCCCTGTTCGATATGTCGGAAGAATACAACGTTGCGAATGGGTTTTCCTATTAGAAGTTAAGAAATACTAGCCTTTCCTACGCTAGTAACATGGTCGCCATTGGATATTCAAGGACCATTGAGTAGGATGTCGTAAATTACGAATTTCTATTCCTCCGATTACAGCACCATCTGTGGCGAAACGAAGAAAATGCTTCGCACAGAACGTATGAAGATTTTTCAGTAATCTGCAATAAAAAACGGGGGTTCCCAATTAAGTTTTCAAAGTTAGCCCCCGCTACCAGTGCACGGGTTGGGGTGGTGGCTCGAATGTGGTAACATTGGATATCTCCCGCGCATAGAAACAAATTTAATTATAACTGATTTTGATCTTATGTATAGTTTTCGAGATATTTCAATGTCTCCAGTTAAACTGAACACCCTGTGTAGCCAGAACCTCTTACGAAAGACATTGTGCATTGGTGATCGTCTCGTTTCCGACTCTGTGACCACCATACGCAATGATTTTGCAAACGCCTGCCGTATATTGTCCACGTTGACTTCTAAATCAGATGAACGCCCCCCCCCCCCTTTTTTATGGAGAGCATTACCTGTTTCCATAAATGACGTATGCCAAGCCCGAATAGTCGGAACGCTTGTCGTCTTCCATGCCGTGTTCGGAATCTTTCGTTGGACTCGGGTATTGGACGTCGCCTGTATGAACCAGGCCACACGCCGACCTTTCTCCTGTGGCGTCCAGATTTTATCAGGTTCTCAAGTTCAGTTTTGTTCCAAAACTCTGTCACCTGGAAGGTAAAGGAAAACATAAGTTGTCTTATCACTTGTAGGAAACCATTTGTTAATATCTAGTACAGTTTTAAAATCTTGAGTTGTAAAGATAATTTATGAACAGCATATATAATGTCCAAAGCGTTGCATCTGGACAAAAGAGTACCTACACCGCAGCGAAAAGTTCACAACGGCCCGAGTCGTCATGAGAACGCCAAATGTAGGTGGGAAAAACTTACAGTTCTGTAAAAGACGTCAAAAGTGTCGTTTAACTATGACAATGAGACTTTTTATTTTACACTCAATATTTCCTTTGCAGCAGTCACATAAGAGTTTTACACTATCAACCAGTATTGGCTACAACTGGTCCTTGTCAGAAAAATTTAAGCATCATCAGGATGATATCCATGTCCCCAAGCCTGATGTACCGGGTGATCAAAAAGTCAGTATAAATTTGAAAACTGAATAAGTCACGGAATAATGTATATAGAGAGGTACAAAATGACACACATGCTTGGAATGACATGGGGTTTTATTAGAACCAAAAAATACAAACGTTCAAAAAATGTCCGACAGATGGCGCTTCATCTCATCGGAATAGCAATAATTAGCATAACAAAGTAAGGCAAAGCAAAGATGATGTTCTTTACAGGAAATGCTCAATATGTCCACCATCATTCCTCAACAACAGCTGTAGCCGAGGAATAATGTTGTGAACAGAACTGTAAAGCATGTCCGGAGTAATGGTGAGGCATTAGCGTCGGATGTAGTCTTTCAGCATCCCTAGAGATGTCGGTCGATCACGATACACTTGCGACTTCAGGTAACCCCAAAGGCAATAATCGCACGGACTGAGGTCTGGGGACCTGGGAGGCCAAGCATGACGAAACTGGCGGATGAGCATACAATCATCATCAAACGACGAGCGTAAGAGATCTTTCACGAGTCTAGCAATACTTTTTTTGTTCTAATAAAAGCCCATGTCATTCCAAGCATGTGTGTCAATTTTTACCTCTCTATCTACATTATTCCGTGGTTTATTAAGTTTTCAAATTTATACTGACTTTTTGATCACCCGGTATTATTGCGTATTATTGCTTAGAGACAGTCTGGAACTGCTTCAAATGTTTTTCTGTCATCATCATCATCATCATTTAAGAGTGATTATGCCTTTCAGCGTTCAGTCTGGAGCATAGTCTCCCTTATAAAATTCCTCCAAGATCCCCTATTCAGTGCTAACATTGGTGCCTTTTCTGATGTTAAGCCTATTACCTCAAAATCATTCTTAACCGAATCCAAGTACCTTCTCCTTGGTCTACCCCGACTTCTCCTACCCTCTACTGCTGAACCCATGAGTCTCTTGGGTAACCTTGCGTCTCCCGTGCGTGTAACATGACCCCACCATCTAAGCCTCTTCGCCCTGACTGCTACATCTGTAGAGTTCATTCCCAGTTTTTCTTTGATTTCGTCATTGTGCACACCCTCCTGCCATTGTTCCCATCTACTAGTACCTTCAATCATCCTAGCTACTTTCATATCCGTAACCTCAACCTTATTGATAAGGTAACCTGAATCCACCCAGCTTTCGCTCCCATACAACAAAGTTGTCGAAAGATTGAACGGTGCACAGATAACTTAGTCTTGGTACTGACTTCCTTCTTGCAGAAGAGAGTAGATCGCAGCTGAGCGCTCCCTGCATTAGCTTTGCTACACCTCGCTTCCAGTTCTTTCACTATGTTGCCATCCTGTGAGAACATGTATCCTAAGTACTTGAAACCGTCCACCTGTTCTAACTTTGTTCCTCCTATTTGGCACTCAATCCGTTTATATCTCTTTCCCACTGACATTACTTTTGTTTTGGAGATGCTAATCTTCATACCATATTCCTCACATTTCTGATCTAGCTCTGTAATATTACTTTGCAAACTTTCAATAGAATCTGCCATCACAACTAAGTCATCCGCATATGCGAGACTGCTTATTTTGTGTTCACATATCTTAATCTCACCCAGCCAGTCTATTGTTTTCAGCATATGATCCATAAATAATATGAACAACAGTGGAGACAGGTTGCAGCCTTGTCTTACCCCTGAAACTAGTCTGAACCATGGACTCAATTTACCGTCAACTCTAACTGCTGCCTGACTATCTATGTAAAGACCTTTAATTGCTTGCAAAAGTTTGCCTCCTATTCCATAATCACGTAGAACAGACAATAACTCCCTCCTAGGAACCCGGTCATATGCCTTTTCTAGATCTATAAAACATAGATACAATTCCCTGTTCCACTCGTAACACTTCTCCATTATTTGCCGTAAGCTAAAGATCTGGCCCCGACAACCTCTAAGAGGCCTAAACCCACACTGATTTTCGTCCAATTTGTCCTCAACCAATACTCGCACTTTTCTTTCAACAATACCTGAGAAGATTTTACCCATAACGCTGATCAAAGAGATACCTCTGTAGTTGTTACAATCTTTTCTGTTTCCATGTTTAAAGATTGGTGTGATTACTGCTTTCGTCCAGTCTGTCGGAACCTGTCCCGACTCCCACGCCATTTCAATTATCCTGTGTAGCCATTTAAGACCTGACATTCCACTGTATTTGATGAGTTTCGACTTAATTTCATCCACCCCAGCCGCTTTATTGCACTGCAATCTATTGACCATTTTCTCCACTTCCTCAAATGTGATCCTATTTTCATCATCATTCCTATCCCATTGTACATCGAAATCTGAAAAATTACTGATCGTATTTTCACCTACATTGAGCAACTCTTCAAATTATTCCCTCCATCTGCCCAAGGCATCAACAGGATTCACCGGCAGTTTTCCTGACCTGTCCAAAATACTTGTCATTTCCTTCTTACCTCCCTTTCGAAGACTGCTAATTACACTCCAGAATGGTTTTCCAGCAGCTTGACGTAAGGTCTCCAACCTGTTTCCAAAGTCTTCCCAAGATTTCTTCTTGGATGCTGTAATTATCTGTTTGGCTTTGATTCTTTCTTCAACATAACTTTCTCTGTCTACCTGAGTTCTAGTATGTAGCCATTTTTGATGTGCCTCCTTTTTCCTTTTACAGGCTGTGTCATTCCACCAAGCTGTTTGCTTCATCCTACCGTTACACACTACTGTTCCAAGACATTCTTTGGCCACTTCTAGTACTGTGTCCCTGTACCTTGTCCATTCCTTTTCTAGTGACTGCAATTGACTACATTCAACTAACTGGTACCTTTCTGAGATCACTGTTATGTACTTGTGTCTGATTTCCTTATCCTGAAGTTTCTCCTTTCTTATCCTCCTACACATGGACTTGGCCTCCTGCACTTTCTGCCTCACAATACGAATTTCACTGCAGATTAAATAGTGATCAGTGTCATCAAAGAATCCCCTGAATACACGTGTGTCCCTCACAGCCTTCCTGAATTCTTAATCTGTTATTATATAGTCAATGACAGATCTGGTTCCCCTGCCTTCCCAAGTATACCGGTGAATGTTCTTATGTTCAAAAAAGGAGTTTGTGATTACTAAGCCCATTATGGCACAGAAATCCAAGAGTTGTTTCCCGTTCCTGTTGGCCTCCATATCCTCTCCAAATTTACCCATAACCTTTTCATACCCTTCTGTTCGATTTCCAATCCTGGCATTAAAATCACCCATGAGCAGAACACTGTCCTTGTCCTTTACTCTAACAACTACATCACTGAGTGCGTCATAAAAGCTATCCATCTTATCTTGATCTGTCCCTTCACAATGCGAATATACTGACACAATCATAATTTTCTTGCTAGACACTGTCAAATCTATCCACATCAGTCGTTCATTTACATACCATATTGCAACTACGTTGGGTTCCATTTCTTTCCTGATGAAAAGCCCTACACCCCATTGTGCTATTCCTGCTTTGACTCCTGACAGGTATACCTTGTATTCTCCCACTTCCTCTTCTTTCTCACCCCTCACCCGAATGTCACTAACAGCTAAAACGTCCAACCCCATCTTACTTGCAGCCTCTGCCAGCCCTACCTTCTTCCCAGAGTAGCTCCCATTGATATTAATAGCTCCCCATCTCGTTACCATTCGTTTGCCGAGTCGTATCTTAGGAGTCCTTGGTTTGTCAATTAGAGGTGGGACTCCGTCACCTCCAAAGGCCCGAGGCATTTTGCTCTGATTGTTGCCAGCATCATATTTATAGTACCAGGGAAGCAGGTTGCTAGCCTTACTTGCCCAGGGTCCCATTGAGTTTTACCCCTAACGGTTGAGGGACTAACCGGTGGATTTGGTAGTCTTTGCCGTCTGAGCACAGAGGTGGCCACGACTCAGAATATGTCCGAGATGCCCAGCCTTATTCCAAAGTAACTGGTATCCCGACTGTCAGGACCACTTACTTGGCCACTCATACGTTGCCCGTGGTTCATGAACTAGGACATGATACCAGGAACCCACACCATGAAAAATGGATGAAAAATGGCTGCAACGTATTCCAATATGCCAATTTGAAGACTGGGGAGTACATTTTATTTCATCCATATGATTACTAAAATAATGGAAAATTACAACTATGTAACTGAGGCCATTAACATTTTGGAAGACATAAGCCACCATTTACAAAATTGTCTGTGTCATTGGTCGAACACGGTAACCTACGATGCTCAGTGGACCTTACAAAATACTCTGTGTCACTAAATTAAGTGAACCATCCGGAAGGCATTATCGAATATCAGTGTAATCCTAGACCGCAACTGATGCAAAAGAACCAGCAGATTTACCCAATTTGCCCTGGTTGGAGTAAATGTGTAATGTTTAAATTTTGACAGTGTACTGTAGGATAGCTAGACCCTGTTACCTCTGTACTCAATAGAACCGAAGATGTAACCTGAAAACTTGCATTTTAACGCATGGCTTTTTGAAACGTATCACTGTTGGTATCACTGGTGGTATGCAAATAGGGTGGTGCAAAAGTAACTAGACAGTTTGTTAAAAGAAAACAAAATCAACAGAAAGACATAGTACAGTAGGAAGTTTTTAACCCCTTAAATTGTTATTACCAAATGGTGATAATTACGCCTTGTGAAGTTGGTATACAACGCAATGCCAAACAAAACAAACACAGTAATCAAACTAGTGAATTGTTGAAAGCGTGGTCTGTGAGATGTCTTTACAACAGTAGTTTTCCGAATTGTCGCAAAAACGAAAGGATTTTCGCGTTAAAAACGTTTTATGTAAGTGGTTTTTCTGCAGTTGTTAATGACTGCAGAAGACACTTTAGATCCAAACCACCATCTAGACAAACAGTGAGGGACATACGCGATAGGTTTGAAGAATATGGATTTGTTGTGGATACACCAAGGCTGGTCGTCCAACATAAATTACAACTGGGGAAAATGAACTGCTGTTATGTTTAGCTATGGCACAAAGTACACGAAAATCAACCAGACGATTAGCAACTGAGCTGGATCTACCACAAAGGTCAGTGCGCGGAATGTTACACAAACAGAAGTTTAAAGTTTACATCCCACGTTTACGACATGGGTTACTGGAAGAGGATGACATCGACGTCTTCAGTTTCGTTAATTGATGCTTGAGCAAGAGAAACATGATCCTAACCTATTGAGTAAAACTGTATGGTCTGTCGAGGCCAATTTCAATTTAAGCGGACAGGTTAACAGACATGACTTCGCTTACTGGTATACTGCCAATCAAAATCTTTTGTTAGAAAAACAACTAAATCAACATTATGTGAGCTTTTGGGGGGCAATATCACCATTTGGCTTAAGTGGACCACATTTTTATGAAGTAACAGTAACAGGAGTTAACTGGATGTGCCTCAGAATTGCATGGTACCAGGACTTACTCCACGACATTCCATTACCCTTGTTATACATATTTTTTTGTTAAGTTCGTAATTATTTTGAAGACTCCGTTCAACTGGTCTTCCATGTCCTTAGACGTCCCTGAAAGAATTACAGTGTCATCGGCAAACCGCAAAGTTTCTGTATATTTTCCCTGAACTTTAATTCTCTTTCAATATCTCGCCTTGGTTTAATAGCTTGTTGAACGTACAGACCGAATAACATCGGGGAGAGGCTGCAACCCTGTCTAACTTCCTTTCCACTACAACTTCCCTTTTCGTGACCTTTCATTCTCATAACTTGAGTCTGGCTTCTATACAAGTTGTAAGTTACCTTTCACTGGCTGTATTTGATTCCTGCTGCCTTCAAAATTTCATAGAATGTAATCCAGTCAACAATGCCAAAAGCTCTCGCTAAATCTACAAACGCTACAAACGCAGATTTGCCATTCTTCAACCTATCTTCTAAGAAAAGACATAGGATTGGCGTTACTTTACGTATTCTTACATTTGTGTGAACTAAAACTGATCTTCTCCGAAGCCAGCTTCTACTAATTTTTCCATTCTTGTGTCAATAATTCATATCAGTGTTTTGCAACCATGACCACACTTGTCAGTACCTGCCTCCTTACGAATTCGAGCTAATACGTTCTTCTCGCTGTTTGAAAGTATTTCATCTGTCCATACATGGTGATTCAAAGTTCCTATTACAGACTGCAACGGCTTGTAGAAGCCAAGTCCGGAAACGTTCCGTTTGAATATAAAATTAGTTTGAAGGTCGGATCACTTTTAAATCTTCCACTTCACGGTACGCATACAAGCTGAGAAAAGGGCGCCAAGTATTTTACTCATGACATCACACAACGCATTCGACGGGCTGCAACAACGGTTGCCAGTAACTGGTATCTTCAAAACCAGGAGGGTTGGCGGCGGTGCTTCGCGGACGCGCTTCACTCTCGATTTCGCAGACATCCTTTGTCATTCAGAAGAGAGCCCTATGACAAGTACTCGAAACGTTGCCCATGCCATGTGCTCCTACAGCACTTGCCATAGCTTATTGTCTCCGCTGTGCATACCGCGGAAAGGATGATTTGAAATTTATACGATCCTCATACCGATTTTACATCCTAACGCTTCCGGACATGGTTCCTTATCATAATTTCAGCTACTAAATCCCTTCTACAAGCAGTAGAAGCTTGTAATATGAACTTTAAATCACACTGTATATCTTGCACATCAGGTGAAATAGTTTTGTTGTAGTTCAGTCTATCAAGAACCTCAAAAATTCAAAGGGAATTTTTTCTACACCAGAGACCTTGTTTCCACTTTCGTCCTTTAGTGCTTTCTCAAATTCATCTTCCTGTATCGTATCTCTTCTCTCATCTTCGCCTACTAGTACTTTTCTTTCTATGACGTACAAGTTTGTTTCATCTATATAGACCATTTACATATTACTTTCACCTTTCAGATTTATTTGGTTCTGGCTTGCCATACTAGCTCTTGATATCCATCCAAACGCTTCAGTTTTCTCCAAATGTCTCTTTAACTTTTCTATAGCCAGTATCTACATTCCTCCTCGTCATGCATGTTTCTACAGCCTTGCGTTTCTTATCCACCCATTTCTGCTTATAGATTTTTAGCATTTTCTGTCAATTTAATTTTCTTTTTGTGTCTGTATTCCGTCTCACCTGCGTCATTTGCTGTAATTTTATATTTTCTCCTCCTGTCAATTAAATTCACGTTTACCTGTGTGTTGCTGTGCTACTTTCACTATTTCATCGCTCAGACCTACCCATTTGTTATCTACTGTATTACTTTCCCTGTTCAACTCTGAAACTCTCAACAACCTCTGGTTCTTCCGGATTATCCAGCTCCTATCTCCTTAACATTTTACCTTTTCGAAATTTCTTCAGTTTTAATCTGTATGGTTAGTGTCCACATCTGCCACTGGAAACATCTTACAGTTTGAAAATCTGATTACGAAATCTCTGTCTTACCACTGTATAGTCATTACGAAACCTTCCAAGCCTTCAGCATAATTGAAGATAAAGCCTTCTGCCTTGTGTTTTTTTGTTTAATTTTCCCTTGAGTCTTAAACCATCGGCATTCAGCCGTCCTTAAATTAAGGTTGTTTCCTTTCAAGTGTTAGATTTTTGGGCCTTCAGCCAAATGATAGAACTTGCTTAACGCGAGGCCTTATGCCTTCTAAATATTCGTTTTGGCGTCTGAGTTTTGAGTTAATGGCTTTCAGCCGTTTTTTTTAGTTAAAGTGGTTGCGCCCTTAAGGCATAAGATAGTGTGGCGTATTCAGCCAATAACTAAGGTCAAGAATTTGTTCTGTAATATTTGGTCAAATAAATAAGCGAGTGACTGCGTGTGAGATCGCTGTCTAAGTTTTTATATATTTTTAGGTTTCAGATACATATTTTAACGGTTTTTGTTATAATATTCACTATATAAGTGACTTATTAGTGGTTTCTTCATTCACCTCTGCCTTTCTTGTGTTGTGACCTGATATTTGTGAGTGTTTCGTATCGAGCAATGTAACCTCTTACCTATGTTTACATTCAGCGCTGACCAGTTGCAGCTGTAGCGGTGCATCGAAAGCTAAGTACTAATTAATTGTTTGTGTAAAGTGGTTTATTTAGGAACTTTAGTAGTCTTCAACCGGTGTTTTCTGTGTTTTCTGGTGAAATAATTTCAGAAGAACCTTTTGGGAACTGTTTTCAGCGTCGTTACTGTGTCATTAGACGTTTGATTCTCTTTCTGTATTAGTCTTTTGTTACACTCACATTTGTTGTTTATTAATACTAATAGTAGTTACTTCCCTTGTAGAGTAAGTTTGTGATTATTGTTGTCAGGTTTTTAACATCTTCTTATTGTAGTAGCGGAACTTAGAAAAAGTAAAACTTTACCATGAGTGAGAAGTGTAGGCTGTGCCGTAGGTTCGTGAGTATTGGATTGCATGGGAGACTTGTTCGAAGTATTTTCACTGGGGGGAATGCAGTGGGGAAGCCAGTGGGCATTCTGGTGATATCCTCTCCTGGAACTTCAGGTTATGTAGCAAGAGTAAGTTGATAGAGGAGCAGGAGCGTAAGATCTGTGCCCTTCAGGTGCAGTTGAAAAACGCACAGGAGGAGCTAGATAGGATGAGGAGGGAGAAGGGGGTTGGGGAATGGGAGCTGGCTGTTGGCAAGAGATCTGCTAGGAGAAGAAGATTTTCAGATAGTTTTACTATTGGTGTTTACAATAGATATGACCAACTGTTAGAGTCTAGTGGAGAGGAATCTCTAGTAGCTGTAGATGTAGGAAGTATGCAGCAGACCTCAGTAGTTACGGTGGCTAGAATAGTTGCAAAGTCGAAGAGGAAGAAGAAGGTTCTGCTGTTAGGTAGTTCTCATGGCAGAGGTGTAGGCCAGCAGTTGCAGGAAATGCTGGGGAGTGAGTAGCAGGTCACCAGCATTGTGAAGCCTAATACAGGATTGGCTCAGGTGACTGTTAACATAGGGGGGTTATGTAGGGATTTTACTAAAGAGGATCAGGCAGTGATTGTGGGTGGGGTTGGTAATAGTATTGATAGGGACCTGGAAAAGATAGCCACTCAGACTGGCAACACGAATGTGCATTTCGTGGAACTGTTTCAGCGTCACGATCGGCCTCATCTTAATACAGCCGTCAGGCGTAATAACATGAGACTTGTGGGTGCGCTGATGACAGAAAGCATGGGTCACATTTCAGTGGTGTCGGTGGAGTCTGTCAGCAGGACGGGTTTCACTAGACATGGCCTGCACCTCAACAGGTATGGGAAGGGGAGGTTGGCAAAGCTTATAGGTGACAACATAGGTGGGGTTGGTGGGATCACTCATGGGAAAATTCCTGCAGTAGTGGGTGTTAGAGCTGCACCTTTTTTAGATTGAAGTCAGCTGATAGGTATTCCTGCTTAAGGGAAGTCTCTCTAACAAAGGAACCACATTTGACAAAGCTTAGGTATCCAAGTAATGAGGGAATTAGTATATTTCATCAAAATATACAAGGTATTAGAGATAAAGTTAGTGAACTGCTTTTAGATGTTGACTCTGAAATTATTGGTATATCTGAAAACTTCTTAAATAAGGAGATAATTCAGAGGCTTCCTTTGCCAGGATTCAGGTTGGCTGGCAGCTTTTCGAGGAGCTCTTTGCGGTGTGAGGGAGTAGCCATGTATGTGAAAAACGGCATCCCATTTGAGTCAATTGATGTTTCAAAGTACTGCACTGAAAAGGTGTTTGAATGTTGTGCAGGTGTGGTTCAATTTAATGGAGCTAAACTTCTAACTGTTGTTATTTATAGATCCCCAGACTCCGATTTCACAACATTTTTCATAAAGCTAGAGGAGGTTCTTGGTTAACTTTATAGGAAATACAAAAAGTTAGTTATATGTGGTGACTTCAATATTAATTGTATAAGTGATTGTGCAAGGAAGAGGATGCTGGTAGACCTCCTTAATTCATATAATCTTATGCAAACCGTATTCTTTCCAACGAGAGTGCAGAGGAACAGTAGAACAACCATAGACAACATTTTTGTTCATTCCTCATTACTAGAAGGTCATTCTTTTAGCAAAAAGGTGAATGGCCTTTCAGATCATGGTGCACAAATTTTAATTCTAAAAGATTTTTGTGCTGCAACACGTGTTAAATATAGTCATCAGCTGTTTAGGAAAGCTGATCCAGTTGCTGTAGAGACCTCTGTAAACCTTATCAAGGAACAAGAGTGGCAAGATGTTTATAGCGGTGATATAGTAGAAGATAAATATAATGCTTTCCTCAAGACTTTTCTCGTGTTCTTTGAAAGTTGCTTTCCGTTAGAACGTTCAAAACAGGGTACTAGCACAAACAGGCAGCCTGGGTGGCTGACTAGGGAGATAGGAATATCTTGTAGAACAAAGTGGCAATTATATCAAAACGTTAGAAACAGTCAAAATCTAAATGCAGCAGCCCATTACAAACAGTATTGTAAGGTGCTTAAAATTGTTATTAGGAAGGCAAAATGTATGTGGTATGCAGATAGAACAGCTAAGTCTCAGGATAAAATAAAAACCGTATGGTCACTGGTAAAGGAAGTGGCTGGTCTGCAGAGACAGGTCGAGGATATAGAATCAGTGCGTAGTGGGAATGTCCGTGTTACTGATAAGTCGCATATATGTACAGTATTTAATAATCACTTTCTGAATATAGCAGATGAACTTAATAGAAACCTAGTCCCAACAGGGAATCATATAGCGCTCTTAGAAAAAGATGTTCCGAGACTGTTACCTGAAATGCTCCTCCATGATACTGAGAAGAGGGAGACTGAGTTAATAGTTAAATCAGCGAAGACCAAGAACTCTCATGGCTATGACGGGGTATCCAGCAGAATACTGAAGTATTGTTCAGTGTATGTTAGCCCAGTACTTAGCCATATCTGTATCTTTTCCTTCAGGAATGGTCGGTTTCCTGACCGATTAAAGTACTCGGTAGTGAAGCCACTTTATAAAAAGGGAGACATTGATAATGTTGACAATTTTAGACCTATTTCTATGCCATCGGTGTTTGCTAAAGTTGTCGAGAAGGTTGTATATACAAGGTTACTGGAGCATTTAAATTCACATAATTCGCTGTCAAATGTTCAGCTTGATTTTAGAAATGGTTTAACAACTGAAAATGCTATATTCTCTTTTCTCTGTGAGGTTTTGGACGGATTAAATAAAAGGTTGCGAAAGCTAGGTGTTTTCTTTGATTTAACGAAGGCTTTTGACTGTGGTGACCACAAAATATTACTGCAGAAGCTGGACCATTATGGAGTAAGGGGAGTAGCTTATAATTGGTTCGCCTCTTACTTTAAGAACAGAAAGCGGAAGGTAATTCTCCGCAATATTGAGAGTGGTAGTGATGTTCAGTCCCAATGGAGCACTGTTAAGTGGGTCGTTCCCCAAGGGTCGGTGCTGGGGCCACTGCTGTTTCTTATTTATATAAATAATATGCCTTCTAGTATTACAGGTGATTCATAAATATTTCTTTTTGCTGATGACACCAGCTTGGTAGTGAAGGATCTTGTGTGTTATATTGAAACAGTATCAAATAATGTAGTTCATGAAATAAGTTCGTGGCTTGTGGAAAATAATTTGATGCTAAATCACAGTAAGACTCAGTTTTTACAGTTTCTAACTCACAATTCAACTAGAACCGATATTTTGATCAGGCAGAATGGGCATATTATAAGCGAGACGGAACAGTTCAAGTTCCTAGGCGTTCGGATAGATAGTAAGCTGTTGTGGAAAGCCCATGTCCAGGATCTTGTTCAGAAGCTAAATGCTGCTTTATTTACCATTAGAACAGTATCTGAAATAAGTGACACTTCAACACGAAAAGTAGTCTACTTCGCATATTTTCATACGCTTATGTCGCATGGTATTATTTTTTGGGGTAATTCTTCTGATTCAAAAAGGGTATTTTTGGCTCAAAAACGGGCTGTTCGAGCTATATGTGGTGTAAGTTCGAGAACCTCTTGTCGACCCCTATTCAATAGTCTGGGAATTCTGACATTGCCCTCACAGTATATATTTTCTTTAATGTAGTTTGTTGTTAGCAATATTAGCCTAATCCCAAGAGTTAGCAGCTTTCACTCAGTTAATACTAGACAGAAATCCAATCTGCATGTGGAATGCACTTCCTTGACTCTTGTGCAGAAAGGAGTGCAGTATTCTGCTGCATCCATTTTCAATAAGCTACCGCAAGAACCCGAAAAACTTAGCAGTAGCCCAAACTGTTTTGAGTCCAAACTGAAGAGTTTCCTCATGACTCACTCCTTCTATTCTGTCGAGGAGCTCCTGGAAGAGCTAAAAAGTTAAGCAAATTCCAGTGTTACATTGTTGATTTTCTTTATTTAAAATTACGACTTATCACCTGAATGTTTTTTTTTTTTTAATATTTCATTTTATCTGTTCCTAATATCGTGTTATAATTTCATGTATTGACTCGTTCCATGACCATGGAGACTTCTCCTTAATTTGGTCCCACGGAACAATAAATAAATAAATAAAGTTATATGAGTTCGAGTGTAACTAACAGCCGCTCATATAGGCCCATTTCCACAATTCCAACTATCTGTCCTGTCCTGCGGGTTTAGCAGGGCGTTTCAGTGGCTTACAAGGCGCTTGTTTTACTGTTTCTTGAGTATTGTTCATCAATCTAGGATTCTTACCAGGCAGGACTGAGAGGAGAGACAAGCTCGGACGAAAAGCGGCCCATTTTGTCCCGCGATCGTTTAGTCCCCGCGAGAGATTCACACATACATTCAACAAACTCCATTGGTAGACGTTACAAGAGAGGCGTTGTGCATTACTATCGAAATTTTGAGAGAGCATTTTTCACGAAGAGTCGAACAACATAATGCTTCGTTCCACATACATCTCGCGAAATAACTACGACTAGAAAATTCGATAAATTAGAGCTAATACTGATGAAACGTTGTACTTACTGGAATTATGGAAAACGTGGAAGGGAGGACTCACCAATATACCTTTCTTTTCATACAACCTGTTTATTTAACAATATATACAGTGTATTACAGATAACTGAAGCATTTAACCATAAAATTTTCTTTAACAAAATGAACTAATTTGCAAAATTCTTTCGACCTTAAACTTTAATCTGAAAAAGCTTTAATCTTTGCAAAAGAAAATTGAAGTGCTGTATTGCAAAACAGCAAAAAATATGACAATGATTCCAAGACGGCCGGACCTGCAGCCCGCTCGTTATTGGGTGAAAGAGCAGTGTTTACTACCGCCATGGACACAGTATGCCTTATTAAATGCCCTTCTGCAACACATGAAAACTATATAAGCACCATTGATGACAAGAGTGATTCAATTAGACAAAACAAATGACTTAACTTTTAATTTGAAAGCTGTATGTTGAAAGATTCAGGGTTAAGATGCGCACCTGTGCTTAAATGTCAAACAGATTAGCAAACAAAATGACAATGATAAGGCTTACTTCAAAGTAACCAACCTCTTAACTTCAATCGGCAACCAAGGTGCGACTGGAGCCAAACCTGTCCCTTCTGACATTTGACTAAAGCCCTGGTGAAAGTTGGTGGTTAATATTTTCAAGGTTAAAATAATTGTCAGTTATTAAGACCGCAAAGACGTCTTAAAACATCACTTATGAACACTTATTACAAGAGAACTCACTCGACGGGACCACAAGATCCAGCTAAAATACACCAATCATGACCCAGTCTTTCAAACACAGCAACGAACAGCTTCGTACCACAGGTTGTTCAGATTATAACTAATGACTGAGAAATGCAATTACAATGACTGCGCTGTGTGCAGCCTGTGGCTGGTTGGACTCATGGTTGGAATATTCGCTAGTGTAGTGCTTGGCAGTAGGATGTGAACAGCGCGTAGCGTTGGGCGGTTGGAGGTGAGCCGCCAGTAGTGGTGGATGTGGGGAGAGAGACGCCAGAGTTTTGAGAGGTTAGTATGAGCGGACGATCTGGACGTGTGTCCGTCAGAGAAAGGAAATTTGTAAGACTGGATGTCATGAACTGATTTATATACTATGACTTCTGAACACTATTAAGGTAAATACATTGTTTGATCTCTATCAAAATCTTTCATTTGCTTACTATGCCCATCAGTAGGTAGTGCCTTCAGTAGTTAGAATCTTTTATTTAGCTGGCAGTATTGGCGCTCGCTGTATGGCAGTAGTTCGAGTAATGAAGATTTTTGTGAGGTAAGTGATTCTTGGAACGAATAGGTTATTGTTAGTCAGGGCCATTTTTTTTTGTAGGGATTATTGGAAGTCAGATTGCTTTGCGCTAAAAATATTTGTGTCATTTTAGTGACGATCAGAATAAGTAAAAGAGAGAACTGTCTGGGTACGTTTAGTTTTGCTCAGCTGCTTGAAAATCAAATAACGTAAGAGTTTTTCCAGCACTCTCATTCTTTACATACAAAGGGGAAGTTTCAAATCTAACCACAAGATCCCTATTTTGTTAAACAGCAACTGTGCCTTAGTACAATTGTTCCGGCTGTATTTACGACTAGGTGCTGATTAATTAGAACATTAATGATCGGGTACAAACCAGAAAGGAAAGGCAATGTAACAGCAGGACAAATTTTCAAACGACAACTAGTGTCTTAGTCCAATACTATTGCCTATATCTACGACCAAAGAGCCGACCGCGTAAAACTCGGAGGGTCGGGTACAAACCAGAAAATAATGAGGGCAGGTAGACAATGAAGCAAATCATCAAGAGGATTACAGAATGTTACTGCCCTTTATCAGCAAACAGTTCCATGGATCCACAGTGCATCGCAGCGGTTACTGAGTGGTGATGATGAAAGCCGGGTAGAAGAGGGCAGCCAGGCCAGCAGCGGTCGTCCGACACGAATGCTGCGAACCAACCGACGGAATGTCGGCCTACTGCTTGTAGTCGGCGTTGACCCTGGTGAAATACTCCTTTATCTTCGCTCTGCACAGGCCCTCCTTGCCCAGCTCGTGGTTTCGGACCTCGTGACCACCTTATGTCGGGACGCTACCGCGAGTCCCGAAACTTCGTGCCTCTCTCTCGGGCCAGCAAACCCCGTATACAGGGTGGTCCATTGATAGTGACCGGGCCAAATATCTCACGAAATAAGGTTCAAACGAAAAAACTACAAAGAACGAAACTCGTCTAGCTTGAAGGGGGTAACCAGATGGTGCTATGGTTGGCGGCCTAGATGGCGCTGCCATAGGTCAAATGGATATCAACTGCGTTTTTTTTTTAATAGGAACCCCCATTTTTATTACACATTCGTGTACCACGTAAAGAAATACGAATTTTTTAGTTGGACCACTTTTTTCGCTTTGTGATAGATGGCGCTTTAATAGTCACAAACGTATAAGTACGTGGTATCACGTAACATTCCGCCAGTGCGGACGGTACGTGCTTCGTGATACATTACCCGTGTTAAAAGGGACCGTTTACCAATTGCGGAAAAGGTCGATATCGTGTCGATGTATGGCTGTTGTGAACAAAATGTCCAACGTGCTTGAGCCATGTATGCTGCTCGGTATCTTGGACGACATCATACAACTGTCCGGACTGTTCGCCGGATAGTTATTTAAGGTAACAGGAAGTGTTCAGCCACATGTGAAACGTCAACCACGACCTGCAACAAATGATGATGCGCAAGTAGGTGTTTTAGCTGCTGTCGCGGCTAATCCGCACATCAGTAGCAGACAAATTGCGCGAGAATCGGCAATCTCATAAACGTCGGTGTTGAGAATGCTACATCAACATCGATTGCACCCGTACCATATTTCTATGCATCCGGAATTACATGGCGACAACTTTTAACGTCGTGTACAGTTCTACCACTGGGCACAAGAGAAATTATGGGGCAATGACAGATTTTTTTGCATGCGTTCTATTTAATGAGGAAGCGTCATTCACCAACAGCGGTAATGTAAACCGACATAATATGCACTATTGGGGAACGGAAAATCCACGATGGCTGCGACAAGTGGAACATCAGCGACCTTGGCGGGTTAATGTATGGTGCGGCATTATGGGAGGAAGGATAATTGGCCCCCATTTTATCGATGGCAATCTAAATGGTGCAATGTATGCTAATTTCCTACCTAATGTTCTACCAATGTTACTACAAGATGTTTCACTGCTTGACAGAATGGCGATGTATTCCAACATGATGAATGTCCGGCACGTAGTTCTAGTGCGGTTGAAGTGGTACTGAATAGCATATTTCATGACAGGTGGATTGTTCGTCGAAGCACCATACCATGGCCCACACGTTCACCGGATCTGACGTCCCCGGATTTCTTTCAGTGTGGAAATTTGAAGGATATTTGCTATCGTGATCCACTGACAACGCCTGACAACATGCGTCAGCGCGTTGTCAATGCATGTGCGAACATTACGGAAGGCGAACTACTTTCTGTTGAGAGGAATTTCGTTACACGTATTGCCAAATGGATTGAGATTAACGGACATCATTTAGAGCATTTATTGCATTAATGTGGTACTTACAGGTAATCACGCTGTAACAGCATGCGTTCTCAGAAATGATAAGTTCACAAAGGTACATGTATCACATTGGAACAACCGAAATAAAATGTTCAAACGTACCTACGTTCTGTAGTTTAATTTAAAAAAACCTACCTGTTACCAACTGTTCGTCTAAAATTGTGAGCCATATGTTTGTGATTATTGCAGCGCCATCTATCACAAAGCGAAAAAAGTGGTCCAACTAAAACCATATTTCTTTACGTACTACACGAATATGTAATAAAAATGGGGGTTCCTATTTTTAAAAAAACGCAGTTGATATCCGTATGACCTACGGCAGCGGCATCTAGCGGGCCAACCATAGCGCCATCTGGTTTCCTCCTTCAAGCTAGACAAGTTTCGTTCTTTGTAGTTTTTTTTTGTTTGACGCTTATTTCTTGGGATATTTGGCCCTGTCACGATCAATGGACCATCCGGTATATATCGGCAAGCAAAGACCTAAATACACAACTCACAGATACCAACTCTTCCTCATAGATACTGGCAATGGGGCCGCAAGAGGGATAGTCGATACTACACCTCAGCGTGCGGCGCCAGATAGGTCTACTAACTCAAAGGCGCCACGGCTCAGCTGAGGCTTACGACAGTCATTTCTCCCAAGCGCCATTCACGAGCGATACAGGAAAGGCGAGATGAGCCAGTGATACAGGAAGCGCCCTCTGCCACACACCGTCAGGTGGCTTGCGGAGTACCGACGTAGTTGTAAATGTACATATGAAAAGATCTGCACAAGATAGACGAGCGGTGATCGCTGTGTCAAGTCACCTTACGCACAGATTGTAGAAGGATACGACGAAATGCTGTGCACCGAGCCTGCTTCGAGCCTCCTGGTTAACACTGGCTGTTTGGCCACTGGAGCGTCGGTTGTTGGTACCAGCGGAGGAAGAGCCCTCAGCAATCGCGCAGAAAATAGCAAAGTAGGTCGGTAATGCGTATAATCGCGGGTTGATTGCACGTTTCCTCCGCAGGGGCGGCTGTGGCGCTGCATAATGCAGGAGGCGGCCAGAACAAGGGGGCCGGGGAGTCGACATTAGCGGCCAGTCGCACGGAAGGCGCCCAGCTGCGATTGGCTGGCCGGGCGGCGGTCCGCGCACAATGGCGGGATTACGGCGCGACAAGCACGACGATACGCGGTCTCAGGTCGCTGCGATCCTCCGATAAGCGCCGCGGCTGACTGCACTCGCAGCCCGCGATGGGCTGTATCGCGTCTGTTGCAGCGAGTGTTCCCTCTGCAACAAGGGGGCGCTTACCGCAGACCACTCTGCCCTACTGTGTCCTACCTCGCTAGCAAGCGTAGTCCACTGTTCTAATACCGCCACGGTTCATGCCGGCGAGTAGCGAGAGTATCCGTAACACGCAGAACAAAACAAGTTGCTGAAAGTTCCCGAAGCAGAGCTTTCACTTTTATTAAACAATTAGCTGAGAAAGCCGGTGTCTCCCGAGTATTTATTTGTTCTATTCTTCTATTAGTCCATCTCATCTCCCCCCCCCCCCCCCCCTCTTCTCTCTGACAATCTCCTCTTTCATCTTCTCCCCATTACCTTTCTGTGTGCATCGGCGATCCTTCATGACCATTTTGTACAGTTTTGCAATGATTTCTGGAGTAGTGACGCATCTTGGCCAACCACTGCGCGGATCATCATCTAAGCTCTCCCGACCAAATTTAAATTCATTTGTCCACCCGGAAACAGTTGAATATGAAGGAGCATACTTTTCTTTACGAAGTACTAAATCATTGCTCGAATATCGATTTTTTCCATCTTCGCAAATCACTAAGCGGGATCAACAACAGGGCCACGTCACCGCCACAGCTCTCTCCCAGAGCACTGACGTGGCACGTGTTTACAGGCAACAGTCCAATTAATATCACGTGAACAACTCGCTGCGCTAGCGCTGAACTCTCGTGGTGATTCTGAGAACGTTTCAGACCACACTCGTACTTAAAATATAATTCTGCACTATGTGTCCTACAACGATATATTTTTGTAGGTACATTCAGCGGATTGTGTGGCTACAGTATCCAAAATGTGTTGCAAATAGAGTTAGTAATAAACAAGTAACGAATGAAAACGTCATGCATGATGCGGCTGTTTTTTCTCGCATGTCAAAAAATGGTTCAAATGGCTCTGAGCACTATGGGACTCAACTTCTGAGGTCATCAGTCCCCTAGAACTTAGAACTACTTAAACCTAACTAACCTAGGGACATCACACACATCCATGCCCGAGGGAGGATTCGAACCTGCGACCGCTGCGGTCCTCGCGGTTCCAGACTGTAGCGCCTAGAACCGCTCGGCCACCTCGGCCGGCTCTC
The DNA here is from genome assembly GCF_021461385.2 of Schistocerca piceifrons. Lineage (NCBI taxonomy): Eukaryota > Metazoa > Arthropoda > Insecta > Orthoptera > Acrididae > Schistocerca > Schistocerca piceifrons. The sequence goes on from NC_060139.1 coordinate 616,099,885, forward strand.
GTATCTCAGTACGTGAAATCATTCCTGAAATGTGTCGTACAATGATATATTTTTGTAGGTCATTCAGCAGCAGATGTGGATAATGTCAGTGAAACGTGTTCAAGTTAGAGTTAGTAGTAACGAAGTAATAAATTTGAACGCCATGCATGAGGTGGTAGTTTTTCACACATTCATTGTTTATGACGTCGTATATCTTGACCTAAGTGTCGTACAATAATGTAATTCTTCATGCACATTAAATCAGGGGTGACGAAGATTTCAGCTCGTGAATTGTGTACCGGCATGAGTGCCAAAGCGGTCAGCACCAATGCACGTTTGCCCCCACCGCCATGCCACGCTACCTGAGCGCCGCATTTAAATGGCACTGCGGTCCGAATGCATACGACTTGTTTTTATATATCGCATTTCCCAAAACATAGATCACAAACAAAACAATTTTTTCTATTACTTAATTAATTTTGGAGCACTGAAGACATAACTTCTATCTAGTACAAACTGTCGGCATACGGACATACTGGGCGCTGGCAACCTCGGTGTTGAGCGCATGTGAGCTCCAAATACGCGCGCACATACACACACACAGATGGAGACAATTTCAGAGTTTCACACTCAAGCTGCCACGTAATCGTGACTTATTTAGTTGCGTGATCTAAAAAAGGTCTTTCACAAAAGAATGTCTATCGAAAGATTGTAGAACTTTTGCAACCTCACTATCGAGACTTGGAAACTCTACCTGCGGAAAGCAATCTAGGCGTCCTGGACAGTTTTAGCGTAAAATGTTAATGTAAAAATACACTCCTGGAAATGGAAAAAAGAACAAATTGACACCGTTGTGTCAGACCCACCATACTTGCTCCGGACACTGCGAGAGGGCTGTACAAGCAATGATCACACGCACGGCACAGCGGACACATCAGGAACCGCGGTGTTGGCCGTCGAATGGCGCTAGCTGCGCAGCATTTGTGCACCGCCGCCGTCAGTGTCAGCCAGTTTGCCGTGGCATACGGAGCTCCATCGCAGTCTTTAACACTGGTAGCATGCCGCGACAGTGTGGACGTGAACCGTATGTGCAGTTGACGGACTTCGAGCGAGGGCGTATAGTGGGCATGCGGGAGGCCGGGTGGGCGTACCGCCGAATTGCTCAACACGTGGGGCGTGAGGTCTCCACAGTACATCGATGTTGTCGCCAGTTGTCGGCGGAAGGTGCACGTGCCCGTCGACCTGGGACCGGACCGCAGCGACGCACGGATGCACGCCAAGACCGTAGGATCCTACGCAGTGCCGTAGGGGACCGCACCGCCACTTCCCAGCAAATTAGGGACACTGTTTCTCCTGGGGTATCGGCGAGGACCATTCGCAACCGTCTCCATGAAGCTGGGCTACGGTCCCGCACACCGTTAGGCCGTCTTCCGCTCACGCCCCAACATCGTGCAGCCCGCCTCCAGTGGTGTCGCGACAGGCGTGAATGGAGGGACGAATGGAGACGTGTTGTCTTCAGCGATGATAGTCGCTTCTGCCTTGGTGCCAATGATGGTCGTATGCGTGTTTGGCGCCGTGAAGGTGAGCGCCACAATCAGGACTGCATACGACCGAGGCACACAGGGCCAACACCCGGCATCATGGTGTGGGGAGCGATCTCCTACACTGGCCGTACACCACTGGTGATCGTCGAGGGGACACTGAATAGTGCACGGTACATCCAAACCGTCATCGAACCCATCGTTCTACCATTCCTAGGCCGGCAAGGGAACTTGCTGTCCAACAGGACGATGCACGTCCGCATGTATCCCGTGCCACCCAACGTGCTCTAGAAGGTGTAAGTCAACTACCCTGGCCAGCAAGATCTCCGGATCTGTCCCCCATTGAGCATGTTTGGGACTGGATGAAGCGTCGTCTCACGCGGTCTGCACGTCCAGCACGAACGCTGGTCCAACTGAGGTGCCAGGTGGAAATGGCATGGCAAGCCGTTGCACAGGACTACATCCAGCATCTCTACGATCGTCTCCATGGGAAAATAGCAGCCTGCATTGCTGCGAAAGGTGGATATACACTGTACTAGTGCCGACATTGTGCATGCTCTGTTGCCTGTGTCTATGTGCCTGTGGTTCTGTCAGTGTGATCATGTGATGTATCTGACCCCAGGAATGTGTCAATAAAGTTTCCCCTTCCTGGGACAATGAATTCACGGTGTTCTTATTTCAATTTCCAGGAGTGTATTTGTCATTAAAACTGGAATTACTCTGCAGGTCCATCAGACACGACTGCACATGCACGGTGGCGTTTTCATCTGAGGAGGCTATCGGTCTCGAAAACAGACGTAAGGGTGATAGTATGCTCGACCGGCTGTCTTGTCATCCTCAGCCCATAGGCGTCACTGGATGCGGGAGGATATGGAGGAGCTTCTGGTCAGCACACCGCTCTCCCAGCCGGATGTCACTTTACGAGATCGAAGCCGCTACTTCTCAATCAAGTAGCTCCACAGTTTGCCTCACAAAGACTTAGTGCACGCTGCTTGCTAACAGCGCTCGGCAGACCGGATGGTCACCCATCCAAGTGCTAGCCCAGCCCGACAGTGCTTAACTTCTGCGATCTGACGGTAACCGGTTTTACCACTGCGGCAAAGCCACTGGCAATCCAGATAGATGAAAACCTTAATACTGACATATCGGCAGATACACCCGCTGATATCCTCATCTGTCATATCTGCAAAGTAAAGGGTGCAATTTCCTGGCGGGGATTATTTCCACCGCCGTCAGGCAACCGGCGGCGGCGGCGGAACTGGGGAGTATGTTTCCTCTCTGATGGGAGGCCTATGTGTAGAAATCCTGCCAGGATAACAAATGTTTGTTAGACGACGCAATACAGTGTATTGAGTAAAATTGTTTCAAGTGAAATAGCGAAATAGAAGTACTCTATTTGCAAAAGAGTATTCTTGTACGCTTCATAGGTTGATACAGAATCAGCCTGTGCTGTTAGGACATTTTCCCAAGGGGAATTTCCTGATGTTCAGGTCTCTAATCGGAGTGGCTTTATCGATTGATAAATAAATTTCGTGTATCGGAAAGTGTTCTTTACAGGAAACGTAGCTACCCATGTCGAGTACTCAAAGAAGAAACTGTCGATAACATTGGGCATCGTCTGGAAAGGTTTTCTAAGAAAACTGTTCATCTTCATTCTCAGCAAACGGAAATTTCGTATGGCTCTGTTCAAACAGCTACAAAGTTACTGAAGTTACAGCCTTATAAAACAGCTGCAGTGCTACAACTTAAACTGGGTGGCCGTGCAAAAAGATTATGGTATTGTGAATGAATTTTGAACAGAGTGCATGAAGGAGTAATTGACCCTCACCAGACTTGCTTTTGGGACGAATAATGGTTCCATCTAGGTAGACACGTTGAAAAGTGGACATATGTAGGTCGACTGGACATTTGTTTGGGGATAGTTTCAGAATGAGTCCAAATTTCATCTTACGTGAGCGAAACAGTCGCGTGTAACATCTGTGGAATAGTCGATTTACGGCAGTGACCATAGTATCTCACAACTTGTGTATATTTGGCTCCAGGGTTGCCAAATTAGCGGAATTTCAGCTAAATTCGACAGATTTTACACACTGTCAGCGGGTGAAATTTTGCATTTAGCGGTAAACGGACTTTTTAACGGATTTGTGGATTGATGTCTGCAACAATATTTTTCTGTTTAATTCAGTCTTTCCATTATACAACTTGAAACTATATTTTGCGTGAAAAATCCTAAACTGGTGACAATATGGCTCCAGCTAACTCTTAATAATCAGATTTCGATAGAGTGTTTCGCCTGCCTCAACACAACAGAACAAACCTTTCCAATCTCACCGAGCGAGGTGGCGCAGTGGTTACACACTGGACTCGCATTCGGAAGGACGACGGTTCAATCCCGCGTCCGGCCCTCCTAGTTTAGGTTTTCCGTGATTTCCCTAAATCACTCCAGGCAAATGCCGGGATGGTTCCTCTGAAAGGGCACGGCCGACTTCCATCCCCATCCTTCCCTAATCCGATGAGACCGCTGACCACGCTGTCTGGTCTCCTTCCCCAAACCAACCAACCAACCATCCAATCTCAGTTCTTTGTTTTTAGCATTACAATAATACAAGTTACCGTGGACCGATGTCGGTACAATGCACAGTTTTTAATTGTTAATGTTTATGGTGCAGTTAATCGCGTTGTGATCAGTGATATTCCTTATTTTTTTATTAGTTGTCTCATCAAAATGTCGAAGCAAAAGGACAAAAAATACACCCAAAAGTTAAGAAAAGAGTGGCTTAGCAACAAACAATTGAAAGACTGGCTTCTTGAGATCCCCGCCGCTCCTGATAGTGTGTGATGACGATTTTGCCAGTGCAGTTTAAATTCACGTCTTTCGGATTTATTGAATGATTAAAAAAGAAATAAGCATGTAGAAGTTGCTGCATCTTTTTCTTCGCAGGGGCAGTTAAAACTACATGCACATGTAGTTAGGCAGTCCAACGAAGTTTCTGTTGCAGAATCTGTATTATGTTTATGTGTGGCTAACCATTCCATAATAAGATCTGTGGATTACCTCTGCAGCCTTTCAAAAAGGTGTTTTATAGGCGCTGACCATGTTCCTCAGATGCGTTTGTACAGAAGCCAGTGTAGTGGTGTGATTAAAAACATTCTTTACCCACATTTCAAGGCCAGTCCGAAAAAGGACTTAGGAGACGAATATTTCAGTGTACTTTTGGATGAATCTACAGACATTAGTGCCAGTAAATTGTTAGCTGCGTTTGTGATATACTTTTCTGAGGCCGAAGGTCGCATTGTTCCCACATTATTGGGAATGGTAGAGTTAGAGGAAGGCAACGAAGTTGCCGTAACCAATGGTTTGAAATCTTTGTTTAATGAGTACTGTTAGAACATCTATCTAATGCGCGGATTGGATACTGACAATGCAGCGGTTATAATAGGCGTCGATAATGGTGTGTATATCAGAATTTGAAAAGATAAGTTCCTCATCTTGTCTTAATTCCTTGTGTCTTCAATTCCGTGCAGCTGGCGGTATCTTCTGCCTCAGCTGAAACTTTGCCCCAGAATTTGGATTTTTTTGTAGTCAGAAACATATTCTTGGTTTTCCAAGTGTTCATCTCGTCAAATTGCTTATAGAAAGTTATTAATTGCAATAAACTATGGAGCTAATCCACTGAACATAGTTCAGAAGTGCAATATACGTTGGATGTCTATTTTAGAGGCTGTTTCTCGTGCTTTGTCTCGCTTGAACTAAAAAGCAGCGATTCATGACAGATGCTATACTGCCCGAGCGCTCGATAATATGTACAGTGATGACGTAAACAAAATTTATCTTACCTTTCTGAAACCTTATTAGGAAGAATGTCAGCTGGTAAATAAGGAATTTCAGTCAAGTTCTGCGGACCAATCACGGCTCATAAACGATGATTTTTACTAATCAATGGGCTCGTAAGGAGAACTGTTGTACCAGGGTACAGAGGCGATCTTTTAATAGTAGATGTTCGCAAATATAAGTCGCCAAGAATATACTTAGGTCACGAAGTCGAAGTCTTATTGAGGGATATGAATACTTACAACAAAATTTCATGTGAGGGTGAGAATGCCATAAGGAAAAGTGGAAATTTTCTTGTTTCCCTTGCTTCTGAGGTGCAACGCCGCTTGCCGCAAAATGCAGAAGTGTTGCAAAAAGTATCCTTAATTGCTCCAAGAGACCGCCTGAGCGTGATAAAAGAACCAATAGTATCGCTGGCTAAGGAAATGGGCTTGTCAGACAGACAGTACAGTAACAAAAATTGATTTTCAATGGTCCAAGCTCACTACTGTGCAATGGAAAAAAATCAACAATACTGCGGCGTTCTGGAATGAAATTAGGTCGTACAGAGATGCCAGCGGCTTAAATCCTTTCCAAGAACTCTCAGATCTATTATGCTTTTGGTTTTACTATGGTCCAGTGCAGAGGTGGAAAGGGCCTTTAGCCAACTAAATTTGATAAAAACGTCTCTCCTGAAAAGACTAACTACTATTATGGTGAACGCCATAATTACAATAACAGCTGGTCTTAACTGTGTTGGTAAATGATGTCGCTTTTACGAGCGGCCAGAAAATGTTCTCCAAGATATCACCACGATGAGAAAATATGCCCCAGGTGTAACATCACAGATTAAGGGTCGACCTGCGACAGCAATCGCACAATGAGCAATTTTGTAAGCAGGTGTAAGAAACGCTTGAACAACAAAGAGAGGCACTTCCAGCATCTCTTTGCTTAATATACGCTAATAATGTACTTATCTTTTAAGTGTTTTTGTTATTTATGTTAGAGATAACTTATGCGACAAAACCAAACTATATTTACTGCTGTCCTCCTGTCACCAAAGCCGCGTACACACCATCTTGCCTCGCCAGCTGGCGGTTGCATTAACGATTCGTCGCCCTGTAGTTACTGCTGCGGATATCGGCTGATTGCTTTTGAATCATGCTGTATGTCAAAGGAACGGGCAGTTGGTTGTCGTATTTCACGTTCCAGTTCCAGAAAATACGGTAAGAGAAACGTCGTTCTAGGTATCAAGTTCAGTCAGATACGTGGGTAGGTGAGTGTGAGCAACCGGGAGTAAAGAAAGTCGCTCGATCAGCTACTGCGGCGCGCCCTCCTATCTCGGTATCTGCGGACAATTGCCGACAACAATGGTGTTTGTGAGTCTTCCTCCGGGCTGACAAAGGCAGCCAGTCGATGCAGTTTCCGTAAATAAAGGCGGCTGCCGTAACGTGCGGAGGGTGTGCCGGTAGCCACAAAGCGCGCGGACGCTCACCGAATTACTGACAATGACACTCTTACCGGCTGCTAGGGCCGGCCGACCGGGCGGAGCCTGGGGGAAAAAAACGCGAACCCTTTGAGGGGAGGGGCGGCGCGACGAGCCGGGGCAGGAATGAAAATAAAACCGGACGAAAAACGAATGAGATTTCTCGTACAATGGACTTGATTAAATTTTATTGCCAGGTGTTTGTGTGAGCAAGGGTGAGGGATCAAGGGTGGCCATTGTTAACACGTGTAGCACTTTACGCCGTCCCTGTACGCTAGGCGGCCGGTTCGCACAGCAGACGACGTTTGTCTTGTCTTGTCCTCTTCCTCTCCTCTTCCTTTCCTTGCCTCCCCTCTTAATCCTGTTATGAATTCCCTTTTTTCTTCAGAAAAGAACGATGAAGAAATACTTGGGCCTCTTGGGAGAGTCCCGCAGTAACTCAGAATATCGTTCACGTAATCATTCGCAGGAGGCAGGCGTGTGAAACATATTTCAGCAGCAGACAATGCCGTAGGCGGACACAGTGTTCTCCTGACAGAACGCTGCCCCTCACTGCACTGCAGACTCAAACGAGCTATTGTAGTTGTGTATGCGGCTTTTAGAAAGAAGCTAGTCGCTTTATTGACCTCTTTTTGTAGCCTGTCTTTTACGGAACAATAAGGTTTGCTCTAAAGAATATTTTTATGAATACCTACCGGAATGCTGAAGTCTTAATTCCGTTTAAATAGGTTGATTACGTATATGATAAACGCAGATTGTCTACTAAATAATAAATCTCTTTTCAAGCGGCAAAGGTACAACAGCACAGAGTGCTAGTAGCCCTGATACAAGTAGGGCCTATTGATGTAAACAGCGCAGCTTACACCTAAGTTGGAAGTAAATATACTGTCCCCTGCATAAAAGTTTTACAGACAACTTTCAACTTTATGTTCCTTTATCATTATATGTTAGTAACTGATATTTCAAGGAGAAACTACAGAAGTAGCTTCAGCTAGCAAGAGAAAATAATTAGATGGCCATGGGGATGTCATAGTTAGTACGGAAAAATTATTATTATTATTATTTATTTTGTGGCCTTCGTTGGACCACTCTAGTCAAAAATACAAAGTTTTAAACAAGTTGTTACACAGGGATACAACTTGGTTCAACACTAACTTAATATGATATTTAGGTAATATAATTATTAGAGTCTATTCTTATATGAAAGGTGTTTTGCTCTTCTGTCTGCCCAATATTTCTTCATTCTTTCAGATATTTTCTTTCTTTCTTCATCGGAGACAACTCTTCCTGTACTCCTTTTATTGATTTTTATTTGTAGTCTGGTTTGCGGGTCTTGCAGTATTCTGGTTTTCTCTGTCTTATTTTTTAGGTCATCCACTGTAATTTGAAGTTCTTTTATATCTTCCTTAATTTCTGTGATCCATTTAATGTCGCTCTTGCTATTCCACAATTTTTGTATTATTTTTTTACTAATTCTGTTTTCTGGAGTTCTCATCAGATGTCCAAAGAATGAGATGCGTTTCTTCCTGATTGTGCTCATGACTGGTTCTGTTTTCTTATATACTGTTTCATTTGATGCTATTCTCCAATGTCCATTTATTTTATACTGTTTATTTATACATGTCCTAATTATTCTTCTTTCTATTTTTAGTATTCTGTCAATTTCTGCTGTATTAGTTGTTTTGAAGATAGTTTCAGCTGCATACGTTATTTCTGGTTGTTAACTGTTTTATAGTGTTTTAATTTTGCATCTATAGCTAGGCCTTTTTTGTTGTATGTAGTTTTGGTAATGTAATTTGCATAGTTCAGTTTTTTTTTATTCTATTCTGTCATGATGGCTTCTCATTTAGAGTGTATGTTATTATTTCGCCTAAATATTTAAATTTATCAACAATTTTGATTTCCTTTTCTCCTATTGTACTTTTGTTTGCAAGTGGTGGATCAGTTAGCATAATCTCCGTTTTTTCAAATGATATTCTAAGGCCTACTTTCTTTGCTATTTCTTGTAGTGATTTCACTTGTTGCCTGGCTTCTTGAACGGTGTTGGCTAGGAGAGCAAGATCATCAGCGAATCCCAAGCAGTTTAAGCTAATATCATCTTTTGCACTTCCAATTCTTATCCTCTTTGGATTGTCCTTGTACCATTCTCTCCTTATGTATTCCAGTGCACAGTTGAACAGTAATGGTGATAGGCAGTCACCTTGTCTTAAGCCTGTTTTTATGAGGAATGGTTCCGAAATGTCTCCTCTAAACTTCGCTTTTGATTTGGTGTTGGTTAGAGTGAGTTGTATAATTTTAATTAGTTTTGGATGGAGTCCTAGATTTCTTAAAGTTTTTAATACTGAAGGTCTGTGGAGACAGTCATATGCCTTCTTAAAATCTACAAATGTTATTGCCAGAGGTTTGTTCCGTTTCTTGTAGTATGCCATAATCAATTTTAAACTAATTATCTGCTCTGCATAGCTTCTCCATTGTCTGAAACCTCTCTGATATTCTCCTAACTCCTATTCTAATTGCTCCTTGATTCTTTCATATAGGATCTTGGACAGAATTTTGTATGTGCAGTCTAGGAGAGAGATTCCTCTGTAGTTGTCTGGGTTGCTCTTATCTCTCTTTTTGTGTAGTGGGCGGATGATAGTTGTGGTCCAATGTTCGGGAAATCGTTCTGTTACCCAAATTTTTGTTAGAGCCACGGAAAAAAATAAGATTGATCCATGAAAACAGGCTTGGGAAGACCTGTCCACCAGAAGAATCATCTTTTTTTGGTTCTGTACGATTTTCATTTCTTTAAAACGTACAAAATTAAAAATTCCTATACAACGTATGTTTTTGGATAGGGTCCGTCTTTAGCAAAAACACAATTTTGTTTTTTAACCCAAACATGTTTCACTGCAGTTGCAGCATCTTCAGTGGGCTTTTATTTTTCATCTGCTAAAGATAAAGAATATTCTTTATATACATGTAGCTATTATTTTTTAAATCATAATTGCAGATATTTGAAAAAAACACATAAATTGTGAGTTCATACCTGTTTAGCACGTGGTGTGGTTTTTCTGATGTGTTGTGTTTCTACATTGACTGTTTTGTCCCACAGTTTCTCATCTGCAACCACTTTCACATTAAAGTAGATAAATTGTTTGAGCCAAAAGTACGATTTGAAAGTTATTTCAATGCCTGAAAATAATTAATTCTGTGTGTGTGTGTGTGTGTGTGTGTGTGTGTGTGTGTGTGTGTGTGTGTGTGTGCGTGTGTGTGTGTGTGCCTATTTACTTAACGTTTCACTTACGTTTTCTTTATCCTCATCTTTGTCACTGTCAAACACTATATATTGAATTGCCACCCTCACTGTCACTGTCACTGTTTTTCTGTTTACCAGTTGTAAAAACAAACATGGCGGAAAGTGGAACAAGTGAAGGTGTAAAAACAAGATGGCTGACAGTGGAACAGTTTAAAGTGTTCCTGGCGGTTGTTCTGGATCTTTCAGAGGGGTCTGTGATTTTGTGTGTGTGTGTGTGTGTGTGTGTGTGAAGAAGGAGAGAGAGAGAGAGAGAGAGAGAGAGAGAGAGAGAGAGGCAAGGAGGGGGGAGTGTGACAGTAGGTTTTAGGGTTTTGTGTGTGAGTATGTGTGTGTGAAAAGGGAGAGAGAGATAGAGAATGAGCGTGAAAGTAGGTTTTAGTTCTTTGTGTGTGTGTGTCTATGGTGTGTGAAAAGGGAGAGAGAGAGAAAGAGAGAGAGAGAGAGAGAGAGAGAGAGAGAGAGAGAGAGTTGGTTTTAGGATTTTAGTGTGTGTGGGGGGGGGGCTGGTGGGGGGGAGGGGTGAGAGCTCTATAGGTTGGTACTGTCTAATAGTTCTTTGAGGGCGGAGAACAGAGTTCCATTGCAGAAGGCTGTGTATTCATTTATTACTTGTTTGCCTTTCACTATGGCTTTTTGTATCTGATAATTTTCTTCAATTATTATACAACGGTTTGATAATCATCATACCTCATTTGGGGGCAGTCAAACCAAGGACTAAACTATTTCAACCAAAACTTAAAAAATGGCAATGAAGTCTCTATGAATGAGGTTACAATGAAGTACGTAATGGCTGGTTTAATGGCAGAAAATTACCTTGAATTTCAGAGATTTGGAGAATAACGTTTATGCTCTACGTCAGGGGTCTCCAAACTTTTTAATCTGCGGGCCACATTGACTCCTCCACGAAGTCATCAGGGCCAAGATCTACCTAGTGGGATTAAAGCACCCCTAGCACTCCATGATCAACGTAATGTAAGGCTAAAGGAAAGATGAAATCGCAAAAATCTAAGGTTGTGGGAATAGGTAGCACTGAAACGAACTACGATTTTTATTTAATTACATATTTTTTATTGGTGGACGTACCTGACGGAAATTCTGGCGTATTTTATTCTGGCGAAATTCACCGACAAAAAAGTATGTCATTGCACATTCTTCACGACAGCGTCCTGCAAAGTTAACGAAATCTCAAAATCATTGTTAACAACACTATTACTGCAAGACGTAACAGAGGTAGAGTATGTCAACGCATTGTTATTTCAAGCGGCGCAACAATAAGTTAGTTATGTAGTCTCGTAGCGAGTAGCAGAGCCAATGTCGCAGTGTATTGGTCACGATAGGCCTCGAAACTCAATTGTTGGCAGCATAGGTACCACCTCAAATATTTGGCGGGCCGGATACCGGGGATGTCCGGCTAGCTAACGCGGGCCGGTTTGCCGGTCTTCGCGGGCCGGTTTTGGCCCGCGGGCCGTAGTTTGGAGACCCCTGCTCTACGTGATTTGAACAAGCGCGATATTTAAAGAACAGTACTTCTGAGTCGTTCCTCCCGTTTTTTTCTTTTTTTTAATAAACAGGAGGTTGAGAAGCTAAGACATCCCACACTATGCGGTGACTAGACGTAATTGAAAGTACAGTAACTAGAAAAAATTTGGAAATTTGGGGTAAGATCTTATGGTACCTAACTTATTAACTACTTAATCTAAGGACAACACACTCACCCATGCCCGAGGCAGGACCCGAGCCTCCGACGGGGGGGGCCGCGCGAACCGTGACAAGACGCGTAAGACCGCTCGGCTGCCCCGCGCGGCCAGTAACCACAGACAGAGTGTATAACCAAAGTACATAATACATAATAATGTATCACCGAAGTACACAATCCAAAATACACATGTTTGCACCGGAAACTCCTGTTTACTACGTTTACAAAACATGCTACTCGTTACATAATCACGAAAGCCCACTACATTACCACTGCGTTACTTGCCAGAAATGGACAATTTATGTAAAGTATAAAATTACAACTAATACACACTGTATTTTATATCACTTGCTTTTAGTTCATTTTCGGAAAATAAGAGTGGAATACTTTTTTGTTTCTGTTGCTCATCTGCCCGTCCGCAGATCTCATTCCCCGCACAGCCAGAACATCGGTATAACCAAACGAATTTTGTCCTGCATATTATTGTAAAACGTCAACAGGTTTTGAGTGCCTTGATGTGCGTGGTGACGGATTTCTCGATCGTCTCATCCTTCCCTACCGAATGCACTTTGTTCAGTGTAAGGACGTTACTTAGCTGCGTCTGCTTCCGGCGATGAAACATGAGTTCCATGCACAACAGTGTTCAAATCGAAATTATTCTATTTATAACAGAATTTTCGTTTTTTGTTTTCAATTGTTGACCTTTGCACAGTTACTACGCTTGCCATATAATCCGTACCCAGACAATCGAAAGTTTGCTGTAATTTTCTTCTAGTGTCGTTAAACAATAAAATCCTTATTGCAAGTAAAAATAAAGTTCCACTTCGTGTGATTATGATTTTTAGAGATGATGGCTACTTTGTTTCACTTCGGTTACAGAAAACATATTTGTGTTTCTGATCGTTTAGTAACTGTAAACTATTTTTTTATATCTTATCGCTTCTTTCACTTCTAGTAATGATACGTGAATGTGAGAAATGCCAAGTTGAATTTCATCATATAACTTACGGGGTAACCGGAGCAGTGAAGGACTGATATATACAAATTGCGTCTAAAAAGGTGCAAGGTTCATTAACTTTATCTCTAATAACTTGTATATTTTGATGATATATATTAATTCCCTCATTACTCGAATACCTAAGCTTTGTGAAAAGTGATTCCCTTGTTTGAGAGACTTCCCTTAAGCAGTAATACCTATCAGCTGACTTCAATCTAAACAAGGTGCAGCTCTAACACCCACTACTGCAGGAATTTTCCCATGAGTGATCCCACCAACCCCACCTATGCTGTCACCTATAAGCTTTGCCAACCTCCCCTTTCCATACCTGTTGTACCGCCCCTTTCCATACCTGTTGTACCGGTTTGTTTTGGCATAACCTGCTTCTACAATTTGTAGATTAGTATAAAATTTGTCTGCGGTTTCCTTCGAGTTAAATTCATGGTTGAGTGTCAGAAGAATGTCTGAAGCTTTGCATACTAGCACACGGTTAGTACCGATATTCACTTGCACGGCTGTTGTGGAGTGATAAGTAAAACTCTACTCAAAAAGATGGTTTGTTTTCACAACAAACTACTTAGTTACTTTTTTTATAATACCTGTATTTAAGAACAATTTAGCAAAAGTTTTAACTTCTCCTTTGTCTGCAGCTTATGACATTTTTTTCCACCAGACAAATTTCCCTTTTATTTGTAAAGCACCATCTGTCTCTCCAGCAATGTGTTATTATGTATTCATTTGTATTTCGTATGGTTCCTGTTTACTGCCAATCTCGTGAGTGCATTGTTTCAAGAGCATATGTATGTGTGTGTGTGTGTGTGTGTGTGTGAGTGTGTGCGTGTGTGTGTGTCCGCGCGCGCGCGTGTGTGTGTGTGTGTGTGTGTGTGTGTGTGTGTGTGTGTGTGTGTGAGTGAGAGAGAGAGAGAGAGAGAGAGAGAGAGAGAGAGAGAGAGTGCACGGTTAAGAGAGAGGTAGCATAAATTTAGTTCACTTTCTTTTAAAGTCAAAGCATAGTTCCTATTTATCTACACTACTGGCCATTAAAATTGCTACACCATGAAGATGGTGTGCTACAGAGGCGTAATTTAACCGACAAGAAGAAGATGCTGTGATATGCAAATAATTAGCTTTACAGAGTATTCACACTAGGTTGGCGCCGATTTCTCATACACAAACCAGCGTTGCCTCGTGAATCCTTGTTGTGATGCCTCGTGTAAGGAGGAGAAATGCGTGCCATCAGGTCGGATTGTAGCCTATCGTGATTGCGGTTTATCGTATCGTGGCATTGCTGCTCGCGTTGGTCGAGATCCAATGACTGTTAGCAGAATATGGAATCGGTGGGTTCAGGAGGGTAATACGGAACGTCGTACTGGATCTAAACCGCCTCCTATCACTAGCACTCGAGATGACAGGCATCTTACAAGCACGGCTGTAACGGATCGAGCAGCCACGTCCCGATCCCTGAGTCAACAGACGGGGACGTTTGCAAGACAACAACCTTCTGCACGAACAGTTCGACGACGTTTGCATAGCATGGACTATCAGCTCGGAGACCATGGCTGCGATTACCCTTGACGATGCATAACAGACAGGAGCGCTGGCGATGGTGTACTCGACGACGAACCTGGGTACACGAATGGCAAAATGTCATTTTTTCGGATGAATCCAGGTTCTGTTTACAGCACCATGATGGTCGCATCCGTGTTTGGCGACATCGCGGTGAACGCACATTGGAAGCGTGTATTTGTCATCGCCACACTGGCGTATGACCCGGCGTGATGGTGTGGGGTGCCATTGGTTACACGTCTCGGTCACCTCTCGTTCGCATTGGCGGCACTTTGAACAGTGGATATTACATTTCAGATGTGTTACGACCCGTGGGTCTACCCTTCATTCGATCCCTGCGAAACCCTACATTTCGGTAGGACAATGCACGACCACATGTTGCAAGTCCCGTACTGGCGTTTCTGGATACAGAAAATGTTTGACTGCTGCCCTAACCAGCAGATTCTCCAGATCTCTCACCAATTGAAAACCTCTGGTCAATGGTGGCCGAGCAACTGGTTCGTCACAATACGCCAGTGATTGATGAACTGTGGTATCGTGTTGAAGCTGCATGGGCAGTTGTACGTGTACACGCCATCCAAGCTCTGTTTGACTCAATGCCCAGGCGTATCGAGGCCGTTATTACGGCCAGAGGTGGTTGTTTTGGGTACTGATTTCTCAGGATCTATGCACCCAAATTGCGTGAAAATGTAATCACATGTCAGTTCTAGTATAATATATCTGTCCAATGATTACCCGTTTATCATCTGCATTTCTTCTTGGTGTAGCAATTTTAATGGCCAGTAGTGTATGAATGCAGCCCCTCTCAGAGACAGCTACCGCGTGGCTATAATTTAAGTACAGCTACTCGCAGTGGTCCAGTGTGGGCTGTAATTATCGTATGGTAGCGAAACTTAATAGACACTCTAATGGGTTAATGCGAAACCGATCCGTGCTGGAAAAGATAGTTTCAGTTTTAGCCGTTAGGTGAAAATCTGGCGCTGTCAATGTAAATGGAACATGGGCAGAGATGGTCAAGTAAGTGAGAACGGCGCTATGTTGATTTTATTTTTAACTACTGCTTACACAATTTCATCTATACGAGATCCTGTAATACTCCATATTTGCACCTGGTGGTCAAATTTGTAACTTTTTTTATCTTTTTTCAGCATGAATTCCTTCTGCGTCTACCATGTTTCACCGCTATAGGCACTAGATCGCCGTGAGTAGCTTCGCTTTCATTATAACTACCCGGTATTTCAAGAGGCTAAGATGGAGGGCCACACGTTGAATTTGGAGCTCTGGCTCTGGAGTTCAATAAAAGTCGCTCAGAGCTTGTTTGTAAGCCTCATAGCGACTCGAAGTGGTGTACTTGTATTGTACCGGAATTGCGGCCGGTGGCTGATAGCGGACAAGGCGGTGCGTGAAATTGCGGGATCTCAGGCAACACTAGGGACGGGTGGCCGCCGGCTGCTTTGTGGCTTCCAGGGGGCGGGACGCGGCCGTCCAAACAGCAGCGAGGCCCGGCGTCAAAGGCCCCTTTCAGTTGCGCGGCCGCCAAACACTCGAAACTGTTGTGCCGGGACACGCCGCTGCCATTGTGTGCAGGCACACCTGGCGGCTCCAGCCACCGGGTCCCTTCCTCATTTCCGGAAGATGCGGCCGGCGTGTGAACCCGCCCGTCTCCACACTAGGAGGACCCATTCTCCTCCCGGGGATTACTGGGAAACAGCAGAGATACGTTCTGATACTGTCAGACTTTTGTGCACGCCGGCAACTTCACACAGAGATCGACCTGGAGATGAACGAAAGGAAGACAACGAGTGGCAAGCGGGGGATGAGAGAACACCAGTCTCTTAAATATCAGACAAGCTAGCTCTAGCAGCGGCTTAGAATGACGGGAGGTTCAATAAAGGATTGCCGTCCACATACCTTCTACAAAAAGGGTGGAGCTGAGAAATGTAAATGTTCCTTTACATCCACACTCTGTGGACCACTGCAAAATACATGGCAGATGGTACTAGCCACAGTACCAAATAGTAGGGTTACTTCCCGTTCTACACCCGTACGGTACATGGGAAGAATGATTGCTTAAATGCATCTATGCATGCTGTAATTCGACTAATCTCGTCGTCGTCGTGTCTACGGAAGCGATTCGTAGGGCACTGTACATACACTACTGGCCATTAAAGTTGCTACACCAAGAAGAAATGCAGATGATAAACGGGTAATCATTGGACAAATATATTATACTAGAACTGACATGTGATTACATTTTCAAGCAATTTGGGTGCATATATCCTGAGAAATCAGTACCCAGAACAACCACCTCTGGCCGTAATAACGGCCTCGATACGCCTGGGCATTGAGTCAAACAGAGCTTGGATGGCGTGTACACGTACAACTGCCCATGCAGCTTCAACACGATACCACAGTTCATCAATCACTGGCGTATTGTGACGAACCAGTTGCTCGGCCACCATTGACCAGACGTTTTCAATTGGTGAGAGATCTGGAGAATGTGCTGGTTAGGGCAGCAGTCGAACATTTTCTGTATCCAGAAACGCCCGTACAGGACCTGCAACATGCGGTCGTGCATTATCCTACTGAAATGTAGGGTTTCGCAGGGATCGAATGAAGGGTAGAGCCACGGGTCGTAACACATCTGAAATGTAACGTCCACTGTTCAAAGTGCCGTCAATGCGAACGAGAGGTGACCGAGACGTGTAACCAATGGCACCCCACACCATCACGCCGGGTCATACGCCAGTGTAGCGATGACAAATACACGCTTCCAATGTGCGTTCACCGCGATGTCGCCAAACACGGATGCGACCATCATAATGCTGTAAACAGAACGTGGATTCATCCGAAAAAATGGTGTTTTGCCACGCGTGTACCCAGGTTCGTCGTTGAGTACACCATCGCAGGCGCTCCTATCTGTGATGCAGCGTCAAGGGTAACCGCAGCCATAGTCACCGAGCTGATAGTCCATGCTATTGCAAACGTCGTCGAACTGTTCGTGCAGAAGGTTGTTGTCTTGCAAACGTCCCCATTTGTTGATTGAGGGATCGAGATGTGGCTGCACGATCCGTTACAGCCATGCGGGTAAGATGCCTGTCATCCCGACTGCTAGTGATACGAGGCCGTTGGGATCCAGCACGGCGTTCCGTATTACCCTCCTGAACCCATCGATTCCATATTCTGCGAACAGTAATTGGATCTCGACCAACGCGAGCAGCAATGTTGCGATACGATAAACCGCAATCACGATGGACTACAATCTGACCTTTATCAAAGTCGGAAACGTGATGGTACGCATTTCTCCTCCTTACACGGGGCATCACAACAGCGTTTCACCAAACAACGCCGGTCAACTGCTGTTTGTGTATGAGAAATCGGTTGGAAACTTTCCTCATGTCAGCACGTTGTAGGTGTCGCCACCGTCGCCAACCTTGTGTGAATGCTCTGAAATGTTAATCATTTGCATATCATAGCATCTTCCTCTTGTCGGTTAAATTTCGTGTCTGTAGCACGTCATCTATGTGGTGTAGTAATTTTAATGGCCAGTAGTGTAGTAAATGTACCTTTACATCCACTCTGTGGACCACTGCAAAATGCATGGCAGATGGTACTAGCCATAGTACCAAATAAGAGGGTCACTTCCCGTTCTATACCCGTACGGTACATTGGAAGAATGGTTGCTTGAATGCATCTGTACAAGCTGTAATTCGACTAATCTTGTCCTTGTCCTATCTGCGGAAGCGATTCGTAGGGCACTGTACATATTATTAGATTCCTTATTTAATAATCGTTTATCGAAACTTTGTAAATAGGGTTTGGAAGATAGTGTGTAACACAGATGCTGAGAAATCGCAAATTCACTGTCCAGTCATATTAATGTCAACACTTGTCAAAAGCCTGAATAAGCCCATTTCGCAACGCGGACCGCTGCAAGACGTGCAAGAAGAGAGTCAGTGAAGTTCTGGAACGTACCGACAGTGATCTGGAGCCTTGTCGACTCCAGAGCCGTGGCCAGCTCTGCTAGGTTGCTCGGTTAAGGATCTACGGCACGAAATGCCCTATCGAGATTGTCCCTCAGACTCTACTGGATTTAAATCCAGGGATATTGGAGTCCAGTGCAGAACGGTAAAATAATCCTGGTGCCCTTCGAACCACGCAAGTACACTGCGACCTGTGTGACACGTTGCATTATCCTGTTGGTAAATGACATCGTCCCGATGAAAAACAGACGGCTTGTAGAGGTGGACATGGTCCCAAATGAGAGATGCATACATGTGTGCCTTCCAGAATGACTAGGTCACCCAGGAAATGCTACGAAAACATTCCCCAGACCATAGTGCTCTCTCCTCCGGCCTGGACCATTCCGGCGATTGTTACAGGGCTGTACACATCAAAAGGTCATCCGTCCAAAGGGGCATAAAACGTGATTCCTTCAGGAAAGTCCACGTGTCGCAATTCAGTGGACGTCCAGGTGCGGTATTGGCATGAGAATTGCAGCCTTCGTCGCTGATGAACAGCAGTCAGCATGGGTGCATGAAGCAGCGCCTCCTGCGGAGGCCCATACGCAACAACGTATGCTGAACGGTCGGTGAAGAGACCCTGTTGGAAGCCCCTTGGTTCATCTGGGCGGTCATTTGCTCAAAAATTGCACGTCGTTCACTCGTGTCTTCTATGGTCTGTGATGCATCACAGCTCCTTGGTGCTGGTTTTGGGTATTGGGTAGTGCCGCTTTGCTACGCACGCTACCACGGCGGTCCGCGAACAGTTCCCAAACTTAGCCATTTCGGAAATGCCTCCACCTATGGTCAGGAACCCAATCAATGACTATGAAGTTTTGGATGTCAGATCAATTCAGTGGTTTCCGCATTACGACAACGACTGCATTGTTCCCTCCAATGCTAGTGCTGCCACTTGCCATCTGTGAGTTGTTATTGCACGTTGACGCCTAACATATGCGTTGGTCACATTAATGTGTCTAGACCGAGCAGATTTTTGGAAAAAGTCTGGTGTTATCTTGTATTTATGACAGAGTATTCAGTTCAAAACTTTTGATACTGGATTAATAAAAAATATAGAGAAGTTAGGTGGTGGTTTTAGTGTTTCCAGTGTTCTATGTAGACTCTACGCGCTTCAGTGTGCATCCGCGCAACCGCTACCGTCGCAGGTCCGAATCCCGCCTCGGGCATGGATGTGTGTGATGTCCTTCGGTTAGTTAGGTTTAAGTAGTTCTAAGCTCTAGGTGACTGATGACCTCAGCTGTTAAGTCTCATAGTGCTCAGAGCCATTTGAACCATTTCCACTTCAGTCCAATGCATGGAAAGCTCTGGCAATCACGTGCAACTGTCAGAAATGTCCATTGTTGGGATATTGTTCAATTCGCGGGTCACGTTGGCTTAAATATCGGTTATAGGGACAAGAAAGATTAAAGTTCAAGGTCACATCGACAACGTGGTTATCAGAGTCGGAGAACAAGGTTGCGGTGTTTCAGGGATTAAGAGGGAAACTGATCGTGCCAAGTATCTATTGCGGTATTTGCGTAGAGTGATTTAGAGTAATTGCGGAAAATCTAAATCAGGGTGAACTGGAGTCCTCCCGAATGCGAGTCCCGAGTGCCAGCCACTGTTCCACCTCGCTCGGTGAATATCGATTACGTCGCCAAAGCGTTGACTCTTCATGTGAATTTCTGCTCTTTGTCGTTCTGCGGTAAGTTCGCATTGATAACACTTGTGATGATTATTGCCAGATAAGAATTGCCCGCGATTTGCATTTCAACCAAGTGGTGGCGGACGTTCACGCGTTGTTGCTTTTGTTCGAAAGTCTACTGTAACGTGACAACCTTGCATACACTTTTCTCCCGTCTTGAATACTTGATTTAGAGATGCTGCTGCATTACGACTTGAGAAACAGCAACGTTAATAAAATACAGCCGCAAGTGCACTGCTTAACACTGACTGCACACAACTAGCAGGTCGGATGACATCTGTTCGTGCAGCTGTTGAGTTGCCACCGTTGTTACTGCGTTGATTTCGCTTATACGCCGGAAATAAAATCAATCTTGCACCTTTTTAGACGCAATTTGTATATATCAGTCCTTCACTGCTCCGGTTACCCCGTAAGTTATATGATGAAATTCAACTTGGCATTTCTCACATTCACGTATCATTACTAGAAGTGAAAGAAGCGATAAGATATAAAAAAATAGTTTACAGTTACTAAACGATCAGAAACACAAATATGTTTTCTGTAACCGAAGTGAAACGAAAGTAGCCATCATCTCTAAAAATCATAATCACACGAAGTGGAACTTTATTTTTACTTGCAATAAGGATTTTATTGTTTAACGACACTAGAAGAAAATTACAGCAAACTTTCGATTGTCTGGGTACGGATTATATGGCAAGCGTAGTAACTGTGCAAAGGTCAACAATTGAAAACAAAAAACGAAAATTCTGTTATAAATAGAATAATTTCGATTTGAACACTGTTGTGCATGGAACTCATGTTTCATCGCCGGAAGCAGACGCAGCTAAGTAACGTCCTTACACTGAACAAAGTGCATTCGGTAGGGAAGGATGAGACGATCGAGAAATCCGTCACCACGCACATCAAGGCACTCAAAACCTGTTGACGTTTTACAATAATATGCAGGACAAAATTCGTTTGGTTATACCGATGTTCTGGCTGTGCGGGGAATGAGATCTGCGGACGGGCAGATGAGCAACAGAAACAAAAAAGTATTCCACTCTTATTTTCCGAAAATGAACTAAAAGCAAGTGATATAAAATACAGTGTGTATTAGTTGTAATTTTATACTTTACATAAATTGTCCATTTCTGACTCCGAAATTATAGGTATATCTGAACACTTCTTAAATAAGGAGATAATTCAGAGGCTCGCTTTACCAGGATACAGGTTGGCTGGCAGCTTTTCGAGGAGCTCTTTGCGGTGTGGGGGAGTAGCCATGTATGTGAAAAACGGCATCCCAGTTGGGTCAATTGATGTTTCAAAGTACTGCACTGAAAAGGTGTTTGCATGTTGTGCAGGTGTGGTTAAATTTAACAATGCTAAACTTCTAACTGTTGTAATTTATAGATCCTCAGACTCCGATTTCACAACATTTTTGCTAAAGCTAGAGGAGGTTCTTGGTTCACTATATAGGAAATACAAAAAGTTAGTTATATGTGGTGACTTCAATATTAATTGTATAAGTGATTGTGCAAGGAAGAGGATGCTGGCAGACCTCTTTAATTCATATAATCTTATGCAAACCGTATTCTTTCCAACGAGGGTGCAAGGTAACAGTAGATCAACCATAGACAACATTTTTGTTCATTCCTCATTAATAGTTGGGCATTCTGTTAGCAAAAAGGTGAATGGCCTTTCAGATCATGATGCACAAATTTTAACTTTGAAAGATTTTGGTGCTGCAACACGTGTTAAATATCGTCATCAGCTGTTCAGGAAAGCTGATCCAGTTGCTGTAGAGACCTTTGTAAACCTTATAAAGGAACAAGAGTGGCAAGATGTTTATAGATGCTGTTTGAAATTTGCTTTCCGTTAGAACGTTTAAAACAGGATACTAGCATAAACAGGCAGCCTGGGTGGCTGACTAGAGGGATAATAATATCCTGTAGAACAAAGTGGCAATTATATCAAAACGTTAGAAACAGTCAA
Organism: Schistocerca piceifrons; assembly: GCF_021461385.2. Classification (NCBI taxonomy): domain Eukaryota; kingdom Metazoa; phylum Arthropoda; class Insecta; order Orthoptera; family Acrididae; genus Schistocerca; species Schistocerca piceifrons. The sequence goes on from NC_060139.1 coordinate 616,121,936, forward strand.
AATCTAAATGCAGCAGCCCATTACAAACAGTATTGTAAGATGCTTAAAAAAGTTATTAGGATGGCAATAAGTATTTGGTATGCAGATAGAATACCTAAGTCTCAGGATAAAATTAAAACCATATGGTCAGCCATAAAGGAAGTTGCTGGTCTGCAGAGACAGGTCGAGGATATAGAATCAGTGCGTAGTGGGAATGTCCGTGTTACTGATAAGTCGCATATATGTACAGTATTTAATAATCACTTTCTGAATATAGCAGGTGAACTAAATAGAAACCTAGTCCCAACAGGGAATCATATAGCGCTCTTAGAAAAAAGTGTTCCGAGACTGTTACCTGAAATGCTCCTCCATGATACTGACAGAAGGGAGATTGAGTTAATAATTAAATCACTAAAGACCAAGAACTCTCATGGATATGACGGGGTATCTAGCAGAATACTGAAGTATTGTTCAATGTATGTTAGCCCAGTTCTCAGCCATATCTGTAACTTTTCCTTTAGGAGTGGTCGGTTTCCCAACCGATTAAAGTACTCGGTAGTGAAGCCACTTTATAAAAAGGGAGACATTGATAATGTTGACAATTTTAGACCTATTTCTATGCCATCGGTGTTTGCATACAAAATATTACTGCAGAAGCGGGACCATTATGGAGTAAGGGAAGTAGCTTATAATTGGTTCGCCTCTTACTTTAAGAACAGAAAGCGGAAGGTAATTCTCCGCAATATTGAGAGTGGTAGTGATGTTCAGTCCCAATGGAGCACTGTTAAGTGGGTCGTTCCCCAAGGGTTGGTGATGGGGCCACTGCTGTTTCTTATTTATATAAATGATATGCCTTCTAGTATTACAGGTGATTCAAAAATATTTCTGTTTGCTGATGACACCAGCTTGATAGTGAAGGATCTTGTGTGCAGTATTGAAACAGTAACAAACAATGTAGTTCATGAAATAAGTTCGTGGCGTGCGGAAAATAATTTCATGCTAAATCACAGTAAGACTCAGTTTTTACAGTTTCTAACTCACAATTCAACAAGAACCGATATTTTGATCAGACAGAATAGGCATATTATAAGCGAGACGGAACAGTTCAAGTTCCTAGGCGTTCGGATAGATAGTAAGCTGTTGTGGAAAGCCCATGTCCAGGATCTTGTTCAGAAGCTAAATGCTGCTTTATTTACCATTAGAACAGTATCTGAAATAAGTGACACTTCAACACGAAAAGTAGTCTACTTCGCATATTTTCATACGCTTATGTCGTATGGTATTATTTTTTGGGGTAATTCTTCTGATTCAAAAAGGGTATTTTTGCTCAAAAACGGGCTGTTCGAGCTATATGTGGTGTAAGTTCGAGAACCTCTTGTCGATCCCTATTCAAAGATCTGGGAATTCTGACATTGCCCTCACAGTATATATTTTCTTTAATGTCGTTTGTTGTTAGCAATATTAGCCTATTCCCAAGAGTTAGCAGCTTTCACTCAGTTAATACTAGGCAGAAATCAAATCTGCATGTGGAATGCACTTCCTTGACTCTTGTGCAGAAAGGAGTGCAGTATTCTGCTGCATCCATTTTCAATAAGCTACCACAAGAACTCAAAAATCTTAGCAGTAGCCCAAACTCTTTTAAGTCTAAACTGAAGTTTCCTCATGGCTCACTCCTTCTATTCTGTCGAGGAGCTCCTGGAAGAGCTAAAAAATTAAGCAAATTCCAGTGTTACATTGTTGATTTTCTTCATTTAAACTTACGACTTGTCACCTGAATATGTTTTTTTTATATTTCATTTTATCTGTTTCTAATATCGTGTTATAATTTCATGTATTGACTCGTTCCATGACCATGGAGACTTCTCCTTAATTTGGTCCCACGGAACAATAAATAAATAAATAAACTGTTGTCAAGCAGTTGGGACGAGAGACATTAATGCCCCAGAAAATTCAAAAACGTAACTGCCCTTCGGACTTCAGTCACTCCTGTTTCAGAAAACGCCTACAAGACACAGATTTATTTGCGTTCTCGTTAAGCTGCTGCGATGCCAGCAACATTTATTTTGATCTATGAACAGAAGTGACCGTTCAAGACAGATACCAGAACAAATACTCTGTGTGACTTCTCGTCCGCATAATCACCACTAGCTCTGATTTGTTAACAGAACTCGAATATAAATTGCCTCTCATAACCATTCTGTGGAAGCACTCATCAGTTTCTAACGAATCACCTGATTTTCAATGGGTACATATTTACAATGTTATTGTGTTATTTAACAACTGTATACGTTCTTGTAACCGCGTGCGTGCGTGTGCCTATATATATATATATATATATATATATATATATATATATATATATATATGTGTGTGTGTGTGTGTGTGTGCGCGCACGCGAATCCACGTCTGTCCTTCACAGTTGTTTGTTCCAGCTGCCACCGTAGTTACTACGCTGACATCGCTTATAAACCGGAAGGAACATCAGTTTCGGAGCTTTTTGGACGAACGGTGTATATACATGACGGTTGTGTCAGTCTCTCTTAAAACATAAATACATAAATAAAAAATAAACGGGAAATGGATGCCGTAAAAGAATTCAAGGAACACCGTGTGAATCAAGTGAGCTGAACCACTGGAATCGTTTTCCAGTCCTCCTCCATCCATCATCACTTACGTTTTCTGTTCTTACCCTACATCGCCTTGCTGGCGTTCGTACGTTCTGTAGTGATCTTACTTTTCGTCTTTTTCTTTTTTTGTTTTGCTCTAAATTTAAGCTTCAAAACTATTCTGAATATCCAAACAAACTTAATAACGAATTAGGCGTCTTATAATGGTGAGTATATTGCTCCGTGGTTGATGCTTGTTACGTTTCTACACTCATATACCTCATTCCTCAACTAGTCCCACAGGGAAAAGCCAGTTACGACAATGTTTTCTTTTCTTATTTTGATTGAGAAGGGAGGATCGACGTCTAGAGTGTCTATTGAGGGTTTGTAAGACAGTATTTTCTTTTTTTAACAGAGTCCAAAATATAGTATTTAAACGTGAAGCTTTGTTGTTTGGTGGTAAGTTCCTATGGGGCTAAACTGCTGAGGTCATCGGTCCCAAGGCTTATACATTATTAATCTAACTTCAACTAACTTACGCTAAAGGCCAACACACACACCCATGCCCGAGGGAGGACTCGAGTCTACGAGAGGGTGGCGGCGAGGGGAAAGTGGGGGGGAGGGGGGGGAAGCCGCGTGAACCGTGGCAAGGCGCCCCAGACCACACGGCTACCCCTCGCGGCTGAGACTTTATTGTAGCTTTCAAATTCCTCTCTTCATTGACTTCTAGCAATGACTTGTGTTTGTGAGAAATACCTAGATGCTCGATGATGCGGAGCTAAACTGAAAGTTTCTCGATAACTAGCGGGGAATGTATTAAAAACTCAGGGAAAGATATGGACATGCCATCTACAACATGATCATGCCTAGTAAACCACTCCAGTGATCACACAAGCCTTCGCGTTGAGGAGAAATTTTTCTTAGTGAAAGTTATTTCAAAAAATGGTGGGAAATACGTTAATCATGAGAGTGAAGACTACCAGCACAATGTGATATTAATTCTGTTTTCATGTCAGCGGTGAGTGTCCATCTGAAAGAAGGGTATCATCAGGCGTGCCACAGGGAAATGTGGTAGGGCCGCTCTTATTCATTCTATACATAAATGATCTGGCTGACAGGGAGGGCAGGGGTACACGGCTGATAGCTGATGTGGTGTACAGTAAGATGTCGTACTTGAGTGATACGAGACGAGTTTCTAGTTGGTGTGATTACTGGTAGCTTGCTCTAAATGTAGATAAATGTAAGTTAGTGCGCGTGAGTAGGAAACACAATCCTGCAATCTCCGAATACAGCATGAGTCATGTGCTGCTTGACGCAATCACAGCAGGCCGGTGTGACCGAGCGGTTCTAGGCGCTTCAGTCTGGAAACGCGTGACCGATACGGTCATAGGTTCGAATCCTGCCTCGGGCATGGATGTCTGTGATGTCTTTAGGTTAGTTAGGTTTAAGTAGTTCTAAGTTCTAGGGGACTGATGACCTTCGATGTTAAGTCCCATAGTGCTCAGAGCCATTTGAACCATTTTGACAGAACCACATTGCTTAAATATCTAGGCGTTACGTCTCAGATATGAAGTTGAATGTGTACGTCAGTTTGGTGGTCGGGAAGGCGCATCTTCGACTTCGTTTTGTTAAGAGAAGGCACATAGAATACAGGGTGTTTCAAAAAGAACTTAACAACTTTGGAAATTCATATAAATTAATTCATAGCACCTACAGAGTTGATCGTAGTGTCAACTTGTAGAGAAATACAAGTTTTGTCTCGCGTGCTTTGCTAGTGCCGAATCTCAACGTGAGGAGCGCTAGCGGGAGTTGCGTCAAACATGGCTGCCTTCACTGGACCCAAGCACGCTAGCTGTGTATTTCGGTTCAGCGTAATTTCCGTACCCACTACGCTAAAGATCCTCCCAGTTTATAAGTGGCATAAATGTTTTGTAGAAATAGGGTGTTCGTCAAGACATGGGAAATGTCCAAGTACATCTGACCACGTCACTTAGCGAGTGAGACAACATTTTGTCAACAGTCCTACGAAATCGAACCGGTGTGCATGTCGCGAACTGCAAATCCCACATACGGCTGTTTGGCGTGTGTTGAGAAACCGTTTGCATTAGAAACCGTTCAGACTGACGATCGTACAAGCAATAAAAGACACTGACAAAATTGCTCGCAAGAACTTCTGTGTAGATGTGTTAAATGCATTACAAGAGGATGAACATTTCTTGGACGAAATCATCTTTTCTGACGAGTCGACTTTTCGCTTACTGGTAAGTGGCAAGGTTAATACACATAACTGTAGGATTTGGGGCAGTGAAAATCCACGTCAAACATTGCGACATGGCCGTCACAGCCCTAAAGTGAACGGTTTTTGTGCACTGAGCAAGATCATCAACAGGATAGTGTACCTGGATATGTTACAACTATTTTTGATACCACATATCGATGAGGATGACCAAGAAAGAAATGTTTACTTCATGCAAGATGGTGCACCACCCCACTACCTGGCTGACGTCCGGGATTTTTTCAGAGACCACTTTCCATGTCAATGGATTGGCTATGATGCGCCAATTGCATGGCCTCCACGTTCCCCATACCTGACACCACTCGATTTTTTAATGGGGATTCATAAAAGATATCGTGTTTGTAGCTCCTGAGCCAATTTTTCTGACTGAAATTAGAGTAAGAATTTACGTCGCCACTGAGCATGTTACACCTGCAATGCTACAGCGAGTTTGGTAAGAAATTGACTACCGATGGGATGAGTGCAGGATAACCAACGGAAGCCACATACAAAATCTTAAGATAAGGTGAAAAAAATTGTGCGTGTTTCCCTGCAAAATAACTCCAAACCCAGCTCTATGCCTTCTTTCAATAAATTTATATGAAATTTTAAAGAAGTAAAGTTCTTTTTGAAACATCCTGTACTAGTGCGACCCGTGATGTTCAACACTTATCGAATGTTTGGGATCCCTACCAGGCCGGACTAAAGGAAGACAGTGAAGCAGTTCTGAGGTTTGCAGCTAGGTTTATTACTGGTAGGTTCGATCAGCACGCAAAAATTAAGTAAATGCTTCATGGACTCAAATGGGAAAGACATTCCTTTCGCGAGGCACTATTGTGGTAATTTGGAGAATTGACATTTGAAGCCGACTGCAGAACAAGTCTACTTCCACCAACGTACTTTTCGCGTAAGGAAAATAAAGATAAGATGTGAAATATTACGGCTTGTACGTGAGCTTTCAGATAGTCGCTTTCCCCTTGGTCTTTCCCCTTGCATTTTCAATGGAAGAGGAAAGGAAATGAACGTGGTGCCCACCACCTGAATGGTGTAGTGGCTTACGCAAAACGTATGTAGATTTATATGTGAACGACAGGTAAGGAAAACAAAGTTGAATATCTCGGTTGGCTCTGAGCACTATGGGACTCAACATCTGATGAGGTCATCAGTCCCCTAGAACGTAAGAACTACTTAAACCTAACAACCTAAGGACAACATACACATCCATGCCCGAGGCAGGATTCGAACTCGTGACCGTAGCGGTCACGCGGTTCCAAACTGAAGAGCCTAGAACCGCACGGCCACACCGGCCGGCCAATATCTCAGTTGAAGAAAAGGTTAACAGTGCATAATGATCCAGCAACACGTTCGGCTGTTATGTACTATCAGGTGGGAACAGCTTGAACTGTTTAAGAAATGGTTGGTGAACCCCATATTGCGTGGGATACTCAGTTCGTGGGAAGAACAGCAGTTGTGAAACTACGTGTACAATACACCTCTTTAGTAGCAGCACCGCGTTCTGTTCCCGAGTAACTGACTCTTTTATGTATGTAGTTCTCTTGGAGATATTAGGACGCGGTAGGAGGGAAAAAACAACGATTCCGGTATTTGCTTCTCGGCTGACACGTGAAACAAATGCGACTGTGAAGGCGAGAGGGAGAACGACAGAAACCTGTAGAGCAACGACTGGTGGCAGAAGAGGGAGCCGTGTGTGATGCGCGAGATGGGGCGAATCTAATAGGGGGGCAGGGGGGGGGGGCGATGGGGACAGACTGGTTCCGCGGAGAGGGTGGCAAGAAAAGCTTACTTTATTCAGGGACAAATCCTCGACAATGCACTCTTTTCGATCTGTCCTCCAGATACGTCCAGTGTACAAAACTGAGTTAAGAGCCCGCACGTCCCTATTCTGGCGCACTGAGCCAAGGACAATGGCCGTGAAAAGGAGGGGCCTCGGCCTCACTGCGGATAAATACTCGCTGAATGCCGCCCCGAGGAATCGCCTCGCCTGGCCTCTGCCAGGTAGCCGACGGACGCTTTGTTCGCCGACAGTGACCTAACGCCGCGAGAAACGCGGCACGCTTGAGACGCCGCACCGCTCGTACGACAATCGGCACAGCGACTGTTTCATTAACAATGGTCACAACCGGAAATACTCGCACCACACAGACGGCTTCTTTATGCCTCGGCACGGCGCGTCGTCATGATGCTACAGTCTCTACAACGTGAAGCTAAACCGTAAAGAAAAACGAAATACATATGATGAATTAAATAATGAACCACAGCACCATATACGTATTGTTTCATGCTTAGCCCAGTACGTATCGAGAATTTATTCGCATTGTAAAGTGTAAATATCTACACGTGTGTTACGTGTGATGACTGTATGTACACTACTGGCCATTACAATTGCTACACCAAGAAGAAATACAGATGATAAACGGGTATTCGTTGGACAAATATATTATACTAGAATTGACATGTGATTACATTTTCAAGCAATTTGGGTGCGTAGATCCTGAGAAATCAGTACCCAGAACAACCACCTCTGGCCGTAATAACGGCCTTGATACGCCTGGGCATTGTCTCAAACAGAGCTTGGATGGGATGTACGGCTACAGCTGCCCATGCAGCTTCAACACAGTTCATCAAGAGTAGTGACTGGCGTACTGTGACGAGCCAGTTGCTCGACCACCATTGACCAGAGGTTTTCAACTGGTGAGAGATCTGGAGAATGTGCTGGCCAGGGAAGCAGTCGAACAATTTCTGTATCCAGAAAGGCCCGTACAGGACCTCCAACATGCGGTCGTGCATTATCCTGCTGAAATGTAGGGTTTCACAGGGATCGAGTGAAGGGTAGAGCCACGGGGAGTAACACATCTGAAATGGAACGCCCACTATTCAAAGTGCCGTCAGTGCGAACAAGAGGTGACCGAGACGAGTAACCAATGGCACCCCATACCATCACGCCGGGTGGTACGCCAGTATGGCGATGACGGATACACGCTTCCAACGTGCGTTCACCGCGATGTCGCCAAACACGGATGCGACCATCATGATGCTGTAAACAGAACCTGGATTCACCCGAAAAAATGACGTTTTGCCATTCGTGTACCCAACTTCGTCGTTGAGTACACCATCGGAGGCGCTCCTGTCTGTGATGCAGTGTCAAGGGTAAACGCAGCCACGGTCTCCGAGCTGATAGTCCATCCTGCTGCAAACGTCGTCGAGCTGTTCGTGCAGATGGTTGTTGTCTTGCAAACGTCCCCATCTGCTGACTCAGGTACCGAGACGTAGATGCACGATCCTTTACAGGCACGCGGATAAGATGCCTATCATCTCGAGTGCTAGTGATACGAGGCCGTTGGGGTCCAGCACGGCGTTCCTATTATCCTCCTGAACACACCGATTCCATATTCTGCTAACAGTCATTGGATCTCGAACAACGCGAGCAGCAACGTCGCTATACGATAAACCGCAATCGCGACAGGCTACAATCCGAACTTTATCAAAGTCGGTAACGTGATGGTACGCATTTCTTCTCCTTACACGAGGCATCACAAAACGTTTCACCAGGCAACGGCGGTCAACTGCTGCTTGTGTATGAGAAATCGGTTGGAAACCTTCCTCATGTCAGCTCGTTGTAGGAGTCGCCACTGGCGCCAACCTTGTGTGAATGCTCTGAAAAGCTAATCATTTGCATATGACAGCATCTTCTTCCTGTCGGTTAAATTTCGCGTCTGTAACCCGTCATCCTCGTAGTGTATCAATTTTAATGGCCAGTAGTGTATGTTTTGCCGCTTCTCTTGTACTGTAGTAGTCTTTTTTTGGGGTTGTTAGGAACTCGTACTATGCCTCTTCCATTACGTACAATACCACAAACATGGAAATCACCAATCATACTGTTTGTTTGTTTAAAATGACTAATAGTGTGACTATTTCCTTATGTGTGGTATTGAGCAAGTTCGTTGTGTTTGTGTTTTAATGTTCTTCAGTCCAGAGGCTGGTTTGATGCAGCTCTCCATGCTACTCTAGCCTGTGCAAGCTTCTTCTTCTCCGAGTAACTACTGCAACCTACATCCTCCTGAATCCGCTTCCTGTATTAATTTCGTGGTCTCCCTCTACGATTTTCACTCTCCAAGCTTCCGTCCAATACTAAATTGGTGATCCGTTGATGCCTCGGAATGTCTCCTACCAACCGATCCCTTCTGCTAGTCAACTTGAGCCACAATTTCCTCTTCTTCTCTGTTCTGTTCAGTACCTGCTTAAAAGTTACTTGATCTATCCATCTGATCTTCAGCATTCTTCTGCAGCACCACATTTCGAAAGCTTCTATTCTCGTCTTGTCTAAACCATTTATCGCCCATGTTTCACTTCAATGCATGGCTAAACTCCATGCAAATACTTTCAGAAAAGACTTCGTGACACTCGATGTTGACAAATTTCTCTTCTTCATAAACTCTTTCCTTGTCATACCGAGTCTACATTTTATATCCTCTCTACTTCGACCATCATCAATTATTTTGCTGCCGAAATAGCAAAACTCATCTACTGCTTTATGTGTCTCATTTCCTAATCAAATTCCGTCAGCATCATCTGATTTAATTCGACTACATTCCATTATCCTCGTTTAGGTTTTGTTGATGTTCATCTTATACCCTCCTTTCAAGACACTGTCCATTCTGTTCAACTGCTCTTACACTCCTTTGTTGTATCTGACAGAATTACAATGTCGTCGGCCAACCTCAAAGTTTTTATTTCTTCTCCATGGATTTTAACTCCTACTCCAAATTTTTCTTTTGTTTCTTTTACTGCTTGCTCAGTATACAGTTTGAATAACATCGGGGATAGGCTACAACCATGTCTCACTCCCTCCTCAACCACTGCTACCCTGCGAATTCCTTGTTGTTGTTGTTGTGGTCTTCAGTCCTGAGACTGGTTTGATGCAGCTCTCCATGCTGCTCTATCCTGTGCAAGCTTCTTCATCTCCCAGTACCTACTGCAGCCTACACCCTTCTGAATCTGCTTAGTGTATTTATCTCTTGGTCTCCATCTACTATTTTTACCCTCCACGCTGCCCTCCAATGCTAAGTTGGTGACCCCTTGATGCCTCAGAACATGTCCTACCAACCGATCCCTTCTTCTAGTCAATGCCACAAACTCCTATTCTCCTCAATTCTGTTCAATACCTCCTCATTAGTTATGTAATCTACCCATCTAATCTTCAGCATTCTTCTGTAGCACCACATTTCGAAAGCTTCTATTCTCTTCTTGTCCAAACTATTTATCGTCCATGTTTCACTTCCGTACATGGCTACACTCCATACAAATACTTTCAGAAACGACTTCCCGACACTTAAATCTATACTCGAAGTTAACAAATTTCTCTTCTTCAGAAACGTTTTCTTTTCCATTGCCAGTCTACATTTTATATCCTCTCTACTACGACCATCATCAGTTATTTTGCTCCACAAATAGCAAAACTCCTTTACTACTTTAAGTGTCTCATTTCCTAATCTAATTGCCTCAGCATCACCCGACGTAATTCGACTACATTCCGTTATCCTCGTTTTGCTTTTGTTGATGTTCATCTTATATCCTCCTTTCAAGACACTGTCCATTCCGTTCAACTGCTCTTCCAAGTCCTTTGCTGTCTCTGACAGAATTACAATGTCATCGGCGAACCTCAAAGTTTTTATTTCTTCTTAATACCTACTCCGAACTTTTCTTTTGTTTCCTTTATTGCTTGCTCAATATACAGATTGAATAACATCGTGGACATGCTACAACCCTGTCTCACTCCCTTCTCAACCACTCCTTCCCTTTCATACCCCTCGACTCTAATAACTGCCATCTGCTTTCTGTACAAATTGCAAATAGGCTTTCGCTCCTTGTATTTTACCCCTGCCACCTTCAGAATTCGAAAGAGAGTATTCCAATCAACATTGTCAAAAGCTTTCTCTAAGTCTACAAATGCTAGAAGCGTAGGTTTGCCTTTCCTTAATCTTTCTTCCAAGATAAGTCGTAGGGTCAGTATTGCCTCACGTGTTCCAACATTTCTAGTTTGTTGAAGATCTGGTTGTTTAGTCTGTTGTTATCAATTCGGTATATATATCCACAAAACTGTAGTATTCTTTTCCTTATTACATCAATACGCTTTTCCATTTTGAAATGCAGTTCTCTGATTGATCTTAATTTGTGTTCAAACATTACTATTACTTCTAAGTCCCAATGTTTTCCTTAGAATTCTTCTTTCAAATTTTTCCAGTTTTTCAAGATCCCCAAATAGTGTTAGTTTCAGTACACCATATGTACAAACTGTGCTGTTTTATGATATATGGACATGTGTGCTCGCACCATTTAGCAGGGTTACGAATGTGTATAACAGCAAATGATAACGACATATAAATGTGTCAGCTTGTATAAAGTAGACGTGGCTTAAAGCCAAAACATCTGCACTTGATAATGGTCTAAGTTTAAAAGCCACTGGCATTAACCTGATGTCTTTCAAGAAATTAACAAGTGACCTTCTGAATAAAGATGGAGGTTTTTGCTTCGCTTCTGCTTAGAAATTTGCTCTCTCCCAGGCGAAACAACAGAGGGACAGAGTTAGCGCTAACGTACCCTTTTGCAGTCAATATTTTGTGTGTGTGTGTGTGTGTGTGTGTGTGTGTGTGTGTGTGTGTATGATGTCTTTCAGCATATGTTTCGGGTATCGACATTTCAAATTTCCTTTCACAGTGCCCCCTTTTAGTATTTCTGCGATGATGATGAAAAGGTATGCACCTATCGAAATATCTAAGGTTATCGAAAACGACAGTCTGCTGCATTATCGTAAGTTATTTGAACATTTTATACGCTGGGAGACACTAAAATTTCACATACCGGGCTGTACTGGTGTTTGATTGCTGTGAGAAGTGGTTAATGGTTGCTCAGAAAATTTTGACCCTCACTTCAGGCACACTCACTTTTAGGCAAGCTGTGTCTTATTGGCTAATATAGTATTTAACGCACTCATAATAACCCATTTTGTTGGTGTACTGTTTTGCAATTTGTATTTCTAATATCTGTTTTCTGTAACTGTGTCGAATAGGACCTTTCATTGTATACTGAAAGTATGATGAGTGATATGCGACACAAAAGGAACGCTTTTAAGATGTCGCTCCCGTGACGCTGCAACTTTTTTTGGACAGCAGTGTACCGCAGGCGGCGAGGCCTGCAGACAGCGCCCTCAGTTATTACGCAAATCAGGAGCCCACCGCCGCCGCTGGCAGTGTCACCCCACGCGGAGAGACTCCAGGTAGCAGCTTAGCGCAAATAATGAGGAGAGTTCTTCATTGCAGAGTAACGATCCAGGTACCCACGTGGCTGCCACGTGGCCGGATCGCAGCACGTGGTCTCCGTATTTGTCACCGCCTGTGCACCTGGGCCTTTCACCGTGACATGTGCCTCTGGGTCTCGCGACTGAGTTGTCAATGTGGCTGCAATATTTTGCTTTGCTTCCACTTCAGTCTTTTCGAATTCAGTGAAATTTTGTGGTTTGAAAGGAGTTATAGTTACTTAACATTCAAACAATGTCCACACTCGACCACAACTGCCTATTGTCGGGCGTCCTCTGCCAACTGAGCATCGACATCTGTCGGCACGCATTCGTGTTGGAGCCCTTGTAAGGCGTATACACTGTCCACTCACATTGATGTGACCCCTGTCAAAAGTCTGAATAACCACCGTCTGCATCACAGTCCGCGCAAGACTTCCAGGAGTAGTGTCAGAGAGGTTCTGGGAGGTACCGACAGGAATGTGGAGCCATGCCGACTCAAGTGCCGTGGCCATCTGCACGAGGTTTGTCGTTTGAGGATCCATGGCACGAACAGCCCTATAGAGGTGGTACCACGGATTCTCGATTGAGTTTAAATCGGTGGAGCTTGGTGGCCAGGCGAGGACGCCAAACTTATCCTGGTGGCACGTTGCATTGTCCTGTTGGTAGATGCCATCGTCCAGAGGAAAAAATTACCTGCATGTATTGGTAGACTTGGTCTCCAGGAATAGATGCATACTTCTATTAATCCATTGTGCCTGCCAGAATGAAGAGATTATCCTGGGAATGACACAAAAGCATTTCCCAGACCATGACGCTCCCTCCTCCAGCCTGGACCACTCCAGCGAAAGTTGTGGGTTGTTTGCTTTCTGTCTGATGTAGCATAATACGTGATTCATCTGTAAAGTCCATCTGTTGGCATTCAGAGGACGTTCAATTGCGGTGTCGACCTGCGAATTCCAGCCTTCGTCGCCGATGAACATTAGTCGATATGGGTGCATGAACCAGGAGGAGGCGGTACGCAGCAACGTTCGCTGAACTGTCATTGAGGAGAGACTGAACTAGGAGAGGGGGTGGGGGGCAGTTGCTCGACAGTTGCACGGCTATTCACCGGTGCACATCTCTGCAGCCCAGCCGTTGTTCACCCCTGTCGTCTATCGCCCCTAGTGCACCACAGTTTCTTCGGCGCCGGTTTAGGATAGCGCCGTTTAAAGTTCAAATGTGTGTGAATTCTTAAGGGACCAAACTGCTGAGGTCATCGGTCCCTAAACTTACACACTACTTAAACTAACTTACACTAACTTATGCTAAGAACAACACACGCACCAATGCCCAAGGGAGGCGCGCTGTTTAATGGAGCACGGTATATTTTAAGCAAGGCGGCACGCGAGCATTTTCCATACTTAACCGTTTGGGAAATGCTGCCACCCTTGGTCCCAAAGCCAATAATGATCGTGCCCTTTTGGACGTCAGATAAATCGCTCCGTTTCTGCATTTTGACAACAACTGAACGGTTGTCGGAGTCCCAGGACAAGCTTTTGTATACCCTCGACTGTTAATGCTGACACCTGCCGTCTCTAAGTGATTATTGCACTTTGACATCGAACCCAGGTGACGGTCACATTAATTGATTGGCGACTCCATGGCGTGTTGTGTGCACCACGACGAAATAGTGGATAGAGTTGGAAGGAAAATCAACATTGGCCTGCTCAATTTATGTGATCGCTCTAAGCTTGTGATTATAGCTGGATACCAGTGCCTACCAATTTTAGTTGTATATTACAGCACTGAAGATGGTCACTAAGTGGCCGAAAATCGATTTTGTTGACAATAAAACAACAAAAAACGTCCAATGCTGATTTTCCTTCCAATTCTGGTCACATTAATGTAACTGCACCGTGTACTCCGCTTGCTGCACGTGACGTAAATAATTTATTATAGGGTGTTATTCAGAGCAGGAAACCTCCACAATACATTGCCTCTAATATTCTTCTTGCCTCACGTTGTACATTAGCCACATCCTCACGAGAACACTCTGTCCTTCCGTGCTTGCGACCACTGCATTCGTATGGCAGTCATCACTAATTTAATTTATACACAAAATCATTATCACAGAGCACTGCTCAGTCTTTTGCTGAGTACATACGACCCACCTCATGCCAGTTTTACTACTGCCAGATTATTATTTACTCAGAGTTCTGATTCCACAGAGCGAGGACAGTGACTACGTCTTTTTCTATTGACTACCTACTTCGACTCTCCGAAGGGCTTGTGTATGTACTAAATTTTCGCGTCCTCCATGTCATATGCACTTGCCCGATTCAGATCGGTATAACTATCGGTACTGATCGTACATTAAGTTTTTAATTATCAGTATGCAAGTACAGTAGTATACAATTGCACAGTCGTACGGAATTTGAAATTTAAATGAGATAATTTGCGCAATAAATTTTATATAATATCCAAAATAATTGGAACGTATTTTCTTATTTTTCTGGTTGTTACTTAGTGTGGGTCCGCTACACACTGTCTGATCAAAAGTATCTGGGCACCCCTACTCAAAGCGAATCAACTATCACGAGAGACAGACCTGCCAAAGTAAAAGGAGGCGGATAGATTATTGTGACGCCGGCCGCTGTGGTCGAGCGGTTCTAGGCGCTTCAGACCGGAACCGCGCTGCTGCTACGGTCCCAGGTTCGAATCTAGTCTCGGGCCTGGATGTTTGTGATGTCCTTAGGTTAGTTAGGTTTAATTAGTTCTAAGTCTAGGCGACTGATGACCTCAGATTTTAGGTGCCATACTGCTCAGAGCCATTTGAACCATTTTTGTTTATTGTTTTGTTAGCAGAGAAGCAGTAACAGCAGAATAAGTAGTTCAGGAGATATCAGTGACTTCGAATGCGGAATGATAATTGGTTGTCATCTGCGTGGCAAATCTGCTAGGTAATTTCGGCGCCCTCTAAAGCTTCCCAAGTCGACTGTCGGTGATGTGAGTGTGAAGTGGAAACGCGGAGGATCAACCACAGCTAAATCAAGAGCAGGCAGACCTAGTGTACTGACGGACAGTAACCATAGAGCATTGTGGAGGGTGGTTGTAAAAAATCTCACGAAATCAACATAGAGGCCACCCGTGAGTTCCACAGTGTTACCAGCAGTCCAGCCAGCAAGACGACGTTGCGCCGGTCCTCGCAAGCCACGCATTTCTGCAGTCAACGCTAAGCGACGGATGGACGGCTGCAAAGAGCAACCCCGCCGGGCAGTGGATAATTTCACTACTGGCCATTAAAATTGCTACACCAAGAAGAAATGCAGATGATAAAAGGGTACTCATTGGACAAATATATTATACTAGAACTGACATGTTATTACATTTTCACGCAATTTGGGTGCATAGATCCTGAGAAATCAGTACCCTGAACAACCACCTCTGGCCGTAATGACGGCCTTGATACTCCTGGACATTGAGTCAGAGCTTGGATGGCGTGTACAGCTACAGCCGCCCATGCAGCTTCAACACGATACCACAGTTCATCAAGAGTAGTGACTGACGTATTGTGACGAGCCAGTTCCTTGGCCACCGTTGACCAGACGTTTTCAGTTGGTGATAGATCTGGAGAATGTGCTGGCCAGGGCAGCAGTCGATCATTTTCTGTATCCAGAAAGGACCGTACAGGACCTGCAACATGCGGTCGGGCATTATCCTGCTGAAATGTAGGGTTCAAAATGGTTCAAATGGCTCTGAGCACTATGGGACTTAACATCTGTGGTCATCAGTCACCTAAAACTTAGAACTACTTAAACCTAACTAACCTAAGGACATCACACACATCCATGCCCGAGGCAGGATTCGAACCTGCGACCGTAGCAGTCGCGCGGTTCCGGACTGAGCGCCTAGAACCGCTAGACCACCGCGGCCGGCGAAATGTAGGGTTACGCAGGGATTGAATGAAGGGCAGAACAAACGGGGAGTAAAGCATCTGAAGTATAACGTACACTGTTCAAAGTGCCGTCAATGCGAACAAGAGGTGACCGAGACGTGTAACCAATGGCACCCCATACCACCACGCCGGGTGATACGCCAGTATGGCGATGACGAATACACGCTTTCAATGTGCGGTCACCGCGATGTCGCCAAACACGGATGCGACCATCATGATGCTGTAAACAGAACCTGGATTCATCCGAAAAAAATGATGTTTTGCCATTCGTGAACCCAGGTTCGTCGTTGAGTACACCATCGGAGGCGCTCCTGTCTGTGATGCAGCGTCAAGGGTAACCGCAGCCATAGTCACCGAGCTGATAGTCCATGCTATTGCAAACGTCGTCGAACTGTTCGTGCAGAAGGTTGTTGTCTTGCAAAAGTCCCCATCTGTTGACTCAGGGATCGAGACGTGGCTGCACGATACGCTACAGCCATGCGGATAAGATGCCTCTCATCCCGACTGCTAGTGATACGAGGCCGTTGGGATCCAGCACGGCGTTCCGTATTACCCTCCTGAACCCACCAATTCCATATTCTGCCAACAGTCATTGGATGTTGACCAACGCGAACAGCAATGTCGAGATACGATAAACCGCAATCGCGATAGGCTACAATCCGTCGTTTATCAAAGTCGGAAATGTGATGGTACGCATTTCTCCTCCTTACACGAGGCATCACAACAACGTTTCACCAGGTAACGCCGGCCAACTGCTGTTTGTCTACGAGAAATCGGTTGGAAACCTTCCGCGTGTCAGCACGCTGTAGGTGTCTCCACCGGCGCCAACCTTGTGTGAATGCTCTGAAAAGTTAATCATTTGCATATCACAGCACCTTCTTCCTGTCGGTTAAATTTCGCGCCTGTAGCACGTCATCTTCGTGGTGTAGCAATTTTAATGGCCAGTAGTGTAGAAAGGGGTGGCAGGAAGCGTTGAATCGCGTTATGATCACGTTAACATTTTGAGTATTTATGTTACATTGCCTCGGCAGTCATAAAAAGCTTGTGCCCTTTTGTACAGCCCTTCCTTGCCTGCTGTGCGTCAAACCTCATACGGGCCCCATGTATGTGAGCTGTGTTCAGATACAGTAGGTTCATTTTGTAAGCGTTCTCTGTTTCCCGGTATCTCATCAACGAAACGTAGCCTGCCGTATACTTGGCACACAACTGAACATATGTGATCCTCCCACTTCATATCTTTCTCCCGAATATTTGTTTGAATTGACTGATTCTAGCTGTCACTCACGAATCTTAGCGACGCTTTTACCTTTCAGTGAAGGGCACAATTTTGCGTTTCTCTATGTGAGTATTTTGTGAGGAACTAATTAGATGTTGCTGCAATTTGTATCAGATAGAATTTCCTCGTAGGTAACTAACGTTCCTAGTTTCGACAACACTCAGAAAAAGGCATGTTCTGTGTAACTGACGTAAAGTTCTGATCATTAAGAAGCTGAAATTTTGAATGTGGAACCTAATTATTTTCACTTTTATTTTCCTACACTGTCACAATTATCTTTACAGACGATAGTTTGCGACTGTCTCAAACGGCTGCCTTCGGATCCAGTTGCTATATGTAAAGGGCTTGTGTTGTCAGTTATTAGTTGTCGTGTGCAAAAACTACATCTGAAGATGGCCGTTTGTGAGAGTCGGAAATTGTGATTTTGAGGGAAAATAACAATAAATAAAATAATAAAAATCTCTGACACACAATCCTGAGAAGGGGGGGGGGGGGGTCCATTTCTTTGTACACGTGAGAAAGTAGGCGGACAGTACATTATTATATTGTATTGTATTGTACGTTAACCGGGGACATAGAACGACGGAGAGGCTCCGTCCCCACCGCAGTAGTCCACAACCCCGCGACGACTATCACAGTCCACTTTAAACCTCCGCCGCTCGACACGGAACCACTCTTCCAGGGTTACTGTGCGGTTCGGCCCTCCCAGTGGACCCCCACAGGGAACGTCTCACACCAGATGAGTGTAACCCCTATGTTTGCGTGATAGAGTAATGGTGGCGTACGCGTACGTGGAGACCTTGTTTGCGCAGCAATCGCCGGCATAGTGTAGCTGAGGCGGAATAAGGGGAACCAGCCCACATTCGCCGAGGCAGATGAAAAACCTCCTAAAAACAATCCACAGACTGGCCGGCTCACCGGACCTCGACACAAGTCTGCCGGTCGGATTCGTGCCGGAGACCCGGCGCTCCTTCCCAATCCGGAAAGCCGTGCGTTAGACCGTACGGCTAACCGGGCGGGCGGGACAATAGATTAACTAAAAGAATCTTCCAGTATTTAAATAACTAAAAGAACAATAATTGAGAGGTATACAAACAAGAAACACTTCCAAGTGGTGAACGTGACTGAAGAAGAATTCAAAACGGAGAAACATTGAAAGCAAAATAAAAAACTTCAAGCGTTTTCAGGAAAAAGAGACGAAACGTCTACATCTACATCTACATACATACTCCACAATCCACCATACGGTGCGCGGCGGAGGGTACCTCGTCCCACAACTAGCATCTTCTCTCCCTGTTCCACTCCCAAACAGAACGAGGGAAAAATGACTGCCTATATGCCTCTGTACGAGCCCTAATCTCTCTTATCTTATCTTTGTGGTCTTTCCGCGAAATATAAGTTGGTGGCAGTAAAATTGTACTGCAGTCAGCCTCAAATGCTGATTCTCTAAATTTCCTAAGTAGCGATTCACGAAAAGAGCGTCTCCTTTCCTCCAGAGACTCCCACCCGAGTTCCTGACGCATTTCTGCAACACTCGCGTGATGATCAAACCTACCAGTAACAGATCTAGCAGCCCACCTCTGAATTGCTTTTATGTCCTCACCCAGAAACATGAACAACTGCAGAGAGAGAGAGAGAGAGATAGAGAGAGAGAGAGAGAGAGAGAGAGAATGAAAAAGTCCTGGGAGATAGAAAGAAGACCCTTATTCGACAGAACAGCTCCGAGTGTTGGCCGGAGTCGACGCAAGAAGAAGAGGAAGGGGAAAACAAAATTTTAAAGGGGTTCCAATCGCTGACTTTCAGTCTCATATTCTGCAAGTTTTCCCAAACTCTCATTAGCTGAATGCCACAATAATTTCTTTCAAACACTCGTGTCCTATACTCCAAATCCCGTGCAGGTGCAGTTCGTATCTTTGCTCCGTCTCTGTTGAAATAGTCTTCTTTGGAACTTTAAACAACAAATTTACTTCTTGTTTGTGCACCATGTTAACAGTGAGTAAATTCCTATGTCGAATTCTTGGAGCCAAGTGTTGTCTCAGATTCTGATGGTTGTGGCGATTAGTAGCTGGAGAACTTGAAATAATGAGGAAAGCGACCTCCACATCGCAAGCGTTCCGCGAGCTATTCTGGTGGCGAATGCAGCGCACTGACGCACGGTCGGACTCGTGCAAGCCACGGGTGCTGTCCGTGCCGCATGATTAACACTGCTGGTTTCCGAAGGGGAGAGGCAGCGAGGGAGAGGGCCGACATTTTTAGTGGCCCGGCCCGTTAATATTAACACGGCAGCCGGTCGCCGGACCGGTCAGACACAGCTACACGGTCCGAGAGAACAAGGAGCGCGGGGAGGGAGGCGCAGTGCGCAGTGGTTACCGGGATACAAATATTTAAAACTGCCGCCAACGCTCCGTCTGCCGGACGGCCCGGCCCCGCAGCGCCTCCCGCGCGCCGGGAAAACTTGTCCCTAACACGCCAGAACACATTTTATCAATACCTGCCATTGTCAATAGGGCTGAATAGCTCCGCTCGGACGTGCTATCTGGCCACGGTGCGAGAGGGAGCCGCGAGGAAGAGCTGGCAGAGGGGCCCGCTGCAAGAAACGGCGCATTTCCATTACAATTTTATCCAATTGTAACAGTGGTGCCGGAGGAGGGAGGGGGTGGAGGGGTGTGGAGGAGAGAAGAGGGGGAGGGAGAGGACACCGGAGGTAGCGACGCGGGTGCAAGAGCGCGGTGGAAAGGCAGGCGAGGAGGAGGAGAAGCGAAAGACACAGAGACAGCAACTGATGCGAGAGGAAATATGGCCGCCGCGGCGTGCCGACCGGATTCTTTACATTAATAAACACTAAACATTTATTTTTCGGCCGTGACACGGGTGGCGGGGCGGCGTGATGGAGAGGCGGCCTTTGTGCAGGCCATAATGACGCTCGATTGTGGCACAAAGCGCTTTGTGCGCGAGTGTCGGGGAGCGGGGCCGCGCTTCACGCCGGACGCTGTCCCTACTGCACACTCTACTGTGCCCTGCTGTGCCGCCTATGCACGCAGGCAGTCCGACCCTCAGAGGTGGCCGCCGGAGCAACACCACAGACAGCTCCGCTGGCGCGCGGCCACCAAAACTGCAAACAGCTGAACTGCACGAACCCCTCCGGAAAGAAAACCACCGTCCTAAGACAATAAATCAAGGTGATATCGTCCTCACCATCACCGTCATCATCACCAAAACCAGCTGGCTACATATACATGCACGCGCGTACGTACACGCACACGCAAAACACACCGATTTTTGTCTGTGACAATGAACAACATTGCCACTTGATGGGGAGTATCCAGTATGTCATCTGCAGGGTGAAATTATTTAAATCGATTAACTGTGGGAGATTGGACAGGACACCAACACAAATTCAAATGGCTCTGAGCACTATGGGACTCAACTGCTGTGGTTATCAGTCCCCTAGAACTTAGAACTACTTAAACCTAACTAACCTAAGGACATCACACACATCCATGCCCGAGGCAGGATTCGAACCTGCGACCGTAGCAGTCCCACGGTTCCGGACTGCGCGCCTAGAACCGCGAGACCACCGCGGCCATCACACCAACACAAATATTTTTATCTGATATAATATTTTCCAGTGTTTTCTTTTTTCAAAACCGGTAGAAGGAGTTTTCTGTGGAAAAAAATAATTAAATCAACAACCTCTGTTAGGTTACAAGGGAAATTGAAAACAATTTTAAATCTTTCCCTGTGGTAAACCATCGGACGACGACATCAAATCTTACGGTAGACATAAAGTAAGCCCGCATCTCGTGGTCGTGCGGTAGCGTTCTCGCTTCCCACGCCCGGGTTCCCGGGTTCGATTCTCGGCGGGGTCAGGGATTTTCTCTGCCTCGTGATGGCTGGGTGTAGTGTGATGTCCTTAGGTTAGTTAGGTTTTAGTAGTTCTAAGTTCTAGGGGACTGATGACCTAAGATGTTAAGTCCCATAGTGCTCAGAGCCATTTTTGACATAAAGTAATGGAAACAACTTTTAGGCCTTTATTACCAAGAAGCAACATCATTGAGACAATTGCTTCAAAATGTTCAAATGTGTGTGAAATCTTATGGGACCTAACTGCTAAGTTGCTTGCACACTCTTGTTGTTGTGGTCTTCAGTCCTGAGACTGGTTTGATGCAGCTCTCCATGCTACTCTATCCTGTGCAAGCTTCTTCATCTCCCAGTACCTACTGCATCCTACATGCTTCTGAATCTGCATAGTGTACTCATCTCTTGGTCTCCCTCTACGATTTTTACCCTCCACGCTGCCCTCCAATGCTAAATTTGTGATCCCTTGATGCCTCAGAACATGTCCTACCAACCGATCCCTTCTTCTAGTCAAGTTGTGCCACGAGCTACTCTTCTCCCCAATTATATTCAATACCTTCTCATTAGTTATAACCTAAATTACCCTAAGGACAAACACACACACCCGTGCCCGAGGGAGGACTCGAACCTCCGCCGGGACCAGTCGCACAGTCCATGACTGCAGCGCCCAAGAGCGTTCGGCTAAACCCGCGCGGCTTCAAAATGTTCCCATTGACTTGTAAACAGAGCTTACACCTGTGGGTAACGTTCCAACACAGTCAAAGACTTCAGGAGTGTCCTTACTTTCTCCTGTAGCTGCTACTATCCGGGCAACCTAATCCTCTGCTTATTTAACCGTGGTTTTATAAGCGAGGTTGCACATCCCTCCTCATGCAAAAACGTCCAGAGGGATCGCATAAGGGGGAAGAGTACGCCACGGTACAGGATCAACTCTGCTAATCCACTTTCCTGGAAACTGTTGGTCAAGAATCGACGCACAGGACGACTGAAATGTCCCGGCACCCCGTCACGTTGGAACTGTATGCACTCTCTAGTAGCGAGGGGCAGCAATCCTGGCAACGCTCTGGCGAGGAAATTGTAATAATGCCTGCATTGTAACAGCCTAGATACGAAACAGTCACCAACACCTGCCCACACATTCATGTATAACCGCGCTCTATGACCGCGAGTAGATCTGGCAGGTGCATTAAGCTCACTACAAATATGTGAAGACCTCTCCGCTATGTCGACCGTATCGACTTAATCACTCCCGCTGTATCGCTACATTAGTAAACAAAGTACTGTGCTTGACCAAGACATAACAACTAAATGTGAATCTGAAACAGGTATTACTACTGAAGAGTGACGGTTGCTCTCTACTGGTACAACAGGAACTGTTAACAACAAATCATTCACTACAAGTGATGAGTGAATACGCCCTCTACTGGATTAAATAATGCTCACGGAAATTATGACACTAGAGAAAAGTATTTGTTTAGATTTAGCGTTCATCCTCCCATAGTTTGTCGGTTTAAATAATTTCCAACCTGTGTATCTACATATACACTTCGCAATCTACCTCAGGGTCTGCTGCGAACGGTATTTTGTGTAACAATGCCACTTCCCTCCTTCGTATTCCAGCCCTTAATGGTTCGCAGTAAAAATGTCTTGCAGCGTCTGTCACTGGAGCTGGTTGAACTTATCTTCAACGCTGTTGCGCCTACTACATAAATCTGTAACAAAACGTGCTGCTCCTCTTTGGATCTCCTCAATCTTCTGTATCACTCCTCTCTGGCACGGTTCCCAGATTGATGAGTTATAATAAAAGTATTGATCGAAAGAGGGTTTTCTAGGTTACCTCCTTTGCAATCGTAGCAACGACTAGTTTATGTGGTCGTTTATTTTCAAATCGCTCCATAGTCGTACTCCAAGATATATGATGAATGTAACCATTTCCAGTGATTGTTCCGCAATTGTGTAACACACAGTGATGTGTCCTTTTACAAGTTTATGCGCACTGTTACATTTGCCTACGTTGAACTGTCAATCTACATCTACATCTACGTGATTACTCTGCTATTCACAATAAAGTGCCTGGCAGAGGGTTCAGTGAACCACCTTGATGCTGTCTCTCTACTGTTCCACTCTTGGACGGCACGCGCGAGAAACGAGCGCTTAAATTTTTCTGTTCGAGCCCTGATTTCTCTTATTTTATCGTGATGATCGTTTCTCCCTAAGTAGGTGAGTGCCGACAGAATGTTTTCGCAATCGTAGGAGAAAACTCGTGATTGAAATTTCATGAGAAGATCCCGTCGCAACGAAAAAGCCTTTGTTTTAGTGATTGCCACTCCAATTCACGTATCATGTCTGTGACACTATCTCCCCTATTTCGCGATAATACAAAACGAGCTGCCCTTCCTTGTACTTTTTCGGTGTCATCCGCCAGTCCCAGCTCATGCGGATCCCACACCGCACAGCAATACTCCAGAATAGGGCGGACAAGCGTTGTGTAAGCAGTCTCTTTGGTAGACCTGTTGCACCTTTTAAGTGTTCTGCTAATGAATCGCAGTCTTTGGTTTGCTCTACACACAATGTTATGTATGTGATCGTTCCAATTTAGGTTATTTGTAATTGTAATCCCTAAATATTTAGTTAAATTTACAGCCCTTAGATTTGTGTGACTTATCGCGTAATCGAAATTTAGCTGATTTCTTTTAGTACTCATGTGAATAACCTGACACTTTTCTTTATTCAGGGTCAATTGCCACTTTTCGCACCATACAGATATCTTATCTAAAACATTTTGCAAGTCGGTTTGATCATCTGAAGACTTTATAAGACGGTAAATGCCAGCATCATGTGCAAACAATCTAAGCCGGCTACTCAGATTGTCTCCTATGTCATTAATATAGATCAGGAACAATAGAGGGCCTATAACACTTCCTTGGGGAACGCCGGATATTACTTCAACAATCCTTGTTGCAAGCGCCGAACTTCTACATATCTTAATGTATTTCGCTCCAATTTTCTAGCGCTGCTACTTCTCGACATAATCCGCAAAATGCCTTATGAAACTTCGAGTATTATTCACTAGGTACTTTACATATAATGTGAAAAATAATCGACATAAAACACTTCTTTGTGTTACGGCCGAAGTTACTTCTACGTCCGGAGATTTCTCTCTGCTGACAATAACCTGATTTATTCTGTTTGCTGCAACTCTTAAACACAGTCACACGGCTGGACTAATTTTCCATACGATTGTATTTTGTTCATTAAGCAGCAGTGCAAAATTGTATCTGTCTCCTTTCAGAGTCAAGGAACACAGCACCTATCTGGACGCCAGTAGCTACTGCATTCCGTGTCTTGTTGACGGATAGAGCGAGCTGGGTTTTACACGATCGTTGTTTTCGGAACCCATATTCATTCTACAGAGGAGATTTTCGGTCTCCGTAAATGTAGTAAACGCGAGTATAAAACATGTTCCAAAGTTCCACAATAGGCCGACGTCAGAGGCCATTAGTTTTGTGCAGCTACCCTTGTCGAAACGGAAATGACATGCGCTTTTTTCCAACCACTTGAACACTTCGTTCCTCCTGCGACCTACGGTTCGCTGCTGCTAAAAGAAGAGCAAGTCGTTTCTTATTCGATCCCGTCGGGTGCTGTTCCATTCTGTGGCCATTATTTCGCTGTCTGTCATTTTGACATTCGTGCCACAGTAAGGGACGAACCACAGTACGGTCTTTCTCAGTGAAACGGTTCTTAAGAAAACGTTTAATATTTCGGCCTTCTCTGTGTTTCGATTTCAATATGTTCACAGAGTGTCTTGATCAAGAGTCATCGACTGATGTAGAAATAACTTCATATGTGCCCCAGGGAGAAGTGTTTTGGGACCCTTACGGATTATGTTGTACATCGATGATATTACAGACAATATCAATAACAGCCTCAGATTTTTGCAGATCATGTGGGTATCTGTGACGATGTTGTGTCAGAAAAAGCTGCACAGATATTCAGTTGGCTCTTGATAAGATTGGGGAAATAATTGGTAATTGATTTTAAATGTTTAGAAATGTAAAATTTTGCTCTTCACAAAATGAAAACCCATAGAATTCTATGGGTACTACGAGATAAGTAATGAGACTGATTTTCTTTGCAAGATGTGGCAACCCTGCAGGCTTGCGTAGGCAAAAATCTTTGACCTTGGTCTATAAGCTGATTCTAGTCCAAGTGGCGGCACATCGATGCAACTGCTCAGTCGTGAGTTGTGCTGTAATAACTTAACACGTGTTTGTGTCTCTCGTCACGGAAATGGAACCTCATAATATTGCGCAACGGTATGCCATTTCTTTTTGCATAAAATTGGGTGAAAACGCGACGACAACTTACGGTAAGCTTCAGAAGACTTTTGGAGAGGAGGTTATGTCAAGAGCTCAAGTTTTTCGTTGACATAAAATGTTAAGTAAAGGCAGAACGAATGTTGAAGACGAAGGCCGCATTGGACGACCACCAACCTCACGGACGGATGTCAGTGAACTGTTCATAAATTGTTCATAACGAGTGGGTGTCTGCTGGACAAACAGTTAACCAATATTACTACAAAGAAATTTTAGAAAGACTTCGTAAAAGAGTTCTTCGTGTCCGTGCCAACATGACTGATAATTGGATTCTGCATCACGATAATGCGCCATCCCATACTGCTCTGTCAGTATAGCAATTTTTAACCTCAGAACAAATTTCAGTACTTGTGGTAGTACAGCCACCTTATTCACCAGATATCGCTCCATGAAACTTTTTCTATTTCCAAGAGTCAAAAGGGAGGTCAAGGGACACCATTTTCAAACAACACGAGCTGTCCAGAAGACGAGGGTCTTGGAGGATGTTATAGAAGATGAGTTCCGGAAATGTTACCATAAATGGCAGAAGCGCTAGAAAAAGTGTGTGCAATCAGAAGGGAACTACTTTGAAGGAGAAAACATTAAACTTGACTAAAACGGTAAGTAACATTTTTTTCACATCAGTCTCATTACTTTATTGTCGCATCTCGTACATCAATGGGTCATAACTGCAATCAGTTAGCTCATAGAAGTAACTGAGTGTAACAATTTGCAGAGATATGAAATGGAACGATCACATAGACTCAGTCGTAGGTAAAGCAAGGTGGAAAACATCGGTTCATTCGTAGAATTCTAGAGAAATGCAGTCAGACTGTAAGAAATATTGCATACAGAACATCCACGTAACCCACCCTAGATGACAGCTCATGCGTGTTGGACCTCTATCAAATAAAACTATAATGGGATACTGAAGGTACACAGAGAAGAACAGCACTAATGGACCTCTGATTCGTCTTATCTTTTCACGATGGTCATGTACCATAAGTGGCAGCCAACAAAACATTTTTTGGCATACGGAGCAGAGAGTTGATGTTTGAAATTTCATGAAAATATCTCGCCGGAAAATGAAGATCGTCTTTGATTTAATCATTGTCATCCAAACTAGCTCATGAAATCGATGATACTGTCTACCATATTTCATGACAACCAAAAACTTTATCGAATTTTATCGACATCCGTTGTCAGTCCTATCTGGTAAGTGTCGAATACTAGGCAGAAGTATTCCAGAAGAGGACGAGCGTAGTGTAAGAAGTCTCTTTGGAAAATTTGTCTGACTTCCTAAGTCTTCTGCTAATAAAACGGAGTATTGTTTGAACCTTTTTCGTCAACACAGTCAGGAATTAGTTATATCAAGCGCTCGCAGTTTTAGCTGATCCTGTTCTTCACATTGCATTAGAGTCTAAGATGCGTCCATTCATTTATTGGCTTTCCTGCCCTCATTTTCTAAAGGAAGTGAAGTTCGGAAGTTAATTGCAGTAATTTCAGGTCGTATTTCAGTAGCTAATGGATCTAGCTCCTTTTTGTGAAGTTAAGCACTACGTAAGTTAACTCAGGATGTGCTATTTTATTATCTGGAATTAGGATATATGTAGATATTGTTGCATGTGGTACTGTTTTGTTATGGTGACCATTGGCATCCTACACGTTACAATTGTGCCATTTTCGCCTTTTCCATTTTCTTGTGTTACAACACATTCCCAATTGAACAATATTAAAAAAAAATGGCCCTGAGCACTATGGGATTTAACATCTGAGGTCCTCAGTCCCCTAGAACTTAGAACTACCTAAACCTAACTAACCTAAGCACATCACACACATCCATGCCCGAGGCAGGATTCGAACCTGTGACCGTAGCAGTCACGCGGTTCCGGACTGAAGCACCTAGAACCGCACGGCCATCGCGGCCGGCTGAACAATATTATCAGCTTTGGGATACGAAGTGGTTACTTAAAGCTGTAGATAAGTTGTTTAATGTCTGCACTTCCTTACATGTAACCAAAAGTAAGCTTCCAATGTGACTGGAAACTAATTCTTTGTGATAGTTCCAATTTAAGTTGTTGGTAATTGTAATACTTAGCTATTTAATTGATTCGACAACTTTTAAATTTGCCTCATTTGTCGTATAACCGAAATTTAACGAATTTTGCTTAGTACTAACGTTGAAGACCTTAGACTTTTTATTGGTCAGCTTCAAATGGAACTTCTCACACCATTCAGCTTTCTTTTGTCTTCATCATTTCATAATTCGTTTTGACCTTCTAATGACTTTAGCAGAGGTAAACGATGACATCATCCCCAACTGGTGACCCCGTCTGTTCCGTTTCCGGCCCGCTGAGACATTCGGCTGAAGACAACCAAGTTCTACTACATCGCGCTCAACTCTCAGCGACGTGGAGTGAAAGGTGTAAGAAAAAAAACAAAGAGCATAATCCATTTGACATCCACTGCTGTATACGAAACGGTTACGTAAGGCAGTGGGGACGATGTTTATTGTGCACACTTCCTTACATGTCATCAAAAGTAAGCTCCCAATGTGACTGGAAAATTATTCTATGTGACAGTTCCAGTTTAAGTTCCTGGTAATTGTAATCCCTAGTTATGTAATTCATCGGAAAACC
This sequence comes from Schistocerca piceifrons, assembly GCF_021461385.2. Lineage (NCBI taxonomy): Eukaryota > Metazoa > Arthropoda > Insecta > Orthoptera > Acrididae > Schistocerca > Schistocerca piceifrons. The sequence goes on from NC_060139.1 coordinate 616,150,173, forward strand.
TTTAAATTTGTGTGAATTGTTGTATAACCGAAATTTAGCGAAATTTCTTTAGTACTAACGCTGAGGACTTCACGCTTTTTATTGTTCAGTTTCAGTTGCCAGTCTTCTTGCTATGAGATATTTTGTCTACATCATTTTGTAATTCGTTTCGACTAACTAATGACTTTATTTGTCGGTAAACGATGCCATCATTCCCATTTGATCACTCCTTCTGCCCCGTTTCCGGGTTACTGAGATATTTGGCTCAAGACAACTATGTTCTGCTACATCGCGGTCAACTCTCAGGAACGGAGAACGAAAGGGATAAAAATAAAAGCAAATAGCATAATCCACTTTACATCCACTGCTGTATAGTGGCCTTGTCTAGACTTAACCGTGTATTATGGTTATCAGCGAGACTGGGTGTCTATCCTATGAATAATCAAGCGCACGTTTGCTCTGGTGTTTTGACAGAATTTTTTCAGTTTGGTTTTTGCATTTGTGTTTATTGAGTCAGCCCAAACTAGTACTGCACGTCACGTATTTCACGGCGTTTGAAGTTTAGATTCATGTTATTAGCGAAATGTTTCTTAAAGTCACTTTTATATGTGCATTTGATAGAAAGCTTCAGTCTGGCGCAGTATTCGATTTAACGCTACGTGTTAACAAGAACAACAAAATGGGAAGTATAATCATTTCTCCAGCAGTGACTCAGTAGTGATGCTGCATGGGAGTAGAACAGGCAGCTTTCCAGAGGTCGGTAAATGACGCTGGAGTAGTCACGCGAGGAAGACGAGCAGAAAAAGCTGCTTACACGTATGAAAAGCAGTAGATGACGTGTCGATAATCCGAATATACACTGACTTGGAACTGCTCTATCGAATGCCTGTCTCACCCACCATTTCATTTCCATTACAGTCATAATTACGCCCTGTCCGATCTGGTTGTACTGATTCCTTTCCTATAAATTCCCAACATGAATCTCACATGATGTATCTCTACGTTGCTTTCGGAGCGACTAACAGCTTTTGATTGGTTTCGGTCGTAAAGCACACGTCTCGTTTCTATTGGTAAAAAGTGACACTAGGCTACAGATTGCTCGAAACTTTAGTTCTCGAACATTAAACATCGACCCCCACAGCTACAAGTAACATTTCCGTATCCCGGAACTGATAAGATCATGAGACGGGGAGGAGGTGGTTTACAAGAAATTAAGAAAGAAGGCAATGGTAAAATCTTATCTTGTTGGATACCGATATTCATTATAGCCATAGTACCAAAAAAGAACCAAATTGAAGAATATTTAAGTAAATCCTAATTCCAGAGAAAAGTAACTAATTTTTTTTTCTTGATTCTACATCGTAGTGGGAACGTAGCCCTTAATTATGAAGACAATAAATGAAATAGCCTTAGACTTCAAGGAAAGTTTTGTAACATTTTTATTCCATGACAAATTGCAAGATTCCATGTTTCCTGTTCAGATGTACCTTAGTACACATCTAATCGATTTTAAGCACTAAATTCCCAAGTAACAGGAGGCTGTCTACCGAATTCGACGTGTACGCACTCTACGTTCACAGCTTCATCTAGGGGTCCCTTTGTGTTGTTGTGAACGTAGCATGTACACCTGGAGTTCGGTTGACAGCCTGCTGTGATTTGGAAAATTAATACCTAACATCGATCAGGTAGTAATGTACGTCTGAAGATGGGACATGAACTCTAGCAATCTAGAAACTGAATCAAGGAATTAAAAAGTTATGAAACTGTCCTTGCAGCCAGAGGTTATTTTATTTATTGTTATTAACTAAAAATAGTTTCAGATGTTCTCAACTAGTTTAAAATACCTTGCGCTAACGTACCAGCTCTTTACGTCGCAAAAGATGATAGATTAATCAACTAGTAAATCACGACATGAAATCATTAAAACGTTATGTCTATAGAAACCGATGAGAAAAAAGCACATAAATAAATGTTTCAAAGACAGAATCTAGTGCAGTATTAAGAATAATATCAGCTGCAAAGAAATAACAGATTCTTGATACTCTTGACAACATCCATACAAAAATCTACATATTTGGTTTCATTGTATGCAGGCTAACCACAGACGTAATAGTTCGTAACTGAAGTCTAATAAATTGATTTCTACCCTACATATACTCAACATTACGACCATTTGTACGAACGTAATATGATGAGACCACTATTTTGCCCAGTACACTAATCACTTGCAAAAACAAATAACAATAAATTTACAGAAATCAGTTATCCACAGAGACATGATTATCATTGATTGCTTCGTGGTACCTCCAAGAATAGACGGGCAAGGAGTAGAATTATATTGACGATTTCTTCGCTTCACCATTCCTTGAAAAATAGTTATCTCGGCACTGAAACCCGATATAGACAACGCTTATGGCTATTCAGTGTTGTTCAAGTGTATAATCACAAAGTAAAGCTAATTTTTAGGTGTGAATGAGAGGAGCTTTGCGAACTGCGGAGTAATTCGGTGTATATAGCTGTTGATATAAAAATACTCTTAAGATCTTCTCATAACTATCTGGAGAAAGTCGTCAAAAATTTTCTCAAGTGGTATTGTTGACTTTTAGTTGCCTCCATTTCTCGCCATCAACGCGGTCATCCTGGAATGTGGTTAATTGTATTTTATTTACTAATTATACGCACAGTGCACCCTTTGATCTCCACTACGTGAAGTAAACTGTAGAAATACATCTGATATTCCTGTCTACGCTAGTTATGTATAAAACTTGTAAAGAGAAGTCAGAGAGAGGATGTGTCAGAATCGATCATTCCGCAGATCTACCACATCCCCTTTTTACATTTCTTTGTTCTTTTGGACAATTGTTTCACAAGTAAACGAGAGGTAAAATGCTTTGTATTGCAGTGGGATTCTGAAATTTTAGAAGAAGGTGCGATTAGAAGATACTAGAAAAAGGACACTTCAATCCACGTGCACATAAAAGCACGTTATGAACTATCTTATGAAAATATACTGAAGTACGTTAATACCATTCAGCATTATTTATTCGTAAAAAGAAACGTCGTTGACTGCCTTGACCAGTCAGAAAGTGGATCAGTGTGTACTGTTACGGATGAAAATTGCGGAAATATTATAAATAACTGAAGGAAAAGCACAAATAAATATTCTATGAAACGGAAAATCAGAAGAAATAAATACAAACGTAAAATATTGTTGAACAGATGAAGACGCTGGGACTGCAATGGATTCAGTATAATCTAGGATGACAGAGAGAGAGCAGAAAACTTTAATTTCAGTGCAAAGAACGTGTAATGAAATTATAATAAGGGGAATACATAGGATGGGATGAAAGGATAATGCCTGAAACTATGTGTCAAAACTAAATACCACGGAGGAACGACATACAAGGTAGATTCTAGTGGAAGAGAGTTCTTGTTCAGACGACGTTCAATGTAAGTGGCGTGAAGCAGAGAACGGGAAAAGAAGCGACGCGAAATGTGCAACACAGACAGCACTACACATCAATCGGCGCTGGTAAGGGAAATGTACTACGAATAAAGGGAATACAATTTACGGCCTCATTAAGCGCATACTAGCTCCATGAAGAGAACTTGTGCGTACACGAAAGTGCAGCCGCCACACAAAGTGAACAAGCTTGTTATAACTCAAACTCTGCTGCCGTTTTCTCGAGCAAAAAGAAGGCAACAGCAGCAGCTGACCTGGTATCCGGGACAGGGCTATACATCACTTTGCTCTGCCAGCACTGTTCTTTGCTAGAGAGCAACGACTTTAATTTCACACATTTGTTACACCCAGTATTTCATACGGCAGCGTTTAAGACTTCAGACCTGCAGTTCGTCATTAACAACGCTGTATTTATTTGGTAACGGAGTAATATAGCTCCGTAATATTATCAGTCCATACGAGAACATGAATCTGACTGAGGAGAATTTACAATCTCTGCTGCCAGCAGCATTCCGAGAATGTGTCTTGTAGAATAACCACGAAATAGCAATAAAATGTGTGCAGAAGTATTGTAAGCGTTAATACGTATCCTTTAGATCAGTCAACAACACATGTGTAAGACAGTTATGTCAGAAAAGCTAGAGCACAAGGTCGTTTTCTTGGGAATTACAGAGAGATTAAAACTTTGTGCTGGACCGAGACACACACGCTGACTTTTTCGCCGCAGTGCTTTCGTCGACTGAAATATCCAGACATGTCACATGGACCGTCACAAACCTTTAATCTTTCATTATTTTCCTTCTTCTTTTCAGCGCAAGTTGCCTGAAATGGCCACGTTGAGGGAAAGGATATTGTGGAAAATCTTTAAACAACAAAAAGAATGAGTGCAAAGTAGAAACCCACTGCTGCGCACAGTCAGAATACATAATTTTATAAACAATTTGTTTATATGAGTTAAGAGCCTAGATGTTTTTTCACGCAAAACTGCCTTGTTGGTTGCTATTAATACCTGTTTAATTTCATAGGTAATATTATTTCAGTGGGTGACTGTCGATACCAAGTGTTTACACTTCTCATATCTGTCCAAAGTATATTTTCCCAAAGTTACTGTGGCTTGCACGTTCTCCTTGCGTGGTTCCATAGCAGCCATATATTTTGGTTTCTGCTTGTTGATATTCAATCCTGTTTTCCTGCTAGTCTGCTGAAGCACGAAGAAAGTCTCCTTCATGCCTTACGAGTTCTCGAAACAATCTGTGTCATCTACATGCGTGAGTACCTGCACACATTTCTAGAAGATCTTTTCCCTGCCTAGCTGGTTTGCGCCCCTCATTATCTTATATAACGTAAAATCAAAAGCGAAACACGCAACCACATCTCCTTGCCTTACACTATCTTGTATATCTAGTTGATAAGACAACATCCCTCCCGTTCTAGTACAAACCTGTGCCGCATTCGCTGTCATAAACAAAATAATTTTTCAGGATTTCCAAGTTCAGTCGAATCATGGGACTGTTGCTATCAGTCTATGCTTCCGATTACTGTTCTGAGTCAACGAACAGGCAATGTGTGCCAATCTCGAATTAAACTTTTTCTAAAATTTGCTTTGTGGTGAAGTGTGTTCTGTAGTTGATTTCCCAGGGATATATCCACGTTGGTATGAGGCAGTCTGTCTCTGGCCAATACAATAAACAGTATGTTAAGAGGACATACTGGTTCCTAGTGCCTCGCATTGACTTTTTAATTTCATCCGTGCATGTTTATTTCCGGAATATATTTACGGCAGCGATTATTTTGGTCTAAAAATTTGAGTTTCTTTGTTGTTGTGTGTTTCAGCACTTAATGCTACGTCGACGGCAATCGCACCGACACACACAAACGCACATTGACTCAGAGAGATATGACTGTGACAGAATTTGCACCAAAACGAAGTGAGAGTTTGCCGTTTCTGTCGAGACCGTTCACATCTTCTTTCCTCCATGACTTTCTCGATAAAAGCAGTAAGTGGGAAGTGTCTACTGCACTGCTTCACCTAGTGGAGATTGTTCTGAGTAGGGTCTTCGTCTCTTCATCTCTTTTCAACGTTTCACTGATGTTTATATACTTGTATGAGCTGCCTTTTATGTGGCTTTTCGTTTACTTCAATATCAGTAACCGAACGATAGATAGTGTTCAAGCTGACACGACCTAACAGAATTCTTCACCATTTGTTTGCAGTTGCACCAGTTCCCACATCTACGTCAAACTGTCTGAATGGAAGTATTATGTCAGTCTGACTGCCCTAGGCTGAGTTTAAATATCTCTTTATTTTGTTTTTATTTCTGCGTAATTTCTTGCGTGATTTCATTTTCAAGTGTTGGGTAGAATTACTCATGAAAATGGAAATACTTGGGTGAAAGGAAAAAAAAACAAAAAAAAATTGGTTCAAATGGCTCTGAGCACTATGGGACTCAACATCTGAGGTCATCAGTCCCCTAAAACTTAGAACTACTTAAACCTAACTAACCTACGGACATCATACACATCCATGCCCAAGGCAGGATTCGAACCTGCGACCGTAGCAGTCATGCGGTTCCGAACTGAAGCGGTGAAAGGCAAAGCACTCGTCAGATAAGACAGTGAAATCGTGAAAACAGTATAACGTGTAGGCCGGACTTCACAACATGTCACCAAGTTTATCTAAAACAACAACGAGCAGTTAGCTGCGATATGTTACTATACACAGTGAAGTAGTTCCTTACGCTCCTAAACTGTACAGATACACTTGGTGTCATGTCTATAATTGTGATTTCCAATGGATAAACTGTATTTTCGTCGATAGGACGAACCTCATCGATTGTTTGCGTGCTGCTGCTGCGAGTGTCTTTGGAAAGTGGCTGAAGGGCAGTGAAGCCACGAATGGGAGACAAGGTGTTGGGCGTCTACACTACACCTAATCACAGACCGTGGGGGTCAGAGTTCTTCCACTTTGTAAGCAAGGTTAGGTGAAGATCTTTGGCGTATCTGGCGGTACAAGGCTGGTGCAGGCACAAGTTTTTCGGAGCACACCATTCAGTGTATACTGTTGAACATGGGTACCGCAGCAGACGACCAATACGTGTTCTTATGTTGATCCATTCTGTCACCAATTACATCTGCAGTGGGTATGGGATAAGCGAGATTTGACCTTGGATCCATGAAAATGTATTGCCTGGTTTTATGAAACACATTTCTTGTCACGCCAGCTCGACGGTCTTGTACGGATACACCTTCATTCATGCGAGCAGCTGCTAGCAATATGCGCCGTGCCATGCCCGCAGACCGATGGAGGCAGTATCATGCAGTGGGTGTTATTCAGTTCGGCTCTGGTGGCACCTGTATTACTAATCGAAAGTGTCATGGCAGCAGTGCACTAAGTGAACATAGTTGCGGAGCACCTCCTTACGTTCATGCTTGTTTTCCCCGATAAGGATGGCATCTTCCAGCAGGATAAATACCCTTGTCACTAAGCCAGAATCGTGCTGCAATGGTCTGAGGAGCGAAAACTCACGTTGATGTCTTCGTCACCAAATTCGCCCTATCTGAAGCGTTCGTAACCCATCTGGAACGCCAGTTCTGCGCACATAAACCACCGACCCGTCGCTAACAGGAATTGTGTGACCTAAGAGTAGACATCTTGCACCACATATCTCTAGAAAGAATAACTAGTTGAATGCATGCCACGCAGAATCGCTGCTGAATTGTTCTTTCAAGGTGAACGAGCATGATATTAGCAGTTGGTCATAATGTTTTAGTTTATCATTGTAGTGGATAGAATCCGAAGGTCCATTAGGCTGTCTACAGAGAGGAAGACTGTAACGAATAACAGGGAGACCAGCAAAGTATCGACGGTTGATGCGAAAACTTTCAGTTGGCCCTGAATGTAAACGAATCTAACCTATTACGCATACATAGGCAAAGATCTCCCCTGCTGTTGGACTTCACTACTGGTGACAGATCACCACCATCACGACCATAGTCGACAGTGTTCCTGAGTGAGTCAACACGATCACGTTCGACAATGGTCCTGAGTGCAATACGTGTTGCCACCTCTCACCGTATAAGGATACATCTAGCATGGTCGAACATGATCGTTTTGGTGGTCCAGGGGCATACTCACCACCAAATCTTTGAACACGGTACGCTCACCGGTCAATGTTACTATGAAACCATAGGGCAGACCGTAACACATTTACGCACGGGGCACGTTACGCAGATCACCATTCTCGGGAACCATTCTTGCTAGAGCGCCACCGACAATGAAAGATCAATTATGCCATCTACTGAGGATTCTCACAAACTTCACGGCACCAGTTCATTGAACGTCTTAGCGCGAACGACAAATTTGTGTTTTTGTGAAAGGTGAGTAAATTTCGTTACTCAAATGACGAAACTTCTAGGGAGCGTACTTTTTGGAGCTGATAATACATAAATAATGTTGGTTTAGAGAAAATTCTCCTTCTTTCCGAGGTTCATTTGTATAGTTCTGACGTCTGAAAGTTACACAACAGTTTCGATACTAATTTAACCGTGAGGATTGGACACGTTCACGTAGTTCTGTTTGGGACACATTTACGCTCTATTTTTCACTGCTGTCCTAACTGGTAGCCCAGTCAAAGAAACTTTTAGACAACAGCAGTTAGAAACGCAGTCTAAAAAAAAATGAAGGCACAGGAGAATAAAAGGTAGATATTGCTAAAAAAAGTTATTTGAATCTGAAGCAGGGAGAATTAATTCTGTGAGAGCAAGGACTGCTAGGAATAAGAAATTGCTAAAAGAAATAACTAAGGAAAATATGGGTAGGGTAGGCCGACGTCTGACGTCATCATTAGTGTTCTGTCCAAAGGCAGGTTTTCACGTGGTAACTCTCCCCTGTTCTGCTGTTCTTTCCATGATTGCCTATCTTCTACAGTCCTCTGCAGGTCCGCATAAATTCCGCTTCCCTTATGTCATCTATCATCCAGTGTCTCCTCCTTCCTCTTAAACTCCTCTCACAAAGTACTCCCTGCAAGAGTCTATTAGCAAACATTCCCAGCTCAACGAATGTCCCACGCAGTTCATCTTTCTTTCTCTTATAGCCTGCAGCAGTTTAATGAAGAGGATGAAAATTGAATTTATTATATACTGTTAAATGATACAGCCAATCAAATAGAAATCAAGAAGGGGTCCAGTATCTTAGATGTAAAAGGTGGGCTCACGCCAATTGTGGCACAAGAAATACGATAATTTTTATGTACATAACTTGCGACTCGGCGATGAGGATGATGATGAGGGCTTTAACTAACATTCATACTTATATGGAGGCCATATTATGCTAATAGATGGAAGTTCGCTAAAAAATCTGTTTACTGTCACTACAATTCTTGTGTTTTACCACGCTAATTGGTTTAAGTAGACTGTAATTGTGTTCACAGCGAACAAAACATATTCTGAGAACTTGAGTAATGTGTTTTGTCTACTTCTTATTGTGTTCTGCGATATGCGAAAACGTGCCATTATTAGTGCGTAAAATGTGCCCCATACCGGGACCACGTTTGCGCACTCGAGTTGTGGATGTATAAAATTATTTTGCACTTTTAAATGTAATGTTGAGTTAGAAGTATGTATGCCGAGTTTTACGTTAATAACCATGTCAAAAGACTAAACAGTTTAAACACGGTAAATCTAACCCAAAAAATTTAAAAGTTTCGAAAAGAAATCCGCGTAAATGTGCCCAAGTCTCCCCTACTGCTTCTCCACTTGCGTCCTTTCAGGGCTGCATTCAGCCTGATTGCATTTTTATAGGTGACAACTTACGACCGCATCGAAGGCCGCGGGTGGAGGAGCTGTTGGAACCAGAAGGTATTCAGCGAATGGACTAGTCTGACCACTTCCCCCACTTAAATTCTGTCGATCACGTGTGGAATACGTTGGGGGGGGGGGGGGGTCTATTACACCTCTCTTACATGCACCAAAGGCCATTCGCATTTGTCAACCACGCTGGTGGAGCAGTACAGCGTCCTACCACAAGAATTCCTTACCAACCTTACGGTCCGCACTGGAGCACGTTGTTCACCCATGCACAGTCGTCCGTGGTGATCACCTGCACTTTTCAAGAAGCATGTCCAGCCCTTTGTAATGTCCAGTGGACCGACATGAATCGCGCTGACTTCAGTGTAATTATTGCCTTTGAATAAAAGTTTCGTTTCTGTTAGTCCCACTGCCTATTTCTTTCAGTTATTTCCTGTACTATACTGTAGTAGTTCTGTCTACGTATGGTCCAAGTGTCTTCGAGCTGTTACCTGCCACTGAAGCATCGTCCGAAAGTTACTTTCGTAATTATGTTTTGCACATAATTGTAGTTCTTGCAAATATATGGCACTACAGATAAGAGTATTTTTAGTGTCTTTCATATCTGCATTTCATTGTGCATTTCTGTGAGTTTGCCCCCTGACCCCCTCCTCCATTTCTCTCATGTACTCTTGCCATCATTACTATACTACGCCAATCCTATGGAGTAATCTCGTTCCCCCTCCTTTCTTCAGATCCTTATATATCGTAGTGTCCGCCGTAGTTTGTTGTCCCTCTTGACCCTCCAAAGCCTTCAAACCCTTGTTTATCGTTCTGTCTGTAGTAATTTCTTGTGCACCTCCAATCCCCCCCCCCCCCCCAAGCCTTCTCCCAACTCTTTACCCGCATTCTTATTTACGTGATTTCAACACTCAATCAAATATCCACCAATGTTTCTTTTACTGCTTCCCCTCTCCTCCAATGCCTCCTCTATCCACCCCCCGCATATGTACGTACTTCTAACAGTACATTTCCTACTTATCCATCTTACTCACTGTCCTCCACAAGTGGACACCCCTCACCTTTCCAACCCCCTCACCTCCCCACCCCATCTAACCCTTCCAATCACACTCTTGACTTCTTTTTCTTGATCTTATACGACCTTCACATACCAATATCTTCTATTCCTCTCCCAGACCCTTTTCTCTCGAGCTTCGCTTCGTCCCAACCCATTTTTTCGTTCTTATTGTAATATTTACTATTTTTCATATTGCTACTGGCACTTACCATATCGTTATTTGTGATTCATTAGCCTCTGCATTTTGTTCTTTACATAACGCATGTTCACTTCATATTACTAACGACCTGATGTTTACACCTAAATGCAAAGGTGATGGTTCACAGTGCCACCGACAAAGTTACTCATATACAGGCCGACGACACGTAACGCTAGTGAGGTTATATCTGTTATAACTATATATTTTAATGTGTAAGGTCTTCCGCATTTTTGACAGTACTTTTATATTTACGTTTTAAAGGCATGTGCTGGTCTTGCTTTGGGCTGATTTTCCCAGATGTGTTGTGCTGCATTCCTACAAGATGTTAATTCTGTACCACATATACCACGTTAAACCAATGTTGAACTGTGAACGTGACATCACACACAGTACGCTGCAAGATTCGTTAATAATCTATATCTCGTAATTTTGCACCAGGTAGCATTTAATATTTTTAAATTATCAATTTTTTACTTTATGTCTTACTATTCGCATGTTTTTGCTTTTAGCATTGTACTCGACAATGGCGTGAAAGCCGGAATTTCGGATGACCACGGAAAATATAAAGAAATACACAGTAAAATGACGGGGTATTCCTTCAAAATATACTGCACGATGCGGCTCAACACCATCGAGGACTTTGTATTCTTAGTTGTTTGAGTTTTGTAGGTAATACTGTAGTTTAGTTTTAGTTAGAAAAGTAAAATGTTAGGGCAATGATTTTGTAAATAAGTGGATTTCGAAGAAATCTGACCACCCTCCAGCTCATTACTACGGACAGATACTAACCATCTGGTTACTCGTCAATGGAATTTGACTTCAGTGAATGTAAAACAACATTCCAATAATGTAGTACCACCAATTACCGTGTCAAAATAAGTATTCTAGAGTGAATCGTTACAAACCCTCACAGCCACTCTGTAGCAGAAATTAATAATGTCATAATAAATGTACACTGAAGCACCAAAGAAACTGTTACAGGCATGCGTATTCAGGTACAGAGATATGTAGGCAGGCAGAATACGGCACTGCGGTCGGCAACAACAAGTGTCTGGCGCACTTGTTCGATCGGTTACTGCTGCTACAGTGGCAGGTTATCAAGACGTGAGTGAGTCAGAACGTGGTGTTATAGTCGGTGCACGAGCCATTGTACACAGCATCTCCGAGGTTGCGACGAAGTGAGAATTTTCCCGTACGACCATTTCACGAGTGTACCGTGATTATCAGGAATCCGGTAAAACATCAAATCTCCGCCATCTCTGCGGCCGGAAAAAGATCCTACAAGAACAGGACCAACGATGACCGAAGATAATCGTTCAACGTGACATAGGTGCAACCCTTCCGGAAATTGGTGCAGATTTCGTTGCTGGGCCGTCAACAAGTGCGAACCATTCAACGAATCATCATCGATATGGGCTTTCGGAGCCCAAGGCATACTCCTGTACTCTTTATGACTGCACGACCCAAAGCTTTACGCCTCGCCTGGGTCCGTCAACACTGACATCAGACTGTTGATTACTGGAAACATGTTGCCTGGTTTCAATTTCTATCTAGCGGATGGGCTTGTACGAACATGGACACAAACTCATGAATCCATGGACCCTGCATATTAGCAAGGGACTGTTCAAGCTGGTGGGGGCTCTGTAATGGTGTGGGTCGTGTGCAGTGAAGTGACATGGGACCTCTGATACGTCTAGATACGGCTCTGAGAGGTGACACGTACGTAAGCACCCTGTATGATCATCTGCATCAATTCTTGTCCATTGTGGATTCCGACGGACTTGGGCAATTGCAGCAGGACAATGCGACACCTCACACGTCCAGAATTGCTACAGAGTGGCTCCAGGAACACTTTTCTGAGTTAAAACACTTCCACTGGCTGCCAAATTCCAGAGACATGAACATTATGGTGCATATCTGGGATGCCTTGCAACATTCTGTTCAGAAGAGAACTCCACCCCCTCATACTCTTACGGATTTATGGACAGCCCTGCAGGATTCATGGTGTCAGTTCCCTCCAGGATTACTTCAGACATTAGTGGAGTCCATGCCACGTCGTGCTGCGGCACTTCTGCATGCTCGCGGGGACCCTATACGATATAACGCATTACAGTTTTTTTGCCCGCGCGGGATTAGCCGAGTGGTCTAGGGCTCTGCAGGCATGGACTGTGCAGCTAGTCCTGGCGGAGGTTCGAGTCCTCCCTTGCACATGGGTGTGTGTGTTTGTCCTTAGGATACTTTAGGTTAAGTAGTGACTGATGACCTTAGCAGTTAAGTCCCATAAGACTCCACACACATTTGAACATTTGTAATAGAGTTTCTTTGGTTCTTCAGTGTTTTATGTGTGAGATCCAATGTTCACAAGTGGTAGTGTGGTTACCGTAACACAGCTGCAGTACGTGTAGGACCTGTGGACGCCACGAAGGCTCTCCGCGGCACGGCACCCGCGGGGTGCGGCCAGGGCGGGCGGCCGGCTGACGGGCAGAGCCACAAAGGGCCCGGCGGGCCGGCAGATTATCTGGCTCCGCCACAGTGCGGCGATCGACAGCCGTCGCGCCGCCAGATAACGCCGCCAGCGCTAATGGACCGCCACTCGTCCTCGCGGCGAGCGGCACCATTTATCATCATCCTCACTTACTATCGCCGCCGTCATCGAGTCGTCTTGCCCAGCCAGATAACCCGCACACCACTTGTGCTCCGTTGTCCGTTTTGGGACTGATACCTCACCCCATTCGATAACGTAGGGAGGCGTCACACGACCGCCATTTCCACTGCATCATTACCCCATCAGAAGTTATACTTACTCTACAGTCCGGGACAGTAAAATTGCAACACCGAGAAGTACAGAAAGTAATGATATTTTGTCGAAAACTGACATTTTGTGACCGTGGCTGTGTTCAAAATGCAGCTTAATTCTCACAGAGAAGATAACAGCAACCACCCATTTCTAGAATGCTATTTATTTACCACTACTTGTTTCGAACCGACAGGTACATCATCAGATGGCCAGTTCAGATCAAGATACACTACTGGCCATTAGAATTCCTACACCAAGAAGAAATGCAGATGATAAACGGGTATTCATTGGACAAATATATTATACTAGAACTGACATGTGGTTACATTTTCACGCAATTTGGGTACATAGGTCCTGAGAAATCAGTACCCAGAACAACCACCTCTGGCCGTAATAACGGCCTTGATACGCCTGAGAACTGAGTCAAACAGAGCTCGGATGGCGTGTACAGGTACAGCTGCCCATGCAGCTTCAACACGATACTACAGTTCAGCAAGAGTAGTGACTGGCGTATTGTGGCGAGCCAGTTGCTCGGCCACCATTGACGAGAGGTTTTCAATTACTGAGAGATATGGAGAATGTGCTGGCCAGGGCAGCAGTCGAACATTTTCTGTATCCAGAAAGGCCCGTACAGGACCTGCAACATGCGGTCGGGCATTATCCTGCTGAAATGTAGGGCATCGCAGGGACCGAATGAAGGGTAGAGCCACGGATTGTAACACATCTGAAATGTAACGTCCACTGTTCAGAGTGCCGTCAATGCGAACAAGAGGTGACCGAAACGTGTAACCAATGGCACCCCATACCATCACGGTGTGATACGTCAGTATGACGATGACGAATACACGCTTCCAATGTGCGTTCACCGCGATGTCGCCAAACACGGGTTGACCATCATGATGCTGTAAACAGAACCTGGATTCATCCGAAAAAATGACGTTTTGCCATTCGTGCACCCAGGTTCGTCGTTGAGTACACCACCGCAGGCGCTCCTGTCTGTGACGCAGCGTCAAGGATAACCGCAGCCATGGTCTCCGAGCTGATAGTCCACGCTGCTGCAAACGTCGTCGAACTGTTCGTGCAGATGGTTGTTGTTTTGCAAACCTCCCCATCTGTTGACTCAGGGATCGAGACGTGGATGCACGACCCGTTACAGCCATGCGGATAAGATGCCTGTCATCGACTGCTAGTGATACGAGGCCGTCTGGATCCAGCACGGCGTTCCGTATTACCCTCCTGAACCCACCGATTCCATGTTCTGCTAACAGTCATTGGATCTCGACCAACGCTAGCAGCAATGTCGCGATACTATAAACCACAACCGCGATAGACTGCAATCCGACCTTTATCAAAGTCAGAAATGTGATGGTACGCATTTCTCCCCCTTACACGGGGCATCACAACAACGTTTCACCAGGCGACGCCGGTCAACTGCCGTTTGTGTATGAGAAAACGGTTGGAAGCTTTCCTCATGTCAGCATGTTGTACGTGTCGCCACCGGCGCCAACCTTGTGTGATTGCTCTGAAAAGGTAATTATTTCCATATCACAGCATCTTCTTCCTGTCGGTTAAATTTCGCGTCTGTGGCACGTCATCATCGTGGTGTAGCAATTTTAATGTCCAGTAGTGTAGATTTTTGTTGTAGTTTACCTTAGTTTTCACTTCTCATTCTCCAATACGGTGAAAATTCTGTGCGGTGGTAGTGTCGACGAAAATTCCGCACCATTACGTTGCAATGCTGACTGCTTGTGTTCTTGCATTAAGGAAGATTATAAGAAGCGTTTTTTGATATAAGTGCGTGCAAAAATTTAACGGGACATAGAGCATGCTATACTGAACAATTCGACGTAGGGGACCTGGAGTAGGAGAAGCCAGGTTAAGGAGATAATAAGAATAAACTCATATTACTGTGAACTTTTTTATTGACGTTAGTTAACTACAAATACCATCACTTACACAACGAACGTAGCATTTACACTGTATCTTGTGCTGAAACTGACGGCCATCATTCTCAACGCAAGGATGGCATCGGCGAACAAATTTGTGACGCACCGTGACAATATCACTGGTATGTCTCGAGTCAGGTCACAGGCAGCTACACTTCTAGCAACAAATTCCATCTCCATATGCACTGATGTCTCCTACACAAGTTTCTTTAGCTATCCCCATAGGAAATAACCAACGGGATACAGGACAGGTGATCTCGCAGACCATGTAATAGGACCTCCTCTTCCAATCCAGCGACCAGGAAATGTTGCACCCGTACTGCTCCATCGTATTATAATGTACATCTCTGAATAGCACTGTGTAATGTCGTTGATTCATAGCACATTCTGACGTGGGACAATGTAAATACGATATTACATAGTGAAGTAAACAAAACCTGCATCATGAAATCCTGGTGTTCAGGGTCGTCCTCCTCGTTTCCAAGCAGGAATTAAAGAATGTACTTCTACATAAACAGCGCAGTATGTAACTTCCTGGCAGATTAAAGCTGTGTGCCGGACCGATACTCGAACTCGGGACCTTTGCCTTTCGCGGGCACGTGCTCTTGCCCACGAAAGGCTGAGACGAGATACTGGCAGAAGTAGAGCTGTGAGGACGGGGCGTGAGTCGTGCTTGGGTAGCTCAGTTGGTAGAGCACTTGCCCACGACAGGCAAAGGTCCCGAGTTCGAGTCTCGGTCCGGCACACAGTTTTAATCTGCCAGGAAGTTTCATATCAGTGCACACTCCGCTGCAGAGTGAAAATCTCATTCTGGAGCGCAGCATGTGTAAACTTGTACGCATGTTAGTTGTAAATAAGCTGGAACACAGTAATGCTAGAGCCGCGCGGGATTAGCCGAGCAGTCTGAGGCGCTGCAGTCATAGACTGTGCCGCTAGTCCCGGCAGAGGTTCGTGTCCTCCTTCGGGCATGGGTGTGTGTGTTTGTCCTAAGGATCATTTAGGTTAAGTAGTGTGTAAGCTTAGGGACTGATGACCTAGGCAGTTAAGTCCCATAAGATTTCACACATAAAAAAAGTAATGCTAGACAAAGCGGTATGATAGTTTACTCCCATATCTTCTTAAGCTGGTTTCTCCGGCCGCAGTTTTCCTGCCTTAAATTGTCCACTGGATCATTGCCTTTGTACTGTTAAATTTTTACAAGCGCTTACGGAAACACCATGTATAAGTGCTATCGGCAGCCCATGATCAGTTGTTTTCCGTGACCTAAGGGTTCTGGAGAATGTATTGGTCCGGGCAACAGTCGAATATCCTTTGTATCCTATCCCATCAAGCTACGTGCTTCGGCTGTATCAGGGTGACGATTGCGTCCTAGGAACGTCCGTTGTAGTTAAATTTATCCGTATTATACGGATGTTATTTGACGGCTGCGACTGTATTATAAGATTCTCGTGAGATACTATATACTGCAACACTCACTTGTTACTAATATTTTACTAGCGCGACGTTTTTCGACAGGTGTCTGCCATCATTAGATGCATCTGCAGTTACTTTCACATTGTAATTAAGAAGAAGGGGGTAACCCCCCTTCTTCTTTGCTGTGTCGGTCACTGACCTTATCTCCGAGGAAGATAAATATGTTACAGTGTGTACAATATGTGATACGAATTATTAGCCATTTTGTTAGCGCGACGAAATCACCACAAAATGACTAATGATGTTCATCATTTACACTATATTTGCCTTAATGAAAAGGCGTTTTTTTGACACATAACCTTACTGGCACAGGTAGGCAAAGAAAACTACTCTCACTTCACCTTAATAGCAATGTAAATGTACCTGATGATGGCATCAAGCTGCAGAAACGCGTCGTGCTGATAAAATATTAGCAACAATTCACTGTCGCAGTTGAAAGGGTGAATCACCTTAAGCTTGCACCACAAATATTGCCGAAATGGAAACTAGGATTGATGTGCGGTTTTCACGGAATGGGTTTGTAGACAGGGGTTTGTATTAGCGAATCAACAGACTGTGATAATACCTATTAAATGTATTTTTTGTGCAAACATACAGTTTTTAAGTGGAACTATACCTATTGACATTAAGAAACTAAAAGTAGGATAAATCAGAATATCAGTGGTGTCTGTTGCAGGATTCTAGAGCGAGTCGTTTACGAGATATCGTCAACGTTTTCGGCAATTTTTTATCAACCTCTTCAATCACTTACGTGAATGTGGTAGCGTAACACCTAGCCACGGTAACAAAAGGAGGAAACAAGTGACGACGGAAGAGGGAAAATTAATGTTCTTGCGGATGTTGCAGTTGATTTGCACTTTAGCTTCCGCGCAATCGTACGACGAAGTGGCATGAGCCAAGCAAGTGTCCTACACATTCTCCATCGATAAAGGTTCCACCCTTACCACATCTCTGTGTCCATCAATAACTGCATGGGAGCGATTACGAGAATCGTGTTAACTTCTATACGTGTGCATTAAGACAGAGTACACCAGATGTATCAAGTAACTTTGATGAAGCTACAGTTATCTTTCATGGCCAGGTAAACCGCCGAAACATGCACTGTTGGTCTATTGACATTACCCGTTGGCTTCGTGACGTGGAACGTCAACGTCCATGGAGTGTAAACGTGTGGTGTGGAATAGTGAACCATCAGCCTATAGGCTCGTTTTCCATAGACGGAATACTGAACGCGCACCAGTATCGCATCCTCCAAACAGACCATCTTCCAAGGATGTTAGAAGACGCTCCTCTGCAGACTAGGAGGACCTGTGGTACCAACACGATGGCTGACCAGCGCATAGCGCACCAAGTAGTACAGCACGCCTTCACGAATTGTTTCCAGTTAGTTGGACTGCACGCAGACGACCTGTGTCTTGACCGGCCCGTTCCCCGCATCTGATGCTTGCAGAACTTTTTCTGTGGTGAAAGACACTGTCTGCGCGAACATACCAGCTATGTTTGACGATATGCAATGACATATTACTTAAGCCTCCTCGGATATCTCCGCTGAAACGCTAGCAAGTGTGCAGCAGTCGTTCCATACCAGACTGGAAGCGTGTATTGCGGTAGCCGGTGTTCATTTTGAACACAACCTGTGATGGTCAGTTGTCTCGTTACTGGTCAGAATCCATATAACTAGTGTCTTCATTTGAGTAGTTCTTTTGTGTGCTGCCACAAGTATTTTACAAGTGTCGGTGTGGGAACTTTTCAAAATGCGGTATCTCGCTAACCTCTCGCTCTAGAATGCTGCAACAGATATTACAGACATTCTAATTTACCCTGCTTTTAGTCTGTTAAAGTCAATAGCCGTTGTTCCATTTAAACAAGGGTATGTATGCACAAAAAATACACTCTGTAAGTATTATTATAATCTGTTGACTGGCGTACAATACGATCCCTAGTCTACCAATCCACTCTGTGAAAACCACACGTAAGTAGTACTTTTCATTCCAGCAATATTTTCGGTGCAAGTTTTAGGAGATTCACCCTGTATGTTATTTTATAAAAAACGTTCTTTACCCTTTGAGCCTCCACACAATAGTAAGCCCATTGTGGTGCTGTATGCAGAACCATGATTCGTTTGAAAATATGAAGTGTTGTCGTTGGGCACAACAATGACGTCACCCTGCTCTCTGCTGTCGCGTCAATGGTCGTCCTGCCGGTAGTCCGTGGTGCTCTAGACGATGTAGCACTGTCAATGTGCAGACACATTAGCAGATTTCTTGACTCAGAGTACGTGGCATGGTGGTATGATTCTGTGGTACTGAGTGAAAGACATGCTTACACTTATCTTTACTAGTCGTTTCCTTTCCTGTTACACTCACAAACAGCGCGACGGAAAAAATGACTATCTATACAGGGATCTTGTATTCAAGGTCCTTACGCGAAATTTATGTTGGCGGTAGGAGAATTGTTCGGCAGTCAGCTTGAACCGCCAGATCCCAAATTTTTTCAATAGAGTTCCTGAAAAAGAACGTCGCCTTCCCTCCAGGAATTCCCAATGAAGTTATCGCAGCATCTCCGTAATGCTTGCATATTGTAACAAGCCTAGCAGCCCGTCTCTGAAATGCTTCGATGTCTTTCTTTAACCGACCTGGTGCGTATCCCAAGAACTTCAGCAATACTCAAGAACAGGTCGCACTAGCTACTTATATGCGGTATATTTTACGGATGAAAAGCACTTTCCTAAAATTCTCCCAGAAAACCGAAACTGACCATTCACCTTCCCTACCACAGTCGCCACATGCCCGTTCCAATTCATATCGCTCTGCAACATTACACTCAAATATTTTAACGACGTAACTGTGTCAAGCAAAACACTTCTAATGCTGTATCCGACCATTACCGGTTGTTTTTCCTCATGTTCTTCTACATTTGGAGATACTGTAGCTGCTAATCATCACACCAACTAGAAACTTTGTCTAAGTCGTCTTGTATCCTCCTAAAGTCATTCAACTTCGGCATCTTACCGTACTTTTCTCTGCCTCGTGATGACTGGGTGTAGTGTGATGTCCTTAGGTTGGTTAGGTTTAAGTAGTTCTAAGTTCTAGGGGACTGATGACCATAGCTGTTAAATCCCATAGTGCTCAGAGCCATTTTCTTACCGTACATCACTGAATCATTAGCAAACAACCGCTGATTGCTATCCACCCCGTCCGCCAAATCATTTATGTTTACAGAGAATAATAAGGATCCTGTCACACTTCTCTGCGGCACTCCAAACGATATCCTTGTCCCTCATCAACACTCACCGTCTAGGACAACATGCTGGATTCTATTCTTCTCAAGAAGTATCCGTGCCAATCACATATCCGGGAGCGTGTTCCACTTTCTCGTACCTTCCTTAAAAGTCTGCAGTGGGCCATCCTGTAAGATGATTTTCGGAAATCTAGGAATATGGAATCTGAGTGTTGCCCTGCATCCTTAGTTCTCAGAATATCATGTGGGAAAAGGGCAAGCTGAGTTTCGCACTAGCGATACTTTCTCAATGATTCGTGGACTTAAGCTTTTCGGTCTCAAGGAAATTTATTATAATCGAACTTTGAATACATTTAAGACTTCTGCAGCAAATCGATATTAAGGATTCTGATCTATAAGTTTGCGGGACCGTTCTGTTGCCCTTCTCATGTACAGGTTTACATACGCTTTTTTCCCAGTCGCTTGGAACTTCGTGCGGGACGAGAGATTCAGGATAAATGCAAGCTATGTAAGGGACCAAGAGCACTCTTTGTAAAACCCAACTGGGGTTCCAACTGGACCTGGCGATTAATTTGCTTTTAATACTTTCAGATGTTAAGCGCTAGGGATGCTTATTACTACGATCCAGACCAACACGTTAATTTGGAACGATAAACTATTACTCGTATTGTCACGATTCTATCGCTGTTGAATTGCGACGCACGTTAGTACACGTTTCTCTTGCTTGCACGAAGCATAACAAGACTCCTCACTAATAACCAACGACAATGATTTCTGAACAATAAATACATTGCTTAGTATTTTTTTATACGCATAATGTAGATTGCACTTATCCTACTTCGTGCGGTTGCGCTGAACAATTAATCATCTGCAAACATGTAGTACAGTTCACACCAATCTCGTGTTTGTTGTTTCGATGGAGTTGGAATTTTAATGCCCAGCGGTGCATATTTATTACTGTGTACTACTTGAGCGTGACAGATATCGGCATGTCAATCCATAGACCAATGTGTGTGTGTATTTGAGTATCTGTATGTGTGAGAGTGTGTATTTGTGTGATATTTGGTATTTCGTTTCCTGATTCTGTTACTGCAGGTCCAGTCACTACTTAGAATGACTGCAGGTGGATGTGGGAGGAAGGACATCGTAAAAATAATTTTAAACATATCTACTAAGTGCAGGTTAACGGGTTAATTTACAGCCTTGGTTAAGGTAACTGTTATTAAAAAGGAAATTCAAATCAGCATCCCAGGTAACTGGAGCCAATGGTGTTTCCCCCAGCTCCGCATTTGTACATACGTCTCCAACTTTATACTCAAGCGACCTGTGATCGAAAATCACCGAAATAAGCATCCGAGAGTGCACGGCCTCAGCTCCAACTTCTCATAGCTGCCGACTGCTTTTACAACAGATTGAGATCAGTCTTTTATATTCGTTGGGTGAAACAAGGCCCCGGGAGTAGACAACATTCCATTAGAACTACTGACGGCCTTGGGAGAGCCAGTCCTGACAAAACTCTACCATCTGGTGAGCAAGATGTATGAGATAGGCGAAATACCTTCAGACTTCAAGAAGAATATAATAATTCCAATCCCCAAATAAAGCAGGTGTTGACATATGTGAAAATTACCGAACAATTAGTTTAATAAGCCACAGCTGCAAAATACTAACGCGAATTCTTTACAGACGAATGGAAAAACTAGTAGAAGCCGACCTTGGGGAAGATCAGTTTGGATTCCGTAGAAATATTGGAACACGTAAGGCAATACTGACATTACGACTTACCTTAGAAGAAAGATTAAGGAAAGGCAAACTTACTTTTCTTGCATTTGTAGACTTAGAGAAAGCTTTTGACAATGTTGACTGGAATACTCTCTTTCAAATTCTGAAGGTGGCAGGGGTAAAATACAGAAAGCGAAAGGCTATTTACAGTTTGCACAGAAACCAGATGGCAGTTATAAGAGTCGAGCGACATGAAAGGGAAGCAGTGGTTGGGAAGGGAGTGAGACAGGGTTGTAGCCTCTCCCCGATGTTATTCAATCTGTATATTGAGCAAGTAGTAAAGAAAACAAAAGAAAAATTTGGAGTAGGTATTAAAATCCAGGAAGAAGAAATAAAAACTTTGAGGTTCGCCGATGACATTGTAATTCTCTCAGAAACAGCAAAGGACTTGAAAGAGCAGTTGAATGGAATGGACAGTGTCTTGAAAGGAGGATATAAAATGAACATCAACAAAAGCAAAACAAGGATAATGGAATGTAGTCGAATTAAGTCCGGTGTAAGTCACACAAATCTGAACGCTGTAAATTCA
The DNA here is from genome assembly GCF_021461385.2 of Schistocerca piceifrons. NCBI lineage: Eukaryota > Metazoa > Arthropoda > Insecta > Orthoptera > Acrididae > Schistocerca > Schistocerca piceifrons. The sequence continues at coordinate 616,172,443 of NC_060139.1, forward strand.
ATTATATAGTTAGGGATTACAGTTACAAATAACCTAAATTGGAACGATCACATAGATAATATTGTGAGTAGACCAAACCAAAGACTGCGATTCGTTGGCAGAGCACTTAGAAAGTGCCACAGGTGGGATCCGCATCAGGTGGGACTGACGGATGACATCGAAAAAGTACAAAGAAGGGCAGCTCATTTTGTATTATCGCGAAATAGGGGAGATAGTGTCACAGACATGATACGTGGAGTGGCAATCATTAAAACAAAGGCGTTTTTCGTTGCGACGTGATCTTCTCATGAAAATTCAATCACCAGTTTTCTCCTCCGATTGCGAAAACATTCTGTTGGCACACACCTACATAGGGAGAAACGATCATCACTATAAAATAAAAGAAATCAGGGCTCGCACAGAAATATTTAAGTGCTCGTTTTTCCCGCGTGCCGTTCGAGAGTGGAACTGTAGAGAGACAGCTTGAAGGTGGTTCATTGAACCCTCTGCCAGGCACTTTATTGTGAATAGCAAGAGTAATCACGTAGATGTAGATAGAACACCCAAGATCCAAAGCGTTTCCTGTCTTATACGTGGCTGGTCCTGAGAAGATACCATTAACTAAGAGGCATGACAATAACACGATGAGGCTGTAATAAGGATGTCGAATATCGTTAAAAAACGTCAGTTCAGGTCGGTTGTTCAGTTAGATTGCAGTGGAAAACATTTCGTTGCACGCACTGTCGCTCGTGTTGTGGGGCGGCGGGTGGAATTATGTCAATTTTATGTTGTTTATATAAATGTTAGGTTTGTAGAATGTAAAACCAGTTCCTATTATTTAGAATGTTATTTATTCTGTCTTTCGCCGTTCTCAACACTGGCTCTCCAACTACAATACTGGCAACCAGAAAGTGATTAGCAAAACGTGAAGCCTGTAATTAGAATTCCTAGTGCCCATTTCATCTGAGAATACACTTATAGTTACAGCTTATAGTTCCTATGAATTAGGAGATTGTCTGGGATTTATAATCAAAAACGGTCGTGAAAAAACGTTCTGTATTCTGAAAGTCACAGATGAAAACAAAAGAATCCCCACAATCTAACTAACAGAGCAGTTCAGAGTCTAATGCGCTGATGCAACTACAGATGTCCAAATTAAATGTTTAAATGAATGCTCGCCATAATTTGATGATTAGGTTCATCAAACGCCACGCTAAATAATGGTAGAATGTTTGTCCCGCGGCGGCACGTGAAAATACGACAATACGCAAACTGAAGATCGATAATTAAAGTCATCCCAGAATTAACACTTCACTCGAAAATGATCTCATGGTTACGCGTATCCCGAGTAACTTAATACGCCATCTGAGGCTGTTTGTAGCAATGATACCGACGCGACTACCGACACAGATGGCGTGCTATTCAGCGTCTGGAGAGAACTGGGGCCTTGCTTCCTCGCGCAGCGTTCTTATATATAAAGACGCGGTGCGGACGGCTAAGGGAACGCCTGATCAAATCGGCTCTCCCTACTAGCCGCTGGGCTTGTAATGCACCACATTAAGTTACCGAATAAATCATAGCTTCTTTTGCTGATGGCCGATGAAGCTCTTAATTTAAATGTGCATTCAACACACAGGTAAGTAATCATAATAAAAGTTTGACGTGGCTAAGTTAAATCTTTTGGGCGAGAGAATTAATTTAATTACACTACACGCAGTAGACGAGTTCTGAACTTGCCCTTTGGAGATACGCTATCGCTATAGTTTTATAGTTATTCAATTGAAACTTCTCACATCTTTATGGTTACAGCGGATCTCCATTCTACTTAAATATAAACATCCTAGCCTTATTTATTAGCCTACTTAATCTATCTTGCTTCCTTAATTTTTAAGACAAAAACCAGAAAATCAGGAATTTCAACTAAAATCTTAATTTGTGAGATCCAGAAGACTGTTTCTATTAAATTATTATTGAAAAGGAATTTTTAAATCTGTAGCTCTTTTCTGTTGCGCCAATGATTTTTACAGAAAAACGTCCAAATTTCGAAAATGGTTAAAGTTATTGAACTGACATTCAACACATGTTGATTTAGTATTACTCCTGACATGCTAGAAACATTTTAGGTTATTTATTTGATTTTTAAAGTATTGCGCAACCTTTATGACGTCAGAGCTAGTTACCGCGGACTGGCTGGCACACAATGGAAAGACTGCTGTGAATTTACTACGGCGTGAGTAGGCTGCTGCCCCACAGTGTGAGTGACTTAATGCAATGAAACCTGATGAAAGTGAAGGAATATCTTCAAATGTACGACTGATTCTTGTGTTCATTCGTAGGTTTGGCAGAGAAAAAACAGACTATGAAGGGCAGTCAAATGATAACCTAACAACACACACAATGGGACCCTGAAATGGTTCCATTCAAAAATAAGCACCACGTTAAGACATATAGCCAACTGAGGTTCAAATAGCTCTGAGCACTATGGGACTTAACTTCTGAGGTCATCAGTCCCCTAGAACTTAGAACTGCTGAAACCTAACTAACCTAAGGACATCACACACATCCATGCCCGAGGCAGGATTCGAATCTGCGACCGTAGCGGTCGCGCAGTACCAGACTGAAGCGCCTAGAACCGCTCGGCCATCCCGGCCGGCTCCAACTGGGGGACGAGACGTTCAGTTCCTGTTACGTAGAATGTGGTGGGCCGTTGACGGATCCACAATCGCACCCGCTCTTACACTTCCCCGTTCGGTTGCAATCGACGTCCACGCATGTCTTTCTTCAGGTCTCTAAAGACTTGAAAATCACACGGTGAAAGATCCGGGTTGTACGGAGGATGCTGCAATGTTCCCAACGAAATCGCTGAAGCGTTTTCTTCGTCCGATTGGCAGTATGTGGGCTGGCGTTATTGGGCTATAGTATGATTCTGTCAGTTGGAATTCCGATAGCGCGAGGGCAAATGGCTAATCCAGCAGTGGAAACATCCTACATCCCCCACCGCAAATAAATCCAAAGCGGTTCACACGAGTTCCCGTAAGGTCACGATGACCTTTTTCTCTGACTGTAGGGGCCCTCTGCTCGTCCGGTTCCTCGAGTGTGGAACCACAATCGTTGCACAGTGTTAAAGAAAATTTGCAGAAACTGCGACGCGCTATAAAGTAAAAACACTCAGGAATGCCGTCGGACAGAATCATCGTGTTGCATGCCCGCTCGCCGGAAGCTGTGGCAGAGCGGTTCTAGGGGCTTCAGTCCGGAACCACGCTGCTGCTACGGTCGCAGGTTCGAATCCTGCCTCGGGCATTGATGGTTGTGATGTTCTTAGGTCAGTTAGGTTTAAGTAGTTCTAAGTCTTGGAGGCTGATGAAATCAGATGTGAAGTCCCACAGTGCTTACGGCCATTTGAACCATGCCTGCTCCCACACCGTCAATATGAAGGTTTGGTTGGGAAACACTGCAACATACTCCGTTCAACCTGGGTCATTCCCCGTGAGATCTTCAAGTCTTTAGAGATCTGAAGAAAGGCATGATTGGTCGTCGGTTTCAGTCGGACGGGGAGGTTTTTGTTCCGTCAGCGGCCTACCGCAGACTACGTAACAGTAATTGATCTCCTCGTTTCCCAGTAGGACAAATGTCTTCACATGTGTAGTGACTACTTTTGAATGCAATGATTTCGTCGTCCCGTTGTGGCGGGCGTTCTGTTTTCATTTGATTGGCCCTTATAATTTTCGCATCACACAGAAAAAAACAACACCTATATTTTTGGGTAGCTTGCTAGAATTACGACAGTCAGGAGTGCTAAACGAGAGTTCATATGATGAGGTACACAATGTATTTCATCAGATTTTCGGTTCTGATGTTATCGGTATGTAGTCGAATTAAGTCAGGTGATACTGAGGGAATTAGATTAGTAAATGAGACACTTAAAGTAGTAAAGGAGTTTTGCTTTTTGGGGAGCAAAATAACTGATGATGGTCGAAGTAGAGAGGATGTAAAATGTAGACTAGCAATGGCAAGGAAAGCGTTTCTGGAGAAGAGAAATTTGTTAACATCGAATATAGATTTAAGTGTCAGGAAGTCGTTTCTGAAAGTATTTGTATGGAGTGTAGCCACGTATGGAAGTGAAACATGGACGATAAATAGTTTGGACAAGAAGAGAATAGAAGCTTTCGAAATGTGGTGCTACAGAAGAATGCTGTAGATTAGGTGGGTAGATCACATAACTAATGAGGAGGTATTGAATAGAATTGGGGAGAAGAGGAGCTTGTGGCACAACTTGACTAGAAGAAGGGATCGGTTGGTAGGACATGTTCTGAGGCATCAAGGGATCACCAATTTAGTATTGGAGGGCAGCGTGGAGGGTAAAAATCGTAGAGGGAGACCAAGAGATGAATACACTAAGCAGATTCAGAAGGATGTAGGTTGCAGTAAGTACTGGGAGATGAAGAAGCTTCCAGAGGATAGAGTAGCATGGAGAGCTGCATCAAACCAGTCTCAAGACTGAAGACAACAACAACAACAACGTTATCGGTATCATTTGTGACCTGTGAGAGCCAGTACTGTTGACATTTGACGAAGGAAAAGGCAAAGTGGCTGAAAGAAAAATGTTTCACAGCGCTCAGAATTTTAAACGTGTCTAGTCTAACCTAGAGAGAGCAAGCAATAGATAAGCATTCTGTTAGAAAGGTGCTCCGTTATTAACCTCCCGGACATAAGGTATTCCCCCTCCCGTGCGCATGCCGTTTTTCGTAGTCATTGTAGCAGCACACCGTCCACACATTATTATAGCTTATGAGTCAAAGAGCACTACCACACATGGCGTCGCGGCTGCAGCTTTATATGTACAAGGTGCGGAGATTTAGAGGCCTGCTGGTGTTGTTCTGTAATTGCGGTGCTGAGCTGTAGCAATTCGCGATGTCAGCTCAATGACGTATGACCTTCGTTGTAGATTCGAAAGATTTCGCATGAGATCCGGTTTGAAGTAGATGGCTCAAGCATGCCTTCATTATTGAAAGTGTGCTCCCACGAATGAGAAAGAAAGAAGTCTAATTATTTTTCACGTTATATTCCCGTTTCACTCAAACTGACAGTAGGTAAAATAAGTAATCTCTGCCTTACCAAACAAGAGGATCCGTCCGAGGCGATCGATTGGTACGAAGCAGAGGCCGGGATATGTATTTAACATGGTCACCATACCATTTCGATTTAGGTTTTAGTTACTTCACTGCATAACCTCACACAAATTCCGGATTCCTTTCTAAAGTCGTCCAAATTTTCTGCCTTGGCCTAATGCCTTAGAGAGAGATTAAATGTTACATTTATTTTCAGTTCTTGCGAAGAAGATGGGTGACATGGCTGTCAACACTAGAAATCACTTTGTCAGTAGTAGTACCGAAAGTACGATGCGACCACCTATTATTTAGGTGATAAGGGAAACGAGTTTCAGTATCAGCCAATAGTTCAATTAATGATTCAGTACTCCACTTGAGCACTTTGTGGACATGAATGTCAATGTGTACATGGATCACTGTTTACTTGATACAGGCTTACGTGCTGGTACAAGCCTTTCTAGTTGACGGTACTTGAGTGCCTTTCGTAAATCAATTTATTTTGTGGATGTATCCGTGATGCAAGAGTGAACAGCGTTATGTGGTGTGTGCGTTTTTTGTTGTTATTGTTGTTGTCGTTATTGCAATAGCAGTTGTAGTAGTAGTAGTAGAAGTAGTAGTTATTGTTGTTATTGCCGTTGTCGCCTTCTTCAACGTCGTCGTAGTTGCTATTGTCATCCGTCGTTGATGGGTGGTTATGACAGAAGATAGGGTATGAAACATGTGCCGACACATTGCCTATTGCTAGTGAATAGCTGCAAAGGAGTCCCAAAGCTTAATGTCTCTACGCGACGGGCAGGACACCATGAACAGTGTGAAATGTTCCCACTGCCTAAGTCAATGCGAGGTTTAACTTAGCGTATTGCGGAAGGCGGGTGACTTGGAATTTTCCACACCAAGTCTCCTATTCATGCAGTTCAAATACTGGTTTAGATTGAACTAATGAGATGTGTACGTAATCCACTGACAGATTTCTTATTATTCCCTACAGGGATACTACTCGTTCCACGTAGAAACGATCCTTGGTACCCGATCTTAGCATGAAAGACATTCACTAGAAGAATGACTATTGCTATGGTTTCGCTCTTCAATCGTCCTCACGAACACAAAATAAAGTATTTAGCTTACCACGATCGAAACTACTCTCTTGAAACGTAAGTAAACGCATGCACCATTTCTTGTTATCTTGGAGGTACGACTTTAAAAAAAAACAACAAACCACATTCATTCTATCACGTTTTATGCTTATATCCTTTAGTATAACGCTGGTACTAAGCACTTCTGATCGCAGTCAGCGAACTCTCACAAATACTTCATCAATCACTGTATTGAGGTTTCAGCAGTTCAACACTTTATATTCGATCTACTATGTAATCCGTTAAAGTTGATGTGTTTCCAAACACTTCGGCACTCATGTATTTCTCCTTTAGTTCCATTAGATGGAACTCCATAGTTGCTCCATAATACTCGTAGAGGAACGATGCAAAATGTTCTGCACTCTTCGATTTTCTTCGTACTTACAAGATTGATTGCCTAAAAAAGTAGGACGCAAGTAAAGAAATCAAGAAACGGAAAAAAATTACCTTTGAAAATTAGGTTTTCAAGCGTTGTTAAGAACAAAACATTTGGAGCATGTTCAAAGAATTGCAGATATTTGAATGCGTAGTATTTATTCAGTTTGTTACTTATAAATTATATATGTATTTCCAAATGGAAATTTTTGTTAACAAATACTGAAACATAATTTTGTAATAAAAATACAAATGTAATTTTTAACTACTAATAATATAAACATGACAGTATTCAAAATAATTTAAAATTTTCTACAGAAATACGGAAGATCAAATAGAAAAGAAAAGAAGTTTTTATTTCCAGAGATTCAATAATTTTATTGTTATAATATATAATTTTTCTCATTTACCAATAACGTTTTCTGCCTGCCTGTATCAAATTTTAATGTATTTTTATGCAATTAGTCATTAAAAATATATTTATATTTAAAATTACGATTCAATATTTGTGAATTAATATTCCCGTTTGATAATAAATACAGAATTTGTAAGTAAGAAAGTAATGAATCAAGGGACTCATGAATACAAGAATTATACGCTGCAGATTTAGCTATATATATTTTTTTATTGTTTCATTTGACGTTCTTCGACAGCTTAATAGTGCTTCGAAAATTTCAAATCTTCAATTGCAATTTTTCGAGTTATTTTTTGAAGCACGTCATACTGCTTGAAAACTGATATACTCTTGTTTTGAAAGCACGAAGAAAGTCGAAAAGGACCAGTCTGTGAGGTCGCCTTGTCAGTGTAATCGATGTATTTTCGCGGCAGTTGTGGCATGACGTACTATATCCTTACTGCCTGTAAGAGCCACTCTCTTCCCATTCTTTCTACTTTTTTTTTCTTTCTATGCGAGTTAACTTCTGAGGTCATCAGTCGCCTAGAACCTAGAACTAATTAAACCTAACTAACCTAAAGACATCACACACATCCATGCCCGAGGCAGGTTTCGAACCTGCGACCGTAGTGGTCGCTCGGCTCCAGACTGTAGCGCCTAGAATCGCACGGCCACTCCGGCCGGCATTTCCTTCTACTGGTGGATAAAAAACATACAGTAACTAAAAAAGCGTTATGAACACACTGCATGAACAGAAACACACTGCTAATTCCGTAACATGAAATTGTTCGGAACGAAATAATCGTCCTCCATTATTCTCTCTGCCACATCTTCACTTTGACACAATCTACCCCATTCTCCAGTCTCTTTCCTTCAGTGCAACACATTCATATAGGATTTTATCCACAAAGGACAATCTATATCAAGTGTGTTTTATTACAGTGATCGATTTCCGGAGGATAAGGCGACCTGCTGTTCTCGGACATATAAAGGATGGTAGCTATCATCGTAATCAGCTTATGCCGAAGGATATGTTCCTAGTATTTGGTTTTACAACTGACCTCTTTCGATGCATAGCTGCACATTATTTTATGAGTGGTAGAAACACATCTTTGGAAATAAGTTTGTTACGAATTACGAAGAGAGAAATGGGATACAATAGTGATCCTGTAAGCAACCCGTAAGTGTGTTCAGTGTTTCTTTGGAGGATACAATTTTTTAGCATTGTAGAAACTAATGTAGTAGCAATGTATCTTGAAGAAACTTCAGTGAAAGATTAGTTTTTGACTGAATATTCTTTGTGTCAAATTGGTACAGAGACAACAAGGCATTGCTCCAGCAATAAAAGTGTTAAGCAACTACGAGTAAGGCTACAACTATAAAATTTCGACCAGAATTTGACCACGTCAATTGCGAACAATCTTCCGAACGTTCTCTTGTATTTCGTAGAAGATGACTGACATGACTAACGATTCATTATGTCAAATATAGTCAGCACGTAACACTACATGCCGGAGCAGCGAACTCAAAGTGCCGTCGCAGTCACACTAATGTGGAGGCACTTCAAGTTTTTCTACACTGGAAGCGCATCGTATTCTTTGAAGTATCCTCCAAGGCTGCTGTGCGTAATAATGTGCTGTGCATATAATGTGCTAATAATTTTGTTACCGGACCGATAACTTGCTAAAGCAGTCCTGTTTACAGTAGAAGAGCGTATTGTCGGTGCAATAACAAATAATAGTAACAGCCAGCTTCGAGAAAAATACACATAATTATTTTTACAACATTTTTTTACTCTACAGACGGGGTGCCGATGAAGGACTTCAGTCTGCTGCTGGTTCGGTAATCAAATCGATCGTTATGTACTGCTAATTGATTATTGAAAATTATGTTGTTCCTACACTTGAATATTGCAGAGAGAGTGATACTTGATGCCATTATATACACTGTTTCTATATAACACACTTTTCATGTTGTTTGTTCTCGTTATGAGCAATGAGTAAAATTATCGCATGTTAGCTCTTTTCTTATTTTGGCCTTGGATCGCGATGAACACTTCACTATTGTGGATGGTGGTAGATCATTTGTAAATCGATAACTCCTTCTGGACTTTAGTCTGTTTCCCCTTTATTTGGAATTTAACCCGTTCTGGACCAGTTTGTTGATCCCGCTGCAGCTGCGGTTGCAACGTCGCTACGCACTGGTAGCTGTGCTATTCTGATTTACATGACTGACTGTTCTGTCGCATCTTGGTAGAGTATTTTATACATTATGAATGAAAACACCGTGTAATATTCTACAATACTTATTATTTATTTCGCAAACCGGTTTCGGTTGTTACGCCATCAACAGGTACAAAGATAAATACGTGATGCAACGAAATTTTGTTGCCTTAAAGATTTTAAACTAGTGCATCTACACAGTATCTCCTTTTCCGGAGATGAAAATGTGGATATTAGTTTTAGGAATGAAACGAGAGGATTTATTTCAGCGTAAATACGATATAAGATTATTTAACTCAGACAAAATATGTGAAAAAATTAACAAATAAATTATATACAAATTGCAACACTTGTTCAAAGAAAAAAGTAAATTTAACAATAAACTTTGGTTCCAAGGATGTCTTGTCTTTTGTAGATCGTAAATTACAAATAGATGAAATACACTAGTCAAATTAAGCAGGTAAGTGAAGCAACTATGAATAGAGAAAGTTTTTTTTTTTAACATGACAAGAGAAATTTTAGTAACTGAACTACAGGAAAAACGCAAGTATTGGGACAGGGCCGGCACCATTCCAAAATACCGAATGTATCCGGCACGCGTTGCCTCTCTAGTCGTTATTACCGTAGCGGGTTGCGACATAGAGAGAGTCCATTCCAAAGCATCGTTAGTAGACAACAACAAGGTCGCACGCAGTGTATCCGGCAAGTGTTGACTCTCTAGTCGTTATTACCGGCGCGGGGTTGTGACATAGAGAGAGAAACCCTTTCTGGAACTCGAACCCTGCTCCTCCTGGGTGGAAAGGCCAAGTGCTCCCACCTAACACTATTAAACCACCAGACACACATGGAATTGATGGGAAATTAAAAATGCCGGAGCCCTTTCTGGGACTCGAACCCTGGTGCTCCTGGACGGAATGCTCAAGTGCACCCCCAACACATGAAACCTGTCTAGATGCGGGAGAGGAAGGTTAGGTTAGTGTACTTTATTTATTTTGGTCGAGAAACTGACGCAAAGATCGATCCTAATTGCGTAATTAATCACAAAGATAGATCCTAATTACACAACTATATGCAAAGCACTACAGAAGGACGGCATAAAATCGCAATACGCCGCGAAAACTGACGATACCATACAACTGGTGTTATCCTGCCAAGAAAAAAATTCGCAGAACCACTCGAAACCAGCGACAGAAACATCGAAACTCAACCCTACACCTACAAGCTGCCAGAGTCGATATTACCTAACTTTGAGACGAGTGTATTTCCTGCTTTTCATGTATGCGTGTTTCTACTGCATTACAGAGAAGTTATTATCAGAGTTTTTTTTTTTTTTTTTCTTTGTATACGTCTACGGCATTGCATGTTTCGAATTCTTTAAGTTCAATGGGCTCCATGTACAATTAATCTTAGTGATGGTAGTACTGCTGTCTGGACGCTTCCATATGAGGTCTACTTTTTTCGTATTTGATCTTCGTGGTCCTTATGCGCAATTAATGTTAGTTTCAGTAGAGTCGTTTGGTAGTTACCTTGAAATGAGGGTCTCTAAATTTTGTGTTTACAGTTCCTAGGAAAGAACACCGTCCTCCAAGGACTTCTGTTTGAGTTCTGAAAGCAGCTCCATGGCACTTACAGGTAACAAATCTAGAAGCCATTCGCCGAAATTCTTCAACATGACCTAGAACGGATCAATCCTACCAGTGAAGTAAGCAGGACGATAGTAATACTTCACCTGAAAGTTACTGGTTTATTATTCCTACTCATCAGCATTAACTTGCATTGTTTCCGCATTTAAGGCTAGCGACCATTCATCACACCAAATGGAAATTTTGTCTAAATCGTCTTGTGTCCTCCTACAGTCACTCAGCTTTGATGACTTATCGTAGACCGCTGCATCGTCGGCAGACTACTGACCCGCCAAATCATTTAAGTATAAAGAGAACAGCAGCTATCCAATTGCACTGGGCTGCATATTAAATAGAGCCACTCTCTTATCTCTGAGCCTGTTACATATGCTCATGCCTTCGTTAACGGGCTGCGATGGGAGATCGTGTCATATACCTTCCTGAAATCTAGAATATGTAATCCACCTGTTACCTTCCTTTATAGTTCTAGATATATCACGTGAAATAAAGGCATGCCGAGTTTTGAACGAATGATGCTTTCTAAAATCAAGCTGATTCATCAACATAAACAGCTTAGCCTCAAGAATGTTTATTATATTCGAACTGAGAATACGTACAAAGATTCGGGAGCAGTCCGAAGTTAGGGATATTGGTCTGTAATTTTGCGGTCTGTTCCTTCATCTTTCTTGTATACTGGAGTGACCCGCGCTTTCTTTCTGTCCATTATACCATTCGTTTCGATCTTCGTGTTGGACGAGAAAGAAAGAGAGAGGGAGAGAGAGAGAGGCGGAGTGATGGACCAATTCCCTGGAGTACTCCTTCTAAAATCCAACAGGAATGCCATCCGGACCAGATGATTTGTCTGTTTTTCAAATCTTGACGGTGCTTCCTTATGTCAGTTACACATCTTCCATACGGGGGTCCGTCCGAAGGTCAAGAGACTGCATGTTTGTACGGTTTTCATGCTTGAACGATGTCTTAAACGTGAAATTTTAAACTTAGGTTTGGCTTTTGCTATCTTCAACTGCCGCACCAGACGTGTCAACAAGGAACTGAATGGAATCCTTAGACTCGCTTACCGATTTTACACACGGCCTGAAAGTTCTCGGCTCCCTGCCAAATCTTTTGCTAAGTTGTGACGGTGGCAGTTACGTGCTTCACGCATTAATATTTCGGCAGCAGGCTAATGACTTACGAGGCCTCGATTCAATCTATTAAACGTGCTTGATTCGATTATTCTATTCCCTACAGCTTACAGCCATGAAATATCGGTCAAATTATACATCATCTTCGTTTTCCATTAATGTCGATGGTACTTCATTCCTAAATATACGGCTTACAAGTAGTATTGTTTAGTGCTCGTCGCAGTTATGAGTACCGGTAACTACAAGCGAGGTTCATTACAAAAGCGATTCATTACAAAAGCGATACTGTCTGACTCGAAATAGCCAGGTATCTATGACAGGGTATGCTAATACACAGAAAATTCGGTGCATAACTGATTCTTTGTCTATGTGATGCACAAAACTAATTTCATTTTGTTTTGATGTTATTTATTTATTTATTGATTTTAGTTTCAGAAGCTATCCCCGATAGCTCCGCATCGCCGTCACCACTACCATCACTGCCAAGATGGTACTTACTTCCGGAGGAGGGGTATGGAAAAGATGATAATGATGACGATGATGATCATGTAATATTTCTCTGTGAAATAATAAATATCGACTAAAAGCACTACATATTTTGGAACACAACCTACGAGCAGCTTAGAGACAGAAGTGATGACACTTTCTGCGGGACCTGACCATCATTTTGCAGAACAATGCTCAAGCACGTAGAGTGCAAACTGTTACTGATTTTTTTGACTGATGGGAGTGCTGAGTGCTGTACCACCTACTGAGGTCCCCTGACGTAAGTCCTCGTGAGTTCAACTTGATTTCTGACTGAAGGAAACACTTCACGGCATTTGCTTGACGACTGCTGCAACTCATCAATTAACAGACCGCGCCACTCGAACTGTCGACACATGTGACACTGCTAAGAGCATCACTGGCAAGGGTTATACACTATGCTGGAGACTACTTTGAAGGTCAATAAAACTTTGAAAGACATATTTATTTTGTACGAGCTGTAAGTAAATAGTTTCCACTGTTAAATTTACAATCGTCGTATATAAACTCTCTCCTAGTATCCACCATCTTCTACAAGACGAGTCCCTTACAACAGAGTATACCACAGAGGTGCATGTGTGTTTGCTGCTTTAGAAATACGCAGTGTGTTGCCTCTACAGTTGCTAAATTCATCATAGCATCCACAGTGAGTAAATGATACACTGTCACTGTTGCGACCAAAGATGCCAATACAGAGATAGAATGTATTGTACTTAAACTGCCAACAGCCTTGTTCAGTCTATTTCAGTAATGTCCAGCCTCGTACCTATCCATATATCCTCAATTTACACTATAACTTTGATGCCACTGGCTGATCTCCATGACAGCAGCAATATCTCCCTCCCTGTAATACTATTACTTGGAGTGCAATAAGACTCTCTTCACCAACTGTTCGGTGTTGTAATCAAGGAAGAAATTAACCGCATATTTACCTTCTCAGAGGAACCGAAAGTATAGGACCACTCGGATTACGTTTCGCAGACTCATCCATCATTCAATTTGATTTCGTTTGGCTCCCATACAGCTCAGCTGATGACGCCATTCTTACGTGCTCTCCGTCCCACTCAGCAACTTGTGTGATGAAGACGATCGATCTGCTCACCACACAACGAATTCAACCACTGATGGTGTTAAAGATTAATATGTTTTAGAACAGTTAGTCTAATTCTGAAGACGACGCTAGTTTGACTGATTATGGCATTGGTCTTCCGCTCCTAGTCTGCTTCTGTCTGTAACGGCAGGCTCAATTCAACGTCATGCTTATCTGTTGAACAAAACAAGAGTTAGTTTTACACGTTACAACAAGTAAAAATCAGTGATAGTGGTCAAGGTTCATGGATGGACTTGAGAGCATCTATCTTTTGTGATGACCTTCATTATCATCCTTTAAACTGACTGGCGTGTTGTTTTAGCGTCTCTGCTTAACTCAAATAGTTAAGCCTAGACTCGGCTAGCGTCGCTAATACGTCTCTACAACACTCCTACTGCCCAAATCATCAATAAGCTCTGTCGATCACGCTATTGCGTGCGACCAGCCACCTGATTTACGTCTTTCTATGACGGCTCAAAACTCGTCTTTTCACACAACATCCTCATCGCACCGATTACGAATTATCCATGTTTGATGCGTCCCTATCGCCTAATTTCGATTGACTGGCCACCGGATAGTCGTTTTGATCACCGTACTCACACTATCAACACAATTGAGATAACAGGTGCGTCTCGAACACTACTGCGTCGGACAGACCACCTCATAATTATCACCCGAAACACCCACAATCGCCATACGCCGATAACGCAACGGGTGGGTCCTGAACACTACCACATCGGACGTCATACCCTGCACTCGTCTCAAGAAACGCAACACATTCGGTGGGACGCAATATCCACCTACCACATCACAACACGCTCAACACACCCCAAATCCATCCACCACAGAGCCAGATTTTATCCTGAAAGCTCTCCTGTCCAATAGCCTTGCCATAAAATTTTGTATAGGAAGTTATCTACATAAGATAACCCCTTCTATAATTAATCTAATACTTCTAAATATTGTTTGTGTCATAGCTGAAGCAAATTTTCTATACTAAGCGATCCAGTGCTCCCCATACAACAAAATTTAACATCAAACACATAATATACACACAATCCATACCAAAATAAGACAAGCACATGAAAATAGGAAAATAAATACACACAACATAAAACAAATAATCACAAAACACAAATAGAACACTGCCTATACTAATACAAATAAACATCGCCAACAAATCACAAAATCTAATCTAATTATACACTACTTTGTTCCCGGCCGCTTTCTTCCGCTGCCGAGTGTGCCGCCCTAGTCATCCTTGTCTGTTTTGCGCAGTTTGCGTACGGTCAGGGTTCGCCGGACGTATTTTGATTATTTGTGTAGGTTCTGGATTGCGGTCTTCACTCGCTCTCCAGTTCTGCACTGGTTGATCCCTTCCATTTTTATTGGTTGGTTTCCAGTTATTATTACCCTGGTTCCACCTACGTTCCTGTGACGGATAATGTTTGTCCTCTATTATCGCGTCACTGTGGATTGTTTCTTCAAGTTGCATGCTTTGTGGGATGCACTGCGGAACTTACCCGTAAGATGACAATGGTCTCTACGAGGAGTCTCAGCTTTTCTATCTAAGGCCAGCCCGCAAATATGACAATTAACAGCCTTTTCATACAAGTCATCATTTTCCTTTGATTTGGTCATGGGAATATTGATGCTGTAGAGCTTGTGAACTTGCCATGAAAGTTTTCCAAGCTCAGTGAGAAGCCAAACCGCCGGATCGCCCCCTACATAAGACTGATAGCTATTAAGTTTTACAATCATATGCGCATACAACTTGGAACACAGCCGCATAAGGTACGTGTTTTTGTGTGAAGGTTGTGTGTGAGGCTAAGGGGTTCCCTTCACAACGAGTAATAGGAGCCAGCAAGCATCAAAATCGGCGTACACAACGAAAGGACAACGCTGCTGGTGGTGAGCATTTTTAAATTTAATGAAGTTATTTTCCTCAGTGGGCATAACAACATGTACCGGGTCCATGCATGCACAATCTAATAGGTGTGTCGCTAATAACTCTTGAGATGAAAAATAATTCAAACACCTTATACAAATATGTTGTTTATGTTCATTTTTACTTAACTGGGAGGAAATGAGTCAGGACATGTCTTTGATCCAGACGTAGTGATAATTATCACGTTTGGAGAAGAGCAGCATGTTGACATGCAACTCTCGCTCACATGCAAATTTTGAGAAATGGAGGGGGCCTACTACTGTATGCTTGTTCTGCTCATCTGACTTGCTTTACCTCTCCAAGCCACAAACGTGGACCGATATTGCGGTATTCTGAGCTTAAAACTTAGGTATATCCTGTATTCTTAAAGGGAACTCTATTCCATCAAAGTTGTACTGTCTCTTAATATCTTTGACTTTGTAACTGCTGGGACGCTCGGGATGATGTTTGTAATTGTAATTGTAATTTCTCTCGCAAGCCAGGACTGACCATGCAAAACACGCATTATCATACTTATTTTGAACATTAATGCACGCCTGCTTTTTCTCAATATCTATAGGGAGTTTAATATAACTGAACCCTCCATTCATTGGATCATAGACATGTTTATGGATGTCGAGGTGTGGTATACTGCTGAGCGCTTTATCGGATCCACGTACTTCCATCTCGGAAAATCGGGCCATAATAGCGCTCAAGGTGGATTCTCGGTACAACTCAGCAATCGATGTGCTCCGAGAAATAACACCATTTTCACCCCATATATAATGCAGAGTAGCCGTCTCCGCGTCACCTTGATGTTTAGGGGGGGTGACTCAGTTCACTGCATAATACCGCACTGCATTTAAAGGCGTTAAATTCCGGATCTTCCAAGAGTTTGAGGAGCTCGGTCTCCAAGACGGGGAGGCACACCTCCAAAAACCTTACAGGATCGCGATACCTCCCGCATGGATTCTCAATTCTGGTGAAAGAGATTCGCCCATCAAACGCTCTAGCAACTGCTGAGTATTCTAAGGGAGTCATTACGCCGTTATTCTGATCGAATTCCTTATCGATAGGACGGGGGAGAGAACTACCGCTAGCCATAAGGAAATTACTATTATTACTGTTGCTACAACTAGGAGTCCATCCGATAGATGAATGGACTGGTGATGAGTGATCGTAATCATCATCATTTGCGGGGAGAGGTATACGTCTCGGAACACATACCCTGCGTGGGCGGCGAGCTGTTGCTTCTAGAGGAGGAGGGGGTGACAGCCGGTTTGAAGGGCCCAACAGGGCCGGCACCATTCCAAAATACCGAATGTATCCGGCACGTGTTGCCTCTCTAGTCGTTATTACCGTAGCGGGTTGCGACATGGAGAGAGTCCATTCCAAAGCATCGTTAGTAGACACCAACAAGGTCGCACGCAGTGTATCCAGCAAGTGTTGACTCTCTAGTCGTTATTACCGGCGCGGGGTTGTAACATAGAGAGTTAGCGCCATCTCCTCCCCCAGCGCTGTCGCAACCGTTTGGCTGCGCAGCCCGTCCGCCGTCGCCACAGCCTGGCCCTTCAAACCGGCTGTCACCCCCTCCTCCTCTAGAAGCAACAGCTCGCCGCCCACGCAGGGTATGTGTTCCGAGACGTATACCTCTCCCCGCAAATGATGATGATTACGATCACTCATCACCAGTCCATTCATCTATCGGATGGACTCCTAGTTGTAGCAACAGTAATAATAGCAATTTCCTTATGGCTAGCGGTAGTTCTCTCCCCCGTCCTATCGATAATGAATTCGATCAGAATAACGGCGTAATGACTCCCTTAGAATACTCAGCAGTTGCTAGAGCGTTTGATGGGCGAATCTCTTTCACCAGAATTGAGAATCCATGCGGGAGGTATCGCGATCCTGTAAGGTTTTTGGAGGTGTGCCTCCCCGTCTTGGAGACCGAGCTCCTCAAACTCTTAGAAGATCCGGAATTTAACGCCTTTAAATGCAGTGCGGTATTATGCAGTGAACTGAGTCACCCCCCCTAAACATCAAGGTGACGCGGAGACGGCTACTCTGCATTATATATGGGGTGAAAAAGGTGTTATTTCTCAGAGCACATCGATTGCTGAGTTGTACCGAGAATCCACCTTGAGCGCTATTATGGCCCGATTTTCCGAGATGGAAGTACGTGGATCCGATAAAGCGCTCAGCAGTATACCACACCTCGACATCCATAAACATGTCTATGATCCAATGAATGGAGGGTTCAGTTATATTAAACTCCCTATAGATATTGAGAAAAAGCAGGCGTGCATTAATGTTCAAAATAAGTATGATAATGCGTGTTTTGCATGGTCAGTCCTGGCTTGCGAGAGAAATTACAATTACAATTACAAACATCATCCCGAGCGTCCCAGCAGTTACAAAGTCAAAGATATTGAGAGACAGTACAACTTTGATGGAATAGAGTTCCCTTTAAGAATACAGGATATACCTAAGTTTTAAGCTCAGAATACCGCAATATCGGTCCACGTTTGTGGCTTGGAGAGGTAAAGCAAGTCAGATGAGCAGAACAAGCATACAGTAGTAGGCCCCCTCCATTTCTCAAAATTTGCATGTGAGCGAGAGTTGCATGTCAACATGCTGCTCTTCTCCAAACGTGATAATTATCACTACGTCTGGATCAAAGACATGTCCTGACTCATTTCCTCCCAGTTAAGTAAAAATGAACATAAACAACATATTTGTATAAGGTGTTTGAATTATTTTTCATCTCAAGAGTTATTAGCGACACACCTATTAGATTGTGCATGCATGGACCCGGTACATGTTGTTATGCCCACTGAGGAAAATAACTTCATTAAATTTAAAAATGCTCACCACCAGCAGCGTTGTCCTTTCGTTGTGTACGCCGATTTTGATGCTTGCTGGCTCCTATTACTCGTTGTGAAGGGAACCCCTTAGCCTCACACACAACCTTCACACAAAAACACGTACCTTATGCGGCTGTGTTCCAAGTTGTATGCGCATATGATTGTAAAACTTAATAGCTATCAGTCTTATGTAGGGGGCGATCCGGCGGTTTGGCTTCTCACTGAGCTTGGAAAACTTTCATGGCAAGTTCACAAGCTCTACAGCATCAATATTCCCAAGACCAAATCAAAGGAAAATGATGACTTGTATGAAAAGGCTGTTAATTGTCATATTTGCGGGCTGGCCTTAGATAGAAAAGCTGAGACTCCTCGTAGAGACCATTGTCATCTTACGGGTAAGTTCCGCAGTGCATCCCACAAAGCATGCAACTTGAAGAAACAATCCACAGTGACGCGATAATAGAGGACAAACATTATCCGTCACAGGAACGTAGGTGGAACCAGGGTAATAATAACTGGAAACCAACCAATAAAAATGGAAGGGATCAACCAGTGCAGAACTGGAGAGCGAGTGAAGACCGCAATCCAGAACCTACACAAATAATCAAAATACGTCCGGCGAACCCTGACCGTACGCAAACTGCGCAAAACAGACAAGGATGACTAGGGCGGCACACTCGGCAGCGGAAGAAAGCGGCCGGGAACAAAGTAGTGTATAATTAGATTAGATTTTGTGATTTGTTGGCGATGTTTATTTGTATTAGTATAGGCAGTGTTCTATTTGTGTTTTGTGATTATTTGTTTTATGTTGTGTGTATTTATTTTCCTATTTTCATGTGCTTGTCTTATTTTGGTATGGATTGTGTGTATATTATGTGTTTGATGTTAAATTTTGTTGTATGGGGAGCACTGGATCGCTTAGTATAGAAAATTTGCTTCAGCTATGACACAAACAATATTTAGAAGTATTAGATTAATTATAGAAGGGGTTATCTTATGTAGATAACTTCCTATACAAAATTTTATGGCAAGGCTATTGGACAGGAGAGCTTTCAGGATAAAATCTGGCTCTGTGGTGGATGGATTTGGGGTGTGTTGAGCGTGTTGTGATGTGGTAGGTGGATATTGCGTCCCACCGAATGTGTTGCGTTTCTTGAGACGAGTGCAGGGTATGACGTCCGATGTGGTAGTGTTCAGGACCCACCCGTTGCGTTATCGGCGTATGGCGATTGTGGGTGTTTCGGGTGATAATTATGAGGTGGTCTGTCCGACGCAGTAGTGTTCGAGACGCACCTGTTATCTCAATTGTGTTGATAGTGTGAGTACGGTGATCAAAACGACTATCCGGTGGCCAGTCAATCGAAATTAGGCGATAGGGACGCATCAAACATGGATAATTCGTAATCGGTGCGATGAGGATGTTGTGTGAAAAGACGAGTTTTGAGCCGTCATAGAAAGACGTAAATCAGGTGGCTGGTCGCACGCAATAGCGTGATCGACAGAGCTTATTGATGATTTGGGCAGTAGGAGTGTTGTAGAGACGTATTAGCGACGCTAGCCGAGTCTAGGCTTAACTATTTGAGTTAAGCAGAGACGCTAAAACAACACGCCAGTCAGTTTAAAGGATGATAATGAAGGTCATCACAAAAGATAGATGCTCTCAAGTCCATCCATGAACCTTGACCACTATCACTGATTTTTACTTGTTGTAACGTGTAAAACTAACTCTTGTTTTGTTCAACAGATAAGCATGACGTTGAATTGAGCCTGCCGTTACAGACAGAAGCAGACTAGGAGCGGAAGACCAATGCCATAATCAGTCAAACTAGCGTCGTCTTCAGAATTAGACTAACTGTTCTAAAACATATTAATCTTTAACACCATCAGTGGTTGAATTCGTTGTGTGGTGAGCAGATCGATCGTCTTCATCACACAAGTTGCTGAGTGGGACGGAGAGCACGTAAGAATGGCGTCATCAGCTGAGCTGTATGGGAGCCAAACGAAATCAAATTGAATGATGGATGAGTCTGCGAAACGTAATCCGAGTGGTCCTATACTTTCGGTTCCTCTGAGAAGGTAAATATGCGGTTAATTTCTTCCTTGATTACAACACCGAACAGTTGGTGAAGAGAGTCTTATTGCACTCCAAGTAATAGTATTACAGGGAGGGAGATATTGCTGCTGTCATGGAGATCAGCCAGTGGCATCAAAGTTATAGTGTAAATTGAGGATATATGGATAGGTACGAGGCTGGACATTACTGAAATAGACTGAACAAGGCTGTTGGCAGTTTAAGTACAATACATTCTATCTCTGTATTGGCATCTTTGGTCGCAACAGTGACAGTGTATCATTTACTCACTGTGGATGATGCTATGATGAATTTAGCAACTGTAGAGGCAACACACTGCGTATTTCTAAAGCAGCAAACACACATGCACCTCTGTGGTATACTCTGTTGTAAGGGACTCGTCTTGTAGAAGATGGTGGATACTAGGAGAGAGTTTATATACGACGATTGTAAATTTAACAGTGGAAACTATTTACTTACAGCTCGTACAAAATAAATATGTCTTTCAAAGTTTTATTGACCTTCAAAGTAGTCTCCAGCATAGTGTGTAACCCTTGCCAGTGATGCTCTTAGCAGTGTCACATGTGTCGACAGTTCGAGTGGCGCGGTCTGTTAATTGATGAGTTGCAGCAGTCGTCAAGCAAATGCCGTGAAGTGTTTCCTTCAGTCAGAAATCAAGTTGAACTCACGAGGACTTACGTCAGGGGACCTCAGTAGGTGGTACAGCACTCAGCACTCCCATCAGTCAAAAAAATCAGTAACAGTTTGCACTCTACGTGCTTGAGCATTGTTCTGCAAAATGATGGTCAGGTCCCGCAGAAAGTGTCATCACTTCTGTCTCTAAGCTGCTCGTAGGTTGTGTTCCAAAATATGTAGTGCTTTTAGTCGATATTTATTATTTCACAGAGAAATATTACATGATCATCATCGTCATCATTATCATCTTTTCCATACCCCTCCTCCGGAAGTAAGTACCATCTTGGCAGGGATGGTAGTGGTGACGGCGATGCGGAGCTATCGGGGATAGCTTCTGAAACTAAAATCAATAAATAAATAAATAACATCAAAACAAAATGAAATTAGTTTTGTGCATCACATAGACAAAGAATCAGTTATGCACCGAATTTTCTGTGTATTAGCATACCCTGTCATAGATACCTGGCTATTTCGAGTCAGACAGTATCGCTTTTGTAATGAATCGCTTTTGTAATGAACCTCGCTTGTAGTTACCGGTACTCATAACTGCGACGAGCACTAAACAATACTACTTGTAAGCCGTATATTTAGGAATGAAGTACCATCGACATTAATGGAAAACGAAGATGATGTATAATTTGACCGATATTTCATGGCTGTAAGCTGTAGGGAATAGAATAATCGAATCAAGCACGTTTAATAGATTGAATCGAGGCCTCGTAAGTCATTAGCCTGCTGCCGAAATATTAATGCGTGAAGCACGTAACTGCCACCGTCACAACTTAGCAAAAGATTTGGCAGGGAGCCGAGAACTTTCAGGCCGTGTGTAAAATCGGTAAGCGAGTCTAAGGATTCCATTCAGTTCCTTGTTGACACGTCTGGTGCGGCAGTTGAAGATAGCAAAAGCCAAACCTAAGTTTAAAATTTCACGTTTAAGACATCGTTCAAGCATGAAAACCGTACAAACATGCAGTCTCTTGACCTTCGGACGGACCCCCGTATGGAAGATGTGTAACTGACATAAGGAAGCACCGTCAAGATTTGAAAAACAGACAAATCATCTGGTCCGGATGGCATTCCTGTTGGATTTTAGAAGGAGTACTCCAGGGAATTGGTCCATCACCCCGCCTCTCTCTCTCTCCCTCTCTCTTTCTTTCTCGTCCAACACGAAGATCGAAACGAATGGTATAAAGGAAAGAAAGAAAGCGCGGGTCACTCCAGTATACAAGAAAGATGAAGGAACAGACCGCAAAATTACAGACCAATATCCCTAACTTCGGACTGCTCCCGAATCTTTGTACGTATTCTCAGTTCGAATATAATAAACATTCTTGAGGCTAAGCTGTTTATGTTGATGAATCAGCTTGATTTTAGAAAGCATCATTCGTTCAAAACTCGGCATGCCTTTATTTCACGTGATATATCTAGAACTATAAAGGAAGGTAACAGGTGGATTACATATTCTAGATTTCAGGAAGGTATATGACACGATCTCCCATCGCAGCCCGTTAACGAAGGCATGAGCATATGTAACAGGCTCAGAGATAAGAGAGTGGCTCTATTTAATATGCAGCCCAGTGCAATTGGATAGCTGCTGTTCTCTTTATACTTAAATGATTTGGCGGGTCAGTAGTCTGCCGACGATGCAGCGGTCTACGATAAGTCATCAAAGCTGAGTGACTGTAGGAGGACACAAGACGATTTAGACAAAATTTCCATTTGGTGTGATGAATGGTCGCTAGCCTTAAATGCGGAAACAATGCAAGTTAATGCTGATGAGTAGGAATAATAAACCAGTAACTTTCAGGTGAAGTATTACTATCGTCCTGCTTACTTCACTGGTAGGATTGATCCGTTCTAGGTCATGTTGAAGAATTTCGGCGAATGGCTTCTAGATTTGTTACCTGTAAGTGCCATGGAGCTGCTTTCAGAACTCAAACAGAAGTCCTTGGAGGACGGTGTTCTTTCCTAGGAACTGTAAACACAAAATTTAGAGACCCTCATTTCAAGGTAACTACCAAACGACTCTACTGAAACTAACATTAATTGCGCATAAGGACCACGAAGATCAAATACGAAAAAAGTAGACCTCATATGGAAGCGTCCAGACAGCAGTACTACCATCACTAAGATTAATTGTACATGGAGCCCATTGAACTTAAAGAATTCGAAACATGCAATGCCGTAGACGTATACAAAGAAAAAAAAAAAAAAAAACTCTGATAATAACTTCTCTGTAATGCAGTAGAAACACGCATACATGAAAAGCAGGAAATACACTCGTCTCAAAGTTAGGTAATATCGACTCTGGCAGCTTGTAGGTGTAGGGTTGAGTTTCGATGTTTCTGTCGCTGGTTTCGAGTGGTTCTGCGAATTTTTTTCTTGGCAGGATAACACCAGTTGTATGGTATCGTCAGTTTTCGCGGCGTATTGCGATTTTATGCCGTCCTTCTGTAGTGCTTTGCATATAGTTGTGTAATTAGGACCTATCTTTGTGATTAATTACGCAATTAGGATCGATCTTTGCGTCAGTTTCTCGACCAAAATAAATAAAGTACACTAACCTAACCTTCCTCTCCCGCATCTAGACAGGTTTCATGTGTTGGGGGTGCACTTGAGCATTCCGTCCAGGAGCACCAGGGTTCGAGTCCCAGAAAGGGCTCCGGCATTTTTAATTTCCCATCAATTCCATGTGTGTCTGGTGGTTTAATTGTGTTAGGTGGGAGCACTTGGCCTTTCCACCCAGGAGGAGCAGGGTTCGAGTTCCAGAAAGGGTTTCTCTCTCTATGTCACAACCCCGCGCCGGTAATAACGACTAGAGAGTCAACACTTGCCGGATACACTGCGTGCGACCTTGTTGTTGTCTACTAACGATGCTTTGGAATGGACTCTCTCTATGTCGCAACCCGCTACGGTAATAACGACTAGAGAGGCAACACGTGCCGGATACATTCGGTATTTTGGAATGGTGCCGGCCCTGTCCCAATACTAACGCATTTAAGTAAGGGGGTAATTTATAACATGTCCTGGATGGGACTATGAGGAGAATCTATAATTAAAAGAGGCGAAAAAGGGAACAGTGTCTGCTCATTCAGTGCTAAGATTGGGCAGATGGACAAATATTTATTAATTTGTATTTTTTTATGGAAGTTCATGTTTCTTCCTTTATAGACATTATTTAATGGTTCATGTTGCACCTTATAAATACGGCTTCCTTGAAGCAGATGGTGTGCAAAAGTAGAGTCTCCTTTTACAAATTTCCAATTTCTATGCTGTTCCTTCAAGCGGGTGCACATTGTCCTGCCTGACTTACCTACATAGTATTTGCCACAATTACAAGTCATTTTGTACATTCCATTCTTTTCCGAATCTACAGCCCTCTGTTTAGCATTTTGTAAAAGGTGTCGAACAATGTTCGACCCATGAACTGGGAATGTCTAACCTCATTTCTAATGCGGCACCATCGAAAGAACAAGTATTAGACAATTTCAAGAATAAAATGAGTGACAATAATGCCATAGCAATCCGCGCAAACAAAAGCAATAATGTTGTCTTAATGAACAAATATGTTAACAAAGTGGAAGGTTTCCTAAACTCCACCAACTTCTTCCAGCAGATGCAGAAAGACCAGATACAGTCCTATAATAATAGAATTAAGTGTTATTAAAATGTGTAAAACTATACCATCACACTCTGATGCATACTTTCTCACCATAATGGATCCTATAACTCCAAGACTTTATGGACTCCCTAAAATCCATAAAGGTAATATCCCTATCCGTCCTGTGGTGTCTTCATTCTCAGTTCCGTGTTACAAATGAGGCAGAGAGTTTAAATGACCTGATCAAGATCAAAACCAAGTTTAAACCTAGTAACCTAGTAATGGTTTTCCGAACTGACTTAGTGAACAAGTTAAAAGAAATGCAAATCCCCCCTGATGCCAAGCTAATTTTATTTGATATTAGAACCTTATTCACTAATATACCTATTCAAGAGTCTCTAAAAATTCTTACATACTAGATAAATCAAGAGTTAACCCGGGTGTCACAGATGACGTAAGATAAGCTACACAAACATGCCTAACACAAAATTATTTCCGTTTTAAATGCAGCATATATTAACAGTTGGAAGGTCAGCGATGGGACCCTTCCTCCTCAGTCCAGTCCTTGCTATAATCTTCATGGACCATTTTGAAAAACAGTTTTCGGAGAATAATTCACCCTCTTCTAAGGTCGTGTGCTGGTTTAGGCATGCTGATGCTGATTTGTGGTTATGGACACGTGCTACCACACAACTTCAGAAACTTCAAAATTCCACAAGCAGTAAAATTCTAAACACGACAATGCAACTGCGTAAATTATTTAGATATAACCATAGACATCAGTGATCATATTTGTACTTACAACATTTATAGGAAACCTACCACCACAGATGTTGCAACACCTGCCAGTTCTCAGCACCTAGTGAACTACAAAACCGATGCCTCTTTCAAAGAGACATCACCTTATATCCAGCTAGGAAAATCTTATGGACAGTATTATACAAGAATAAATACACTCAGCAAGTTAGAAAGATGATAGAAAGCCTACGTAGAAATATACAAAGATCCATCGATAAACTGAACCAAATTTCTAAGGAATATGTTACGAAAACATCCATTCCAAAAACAAAACTGATGGCTTTCAAAGGGACGAAACTGCTGGGGACTATGATCATAGTAGGAAGCAAAACAACCGAACAAGTTAGTCACTTCAGTTACCTGGGAAATATTATAAACTGCCAGAATGAACTCGACATTCACAACAAACTGCAGAAATATTAAACGATATGTGGAATAACCAATAGAAAATTAAGAGATAAAGTGAAAACATATACGAAAATGAAGTTAGCTAAGATATTGGACCCCCCACATTGCTGTTTGAAAGTAACTTGGAGAACTGCTAAAAAGCAAGAAAGTAGAAACCAAGTGCCAGAAATGAAATTTCTACAGCAGTTGAAAAGCTGTGCGAGATTATATACACTAAGAGATGGTGACATAGGAGCAGAGCTTGGGATGTATACTATAAATGAGAAAATCGACAAAGCTCACTAGAACGTCTACAAAGAATCTCAGATTTTACCAAAACAAACAAATTTCGTACCTTTAGATACAAGATCTGCAGGAAGAACAAGAAAAAGATAGCTCGATACTTAGACGAGGGAACAGGTCTACGGTACAGGCCATAATGAAAAAAAAAGAAGAAGACAGGAAGTACACCACCATTCCCAGACCGTTTCCAACTCGCTAAAGTAGCAGCGAGTTGTAGCCTAGACGTGGAAAATTATGAATTACCTGCACTAAAAACCGATACATACAGTCAATGCATCATTTACTATTAGTTTCGCTAGTGTCAGACTTCTGACCAATAATGTATCATGTTTAGCATCAGCAAATGGCAATGAAGACTGTATCACAAGATCCGCATGATTTAGCGTTAGGTCCTACATGAAAGACCGGCGCATATTTACGAGGATTTATTGCCAGGGATTTTTAAATTTTTTGGGTTTGTTTACTCTTGTAACATGGCTATTAAAGTACAACGTGGTATATATACTCCTAAATCAGCACTACAGTTAAGAGTCCTAAATAATTTTGTGTAGGCTCAAGTCGAGGAAATAAATGTGCCCTGCGTACGGGGAGTGTTTACGCACCTATGGGGGCTCGTTTACGCGTATCATAGAACACAATAACGAGAAACCATATTACTAAGCTTTTCCAGTTATGTTTTTGGCAGTATACAAAATTACAGCCTTACTTACGCTAATTAAGATCGTAAAACACAATAACTCTACTGGCAGGAAACAAACTTTTAGCAAACTTCCACTTGTTAGCATAATACTATCTACATAGAAGTTTGAACGTTAATTAAAGACCTATTCGTCACCATGGTCGAGTTGTAATTTGCGCACACAGAACATTGTGTGTTTCCTGTGACAGAATCGTTGTGAGTCCACCTTTTACATATAATTCACTGCGCCCGTTCTTGATTTCTTTCTGATCGGTTGTATCGTTTCAAGCAGCAAATACAAAGGCAAGTTTCATCCCCTTCATCAGATTGCGGCTTGTTATGAAAAGCGAAGAACTGGATAGGACATTCGTTGAGACGAGAACACTGGTTTGTGAGAGAAATATGAGTGGGAGTAGATATGCTGACAGATGACATAAAGGGAAGCGAAAATTACATGAACCTGTAGACGATGGCAGAACACAGGAGACCATGAAGAGTTACAATGTGAAAACCTGCTACTGGGCAGAACACTAGTGGCGACATCAGACGTGGGCCTATCCACATTTTTCCTTATTCTTGCTTTTAGCAACTTCTTGGCTCTCATACAATTAATTCCTTCTGCTTGAGATTCATTAGGTTTAAATAGTTTTTCTAGTAATGTCTACTTTTGGTCTTCTGTGCCTTCATTTTTTTAGATTGCGTTTCCTACTGATGTTGTTCCTTGACTGGGTTATCGGGTAGGGTAATAAGTAAAAGTACCGCAACAGAACTGCATCAACGTGCCCAATTACCATGTTTGAATTGCTATACTGCAATGTCTGTGTTATTAGAGGAACGATGTTATGTTGCATGTCCTAAGGAACAAGCACTGCAGCGACAAAATCCGCCACGAAATACATGAAATGTATTCGCAGTTATGCGTACAGACAACCATCCACTGTTTAATGGAATGCCTACAGTGAAAATTTATGCTAGACGGGGACTCCAACCCTGATTTCCCGCCGGCCGGAGTGGCCGAGCGGTTCTAGGCGCTACAGTCTGAAACCGCGCGACCGCTACGGTTTGAATCCTGCCTCGGGTATGGATGTGTGTGATGTCCTTAGGTTAGTAGGTTTAAGTAGTTCTAAGTTCTGGGGGACTGATGAGCTTAGAAGTTAAGTCCCGTAGTGCTCAGAGCCATTTGAACCATTTTCAACCTGATTTCCCGGTTTACGCGAGCGGTCGCCTTAAGTGCTGTGTTATACGTGCACGAACCACGGATACACTCAAAGTTCCATACATTGTCGTTCATGCGTCATAACCTGCACAACTCACATCCGAAGGAAATTGTATAGTATTTCCTAACAACATAGGCACTTCAATGTTGTATTTATCCGCCGATGCCAAGCAGCGTCTTTCAATTAAAATTTCCTCCTCCCCCCCCCCCCCCCAAACGGGAACTACATAATGTGTACGAGTACAGGTTATTACGCTCGAACGACGACATGTTGCAGTATGGGTCTGGCCGTGATTCGCGCACGGATAACGAAGCAGTGAAGGCGACCGATTGCGTAAAGCGGTAAATCGTGGTTTGAGATCCGGTACGGTTCAAATTGTTATTGTTGTCCGTCATTGGTTATTTTACTGACTATGTAGTAGAATTACTTAACTTCATCTACTTAGTGACCATCAATCCTAATGTTAAGTTTCTCGATGTTCTCATTTCTACTACTTCTCATTACATTCGTCTTTCTTCGATTTTGCCGGCGGAAGTGGCCGTGCGGTTAAAGGCGCTGCAGTCTGGAACCGCAAGACCGCTACGGTCGCAGGTTCGAATCCTGCCTCGGGCATGGATGTTTGTGATGTCCTTAGGTTAGTTAGGTTTAACTAGTTCTAAGTTCTAGGGGACTAATGACCTCAGCAGTTGAGTCCTATAGTGCTCAGAGCCATTTGAACCAATTTTTTCTTCGATTTACTCTCAACCCGTAATCTGAACTCATTAGACTGTTCATTCCGTTCAGCAGATCATGTAATTCTTCTCCACTTTCAATCAGGATAGCAATGTCATCAGCGAATCGCATCATTGATATCATTTCACTTTGAATTTAAATTTCATTCCTGAAGCTTTCTTTTGTTTCCATCATTGCTTCCTCGATGTACAGATTGAACAGTAGGGGTGAAAGGCAATATCCTTGTCTTACACCATTTAAAACACGAGCACTTCGTTCTTGGTCGTCCACTTTTATTATTCCCTCATGCCTGTTCCACATATTGTATTTGACCCGTCTCTCCCTATAGCTTACGCCTACTTCTCTCAGAATTTCGCACCATTTTACATTTCGAACGTTTTTTCCGGATCGACAAATCCTATGAACGTGTCTTGGTTTTTCTTTAGTCTGGCATCCATTGTTAACCGCAACGTCACAATTGCCTCTCCCGTGCCTTTACCTTTGCTAAATCCAAACTGGTCGTCATCTAACGCATCCTCGATTTTGTCTTCCATTCTTCTGTATATTATTCTTGTAAGCAACTTGGAAACATGAGCTGTTAAGCTGACTTGTCGTAATTCTAGCACTTGGCAGCTCTTGGCGTCTTCGGAATCGTGTGGATGATGCTTTTCCGAAAGTCAGATGGTATGTTGCCAGACTCATACATTCTGCACACCGACGTGAATAGTCATTTTGTTGCCACTTCCCACAATGATTTTGGAAATTCTGATGGAATGTTATCCATCCCTTCTGCTTTATTTGATCTTAAGTCTTCCAAAGCTCTTTTAAATTCGGATTCTAATACTGGATCCATTATCTCTTCTAAATCGACTCCTGTTTCTTCTTATACCATATCAGACAAATCTTTTTTCCTCACAGAGACTTTCAATGTATTTTTTCCTCCTATCAGCTCTGTCTTTTGCATTTAACAGTGGAATTACCATTGCATTCTTAACGTTATCACCCTTGCTTTTAATGTCACTGGCGGTTGTTTTGACTTTCGTGTACGCTGAGTCTGTCCTTCCGACAATCATTTCTTTCTCTGTGTCTACACATTTCTCCTGTAGCCATTTCGTCTTATCTTCCCTGCACTTCCTGTTTATTTCATTCCTCAGCGACTTGTATTTCTCTTTTTTTAATTCCTCCTTTCATCGATCAATTGATGTATTTTGTGAGTTACTCATGGTTTGTTCGTTGTTACCTTCTTTGTACCAACGTTTTTCTTCCCAACTTCTGTGACGGCCCTTTTTGGAGATGTCCGTTCCTCTTCTTCAACCGTACTGCCTACTGAACTATTCCTTCTTGCTGTATCTATCGCCTTAGAGAACTTCAACCGCATCTCGTCATTTCTTAGTACTTTCGTATCCCACTTCTTTGCGTTTAATTCTCCCTGACTAATGGCTTAAACATCAGCCTACTCTTCATCACTACTATATTGTTATCTGAGTCTATGTCTGCTCCTGGGTACGCCTTGCAATCCAGTATCTGATTTCGGAATCTCTGTCTGACCATGACGTAAACTAACTGAAATGTTCACGTATCACCCGACGTTTTCCAAGCATACCTCCTCCTATTATGGTTATGAATAGAGTATTGGCTATTACTAGCTGAAACTTGTTACAGAGCTCAGTCTTTCTCCTCTCTCATTCCTTCTCCAAAACCCATATTCTCCTGTAACCTTTTCTTCTACTCCTTCCCCTACAACTGCGTTCCAGTCTCCCATGACTATTAGATTTTCATATCCCTTCACATACTGTATTACCCTTTCAATATCCTCTGTCTCTGAACTATCGTTGTCGGTGTTGGTTAGCTGTCGATTCTGATAAGAACAACCCTATCACTGATCTCTTCACAGTAACACACTCTCTGCCCTACCTTCCTATTCGTAACGAATCCTGCTACCGTTATATCATTTTTTGCTGCTGTTGACATTACCCTATACTCATCTGACCAGAAATCCTTGTCTTCTTTCCATTTCACTACACAGAGCCCTACTATTTCTGGACTGAGCCTTTGCATTTCCCTTTTCAGATTTTCTAGTTTCCCTACCACGTTCAAGTTTCTGACATTCCACGCACCGATTCGTAGAACGTTATCCTTCCGTTTTTCTCATGGTAACCTCCTCCTTGGCAGTCCCTTCCGGGAGATCCGAATGGAGTACTATTCCAGAACCTTTCGCCACTGGAGAGATAACCTTGACACTTCTTCAATTACATGCCACGTGTCCTGTGGATACACGTTACGTGTCTTTAATGCAGTGGTTTCCATTGCCTTCTGCATCCTCATGTCGTTGATCACTGCTGATTCTTCCGTGTTTAGGGACAGTTTCGCACCCCTAGGACAAGAGACTGTCCTGAACCTCTGTCCTCTCCTCCACCCTCTTTGACGAGACCGTTGGCAGTATGAGGGGTGACTTCTTATGCCGGAAGTCTTCGGCCGTCAATTCTGATTATTGATCAAAATTTAAAGAGCCGCGGGATTCCAAACCGGGACCGAAGACATTTTGATTATCTTTCGAAGACGCTACGCATCATCATATGCAACGATATTTTGGCTATGTGCAGACAAGCTTTTCATAAATCCTGGCTAATTGATAATATGCAGTCTGTCATATCTCTCCTCGCCCTAAACGCACTTGGTCAAACAACAAACCAGAAACACGCGTACCCATAAAACACTTTCTCTTCTCACTTCACCTCATTGTCACCTTCTCTAAATGCTTTTCGGTAGCTGTAAGCCAAACTCAATGTAATATAACTCACAATATTAGATACTTGAAACAAATATACTGTATCAGAAGTCACCTAATTACCTATTAAAACAACAGTAATGTCCGGTTCTAGGCGCTATAGTCTGGAACCGCGCGCCCACTACGGTCGCAGGTTCGAATCCTGTCTCGGGCATGGGTGTGTGTGATGTCCTTAGGTTAGTTAGGTTTAAGTAGTTCTAAGTTCTAGGGGACTGATGACCTCAGAAGTTAAGTCCCATAGTGGCTGGCTCTGAGAACTATGCGACTTAACTTCTGAGGTCATCAGTCACCTAGAACTTAGAACTAATTAAACCTAACTAATCTAAGGACATCATACACATCCATGCCCGAGGCAGGTTTCGAACCTGCGACCGTAGCGGTTGCTCGGCTCCAGACTGTAGCGCCTAGAACCTCACGGCCACTCCGGCCGTAAGTCCCATAGTGCTCAGAGCCATTTTAACCATTTGAACAGTAATGTCATTCTTTGATTTTGCATGCAACGAAGCATACTCCTTTCCCGCAAGCTCTTTCCAATTCGCCGAAGTCACTTGCTGAAGCAGTTTAGCTGATTTTCTCTCTCTTATAACTCACACTGCTATACTTTTTACGGTAGGGGGAGCTTTCAACTCTTATCCATCTACGACTATACTCGTATATTCTACCATTATCGTTACTATTATTATTATTGTTATTAGCTGTAATAACGCTAAGGAGTAGTATGCTATTATCATTGTAACAAGTTGTTTTTTTTTCAGATTATCTTAGATATAAGCAAATTTTGTTTCAAATCATCTTACATTTCTATTGTTCTTGCCAGTATTACCGTTTATAGCATTATAATTATTTTCATTATTTTAGTAAAGAACGATGCTCTCCTCCTGTGTGTGAGATCCCACGATCCAGTCAGGGAAAGCTTGGAGGCTCTAATCTGATTAAAATAAATGAATAAAATATAAATTCAAATTTTTTGTTACAGATATCCCAAATGAAACCCAGCACCTACATTAAAAACTTATCCAGGATGTTTTCATAATGTTGTCTCAAAGAGTAAATCACGCAAGCTAAAGATGGACTTCCGCGAGCCAATAGATAACCTAAAACGAAAATACTGGAGAGAATGTCCGTGAAGAGTTGCTATAAAATTCAATGATGAGACATAATGTAAACTTTTTTCTCGGTCACCAATCTTCTGATTCGTTCGATCCAGTCTACTCCAAACCACTCTCTCGTTCCACTTCTTCATCACATCGTAGTACTTGCAACCCACTTGTACCATGGATGCAATGGAACTTAAGCCCCAGTGTCTTAACAGGTGTCCTATCACCATGTCCCTTCACCTTGCCAGTGTTTTTGATCGATTTTTCTTTTTCTTCTATAACATCACGTCCCAAAATCTTCGATTCTCTTCGTTACCGGTTTCCCCACAGACCATTATTCACTATAATACAATGATGTGCTCATAAAGTAAGTATTGGGGCAACCTGCGTTCTTAGCCATTCTGCATTGTTCCCAGATGTATCCAAGATGTCGGCGATGACTTCATTCAAGATGGCGGCGTGTAGACTTGGCGACAGCGCATGATGTCAGCCAAGATGGCGGCTATGACGTCATCAAAGATGGCGAATTTTGGCGGGACGTTTGAATTTTCGCGGGAAGATAGGTCAATTGGTCTACCTCCACTAATCTAACGCCCCTCCCCTCCCCTCCGCCAGAAAAATGGCGGGAAGTTCAAATTCCAACAGGATAATGCATCACACTGCAGTTACGCCTACTAATCTAAGAAAATCGCGGGATGATAGGTTACTTGGGCTACCCCCACTATCCTGTCACCCGACCATCACCTCTTCCTAGGAACTGGCACCAAGTTTGAATTTTGGCGGTAAAAATAGGTCAATTGGGCTATCTCTACCACTATAAGAAAATTGTGGGAAAGAAAGCTCACCTCCACTAACCTAAGTCACCAGACCGCCGCCTTTTCCTAGGAACTGGTGGGAGGACTCAGCCTGCACTGGGCTTGTGGAGAGAGGAAGGAGTGTACTTTATTTATTTTGGAACAATTTATTTAGGGATGGAGTATATTTATCACAGAGATACAGAACACATGCTCTGACTTGCCACATAGCATACAGACCTGCAAACTACTGCTAAATAACTCATGTATAATGCTCTGCACACGCGCTTACTAATTGTAAACAGACAAAATAACGCATTACACAGCCTACAGACCTGCAAATCACTAGTAAATAGTACAATAATTTATATCCAGAGAGCCAGACAACCTGTAAATTGTCAAAATAATAATCCATCTAAAAGAGTCTGCAAACATACTAATCATCAACTGTCGAAATCATGCACCTGTCTTTATTTAAAGAATTAGAGGTGGCACCACCATCCAGTGTGTTCGCCATGAGGTTAGAACTGCAACTGACTTAGTACACAGTAACACCACCAGAGGGCACTCTCATTCATCCCATGACATAAGCCAAGATGGCAGCCATGATGTCAGCTGATGACACGAGTACCGTTACCCAAGATGGCGTGAAACAGTGTGTTCACCACATGGTCTGGACCTAGTACACAGTGCACCACCAGAGAGCTCTGTCGTCTGTTCCATGACGTAATCCAAGATAGTAGGGGGAAACGGCGGGAAAACGACTCTGCCTGTGCTGGATGTAAGTTTTTATTTTGCAGGCAGTGTCTCCACCACGATCTCTAGAATCTAACTGACCTAGTACGCAATGCTGCCACCAGAGGGTTCTCTCATCCCTCATGTGATGTAATCCAAAATGGTGGTCTGAAAGGGGATAATTGCGCGAAAATGACTCAGCCTGCGCTGGGATGCTGGAGAGAGTAAAGAAGGGGTGTACTTTGTTTCTTTTGGAACAATTTATTCGGGAATGGAGTATATTTATCACACTGATACAAAACACGTGCTTGGGGTCACGCCACACAACCGACAGATCTGTAAACTACCCCTAAATAACGCTCTGCAGACATGCAAACAATTCCTAACTTACCGAAATAATATCAGTACAGACATGCAAACTCCCCCTAAATAATGCAGTACACAGATGTGCAGACACGAAATCAACCTGTAAACAGTCCAAATAATGTATAGGCACAGACCACAGACACGCTCGCAAAATAATGCAATAGACACGCGCAGACACTGCCCGCTGCCCCCCTGCCCACTTGATCACACAGGGAGCTACTGACAACCCCGCGAAGTGCTGCAGCTGTCAGCTGTCAAACCACACACAGGTGCCCATACGGGTCCCACATGCATGAAGTGGTGACAACCCTTTCATACTTGGTACCTAAGAAATTCCTCTCGAAATACGTGTTCACCTAGGCGCCATTGCTGACGCGACTGGATGGGAGTGAAGAACTATTTACACTCCAAGTTGGCGCACGTGAGCGTGTGTTCGCCATTGCTGGTGTGAACCCTCCCTCTACCTATGGTCCGACAAAGAACTTATTGCTGAGCAACGCTGCAGAAATCCGTTCCAGAATAGCACAAGCTGCATTCCCTTTAGCGATTCTAACAGACAATGCGTGACGTGTGGCTGACGCATGGCCCTGCGTAGCTACATACCGTAGCTACATACCGTCACAAGCGAATCTAGCAACGTTCTCAATGTTATACTGAAGCCACATGGATATCTAGAAGCATAACCATGTCGAACTCTAGTAAATTGCATAGTGGCCCAGAAATACTTAAAATGCACTATTGTAGGAGTTTTTATGATGTCTTAATTTGTATGCACAGAAATTCTTGCCCTAACAGAACCTGTTTACGAAAATAGCGCAGAATAATATCTAACGCACTCTTCCCAGCGGCCCTCACGTGATACCCTGTCGATCACGTGTTACCCTGCCTGTTTTCAACACACACAAACGTTCCCACCTCTAAGCAGAGACTCCTATATCCCAGCACAAAGGATGTCTTATGAATGAATCGAGTACTATGATTGGCTCTTATCGAATTTACCTGCCAAATTACTGATGCCGCCGGTATAGAAGCACCATACACCCTTTCTTTCTTTCTGCAGACAAGACTTTTAGCAGTAAAATTATTTTGCACAGATCGCTAAATTGCATTGACAGTTAAACCCACAAAGTAGTCTACAGATCATCAAATACATGTGAGACTCACAAGAATATTCGAAGCCGGGAACATATTTACCAGTGTAACTACAATTAAATATTACGATTGCTGCTACAGTCTGACACCGATCGATGTGCAGGTAATGTCTCCTTTGACGGCTGTGCTTCCGGAACGAATCTCAGTATCTATAGCGCACATAATTTTCCACGTAAAGTATCTCTCGCATACCCTTGCGGTTATCAATGTGCTAAGTCTATATGTCCCTCACGATAGGACACACAGACATCATCTCTAGTCATGCCACATCATAAACCACAGTAACTTTACAATGCAATATATATACGTCTTACACAACATAAGCCACAGTAACTTTACAGTGCAATATATACACATTTTACACAAACAGTGCAGTTATCTTCTCTATCTGTGCAGCACCCGAAAAAATTATCGTATACCTACACTCATACCGGCTGTATGGCACGATTCTCCTCAGTCCCAGGCAAGCACCGTCCACCTTTTCTTTCTTTCTACAGACGTGACTGTCAGCAGGAAAAAACTATTTTACACTGATCGCTATATTGCACTGGCAACTAAACGTTGCAAAGTGCCACACATATCATCAAATACAGAAAGGCTCCTACCCAATTACACTGTTCTCCCACTGAGGACAGGAGCTTGAATATTAGAAACGTGAAACTGACCTGCAACCAATCAGTATATCACCACGTACCCGACATGGAATGTCAGAAGCTTGAACGTGGTAGGGAAACTAGAAAATCTGAAAAGGGAAATGCAACGGCTCAATCTAGATATGGTAGGGGTCAGTGAAGCGAAGTGGAAGGAAGACAAGGATTTCTGGTCAGATGAGTATCGGGTAATATCAACAGCAGCAGAAAATGGTATAACAGGAGCAGGATTCGTTATGAATAGGAAGGTAGGGCAGCGGGTGTGTTACTGTGAACAGTTCAATGACCGGGTTGTTCTAATCAGAATCGACAGCAGACCACCACAGACAACGATAGTTCAGGTTGAAGATGAACAGATAGAGAAAGTGTATGAGGACGTTGAAAGGGTAATACAATATGTAAAGGGGGACGAAAATACACTCCTGGAAATGGAAAAAAGAACACATTGACACCGGTGTGTCAGACCCACCATACTTGCTCCGGACACTGCGAGAGGGCTGTACAAGCAATGATCACACGCACGGCACAGCGGACACACCAGGAACCGCGGTGTTGGCCGTCGAATGGCGCTAACTGCGCAGCATTTGTGCACCGCCGCCGTCAGTGTCAGCCAGTTTGCAGTGGCATACGGAGCTCCATCGCAGTCTTTAACACTGGTAGCATGCCGCGACAGCGTGGACGTGAACCGTATGTGCAGTTGACGGACTTTGAGCGAGGGCGTATAGTGGGCATGTGGGAGGCCGGGTGGACGTACCGCCGAATTGCTCAACACGTGGGGCGTGAGGTCTCCACAGTACATCGATGTTGTCGCCAGTGGTCGGCGGAAGGTGCACGTGCCCGTCGATCTGGGACCGGACCGCAGCGACGCACGGATGCACGCCAAGACCGTAGGATCCTACGCAGTGCCGTAGGGGACCGCACCGCCACTTCCCAGCAAATTAGGGACACTGTTGCTCCTGGGGTATCGGCGAGGACCATTCGCAACCGTCTCCATGAAGCTGGGCTACGGTCCCGCACACCGTTAGGCCGTCTTCCGCTCACGCCCCAACATCGTGCAGCCCGCCTCCAGTGGTGTCGCGACAGGCGTGAATGGAGGGACGAATGGAGACGTGTCGTCTTCAGCGATGAGAGTCGCTTCTGCCTTGGTGCCAATGATGGTCGTATGCGTGTTTGGCGCCGTGCAGGTGAGCGCCACAATCAGGACTGTATACGACCGAGGCACACAGGGCCAACACCCGGCATCATGGTGTGGGGAGCGATCTCCTACACTGGCCGTACGCCACTGGTGTTCGTCGAGGGGACACTGAATAGTGCACGGTACACCCATCGTTCTACCATTCCTAGACCGGCAAGGGAACTTGCTGTTCCAACAGGACAATGCACGTCCGCATGTATCCCGTGCCACCCAACGTGCTGTAGAAGGTGTAAGTCAACTACCCTGGCCAGCAAGATCTCCGGATCTGTCCCCCATTGAGCATGTTTGGGACTGGATGAAGCGTCGTCTCACGCGGTCTGCACGACCAGCACGAACGCTGGTCCAACTGAGGCGCCAGGTGGAAATGGCATGGCAAGCCGTTCCACAGGACTACATCCAGCATCTCTAAGATCGTCTCCATGGGAGAATAGCAGCCTGCATTGCTGCGAAAGGTGGATATACACTGTACTAGTGCCGACATTGTGCATGCTCTGTTGCCTGTGTCTATGTGCCTGTGGTTCTGTCAGTGTGATCATGTGATGCATCTGACCCCAGGAATGTGTCAATAAAGTTTCCCCTTCCTGGGACAATGAATTCACGGTGTTCTTATTTAAATTTCCAGGAGTGTATAATAGCCATGGGCGACTGGAATGCAGTTGTAGGGGAAGGAGTAGAAGAAAAGGTTACAGGAGAATATGGGCTTGGGACAAGGAATGGAAGAGGAGACAGACTAATTGAGTTCTGTCACAAGTTTCAGCTAGTAATAGCGAATACCCCGTTCAAGAATCACAAGAGGAGGAGGTATACTTGGAAAAGGCCGGGAGATACGGGAAGATTTCAATTAGATTACATCATGGTCAGACAGAGATTCCGAAATCACATACTGGATTGTAAGGCGTACCCAGGAGCAGATATAGACTCAGATCACAATATAGTAGTGATGAAGAGTATGCTGAAGTTCAAGACATTAGTCAGGAAGAATCAATACGCAAAGAAGTGGGATACGGAAGTACTAAGGAATGACAAGATCCGTTTGAAGTTCTCTAACGCTATAGATGCAGCAATAAGGAATAGCGCAGTAGGCAGCGAAGTTGAAGAGGAATGGACATCTCTAAAAAGGACCATCACAGAAGTTGGGAAGGAAAACATAGGTACAAAGAAGGTAGCTGCGAAGAAACCATGGGTAACAGAAGAAATACTTCAGTTGATCGATGAAAGGAGGAAGTACAAACATGTTCCGGGAAAGTCAGGAATACAGAAATACAAGTCGCTGAGGAATGAAATAAATAGGAAGTGCAGGGAAGCTAAGACGAAAGGGCTGCAGGAAAAATGTGAAGACATCGAAAAAGATATGATTGTCGGAAGGACAGACTCAGCATACAGGAAAGTCAAAACAACCTTTGGTGACATTAAAAGCAACGGTGATAACATTAAGAGTGCAACGGGAATTCCACTGTTAAATGCAGAGGAGAGAGCAGATAGGTGGAAAGAATACACTGAAAGCCTCTATGAGGGTGAAGATTTGTCTGATGTGATAGAAGAAGAAACAGGAGTCGATTTAGAAGAGATAAGGGATCCAGTATTAGAATCGGAATTTAAAAAAGCTTTGGAGGACTTACGGTGAAATAAGGCAGAAGGGATAGATAACATTCCATCAGAATTTCTAAAATCATTGGGGAAAGTGGCAACAAAACGACCATTCACGTTGGTGTGTAGAATATATGAGTCTGGCGACATACCATCTGACTTTCGGAAAAGCATCATCCACACAATTCCGAAGACGGCAAGAGCTGACAAGTGCGAGAATTATCGCACAATCAGCTTAACAGCTCGTGCATCGAAGCTGCTTACAAGAATAATATAAAGAAGAATGGAAAAGAAAATTGAGAATGCGCTAGGTGACGATCAGTTTGGCTTTAGGAAAAGTAAAGGGACGAGAGAGGATATTCTGACGTTACGACTAATAATGGAAGCAAGGCTATAGAAAAATCAAGACACTTTCATAGGATTTGTCGACCTGGAAAAAGCGTTCGACAATATAAAATTGTACAAGCTGTTCGAGATTCTGAAAAAAGTAGGGGTAAGCTATAGGGAGAGACAGGTCATATACAATATGTACAACAACCGAGAGGGAATAATAAGGGTGGACGATCAAGAACGGAGTGCTCGTATTAAGAAGGGTGTAAGACAAGGCTGTAGCCTTTCGCCCCTACTCTTCAATCTGTACATCGAGGAAGCAATGATGGAAATAAAAGAAAGGTTCAGGAGTGGAATTAAAATACAAGGTGAAAGGATACCAATGATACGATTCGCTGATGACATAGCTATCCTGAGTGAAAGTGAAGAAGAATTAAATGATCTGCTGAACGGAATGAACAGTCTAATGAGTACACAGTATGGTTTGAGAGTAAATCGGAGAAAGACGAAGGTAATGAGAAGTAGTAGAAATGAGAACAGCGAGAAACTTAACATCAGGATTGATGGTCACGAAGTCAATGAAGTTAAGGAATTCTGCTACGTAGACAGTAAAATAACCAATGACGGACGGAGCAAGAAGGACATCAAAAGCAGACTCGCTATGGCAAAAAAGGCATTTCTGGCCAAGAGAAGTCTACTAATATCAAATACCGGCCTTAATTTGAGGAAGAAATTTCTGCGGATGTACGTCTGGAGTACAGCATTGTATGGCAGTGAAAAATGGACTGTGGGAAAACCGGAACAGAAGAGAATCGATGCACTTGAGATGCGGTGCTATAGACGAATGTTGAAAATTAGGTGGACTGATAAGGTAAGGAATGAGGAGGTTCTATGCAGAATCAGAGAGGAAAGGAATATGTGGAAAACACTGATAAGGAGAAGGGACAGGATGATAGGACATCTGCTAAGACATGAGGGAATGACTTCCACGGTACTAGAGGGAGCTGTAGAGGGCAAAAAGTGTAGAGGAAGACAGAGCTTGGATTACGTCAAGCAAATAATTGAGGACGTAGGTTGCAAGTGCTACTCTGATATGAAGAGGTTAGCACAGGAAAGGAATTCGTGGCGGGCCGCATCAAACCAGTCAGTAGACTGATGACAAAAAAAAAAAAAAAAAGAAAACCGACATATCGTCAACACAGAAAGAAACCTATTCAAATCACTGCCTATCATCTGGATGTAGTAAACATACAGTCCGTATCCTGTGGTATACAGAATCAGCCCTTTTACATCATTTGTACATATACCGTGAACACAGAAGCACAGTATGTATACCCACACCAGTAGATATTTATCGCGCGGTTGGGTGGGACCAGAGTGGATTCAGTGGATCGAAGTCATACTCAGAACTTTTTTACAAATTCGGCCTTGTTTCCCCCCCTCTGCACAAACGCATTACTGTTTCTGGTCCTGACCTGCGTGCTTGCTTGCTCGCTTTTCTGCACCCATCTCCAGACTCTGGGATTACACGAACATATCTAATTTCACACAGTTTGCTAGAATATCATACCATTTCCGCAGTATTCTCGATATCAAGCATATATCAATATCGCTTGCATAGCAGTACCTCTCGCGCGATATAATTCCGATGATAAAGCACTCCGTCGTCAGGCCACGAGTGGCCTATCGGGACCATCCGACCGCCGTGTCATCGTCATGGTGGATGCGGATAGGAGGGGCGTGGGGTCAGCACACCGCTCTCCTGGTCGTTATGATGGTATTCTTGAACGAAGCCGCTACTATTCAGTCGAGTAGCTCCTCCATTGGCATCACGAGGCTGAGTGCATCCCGAAAAATGGCAACAGTGCACGGCGGCCTGGATGGTCACCCATCCAAGTGTCGACCATGCCCGACAGCGCTTAACGTCGGTGATCTCATGGGAACTAGTGTATCCACTGCGACAAGGCCACTGCCAGTTCCGAAGATATAGACTGGAAATTATTTCTGTAGTAACCCGAAACCTTAGCTAAGTGGGGCGTGCTGTAAACCACTGACTAGCTAGAAACCTGTCATGTCTGCGAAGACATTTACTCGGAAACTAGAAAAAAAAATTGAGAAAACTGATATTTCCACTCATGAATACTGATGCCAGTGATGCAGCAGATTCCAAATCATCCCTATAACTAAGGTGTTTACCATGTCTAGAGAACTGGCGAACGTGTCATCCACATTACAGATGCACCCGCCACAATCGATCTTCTCTCAACTAAATAAAGGTGCGAAATATGCAGAAGCAGTCAACAGAACAATTTACGTGGGAAGGAATAACGGTCCAGTGCAAACGCAACTCCACGTTCCAACCCAAATTTCTCGTGCTCACGAAAGCTATCCAACACATACTAAGTATTAGTTCGCTATTCGGTAGTCTAGACGACAACACGTTAATTCATGTACATTCCTACACTCCAACAGGCCTCTCCATTCTGACAGCTCCTACTGTTAAAGGGAAACATGAATCACCTGCGCTGCAGGCTGAGCACACACAGCAAGAATCAATCATCCTAAGGAATCGCTCACATATATTTTTATCCCTATACTTACAACTAAATGTTACGATCGCGGTCTCAGTTGAACAACATTCGACAATGAGCGAAGTTACAGAAATACACCCTGCTGACGGATATGGCTCTGGAAATAGGAATATCAGTACTAGACGTCAAATCCACAGCTTCCTTATGAATGGACACAGTCATTTCTTTTGCATGTGTCACAACACAAACACATACTTTATAAGCACGATGCTCAAGGCAAATGCATCACGTATCCCCTACTACTAAGAATAATACTTCGTCAATAACTGATTACCTACGATACAAAATAGTAGTGAGAGAAAATCAGCGATGTGTGGACATGCCTCATAATTTTTTCCTGTGAGTGATAGTACTGTGTCTTCGAAAGAGAGCAGTAACCGTCTCATATGTTAAAAAACTCGATCGCAACACCTACTGTATGTCACCGTCACAGGCTTTATAAATCCACGCACGGCGTTACCTAAGAATGACATAGGTCTTCCAAACAAATACCGAGATGATGATCGTCTTACAAACCGCCAGAAATTAAAAAACACGATCCAATCAACTACTGTGTGTTACTGTCACAAGCAGTCTTGTTTCAACTAATGCACACAAGTATCCATGTCAAAGGCTATACCGTCTTTATAAATCGACCTATGGCATTAGCTACGAATGATGCGGTTTTTCCAGACAAATAACATGACACCGAATATAGACGGTGTTCGCCATAGATTATCACACCAGCAGTGCGGTCACACTTCGCCGGCGTTGCACCCTCGTAATAAAATTACCAAATTTTGCAAGTGATTCGGCTGTGTGGTCTTCAGTCCAGAGACTGGTTTGATGCAGCTCTCCATGCTACTCTATCCTGTTCAAGCTTCCTCATCTCCCAGTACCTACTGCAACCTACATCCTTCTGAATCTGCTTAGTGTACTAATCTCTTGGTCTCCCTCCACGATTTTTACTCTCCACACTGCCCTCCAAATCTAAATTGGTGATCCCTTTATGCCTCAGAATATGCCCTACCAACCGACCCCTTCTTCTAGTCAGGTTGTGCCACAAATTTCTCTTTTCTCCCATTCTATTCAATACCTCCTCATTAGTTATGTGATCTACCCATCTAATCTTCAGCATTCTTCTGTAGCACCACATTTCGTAAGCTTCTATTCTCTTCTTGTCTAAACTATTTATCGTCCACGTTTCACGTCCACACATGGCTACACTACATACAAATACTTTCAGAAACAGCTTCCTGTCACATAAATCTATACTCGATGTTAACAAATTTCTCTTCTTCAGAAACGCTTTCCTTGCCATTGCCAGTCTACATATTATATCCTCTCTACTTCGAAAATCATCAGTTATTTTGCTTCCCAAATAGCAAAACTCATTTACTAATTTAAGCCTCTCGTTTCCTAATCTAGTTCCCGCAGCACCATCCGCTTTAATTCGACTACATTTCATTATCCTCGTTTTGTTTTTGTAGATGTTCATCTTATATCCTCCTTTGAAGACACTGTCCATTCAGTTCAGCTGCTCTTCCAGGTCCTTTGCTGTCTCTGACAGAATTACAATGTCATCGGCGAACTTCAAAGTTTTTATTTCTTCTCCATGGACTTTAATACCTACTAAGAATTTTTCTTTTGTTTTCTTTACTGCTTGCTCAATATACAGATTGAATAACATCGGGGGTAGGCTACAACACTATCTCACTCCCTTCCCGACCACTGCTTCCCTTTCATGAACCTCTACTCTTAAAACTGCCATCTGGATTCTGTACAAATTGTAAATAGCCTTTTGCTCCCTGAATTTTACCCCTGCCACGTTCAGAATTTGAAATAGAGTATTCCAGTCAACATTGTTAAACGCTTTCTCAGAGTCTACAAATGCTAGAAACGTAGGTTTGCCTTTCCTTAATCTATTTTCTAAGATACGTCGTAGGGCCAATATTGCCTCGCGTGTTCCAACATTTCTACGGAATCCAAACTGATCTTCCCCGAGGTCGGCTTCTACCAGTTTCTCCATTCGTCTGTAAAGAATTGATGTTAGTATTTTGCAGCCTTGGCTTATTAAACTGATAGTTCGGTAATTTTCACATCTGTCAACACCTTCTTTCTTTGAGATTGGAATTATTATATTCTTCTTGAAGTCTGAGGGTATTTCGCCTGTTCATACATCTTGCTCACTACATGGTAGAGTTTTGTTAGGCCTGGCTCTTCCAAGGCTGTCAGTAGTTCTAATGGAATGTTGTCTACTCCCCGGACATTGTTTCGACTTAGGTCTTTCAGTGCTCTGTCAAACTCTTCACGCAGTATCATATCTCCTATTTCATCTTCACCTACATTCTCTTCCATTTCTATAATATTGTCCTCAAATCATCGCCCTTGTGTAGACTCTCTATATACTCCTTCCAACTCACTGCTTTCCCTTCATTGCTTATAATTGTGTTTCCATCTGAGCTCTTGATATTCATGTAAGTGGTTCTCTTTTCTCCAAAGGTCTCTTCAGTTTTCCTGCAGGCAGTATCTATCTTACCCCCAGTGATATGCGCCTCTACATCCTTACATTTGTCCTCTAGCCATCCCTTCTCAGCCATTTTGCACTTCCTGTCGATCTCATTTTTGAG
Organism: Schistocerca piceifrons; assembly: GCF_021461385.2. Lineage (NCBI taxonomy): Eukaryota > Metazoa > Arthropoda > Insecta > Orthoptera > Acrididae > Schistocerca > Schistocerca piceifrons. The sequence continues at coordinate 616,217,184 of NC_060139.1, forward strand.
GCGTTTGTACTCCTTTTTGCCTGCTTCATTTACTGCATTTTTATATTTTCTCCTTTCATCAATGAAATTCAATATCTCTTCCGTTGCCCAAGGGTTTCTATTAGTCCTCGTCTTTTTACCTACTTGATGCTCTGTTTTGTTGCTTTCACTATTTCATCTCTCAAAGCTACCCATTCTTCTTCTACTGTATTTCTTTCCTCCATTCTTGCCAATCGTTCCCTAATCTCTGCCTGAAGCTATCTATAACCTCTGGTTCTTTCAGTTTATCCAGGTCCCATCTCATCAAATTCCCACCTTTTTGCAGTTTCTTCAGTTTTAATCTACAGTTCATAACCAATATATTGTGGTCAGAGTCCACATGTGCCCCTAGAAATGTCTTACAATTTAAAACCTGCTTCCTGAATCTCTGTCTTACCATTATATAATCTATCTGAGACCTTCCAGTATCTCCAGGGTTCTTCTATGTATACAGCCTTCTTTTATGGTTCTTGAACCAAGTGTTAGCTGCGATTAAGTTATGCTCTGTGCAAAATTCTACCAGGTGGCTTCCTCTTTCCTTCCTTAATCCCATTCCATACTCACCTACTACGTTTCCTTATCATCCTTTTCCTACCTTCGAATTCCAGTCACCCATGACTATTAAATTTTCGTCTCCCTTCACTATCTCAATAATTTCTTTTATCCCATCACACATTTCATCAATCTCTTCGTCATCTGCGGAGCTAATTGGCATATAAACTTGTACTACTGTGGTAGGCGTGGGCTTCGTATCTATCTTAGCCACAATAATGCGTTCACTTTGCTGTTTGTAGTAGTTTACCCACATTCCTATTTTCCTATTCATTATTAAACCTACTCCTGCATTACCCCTATTTGAATTTTTTTTTATAACCCTCTATTCACCTGATGAGAAATCTTGTTCCTCCTGCCACCGAACTTCACTAATTCCAACTATATCTTACTTTAACCTATCTATTTCCCTTTTTAAATTTTCTAACCTACCTGCCCGATTAAGGGATCTGACATTCCACGCTCCTATCCGTAGAACGCCAGTTTTCTTTCTCCTGATAACGACGTTCTCCTGAGTAGTCCCCGCCCAGAGATCCGAATGGGGAACTATTTTACCACCGGAATATTTTACCCACGAGATCGCCATCATCATTTAACCATACAGCAAAGCTGCATGCCCTCGGTAAAAATTATGGCTGTAGTTTCGCCTTGCTTTCAACCGTTTGCAGTACCAGCACAGCAAGGCCGTTTGGGTTAGTGTTACAAGGCCAGATGACTCAATCATCCAGACTGTTGCCCCTGCAACTACTGAGAAGACTGCTACCCCTCTTCAGGAACCACACGTTTATCTGGCCTCTCAACAGATACTCCTCCGTTGTGGTTGCACCCACGGTACGGCTATCTATTTGCAGCCCCCTCACACCACCCGCACTAGATCTTTCTCCAGTAATTATAATGCATTCTGTCTCGATGCCATATCATACTTCTAGCACTCACATATCTCGCAAACGAGCCACCTTTCTCGAACCTATCCACTACAGTAAAATTCCAACGTGGTTTTAGGTAGCCCCTATGTATCTTGCAATTACCTTTCAGAGTCTGCGCTACCACCCCTACCGCTTTGCGCATGTGATTGTTCCAATGTAAGTCAGAACTGAGTAGAAGTCAGAGAAAGTTAAATCTACCACCGTCGGCAATCTGTGTGGAAACAGGCGAAGCTGAGTTACTGTGACAGAACTGTGTTGGGTCATTCAACGGAAACGAAGCCTAGTTCTGCAACACATGGTAGTATAAAAGACAGTACGGGAGTATGGGGAAGGACGTGGATTCTGCTACTGCATTGTGATGCTTCTCCAAACTACAAGTAGGTACTACAGATCCACGTCCCTCAGGGTCCATTCACGTCTCACCGCCCCTACATTCTGTCTTCCTTATTCTATTCCATTCGCCAGAGAAAAATTATGAACTATAAAAGCTCAACTAACTTCATCCGATACAGAACAAGATAAGATTTTTAACGTGTCTCTCACCTGACATATATCGAAACCAAATACGTCATGAATGCAGGCATCGAGCACATGTGACGATCCTATTATATATACTGGTATTGATCAACTGCACAGACCAGTTTAAGGTTTCATCACCCATTCTGTAGGATGATGACCGTATTCCACAAACTATACTGTAAGTCGCAAGAGACGCTTCCTGTGACCCTGTATCGTTGTCTGAAACATTGTTTTCTAACACGCTGTAATGTTGTTGCATTAATTTGTTCTGAAAGCGGTGCTGATATTCAAGACCATAAAAGTGGGTTAAAAGCTGTGAGCTATCTGAGGAAGTTAACCTTGCATTACTGCGCAACTGTTTCACCAGGTATCCAGTCTAGCTTACCAAATTCCCAACCAGACTAACATTAATTATAATCTTTTAGTACTCATCTTACGATAACCGGTGATATATATATATAAAAAGACAATTTAAATAAAAAGAAATAAATCAGTTTATATTTAGACATTTATTTTAACATTGATCATTGTTCCGTTAAAATTTCAGCATATCAAACTTGATTCATAACTAAACTGGTGCCTTATTTAGGATTGTGAAAATGTGAGTTTGTAATCTTACGGAACACATCAAATAGGGAGCCAAGATTGGGAGACTACATACAACACTGCATTCATAAAATAACACACGAAGAACGTTGAAACATATACAAGAGGAAATTAACCACAACCAACCTATTCAATTTTCACCCAAAGAAGTTACGTTTGTAGCGCAATCTTGTCCGTCACGAAATTACCACACACTGGTATCATACTAACCCTCTGTGAAATCTTCCCGAAAAGAATAGCTGAGGGCTACTTTGATGCCTACACCACAAGCTTCACGTGCTCAACTTGGTTTACACAAAGAGTGCAACTCCACAATAATTTTGATAATTAAAATAAATTACATCGAAACGCAATTTACAAAAGAAAAACCACGAACTGGTTACTATCGACTTACTATTAACCTGATGCGTCAAACAATTGTATAAGCATGTGGCACTGGTCTCACAAAGCAGACCGCACGTGGGTTGAACATAAAGAAAAGTCGCTATATTGAAAAATATTGTCAAGACGAGACGCTATAATCTCACGCACATTCGCATTTAAGATTGATGATCTTAGTTAGAGTTACTGATCAACACGTGGTTCCACTTTACTCACAAAGGAGTGACAAAGCAACTACCGGAAGATATTCTGAACTTCACACTCGAATTTCACTGCATTGCAATTTATCCTACGGACCTCGCAGAGACGCGCTTAGCCGGAGATCTTACCACTTCAGACGCTCGCCGCGGACTGACTGACCTGGGCGCCTAACGAGAGTGCTTAACAGATAAGAACGGAAGTGACCAGAGAGGCAGCTTCCTATACCAAGATGACAAGGGACGGACAGGACCATACTAAGAATAGAAACTTCTCTGCTTCTAGAAAGCGTAGCTACCTGTTCCGACGTTGGTCCTATTGTTCTCTAGCAGACAGGCTTGTCTCCTACCATCAAGCATGCAACTAGAAATACATTTGCTCATTCATCCTCTCACACAGAGGGGATTGGGGATGACAGTATCTTATCATATACAGTATATAAAAGAAAGCGGATGTAGGTTCCGTATGAGACTGTGTGACATGAATTACATATAAACTGTGTTTTAAATGGTAGTAGTGTGACAGACTGTTCTTGTTTGTGTGTAAAAGTAACACGTTCCACTGCTCAGTCTCCTTCCAGATAGTCAGAAACACAACAGGAAATTTAGAAGAGGAATTTATGCCGTAAATAACAACATATTTAAGAAATTAACATGAAAGGAATCCAACAGAGACCTTTCAACGCTTTGTACACTGCCATACATTTTCTTTTTCTGCCACGACTTCGAGGTTTATGACAGGTCCTAAACTGACATTAAGACGCTCTCATCCACAGCCTCTCGCAGAAAAACTGACATTGCATGGTGTAAATCATATTGTTACGGCGGCTAGCATAACACGCGACACACGGTGGATGGTTTTAAATAAAAGACAGTTACAACATAAGCAAACTAGAAGAGTTTGGCTGCGTTGTGGAGAGTTTCCAAACTGATGTCCGAAACTGATTCACGACCTCTACATTTAAACTAATCTGCCACAGTGACGGAATAGATGATGGCTCTGAGTTCCCTTTCGACAGATTCGTCGTATTGCACTCATGTACGCGATCACTATTTCGGTGCTAACAACCACCAGAAGGTGTCACCCTTCCACAAAACTCATTCCCCAGCTCAAACAAGTGCTGTCAGTCAATCATTACGTGGTGACTAACACCGCACCAACGCACGGGTGGGATGGAAAGACCTCGCCTATGTACTGTAATAATAAGCATCACAGTTGATAGTGCTAAACAATTTTAGCAATTTTACAGTCATTTCTACACCGGCCAATTATGTGAGAGCATGTTACCCCAATTTCAGCATTATAGCTTAACAGTCACATCTATGCTTTGCAAGTATCATTGCGAATGTAGATAGATGACTGAGCAGTACGTCCATTCAGTGTTAATTCTCGAACATATAAATCATCAAAGTATACCAGACAGATCTCTACCTATTTCTAACACTCGAGCACAGTGCATAATTTACGATCTATCTCTCTGCAGATGAGAGTCACAGAGCATATTCTAAAGTATTGTTGTAGAGTCTAGGACCGGTACCTAGAAGGTATTGCTAAGAGAGAACATAAATATACGCATTCCTAGGGCTACAACGTTCTGCACTTACAAAGGGCTACACTACTAGCCATTAAAATTGCTACACCAAGAAGAAATGCAGATGATAAACGAGTATTCATGGGACAAATATATTATACTAGAACTGACATGTTATTACTTTTTCACGCAATTTGGGTGCATAGATCCTGAGAAATCAGTACCCAGAACAACCACCTCTGGCTGAAATAACGGCCTAGATTCGCCTGGACATTGAGTTAAACAGAGCTCGGATGGCGTGTACAGGTACAGCTGCCCATGCAGCTTCAACACGATACCACAGTTCATCAAGAGTAGTGACTGGCGCATTGTGACGAGGCAGTTGCTCCGACACCATTGACCAGACGTTTTCAATTGGTGAGAGATCTAGAGAATGTGCTGGCCAGGGCAGCAGTCGAATATTTTCTGTTTCCAGAAAGGCAGGACCTGCAACATGCGGTCGTGCATTATCCTGCTGAAATGGAGGGTTTCGCATGAATCGAATGAAGGGTAGAGCCACTGGTCGTGACACATCTGAAATGTAACGTCCACTGTTCAAAGTGCCGTGAATGCGAACAAGAGGTGACCGAGACGAGTAACCAATGGCACCCCATACCATCACAACGGGTGATACGCCATTATGGCGATGACAAATACACGCTTCCAATGTGCGTTCACTGCGATGTCGCCAAACACGGTTGCGACCATCATGATGCTGTAAACAGAACCTGGATTCATCCGAAAAAATGACGTTTTGCCATTCGTGCACCCAGGTTCGTCGTTGAGTACACCATCGCAGGTGCTCCTGTCTGTGATGCAGCGTCAAGGGTAACCGCAGCCACGGTCTCCGAGCTGATAGTCCATGCTGCTGCAAACGTCGTCGAACTGTTCGTTGTAGGTGTCGCCACCGGCGCCAACCTTGTGTGAGTGTTCTGGAAAGCCAGTTTCCTGTGGGTTAAATTTCACGTCTGTAGCACGTCATCTTCGTGGCGTAGCAATTTTAATGGCCAGTAGTGTATAATGTTAGATTGCCTGCGTTTCCAACCTATCAGTCGTATGGCATGTAGCGCAGTTAATATTCCAATGTAAGAAATAAATTCAAGCGCTGGACATACATCCTTCCTCCCGGTTTCTCTACGACAAAATATGTTATCGGACAATAAAACGAAAAACTATTTTCTTAAAGCATTGGCTCTGTGTGATAAGAGTACAATATAACTTTCCGGAGATGTATAGCGCCCACTGTTGACATCCGATCACGGTTCGGAAAGTATACTATGCCTGCATCAGCCTTATACAAAATTATCGTTAGTAACGGCGAATACCTATTACAAGGAAACAGATAAACCCATAGCAGCAGCGTCCGACATGTGAAAATTACAAGACATTCCATTGCCGGCCGGAGTGGCCGTGCGGTTCTAGGCTCTGCAGTCTGGAACCGAGCGATCGCTAAGGTCGCAGGATCGAATCCTGCATCGGGCATGGATGTGTGTAATGTCTTTAGGTTAGTTAGGTTTAGATAGCTCTAAGTTCTAGGCGACTGATGACCTCAGAAGTTAAGTCGGATAGTGCTCAGAGCCATTACAAGACATTCCGACAGTAACTCTGTAAACAGCACACCTGTGAGGCAAATGTGTACAAGGGAAATGCTATGACTCACAACCACCTGTCGCTAACTTAGTTACGTCGCTGCAGTCTAAAAAAAAAATTATCTTTGTAAGATAACATTCAACCGTATGGACAAGTGGTTTTTGTGAATCTCTGACTGCTCTTCCGCCCTCTTTGACAAGGCGTTAGCAGGTCGAGGATGTTTTTGTATAACACAGATCTTTGGCCGTCATTGCATGTGATTTTTATTCCGAATTAAAGTAGTGTCTGGCATGGATCCGGAGACACATGACTTTTTGATTACAAGTCAAAGACGCCACCCCATGCGGTTGGCCGACTGGTGTGAATACTTTGAATACTTATCTGCTTTCTCTTCCTGTAATTTCCTTTACCAAACTGAAGGGAGATTTGCTGCGTAACCAGGCACTGTTTCACGGATGATGTCGCGATCGGAGAGTGACTCTGTGGGAGGCCGCGATGTGCGCAGATAGCGGTGGCGTCTTTGTAGCGCGCCAGCGTGACGGCTAGTTACGGCCATTGTAGCGTCGCATTCCGACCGCCGGCCGCCTCGAGCCGCCACCCAAGTGTCGCTGCCTCCCACCCGTGAACCCGTGACTCACACCGCGTCGCGTCGCCCCTCACAGCCCCGACTGCATCCCATCCGACGCGTGTTCCGGGCCCACTCTCTGTTTGCTCCTAAACTCGAGCGGGCGCAGAAACTTTAAATTTCGTGCTGTTTGCGCCAACCGGCAGAAAAAAGGAAGCAGGAAGAAGAATTACGCACCTAACGGGAAAATATGTCTGCCTGATACAGAGACAGAGCTGATATCACTTAAGTTTATTTATTGCTAATGTGGTGCGTGCTGTACAAACATGTAAATTAAGTAACGTCATGATCTGGAGAATAAATTTCCTTATACGGTTACTAAAAGATGATGGGTTGAATTCATTTCATTCATCCACAAAAATTAATACACTACTGGCCATTAAAATTGTTACACCAAGAAGAAATGAAGATGATAAACGGGTATTCATTGGGCAAATATATTATACTAGAACTGACATATGATTACATTATCACCCAGTTTGGATGCATAGATCCTGAGAAATCAGTGCCCAGAACAACCACCTCTAGCTGTAATAACTACCGGGATACGCCTGGGCATTGAGTCAAACAGAGCGTGGATGGCGTGTACATGTACAGCTGCCCTTGCTGTTTCAACACGATACCACAGTTCATCAAGAGTAGTGACTGGCGTATTGTGACGAGCTAGTTGCTCGCCCACCATTGACCAGACGTTTTCAATTGGTGAGAGATCTGGAGAATATGCTGGCCAGGGCACCAGTCGAACATTTTCTGTATCCAGAAAGGCCCGTACAGGACCTACAACATGCGGTCGTGCATTATCCTACCGAATTGTAGGGTTTCGCAGGGATCGAATGAAGGGTAGAGCAACGGGTCGTAACACATTTGAAATGTAACGTCCACTGTTCAAAGTGCCGTCAATACGAACAACAGGTGACCGAGACGTGTAACCAATGGCACCCCATACCATCACGCCGGGTGATACGCCAGTATGGCGATGACGAATACACGCTTCCAATGTGCGTTCACCGCGATGTCGCCAAACATAGATGCGACCATCATAATGCTGTAAACAGAACTTGTATTCATGCGAAAAAATGACGTTTTGCCATTCGTGCACCCAGGTTCGTCGTTCAGTACACCATCGCAGGCGTTTACTGTCTGTGATGCAGAGTAAAGGGTAACCGCAGCCATAGTCACCGAGCTGATAGTCCATGCTGCTGCAAACGTCGTCGAACTGTTCGTGCAGATGATTGTCTTCCAAACGTTCCCATCTGTTGACTCAGGGATCGAGACGTGGCTGCACGATCCGTTCAGTCATGCGAATAAGATGCCTGTCATCTCGACCGCTAGTGATACGAGGCCATTATGATCCAGCACGGCGTTCCGAATTACCCTCCTGAACCCACCGACCCCATATTCTGCTAACAGTCATTGGAGCTCGATCAACGCGTGCAGCAATGTCGCGATACGATAAACCGCAATCGCGATAGGCTAAAATCCCACCTTTAACAATGTAGGAAACGTGATGGTCGCATTTCTCCTCCTTACACTAGGCATCACAACAACGTTTCACCACGCAACACCGGTCAACTGCCGTTTGTGTATTAGAAATGCGTTGGAAACTTTCCTCGTGTCAGCACATTATAGGTGTCACAGCCGGCGCCAACCTTGTGTGAATCCTCTGGAAAACTAATCATTTGCATATCACAGCATCTTCTTCTTGTCGGTTAAATTTCGCGTCTGTAGCACGTCATCTTCGTGGTGTAGCAATTTTAATGGCCAGTAGTGTATTTTGAACGGTTTTATCACCAATGCAAATGTATGAAGGTTTGTAATGAGTCTGGCCTTCCTTTTCTAACCCCCACCCCAAGAAAAAGGAGACCGCACCACGAAGGAGTTACGAAATTTGGTCACAAATTGATAGTCACATTGGTATCTTCGGAAAATGCAAAATTGTAAGCTTCGGCGACCGGTAGATGAATGTGACGCTGCAGCGCTATGTCACCGCACTGCTAGCCATGATAGTAAACTAGGCACACGTCGATACCAGCGCATAGTGATGTTTCATTCCGTATACTGAGTTAGACAGTAACTAAGCCCCACAGTCAGGCGCGTGGACCTTATACGCAGATGTCAGCATTTGAGAGAGGACGTATAGTGTGACTCAAAGAAAGCCGGTTGGAGTAATTGCTGAATTTCTCGACATCTGAACAATATCTCTCAATTGCTGTCGATACTACCTCTTTAAAATCATTCCACAGCTATTCTACGCTTACATGATTCGGCTGCTTCTTTAGTGTTTAGTATCAATATTTTCTGGTATGTTCCTTTTATAGCTATGTACCGTTTAACTCAAATATTTCCAGTTGTGCTACAACTGCACAGTTAAAGGTTTCATTTGCTCTAGTTTTGCATTCACCTGTACTGCATCCTTTTTGACAACGTAAGTCAGTTATAGTCTGATGCTGACGTCGTACGCCAAAAACTAGTTATCTACGTAAATTAGTACTCTATAATATCGATATTCACCAGTACTGTATCGTTTTTGACAACGTTAGTCACTTATAGTCTGCTGATGACCTCGTATGCAGAAAATCAGTTATCTGTGTAACACCCCACCTGTTGCTTGTCTGGATTTTGCGTGTGCTCGCCCTTGCCAAACAACTTACAGAGAAATCGGAAATGGAAATGTACGCAAGAATGGATAACGCTAGATTTAAATGTCGTCCTGTCACCCCTAATTAATCTGCGGTGGTAGTGTTGACGATAAATCACACCTATTTTTAATTCCAGACATGAACCATGAAGACCAGTTAGGGGGTTCAATGATATCAGACAATAAAATCAGACAATAAAATTCATATTACTGAAAGTAAAAGCTCTACTGAATCAATATCACCTGAAACGTCCCCTTAGAAAAACTGTACATGACTGTGCGTAAACTGACATACAATATTTTTAGCGCAACGCAATCTGACTTTCAAAAATTCCTACAAAAGAATGGCCCTGACTAACATTAACCTATACGTTTCACAAATCACTTACCTCACAAAAATCTTGGTTACTCGAACTACTGCAATACAGCGAGCACCACTACTGCCAGCTAAATAAAAGATTCAAACTACGGAAGGCACTAACTACTGATAGGGATAGTTAGCAAATGAAAGATATTAATAGAGAACAAACAATGTATTTACCTTAATATCATGAAAAGTCATAATATATATAGGGGTTCATAACATCCATTCTTACAAATATCAAAACTCCGCCTTTTCTCTCTCCACATCCACCACTGCTGGCGGCTCACCTCCAACTGCGCAACGCTACGCGCTGTTCACATCCAGCTGCCGCTGCCCAACACTACAATTGCAGGCAACAATGCAAACTAGCCACAGACTGCACACAGCACAGCCAGTGATTTTCATACAGAGCGTTACGTAACATTGCCAATAAGAAAACATAAACAGCCTACTTACATAGCCCCCTTGCTCCCCACAAAAAATTTTACAAATTGTTTTGGGCAGTGGCCAATACAGATTTGAAAAAGTTTTTCATAATTACAGTAAGAAAGATATCAAATGCACACACGTATTAATACAATGTTGGTCAAAAGCTAAAATTTTCTCTCAGTCCATAAAGACAGTACTGATCATTCATCACAGTAAAACTGCCGTTTCTTTTCTCAAAGTCTGAGCAGTAAAAGACAATGCACACGGAAGTAGTGGATTTCCATGCAGTCTTGAAGAAGTAGTGTTGTTCTTCCAACGAAAAGACAGTGCTGACTCTTGACATGCAGACAGGTAATGGGCCACAACAGAGCAAACCCACAGCAGAGTCATTCGATGTTTTGAAGAATACTGGTAAGTAGGTCATCACAGAACAGACCCACTGTAGTCCTGGTAGAGATTATGGTATTGGTGGGCCACCAGAGGTGCAGACCCACTGCAGTCCTTGTAGAAATAATGATATTGGTGGGCCACCAGAGATGCAGACCCACTGTAGTCCTTGTAAAGGCGGCCAGCAACCATCTGTTGCGACTGTGCAGGTGCACAATCACCATCGAAGAGTCTTGTGGGCAATATAGCAAGTCCATAAACCACCACTTGTACACTCACAGAAATTTTTTTTGAAATGTCCTTAGAACCAGCAATGCTGTTATCCAGTCCCTTGCTGAATTATCAACACACGTGCAAACACTATCAGTCCCTACTTCTCACATATTGTCCATACACTATGACCAACAGAAACGTGTGCAGTGAAATAGAACTTACAAGTTAATAATATGATGAACTGGTGTCAATTACAATTATATAACATAAGAATACAATTACAAAGGTACAAAATACATCATTAAAGAATATAACAATACAGATAACATCTGTAGTACAGGCTTTACAAAAGAATCAAACTAACATATACATCAGTGTTACAGGAATTATGACATAAGTACATACATAAAAGATCAGAATAATTATTGAAATATCGACTTCACACATGAGCATTAAAACAGAACAGAATTAATAATGTCTAACATCTTTACAAAGAAAATGACATAGTATTTGAAAAATTATACATCATATCTCTTATCAGATAAACACATAAAGACAGGAAAAACACAAATACACAAGAGTTCACAAACACATACCAGAATAACACAGGAGGAAAGCACAGGGTTTGTTTTCAGTGTAACATTTGGTACTGCAGTATTTTGCGAACAAACCTTTTGTGTTCTTGGAGATCTCCCTTCGTTCATCATTATTCACAAAAAGTCCTATCTATACCTCTTTTCTGTATTCTAACCATATTTCTTTCAAAATAATAATGGCTCATTATACAATACTCATTTTGGCCCAAATCGTTTTCATATAACTTCTCAATGCATTTCTTCCAATTTATCACAACTCGTTCTCACATATAGCCTACCCCATCTTAAGCTAACTTAAATCTACTGAGCTCAGATGCTAAACTAAGGGACGAGGCAATGCAGCAGTACAAAACAATTAACACAAATAGCAATGACAAAAAATGCAGAGTGCAAAGCAAGCAGCATTATAGAAATTAGCAAAGCAATTGCAATATTACAACTAATATAAGGCAATGTGCAGCAAACAAGAAAAATAAATCTGGCTTAGCAGAGTAACACAAATTAAAATTCAGTAGCACTATGCCTGGCAAACAGCAGCAGAAAATGAAATAACTTATACCTAAACATGACATAGCTCAAGCAGAAAAAATAGTACACTAAAGATAACAATGCAGATAAGGGAAATGTATAATCACATCTTAATGTCTAAGTAATTAAAGTGGTGCACCACAACAACTTATTGTAAAAAAAATATTACCATGTACTTGAAAAGAAAATTATGTGTGCAGTTACTGTTACTAGTCCCTTCTTATTGTTCTTTCCTTTCCAAGTGCTCCTTTTTTTAAGAATGTGGATTACAAAATTATTATTTAATAGATCTGTTGACAGAAAGTGTTCACATTAGCAAATGCATTTCATTTTATAAAAGCAATGCTGCAACACAGCTGGAAACTAGATATCAAATGAAATAAGCTACTATGAAAAGCAAAGCATAAAAATATCATTCAATAGTCATGTGACGTTTCATAAGTTAGTAGAAATTCTCTCAACTCTCGTAGAAAGACGCTTTTCATAATCAGGTGTGCAGATGTAAGTATCTTTCCAAGTAATGAGCGTTTCGTATTTCCGATGCTTTCTACAAAGGAACGTCAATAGCGAGGATAATGGCCTCTTTTTTTCTCCACCTAATGGCTTTTCTTTTTCAGACGACTATCTCTCAGCTGGGCGCACAAAACGCATTACGTCTAGGTCACTTACCTTTCTTACTGAAATATTTACGACAGCAGTTTCCGCTACAGTGACAGTGTCATATACAAAATTCCCCAGGTCAAGAATTTGCGTTACAAACGTGTAGAAACAAAATCCTGTAAATATAACAGTGTCCAAAAAATTTTCGTCGGCATTGTGGTACATTGACGCATTTACACACATTTCATAACTGTTAAAGTACGATTCTTGGTTTCCAACATCCTTTTTCACAAGTCAGAGTCCCTAACCACTACTCATTATTCCTTACCTTATTACACATATAAATATTCGTCGACACTTCTTCAATATTTCATCGTAATAAATACGTAGCATAATCAAATTCCTCATATAGCATCAGCTTATTGATCATAAACATACCTCAACAGCATAATACACATTGTGATCGTAATAATAACATCATAACACCTCAGTCAAATCTGAAAAACGTCGTAGCTTTCTGCAATAATTTCAAACCCTAAAAAAAATTCTCTGCTCATTTAAATAGTGTCATCAACCTCAAACGTACTATAAAAATCATGATCCCATATCAAATATATCATTCAAAGCTCTCATAGTATCACAATGGTTCCAGAAAAATATGAGCATTTCACAAAGTACAGACAAAATACAATTTCATAAGTGTGAAGTTATCCAACGGTGTAATTACGTAAACATCTGTCACTGATGTAGTAAAAAAAATAGTTTATCTCTCAGTTACATGATCAGATAGTTGTGTAATTTGTGTGTTAGAGAAATATGGTACCGATGTGTAAAATTGTATAAGCAAATACCATATTAGCTAGGGCTCCTTGTGCTTGCCACACACATAGTACACAGAGTAAGCGCGTACCCCCCTGAGGATTAATGTAATTATACCCTCAGGTGTTACAGATTACAGCAATCGAATGAAATACATCACCAAAAACTTTCTTTGTATCTTTGTGATTCAAAAATCTTTAAAAATAAATGTTTTATGTACAAAATTAATCACTCAAATGCGTGTCCTATAGCGATAAATGTGCGTCTTGCTGTAAGATAATTCTGTGGAACTGTCGTAGTTATCGTCCTCTGTAGGCAAAGTTCTGTTGAAGTCAATGTACTCACCTCATCATATACAAAAGTGAAATGCTATGTGTATAGGTATCGTAGTTATTACGTATATTACCGTGATCATGAAAATACTGTACGGTAACAAATTGTTGTGCTACGAAAAAGGCTGTCACATTGTAGCTATACCACGAAAGTTACTACTAAAACATATTTTACTTTCCAGAATAATTCAGAAAAACTGTGCAGATATAAAACAGAAACACCGCAAAAGCAACATTGTAAATTGTCACTCATTAGTAGCGTCGTGAGAAAATCGTGTAGCGGTCACAAAAACTAACAACTGTGTCATCTGGTATCTCACAGAAAGTACTTTAAATCCAGAATGTATTTTCAAGTAAACCAAAATGTTGCATTAAAATCTCATTAGCAGTACTGGTAAATGTTCTAAGTATGTAAGCCTTATAGTCGTTACATAATCGTGCAACTAACAAGCAAGAATGTACAAATACAACACTGTGTCGTCTGTTCACTATAACAATGCATTCGTAATTTCTGTTTAAATAAGTTCTCTTGGTTCTTGATTGGATATTTAACTTCAAACATTGTTGCATGTTTACAGTTTCTAAGTCTGACAAAGCATACTAGTAGCGTGAAGTGAAAAGTTATATGGCAAAGACAAAGTTAAAAAGCAGATTATCTTTCAATAAACGGTTTTACATGTGAAATGTGGTGTACTCTTCCTAGTACGCAGAGTTTCAACTTCAACGTAATTATCATGTGGTATACGTCGGATTCTGTAAGGTCCATTGTAAACTAGAAAGAATTTGTGACTCAAGTGTTTCTTCTTATGTGACAATGAATGAGCTTTAATGAGAACTTTCTGACCAATATACAATTTCTTTGCATTTGCTTACCGTGTAGTTTTCTCCTTTTGTCTGCTGCAGATTTTATATTTTTAAGAGCCAAATCAATTATGTCTTTGTGTCGAAGTTTACGTGTATTCGGGAAAGGTACAAGCTCTCTGATTCTGTTCGGTGGTTCTTCACTCTTTAGTACAAGAGTAGGTGGTAAAGCAGTGTAATCATGAGGCATTTCATTCAGCACATTTTGAAATAAGTGTAAATATCTGTCCCAATGCCGATGCTTTCTGTGACAATAAAGTCTGCAAAGCTTATTGATTTCTTTCATATTCCGTTCAGACGGGTTACAATGTGGTGAGTACAATGAAATAAAAACGGGTTTGATTTTATGATTCCGAAGCATGCGTGACCAAACAGCAGATCTGAATTGAGGTCCGTTATCTGAAATGACTTTACTAACGTGTCCAACTTCACGTAAGAAATTTTTGACAAAGGCGTTGGATACAGACCGTCCAGTGGCTTTACGTAACGGTGTGAAAGAAACAAATTTTGAAGTAAGTTCAACAGCGAGTAGAACGTACGAAAATCCATTAGATGTTCTGAGAAGCGGTCCCAAGAGATCAACAGCAGCAAATTCTTTT